>NC_049563.1:2620537-3275672 GCF_013368755.1 Talaromyces rugulosus | reverse complement strand
GTTCGCGCATTGAATTGGCAAACAGTATGCATCAATTCTGGCGACCGTTGCGAATTCCTGCGCGAGTCATCATCCAGCATGTCCGTATCACTTTTTCGTCTCGAAGAGGGCTGTCCAATATGGGCAGCAAGATGTCGCGGCATCACTTGCCTGACAGCTTTCACCAAGGCATAGGTTTGTTTTCACATCAGTAAAAATTACTTATTTCTTTGCTAACTCCATCACAGAGCTCGATCCTTACAACTACACCAGTGGAAGATGGCTCAATCAGGACGAGCTTCAACGAGCCTCTCGCTCTATTTCCTTTAACTTTTCAGAACTTGGTAAAAAGGTCATTAGTCTATGCCCCGGGGCAACCAAGATAATCAAATGTGAAAAGCGAGAAGGCGGGTTTAACAGAGTCTTTCTCTTCACCATGGACACGGGCTCTTGTGTCGCGGCGAGATTGCCTACTAATATTGCTGGGCCGCCAAGGTTGACAACTAACTCTGAGGTTGCGACCATGACATACTGTACGAATCTACCTCGAAAGATTTTTTGTGCATACTTGCTGATGTGTCCGTATAGTACAATCCAAAAATCTCACTTCCAATACCCAAAATCCTAGACTGGAACGATAACCCATCAAACCCCACCGGCACAGAATACATCATCCAGGAACATGTTCCCGGTGTTCAGCTACACCAAATATGGCCCAAAATGAATTCAGAACAGCATATGCTGTGCACCAAGGCGCTTTCCTTGGCGATGAGAGATATGGCATCCCTCAAATTTCCAGCCTATGGCAGTTTATACTTTTCAGACGGACCGCTAGAGTCGCATTTGAAGATCCCCTTTGAGGCGGGGTTTTGCGTTGGGCCACATTGTGGTCCGGTGTATTGGAACAGGGGACCAGGGGAGCTTGACATGTATGGCGGTCCGAGTTCTAATTGCGGTCCTTGTGAGTTTTACCCTGTCTAATTGACAGCAGTTCTAATACAGTGACACAATAGGGAAAGACCTTGCAAGCTATTGTCTAGGCTTGATAGAGACTGGTTTCTCTCGTCTACCTCGAACCGATTCTGGCTTCCTCCCTCATCAGGGATCTCTTCATGACCATGCTAGTCTTTTGGAAACAAGCCAACAGGTAATGCAAAAGTTGATCGTGAATAAAAGCATACAAAACGCTGCGACCCCAGCTCTGCTCCATCCCGACTTTCACAAGCGGAACATCTATGTCTCGGCCGAGGATCCCACTGTGATTACAGGTGTTATTGACTGGCAATCAGCAAGCATCGAACCTGCGTTTATATATGCCAATGAAACGCCCGATTTTGCTGCAGTCCGGAAATACCCAGAGGGAAACACATTTGAGAATGAGCAAGACGAACACCATCAAAAACGACAATTCAAAGATGCCTCAATCTGCTACCAGACATACGACGTATGCATAAAGGGCTTAACCCCCAAACTACACCCTGCAAGATTGCTTGACCCGACTCTCTTTCGAGTCTTTCACTACTGCCACACAACATGACGAGACAACCCTGTGACTCTGCGTCAAAAATTGATCGAGCTGTCCGCTCGCTGGACCGAGCTTGGATTATCAGGGACATGTCCGTTTTCTCTGACAGCGGAAGAATTGGCAAAACACGCGACAGAGTATGAGGATTTTGAGACTGTTCAGACACTAAAAGTATGGCTACAAAATTCCCTCGATACGAACTCGGATGGCTGGGTTCCGAATGATGAGTGGGATACTACGAAAGAAGCGAATCGCGCGGCGTACGATGAATGGATACAGACTACTAAAGAAGTTGGAGAAATAACAGTGGAAAAAGCGGACGAGATGTGGCCGTTTGATGCTAGATAATAGCATCGTTCTACCTACATACATTAATCTAATGTACTATACTTTTATTTATATTAAACAGCTAATTCACGTACATTCTAATCATTCCAATCATACTAATCATTACAAAAATCACTCCGCATCCAACGGCGCCACCGGCGGCTGATCATCCACCTGAATCCCTCCCCTCTTCTTCTCATCACTATCCCAATACGGCAACTTCCAACCACCTTCACTCTCCGGCGTTGCCAACCACAACCTCATCAAATGACGCCGCGGCGCCGGCGGCGCATAATCCTTGTACTCCGTGCGCGAGTGCAAAATGTGCGAGTTTGCGAGGAACTGGATATCGCCGACCTCGAGCACCATGTGCAGCGCGAGACGCTGGCATGTTTCTTCAAGCACGTGCAGGGCTTCTACCTGCTCGGCGGAGAGCGGGGGGATGATGCCCTTGTCCGAGAAGCGGGTGAGGGAGCGGACGAAATACGGGTCGAATCTGTGGAGAAATATTAGCAAAACGTATACTCTTGTAGAAAAAGTGTTTGAGTGACCAACTTGGTATATACTCGTGGGTTCTCCCCCCGCTCCAGGTACATGACGCTCGTGCGGATATACTCTTGCTGGCCGCGCGACGTTTCCCCTTTGCGGTCAAAGTACCATATACGCTCGGTCAGAGTCTTGAGCACGTCTGGTCTTTCGCGGGAAAGCACGTTGTAGACGCTGTGCGACGAGGCCAGGTCAGACTCGCCGCCTTCGAGGGCGCGCGCAATGCACAGCAGACCGACAATGTCGGAGTCGTCGGCGTGGAAAAATTGTCTTGAACCCCAAATCAGCGAAGCCAAGACTTAAGGGGTGAAAAGAAGAAATACCTCGCGTTGGTGCGGTAGATGCGCACCTTGTCAATCTGCGTCGAGTCCTCGCCCAAATCCTTGACATGGCCCAGCACATGTCCGCGGCTGTTCTGGCTCACAAAGTAGCCCAGGTACGTGCCCAGGCCCATGTACGCCACGGCAGATTTGGCATTGCCCCATTCAGTCACAGGCAAGCCCTTGAACAGAATGAATCCGCGGCCGTGGAGGAGCTCCTCGCGTAGATGGAGTAGGAACGGGCCCAGGTTCGGGAGAGGGAAGTTGTCCTGCCAGCCTTATTAGTTCGATTCCCTTGACATCATATATATATAACGGGTCTATTCTACCTTGGAGATACCAGTCAACTGTGTCCCCGCGGCAATAAACGCATCGGCTGTAGCACTCAGCTCGTCGACTTCGGCCGGCGTGAAGCGGTGCGTCCACTTCTCAGGCTGATCCTTGAAATCCTCGGGCTGCCATGCCGTCGAGCCTGTAATCTCCTTGGGATAGCGGTCAAAGGGTTGCACAAATTCCTCCAGCGGCTCGTGCTGTCCGGTAGTCTTGAGGCCGTCGGGGAAGAGGGCGAGGTCGATAGGGCCCAGGAGCTCGTGGGGAGCGGTTGGCTGTGAAGAGACGGAGGCCATTGTTGTTGTATACAATTCAAGCTATCTTCTCTTGAGAGTATAATATTTTTAAATTCAGTCAAGACAAAAAAAAATGGAAGAAAGACAAGTCCTCTTTATACCCCGCAGGCTGTCTGACGCGATTGGCGGGCGCCATGCGCAATCACGCAATCTAGATGCGGCAATCACATAATTGCGAGTAAATCTAGCATAATAGTAAATTAAGATTAAATAAAAAAACAGTCATAGAACCGGCAATCGGCGACGGTAAGAGAAGGGATCATCGAAAGCACTGTCGCGTTTGCCTCGGTCTTTGTGCCGGCTTATTCCTCGCATCCGTACGTGTACGTCTGTAGGATCTGCCAGCTGGCACATGCATATGCATATGCATGACATTAATCAATTTGATATTAATTATTCAATGGAGACATATTTACTATATATTTATTTATATTTTATATATGCTTACTGTATTATTTATAGTCAATGTTAACTCAAGGTTAGATCCGTCCGGATGTCGTCATAATGTATGTGTATACTACATCTTTTCAGATGTCAGGAAAAGCTACTATATCTTTTAAATAACTCACAAAATAGTTTATAAATAGTCTGATTTCAGACGAATAATATCCTCTCGTTCCACCGACCCCTGGTGGGACTGAGACGACTTGACCGTGGGGGAACCATGAGTGTGACGGAATTCAACTTTTTCTCTGCTAGGTTCATCGCGGATATAAATTTCATCTCGACCGTTGCAACCCTATTTGGTAAGGGTCTTTTCAGTCCTATATATTCTGGCTGATATCAAACCCTAATCACATGATACTGTAAAATTACAGGTTCTGTATCAAACATGTAAAATTCCAGACAGAGTACCAGCACCCAAAATAGAACCCTAGGATTTCTATAAGGTTCCATGCAAACAAGGCATCCTTTGAACTTGCAACTTGTTCTGCATCTTGCAGTTACTTCACTGCAGAGAGCCTACCGTTTCCCTGGGTGTCCATCTGGGGTCAAGTTGGTGGAAAGGCTAACAGCAAGGCTTCTTTTCGAAATGTCCACACGAACCTTAGTTGAGGAGCAACCGAGAGCTAATCAACCTCCGGGTGCTTTGAATTAGCGATATTACATGCAGCATCCGCCGTCACGGTCCAGGAAGCCAGAAAGGGCCAGGTGCCATCCCCCAATGTAATCAAAGGGTCGATTGCCCACCCCCTGTAGATTACGCCTTGGTTTGGCTCGGTGCTCCAAGTTTCTACAAACTAATGTCTACTTCAGATATTGCTTTAAGTATGGAATAGAAATATAACCATTCAATGGTAACTAGCAATGTTAATGGCGAATGGTCTTGATTTTTCCAAATGCAATGGCATAGGATGCCGGCAGAAGGAACACTAGTACACCGAACAAATGTAGAAGGACTACAGCGATCGGCTTGATGAACGTGGCGACTGGGACCCCCAGGTGTTCTAACAGCAATATTCCCGCAAAGAACGCGAGCAGACTTCTGGTGCTGAAAAGAACCTCCTTACGCGCCCAATGAAAGTCGGGGCGATTGCGGAACATAGTGTGCAAGTGTAGGTCGAGCATAAGGCGACCAACCAGCATCAATGCCAGGAAAACCCAGGGAGGCATGACGAGTTTCGGAGCTGCCAAAACTTGGCGTAGACCCCAGTCCACGCACGTAGAGGCTTGTACTACTGGCGTAGCAAACCAAATGTAGCGTGGCGTTTGCTTGGTTGCCATTAGGCCGAGAAAAGTTACCTCCCAGGTGATGTGTACCACCGGGTTCAGCATCGCCCACTTTCCGGGGACCAGTGTTGTCAGAAGTAAACCAACTGCTCCGTTAGCGGTGGCGAACAACAGGGCGCGCCCCCAGGGTAGGTCGAATTGGCACAGTTTCTCGCAAAATCTTTCGAAGGATCCTCGGGAAGCACCGATGCCACGGACAGGCAGCAGTCTATGAAGCCTGTCAAAGACAATATTGGAGACCATATAGAAGGCATAACATAGGAAGAAAGCGGTAACAGGGTGAGTCAGTCACTTCCTAGAAAGAAGTTATCTAGCGTCATTAGCTATTCAGGCGAGAAGTGAGGGAAATAAATTTTATTGGTAGATCTCTTACATGAATGGGTTCATTATGTCGATCACGTCCCCATTACTCCACTAAACTAGGGCAGTCAGGCATAGTCAACTGTTAATAACACTTTCGATATTATAGTTAATAAGAGATACTAGGAGTAGGGGTAGATCAAGCACTTATAGTGGTGTTCGATCATAGCACCATAAACTGAATGGTTAAGAGATAGAAAGTAGAGGCCAAGGTTAAAAAAAAGCAAATATATACACTCATAATTTGGATTACAACCAGCGGGCGCTAGGGCTCTCAGTGAGCAGCCTCGGGGGCCCTGTTTAGGGCTCCGCATGCTCCTAGAGCCGCTGTAATCCCTCTGGAGCTCGCCGGTCCTGCTCTGTGAACTCTCGTTCGTCTCCTGCCTTTCATTGTTGGTCCATTGAGTGGTGGCGTTTATGGTCGTCATCAAATTCAGTGATAACGGCTGCAGGTACTAATCGAAGAAAAAAGTGCTGCTGAATCGCTGCTATGGCAGATTATAGTTAACGAAACAAAAATGGTCATTGGAATACTTGGCCGAATTCAGGGAGAGAAGTAACCTAGGTTTGCAGGTTTCTGGTCCATGTAAAACAAATTGGACAGATCTTGATGGTTTTAGGGAGATGAAATACTTGGTCACTAGATAGTTCCCAACCCCTTGATTATATCACTCAGGTATTTATCTCTTTGTACTGTGTCTGTTGGAGATATGGCAGTGGGGGAATTAAATGCAACATTTGAGCTAATACACTGTTTCCTACATTGTAGCCAATGCAAAATCTCCTTGTTTTAAGAGAATTTGGTAGAATATAGCTGAATATATGGAGTTGTGGACTTATTTCCTCAAAAGGACCAATAGCTCCATCTATGACTTGCCACATGGACGTATTAAGGTCTCCCCGTGCGCATAAAAACATTCGACGGCCAGCTTCTCCCACGAAACTCGTCATCCACCCAAGCCTCCAGGTCTCGGCCCTCCTGTACAAATCCCAGCTTCTGATACACATGCCTCCCCATACTCGACGCCTCAGTGACAGCCTCAAGCCCCCCGCGCCTCTTCGCTTCCCCCAGTCCCCACTCCACAAGCTTACTCCCAATGCCCCGCCTCTGGAAAGCCGGATCAACAACACAGAGATCCATCACAAAAACCGCAGGAGAATCACTATTCTCAATCTCCCGCAGAACTTCAAGGCGCCGCCTGTGTAGCGAGGCATCCAGCTGGCACAGATACCGATGTTCGGTCGGATTATCGGGATAAAGCTTGTCGAGCAATTCCTGCTTCAGCCCCGTGGACGGTTTTTCACCGTATCCCTGTACATTACTCATTTGCACCCAGATAGCTACGCCTGCGATCTTTTCCTCGTTTCCATCGGAGCGGGGAGCGGTAGCCTTTACATAAAACGTGTTCAAATCCCCATTTCGGTCCGTCGTGATCGATAACCAGCGGGAGATAATGCGCGATATTGCTGCCTCGCGTCCCTCGGGATTATCCCAGCCAGGATTAAAGGCGCAAAAGATTCCGTCCGAGGTTTGTTGACCCAATGTCGCGGCCGTTATGTCGAAGAAGCGGGGCAAGTCGTCTGGGGTTGTTATGGGCTCGACGCGAACTGCCGGCTGACTAGTCGCCATTATTGCAATGTTGGATAGGGTGTATTGCCAAATTGATGGTAGTGAATGTTGTAAGTGTATGTAATAAGAACAGCTGGCAGTTGTCGAACATGTGGAGAGAGTGAAGTCCGGGCACACGTTTTGGACTTATATTTAGCAAAACGGGTCCTCGGTCCATGGCCTTTTACTACCTAGGAAATCAAGTTTCACCCCAAACTTGATTACCAGGGCAATATTACACAGGGGAAGAAGTGAATTCTTTCCACAATCTTGCACATCTACAAGATGCTACTATACTACGTTTTCACCCAGAAGTTCTTCTCGTCGATTAGATTGGTCTAGGCCCCAACGCGAGGTCCCCGAGACGTCAAGGGATGGAGAAATAAAAGGTGAGTATAGGTGCTGTCTGATAACATGATCTTCATGCCCCAATTCTTTGCTGTGCGTAAAAACTGGAATCGGTGTTAGGCAAGGGATGAAATCGGACAGATACCAAAAAGGAGGTTGAAGCATAAGGCAGATAAAATAACACATGGATCTTCACACCTTATGAAGTTTCAAAATATTCAGAATACATATATTTTGAGTCAACGCCTAGTCTTGAAAAGCCGATATTTATTTTTTACTTTTTACTTTTAGAGAATGTCGTCTCCATTCGCTCAGCGCCAAACCACCGAGAGAGCAGATGAAGAGATTCCTTTGCTCAAGAACTTCAAAGATCAGCAATCCCATATTCTACCACGGAAGGAACTCCTGGTAGTTTTCTCTGCCTTGGCATTGATTTATTTCACCTCGTTTCTGGACCAGACCGCCCTATCCACCTCCCTACCTGCCATTGCGGCGGGACTAAATATTGGATCATCTATCTCATGGGTTACCGCCAGCTTCCTCACGACGAGCACGAGCATCCGGTTAATCAATGGTGTCCTGTTTGATATTTTTGGTCGCAAAATATATCTCCTTGGAGCATTGGTACTTATGGCGCTGGGGAACCTGCTATCCGGCTTCTCTCAGACACCTGCACAGCTATATGCCACAAGAGCGTTCAGTGGTCTGGGAGCCGAGGCTATTAACGCGCTTGTACAGATTTCTATCTCGGACATTACTACCCTGGAGTAACGGGGATACTATTTTGTACTTCTGGGAATCACGGTGGCACTGGGGAACGGACTGGGACCCCCTGTGGGCGGCTTGCTCACAGAATATACCTCCTGGCGTTGGGCGTTTTGGTTCATCTGTCCGTTGGCCGCGGTTGCAACCTATTTTGGTATTGTGTTTCCACGCTCTGATATAGAGGGTGATGTATGGACGAAGCTATGGAAGGTAGACTGGTTCGGCATGTATACTAGCATGCTAGCCACCGTGTTGATACTGATAAGTGCGATGGTACGAGGAATTATAGTGCTACAAGACGGGTGCTAATTTTTGATTTAGATCCCCATTTCGCAGGGGGGTTCAACCATTCCATGGAATTCGCCGGCAGGTATCACAATGCTTACATTCGGAGCGATGCTTTTTGCGGTCTTCCTAATTGGAGAATGGCGACGGGTGAAACTGCCACTTCTCCCCAGTATGCTAATGCTATCATAAAAATTTTCCTTGGTCGTACACTAACAGAATAAGTGCCTTTATTCCAGTACAACTACTCTACAAATATCCTGCTAGGCGCGAACATCTTGATCGGCCGGGTCTTCTAGGGCAACCTTCTCTATATCCCGCCTACTTCCAGAACGTCCACGGGTGTCACCCTCGTAAAATTTCCGAGCCCAGCCAAACATGGTAATATCTCTTACTTGAATTAGCATGATTCCCCTCCACACAAGAAGTGGTTTTATTTCATATAAGTGGGTGTCAGCCATGGTCACATTTGCCTATTCAATCACGCCCCAAGGCATGCTCTATCAATTTGCGATACCCTTCAACAGCGTCTTCCAGGTCTCCAACAGTCAGTGCTTCGACGTCAGAGTGAGCAACAAGAATACTACCAGGACCATACAAGTACCGTTTCACCGGTCTGTCACCACTGCCCCGAATCTTCAGATTGCGTACATCTGTTCCATAGTTTACTGTCGTGACATTGAACCCATCTATGTCGGCATCAAGGTCCACCGGCGCTGTACCTCCAGTAAAAAAATCAACCCTAATATCAGTATCATCGCCCTCAATCAGCTTTTCTACAGCCTTGTACACAATTTCCCTAGCCTCATCTGGCGTTCCCGCGGAAAGTCGCACAAAAAAAGTCGCCTCTGCAACCGCCGGCACTACATTCCCTGCAATACCACCGTGTAGAACACCCAAGTTAATAGTTGTATTCCCGTATTTGGCACTCGACGGCAACCCTCCATCTTCCACAGCTATATCTCCCAGCTTCTCCACAAACGAAGCCACCGGCAAGAGCGCCGAAATCGCATTTCGTCCTTTCCACGGATACCCCGAATGCGCGGCTTTCCCGATCGAAGTGATCGTGAAACCGAAGCCGCCCTTGTGGCCCGAAACAAGGTTTAATTCAGTCGGTTCTCCGAATATCACGGTGTGAAATGATGGCGGTGAGGTATTGTATTCAGAGTTGGAGAAGGTTTTCATTCCCACTCCGCTGTTTTCTTCGCCGACGACGAAAAGAAGACCTAGGGATGGTGGATCTTTAGTCACGTCGTGCCGGGCTATTGTTTCTAGGACTGCGAATATTTGGGCGACAATGCTCCCCTTTGCATCTACCGTACCACGGCCGTTAATGGTAATTATTCTCCTATCGTTTTCAGAAGAGTTGATATTTGGATAGGTCAGTCCATATGGAATATATGGTGGCACGGTGTCGATGTGAGAGGTCAACAGTACATCAGGCAAAGAGTTATTGCCGATATAGGCGTAAATATTGAATCTCCTTTTCTCATGCCTATCTCCTATTGCAGCTGGTACTGGTTGTTTCACAACGGTAAAGTTGTTTCGTTCCAGGAAATTGATAATATAGTGGCCAACCTCATTCTCATTGCCGCTGATGGATTCGATATTTACAATATCGCGATGCAAGGATAGTAGAGGAGATGAGTCGATGACGTGGTTTAATTGGCGTAATTCATTAGAAGAAGTTTTTGTGATTGCAGTGTCCACGCCTAATGGGTGTTGTACTTCTACATGTCGAGGAAAAAGGTCTCTGACCGCAAAAGCAGCTTGGATAATGGTAAACAAAGTGATGAAATCGACCATTGTTGTCTCAGATGTAGAGTAGATTAACATAACGTTTGAAGACAAGTGTGAACGACAGGTTTAGTGAAATGCTTTGGCCTTGAAATATTATTGAAACCGGCTATCTCGCTAATAATATCATTATCCCCCGCAATTGCGTTTTTGTCGGCCTCTGCATAGTGTATACACCAGACATGCAATCTATGGCACTAAAATACGAGCTCTTTAAACCTTGATTGCTAAAACTCTATCGGGATTGTACTACGTGCTCTGAAGAAGATTTATCGTCATTCCTCTAGTCACCGCACCCCCTTCCACGATCTCGTAAAATCTGAAGCTATCTGCGCATATATGCGGTTATAATTTATCTCGCAACGAATCTAGGTAACCCCTAGAAATCACCTCTTCCCAGACCTATGAATATCAACATCATCCAAAAGAGCCTCATTCCTCTTCGCTGCCTCAATCCTAGCCCTTTTGATCCTGCGCGTGTCCACATCAGCGCGCCACGTGAAACTCCAGGTAATAATATTCATGATAATCGCCGCGCCAATAAACCCCATCGCAATAGCGAACGAAGTCGTATAGTGAGGCGCGAATCGGGAATTGAAGAGCTGCGATCCAACTGCGCCCCCGATCTGACCATAGCTGTTCGCAAATGCAATGGCGAAGGCGGAGCCTGTGGCTCCTTCGGTGGTTTGGACGCGCCATGGCCACATCATTGTGTACCTAGAGACAGGTTTTTAATATGTAGTTTCGCCTTATGATAATGTGGTAGCTATATGGATGATGACATACCATGCCGTTGAAAACCCGCCTGCAATAACGGTTGCAGCGTATACCCCCCCGTTACTTGGGAATTTATACAGCACTGCGTAACAAGCTTGGATAACGATCATGAAGCCGAGTGGAATCAATGGCTGCGGGATTCTACCAGTGTCTGTGACGATGCCAAAAAACACTGTTACAACCACAGAAAATATGGCATGCGGAATATTCAAAAGCTGGGTTTGGGCAAGCGTGCTACTCGGTTTCGATGGTTAATCTGTGTCGTTTCACACAAGAAGGGCAAGAATTATAAGGCTGACTCACCTGAATCCCAAATTTGCGATAACGGTTGGTTGGTAAAATGAGAGCCCCGTTGTGCCAATGGTGTAGAATGCCCAGCATAGAAGAAACAGCCAGATACGTTTGTCCCGAAGAGCTCTGAGAAGTTCACGGGCATCGAAATTGGCTTCGGCTGCGCGGGGAGAGTTACGTGGAAGCCGAGCTTGAATGAAACTCTTCTCGCGATCTGTAATCCACGATGCAGTGGAAGGGACTGAATAGTGTCAGCTTCAACATCCAAGGCGAATCAGCGTCTGGGGAAGTACAATCAGGGAGAAAGAAGTATGTGAATATTCCCAACAACACGGTGAAAGTGCCCTCGGTTAGAATAAGCCTGCTCCAATTAGAAACTGCATCACAATATGATTCGCGAAGTTAAAGGGGGGATACCATTTCCATCCAGATAGTCCACGGGCTACAACTCCGTTAAAAGCAAAAGCAAGTACTCCGCTAACCACAGAACTGAAATTCCCAAGCACTGTCACTAGCACAATTCGTGGCGCAATTTCGTCTGGTCGATACCAGTAGCACAGCTGTAGGAGCATCCCCGGCCATAGACCAGCCTCGAAAAGTCCAAGGAAGAAACGGACTGCATAGAGACCTTCCTTATTCCGGACTGCAGCGTGGCAGCATAGAACGATTCCCCAGGAGATCTATCAGTGAACATCAGTTTTCTAGTTTTGTCCTCCACGTAGTAAAAACTACTATGAACTAGAGTTGCATACCATTATTCGAGCTTGCCAGACCGATGGCCGCATTTTTTTGAGCAGCAGATTTGACGGTGTCTCTGCTAATATGTATGGAATCTGTGTCAGGCAAATTTAGGGTTAGACGTCACGTAGCACTCCGGGGTTATACTTACATAATACATGGCGGTGACGAGATTGTACTCATTTGCTGTCATATGAAGCTCTGTCATAATATTATGCGATGTTCCCTTATCCATAATGCGTGCATTCGAGACCTGTCCAAGACCAAAATTAAAACCAAGCGCTACGCAAGTCCAGAACCGACCTGGTTTGTGGGAAAACATACATTTGTAAAGTCAACGGTTTTGATCATATAGATGACGGACAAGAGCGGAATCAGATGCCAATCAATACGCCTAATCAGTTTCTTTTCCTCCTCACTGCTTAATATGACGCGGTCTCTCATGAGATTACCGTCATAGCCTGAAATCGACCGAGAATCCTCTTCATTACCGCCATTGTATGCTGGGGGATCTTGATTTCGTGCAACGATGTGCAAATACTTTTCTCCAGCAGCAACTGGAAGCTCCTCCGAATACGAAATAGCTGGATCTTTAGGTTTCCTTTCTTGGCTTTTAGAGTCGGTGGAAATCGGCTCGCTCTTTTGTGAAATCTCGTGCGGAGACATGATGTTTTACGACGCTTGTATTTCAGATGATATTTAAACAGCAACAATTGATACGGCTCATGCCGCCAGCTTTATACTCCCTATCTCGCCTATTTTGGATATGATTATCCCTGCATGGAACCGCGCCAGTCAATGCGATACGATGCCGTTATCGTAAGCATAAATGGTGGAAGTCGCCTTTTACGGTATGGCGTGAAGTTTCATGCAGGTGGTATCACGCCATTCAAGGTTACAAATATCGACATTGTGATAAATCCACAGATGATAGGATAAAAGTCAACTGTCAACACGAGGTATTCGTGTTTAATTTTAAGAATTAATGGCCGACCAACTTATCGGCATCGCTCACCAGCGCCGTCTATGATAATATGTCCTTTAGTCGCTGCTGGATAGAGTCTTTTTTTTAAATAATATATATTAAATGGAGATATCAGACTTGCATTCCTTTCTTGATTATACCAAGGTTTGTGGTATTTTAAAATGTAAAAATTCGAAATATAGCAAATATCTAGGTACCTCAATCTTAAAACTTGAATTTAGAAACACGCTACAGACATCTCTTATCATTCTCTTTCACAGAACACGAGACAGGTCTTAGGCATGACTGCCCAAGACCTGTACCAAGAGTAGACAACATCGTAGATACTGGAAAGCTTCTTCAATCTGTATGGTCAGCTAGTCGGAGGATACTGGTGTAGCGATAAACGCCCGCTCCTCTCCGAAAAGTGTGGAGCGAGCTCCTTCAATGTGAAATCAATCAATCAGAAGCCACGATCCCGAAGGGCTCTATGTCGATAAGTTCAACTCCCTTACATCTCAAATCAAGGATATATATATATATATATATATACATCCGTTCCGTGATCGACAGCTCAAGCCCTTACTTACAGCACATGCAGATTCGGCGTAATTCCAGTTCCAGTGAAACTTTCAATCAGTTTCTTATTACCTCTCTTCAATACCAGCTTCATCACTGCACAGCCGACAATACTCAACCCGGAAAACGCAATCATCAAAACCATGGCGAGCACATAACGTGGCGCGTCCTGGGAGCGGAAAAAGTACGGGCTCCAGATGTTCCCAAGCTGGCCCATCAAGTTAATGATAGCCGTGGCACAGGGACGCCTTTCGGGCGTTTGACTGACAGATGCGGCGGCCCAGGTGTATACCATTGAATTTGCTGAGAAGGTGTCTGTGATGTATAAGAACGAGGAAAAGTATAAAACGGTGTGGTTGGTAGGCAGCGATGCGACTGAGATAATGAATCCGACAGCGGCAAGAGCCATGAGGCCGCCAATATGATAGCCACGATCTTCGAGGTGGTCGCTAGAGTATGCGCTGATAAGGGCTACGATTGCTGAGAGAAGGTATGGTGGTACAGTGCAAACCAATGTAAGGGTTGTGTCGCCCAGGTCTAAACCTTTGACGATAGTCGGGTAGAAATTGTTGAAGCCATAAGCAATATGGTTGCTGCAGAGAATGATTGCCTGTTTAATTTGTCAGTTGTTGAAGAAAAAAAAAACGACCCCTTTTCTTTGGGTTTTCACTCACAAATATCCACACGCGGAAATCTGACACTGCTGTGCGTAGACCGTACCAGACTGAGTTCTCAGATACTTGGTTGGACACTTGATCTCTAATCATACGGTTCTTTGCAATACGGTGCTCTTCTGTCGTAAAAAGCCAATTTGACGAGCCAGTTTCTGCACCGGGCATATCTGGAAGGAGGAAGAAACCACACAAGCCTGCGACAAAGCTGCCCGCGCCCTCGATCATGAACAGCCATCGCCAACCTTTGATGCCGTGAGCTCCATCCAGCCCTGAAAAAATACCGGCAGCGAGCAATCCCGAAAACGCAGTGGCGAGAATAAGTCCCGAGTAGAGAATGGCAGTCCGGAAAGCAAGTTCCTTTTTTGTATACCAACAGGGGAGCAAGTAGAATGCACCGGGAAAGAACGGTCCCCCGGCAACCCCCAGAAAAAGACGCACGAGAATCAGGCCAGTGTAATTGTGAGCACCAGCTGTTGCAGCCGATATGCACGACCAAAGACAAATCCAGAAGGGGATGTAGAGCGATGGTCGAATACGAGTGATGAGCATGTTACTCGGTAATTGCATGATCATGTAGCTATTTCGAAAAGAATACCGTAGTCAGCCGAGGAAGCATACAAAATAGAGAAATGGTGTCTAACCCGACATTAAGAATCGAAACAGCAGTGTTGAACTCTTCGCCCAGAAGACCCAGATCCGCTTCGAAGCTGTCCAGCTTTGCTTGTCTATGGGGTCCTTATGTCAGCCTCGGACAAGGGCAAATCGGCCTCTTTTCGCTGGATATCGTCAAGGTGCTCTGATTGGCCAATCTCTTTGTCCGCCATGGCTATTTACTTTTGGCTAAGATATAGAAAAGCCGATAGTGAAAATATTTGACAACTGAGTGTTAGATTGATGATATAAAGAGTATTCTCTTCCTGGCTTTATTCAAACCTCCTCCTGCAGCAATGATATTCTCTGGGGGGAGGGGGGGTGCATTTGCCACTCATGGACTGTAGGCCCTTAGCACTGCCAAGCATGGGGTCCGGGGTAATCTGCGAGGGGCCTAATGGAACACGAGGTTTGTTTCCGGCTATTTTACAGAATGTTTCCCTGTTCATCTTCGTTGTTTTGTAGAGTCTGGAGTAGATTTGGAAACGATTGCCCTAACATTTGGAGAGTCCTGTGGAGGTATCTCAAGCAGTTTGTCATTCTCTACACACATTCCGCCTGTAACTAGTAAATGTTTTCGACATGGCTACCTAATCCTCCCCCTCTTCAGTTAAAGTCTGCCAGTTCGGTAATACAGGAGTAATGGTATCTCTACGATGTGGGTTGGAGCAACTTGGTTTTCGCCTTTATCTCTCATCTCACCGACCACCCTTCCTCTGCTGAAGCTTTTCCATGCGTTTTCTGCCTTGTCCGCTCGTCCACCCCTCAGCGCGACCAATCTGTGTATTTTCATTTTGGTCGTGCTGTCGGTCCATCCTCATCAGGGAATCTAGGCCATCCTTTCCCGGTTAACAAGTTCAGAGGAAGATGACTTGTTCAGAGCGGTATGTGGCTTCAACGACCCTCCCTTCATCTGTTTCTATTCCCTTGCACCAGCTGACCCCAAAAACCGGTTTATCCTCTCCCTGCGATCAGATATACTGACGTTGAACAGTGAACGCAGTGTGCTCGAGACGGCTTGCTGCAAGGAGCCTCACGTACGTACTACCACCACGGCCACCACAATCAGGGACCATCTCGAGTGGAGAGTGAAGGAGGTGACGGCGTGTCAATTGGAGGAAGGCCGTCTGGTCTACCGGGTGGAGTGGGAAGACGGTTATCTCCCAACATGGGACAACCTCTGTCATGCGCCATTCCACCTATTGTACTTGTGCAGCTCGAACGCCCCCAACCCTTCGGGCCAACTGGGCCGCTGGCTGGATATGGCTCTGGAGAAGAAGATCGTGTGCTCCCCACTAAGAATGATGGAACGCCCTGCCCTGTTCCAGACTACGTGAAGAAATTGTCCTTTTGGTCTAAACACGGGTATCTCCCCAACCAGCCCCCCGGAAGCGCCGATCATCCCATTGAGATCGCCTATTCGGAGGAAAAGGACGGTGAGACGGCATAAATATGTCGGTGAAATGCTTACGAGATGTCATCAAAAGAGTTATTCTATATCCTGACAGTAGAATAGAAATCGATTATATTAGATTTTTTTTGTCTTGATCTCGCTATAAAACCATCAAATATGTTAATGATACGAAGAAAATGATTTCAAGGCAACAGACAAGCCGAGAAGATATTCAGCCTCTTAGAATCTTGTTACTGCTCTGACCATGCCTTCTCCTCGTCCGAATACATAATACCAAGCATCTTCAGACCCATTGGTAGAGACAAGCCCCATAATGGACACAATCATCCAAGCAGCCGGGACCATCCAGCAAGTTTCGGGGTAGTGCACCACGGGATGTGCATGTCAGGATACTCCAGGGCAATAACCCAGCCGCGCCCAAATAAAATTGTTTCAAACCAATGTGGTTAAATAGAGTGGATACAGAAGGTTAGATAGATGAAATGGTGTGAAGTTGTAGAATGCAGTTGACATAAGCGTTGTGGACGCGGGGCGGTTCTGCTCTAGCTTCAATGTTGTCTACAACGGTCATTACTAGTTTGGAGCTTGGCAGGACAATATTAGTTACAATCTCCACTCTTAGTTCATAATCCACCACGGATTAGAATTTACGTCAAAACTCCATATATTGAGGTGTGACTTCGTAATCTAGAGTTATCGCACAGTGGGGTGTATGCACAGCCCAGTCCAGGAAAGATGACCCACAAAATGATTGATAGAGCTATAAACTGGCCGTTCTAATATAGCACAGAAAAGATGATCTAGCAGGCTTCATACAAGGTTCGGAAGATGGAAGGCCTGGACAGAAGGGCGTCAGGAGAGTCGAATTCTGCAAGTTTGCCGCCGTCCAGGACGGCTATTTTATCATAGTTGACGACACTCTTTAGCCTGTGCGCGATCATGATAATGCTATGGTTGTTGAACCGCTCGTGAAGGAGCCGCTGGATCAACTCGTCGGTATCGGCGTCGACACTGCTTGTTGGCTCGTCAAGTATCAGGATTGGGTTCTCCTGCAACATTGCTCTTGCGAGGCTGAAGAGCTGGATCTGTCCGTGGGAAAAGAGGCTACCGTCCATATGGGCGTCCAGACCCCCCTTGGTGCGGATCAGTTTCCACAGCTGGACCTGTTCGAGTGCAGCAATAATCTGCTCGTCCGAAGCTTGGCCGAGGGGATCTGCGTTGAAGCGCACAGTTCCCGTAAGCGAAAAGAAATCCTGTGGCAAGGTCACGTATTTAGAGCGAAGAAAATCTCGCGGTATCCTAGAGATATCGACGCAATCAATCATGATGGTACCTTCGGTAAGATCAATCATCCTTAAAAGAACGAGAAGAAGGGAGCTTTTTCCACTTCCGGTTCTTCCACAAATTGCAACTTTCTGGCCGTGCGTAACTGATAAAGTAACATTAGAAAGGACAGGAGAGTCGTTTGAGTTATATGCCGCGGATATTCCAATGAACGCCAAGTCACCCTTCACTGGCCATTCAGGCGACGGAATCTGGTCCTCTCCTGCTAAATTCTCAGATTCCGTATTCTCCGTAAATTCTTTGATCCTGCGAACTGCACCTAGCGATGTTTCTAAAAGTGTCCAGAAATTAACTAAGTTAGTAAGTGCGGTGCTTAAGTTCATGACGTTAACCATTGCAACACCTAAAAATCCAGCATTGATCCGCGAGCGTAAAGCTACGGCTAGTGATATGAGTAGAACAGCAACAATCGCAACGACTATATCCAAGACCAGAGTAAGCCATCTTTGGACGCATAGTAGTAGGTAGAATGGTTTTTGGGATATGTCAAGGAGCTGAAAATTCTTCTCAAAGGCAGCCTCAGACAAGCCGAATGCTCGTAACGTCGCCAATCCGGAAAGAGACTCAATGAAGTGAGAGTATAGGGGTGCCTTCGTTTCGAGGCTAGCCGATCCTGTTAGCCTTATTTGAAAGACTCCTGTACACCCATTACTTACTCGAGTAATCGCAATTGCCGGGATGTCCTCAAATAAAACTTCTGGATTCCATATACGAGTCCAACGAGGAATGGTATAGGTATTACCATGTACCAGACGGCAATTGAAGTAAGAATGAAGCTCCAGATAGTGTTGGCAAGCTCTGTGACCAAAATTAGCTATTATTTTAGCTGGAATTACATTCCAACAGCATACGAAATGAAGCGGAAATTATCGCATTTGGTAAGGTCATATCGAGAAGCCGCATGTCTTGGCTAAAACTGGTAAAAAAAAATTTAATTCTAGCCGTTCAGAATAATTCTTGAAGAGAAAACACACTGATTGACAATAATTCCGGTATCTATGCGGGTGAAAAAAGAGATTGGGGCACTGTAGTTCTATGAGCTAGTTTACCACATAATATGTATTCCCTTCCTACCTCATAGCAATCTTCAGAGCTGACCAGTGAAGGTGTTGCGAAGACCGTGGGACTATGATAACCATAAAATAACTATTAAGGTTAACCATGAAATATATGAAATATCCCGGATTGCCTCGCTAATACTTACAAGCAGGCAATTATAAGGGCTAGGGCATTGCACAGCGCAAACAGCCCGTATATAGGGAGCCAGTAGTCTAATCGCGAGCCTTCATCTTTGGATTGGGACCATATACTAAGCCATATGGCTATTATGCCTGGTGAGTACGTGTTATAAAATACGGGGAGCCCACTTACTTTGTAGGCCAGCAAAAGTGCTGGAACTGACGATTGAGGTAGCATAAAATGCCAGCCTCCACCAGCCCATAGATGCTCCGTAGAACCGATAAACACTCCAGTCTCCCTCCTGACGACGTGTTTCTCTACTAGCAAACCTAGGTTCCGAACTTGTATGCGATGTCATGCTTGTTGGTACTTGCGGCAGACCTTCGTTATCTGTACTGCCTAGTGTTGTTCTATCGTAGCGAGCCAGGCCATCAAGATATCGACCACTAGTACTCAGTTGCTCAAATGTTCCTTGCTTGGCAATACGGCCGTTTGAATTCAAGATTACGATGTGATCTGCGAGCGATAAGTAATTCACTTCTCCTATTAGCATG
Organism: Talaromyces rugulosus; assembly: GCF_013368755.1. NCBI lineage: Eukaryota > Fungi > Ascomycota > Eurotiomycetes > Eurotiales > Trichocomaceae > Talaromyces > Talaromyces rugulosus. Next base: position 3,256,289 of record NC_049563.1, on the reverse strand, counting down.
ATGTCTAACATATGGTTTAGTTGTAGCCGTATACGAACTAGAATGTGTCGCTAATATGACAGTAGTCCCGGATTGGCGAAGTAATCCGTGCCGACTAAATAAACGGTTGCAAACCTTTTCTTCCGTCAGAGCGTCTAGTCCACTAAGAACATCGTCAAAAATTGCAAGCTGCTTTCTTGCATAGCTTGCTCGGGCCATTGACTGCCATTAATATTAACTATGGTCTGGATATTGGCTCTGGGAACCTACCAATCGTTGCCTCTGTCCACCACTCAGTTTCATACCCTTACTTCCGACGGTAGTTAGATCCCCGTCAGGCAGCTGCTGAAAGTCGTATCCAGTGCACAGGCATAGATGACTGACTTATACCAGATATCATCAAACTCCAAGTGTCCAATTATATTTTCTCGGAGTGTGCCGGATTTGATCCAAGGAATCTGGTCACAGAATGCGCTTTCTAGGGATAAAAGGCCCAAAGATCCTGCGAGATTGAATGTTTCACCGAGAATGCTTTTAAGCAACGTTGACTTGCCGCAGCCTACAGGACCGACCACAATAGTCAGCGACGACCCCGAAAGTTGTAAGTCGATACCCTGGATGATGGCTGGGCCGGTCTTGTGCCAGCCAAAGGAGGCGTCTCGAATGGCGACCATGGGTTTACATGTAGTAGTTGAGGTTTCTGTATCCGATTCATGGACTGGTCTTTTAAGCGATTGCAATTCCATCTGATCCTGGGCTGGGGCTGAGGCTGAAGGCTCTAGTTGTGCGTAGCTTTGTTTTCTTTCAGATGGTATAATCAATAGCCTCGAGTCGTGTCGGGGTTCTTTTTGTATGTATTCTTGGATCCGTTGAAAGCAACCCAGAGCCGAGTATAACTGGGGAATAGCATAGATCACATTGGCAATAGGCGAGGTTATAAGGCTCAAAATTGATAAAGATGTGAACGCCTGAGACACATTTAGGCCATTATGTCCTGAAACTGCAAAAGCCGTAAATGTGATTACAGGAATGATGATATTAGGCAAGTTCGCTATGGGACGTTAGCAACAGTCAAAAACTTGGCAATCAGGTTCGTAGTCGATCGCTTACTCAAGCAGGTATTTGTAACTGACAGTCTCCTATATCTCTTCGAGAGGTCTAGTTCAGCAACTCGCATCTTTTGGACAATCTGAGACAGTTTAAATGAAAGCCCAAGCATTTTGACGACTTTTATTGATCCAAGAAGCTCCGTTGTTAGGTTAACTCTCTTTTGAATGGCTTCTATCCATACCTTCTGGCGCATAGCTATGTATTGAGCAACCCAGAAAGAAGAGAGACTTGCCACTTAGACAGAAATGGAGGTGTTAGGTAATTCCAAAACAGAAAATAAAGTAGGAGAGAAGACCAACCGAGAGATATGAGCATTGGGTAGATACAGACAACACCCAGTTGCCGCTCCAGTAACCACACGGCTATTAATGCCTGGATCAGGCTCGCCCATAGCTCGTTCACAAAGCCCCATGTTTCAGCAATTCTTTCCACATCCGTACTCATCAATGTTAAGGCCGAAGATTCCTGAACATCGCTAATATTTAACTCCAGCATTTTCCGAAATATGACCCCTACGAGTCCACCTCGTATCATTGCCACAAGCCGGAACGTCAAGTGTTGATACCAACCAGTAAAGACCTGCACATGTAATTAGCATTAGTTTAGTCGAAGGATAGGGGTTTCCTAACAGTAATGCAGAGATACACCAAGCCATAGGCAGCAATGAGCCCATAGCCAGTGTTTTGTGACCCTAATACCACGGGATCGTTGATGTAGTTGATAGATTCTTGAATTAGGAATGGTTGAACAAGCTTTAGGGCAACCACACATATTCGGGGGACCACCGTGCCGAAAAAGGGCCACTTGAAGCTAAGGACTACGGCCTTAGCCAAAGCATTCTTGCCCCGTTTATTACCTATCGTTGTGTTATCAGCATTCACAGTTATGAGCATCAATATGGATGTTAGCAAAGAACCATACTTGTGTTCCATCCTGCTTGAATTTGCTCCGTAACTTCTATAGAAGACAGATTTTCACTAATTGGGAAGAGCTCATCGACTGAAAGGACACTCATAAATCCTTTGAGCAGTAGGGGGTTAAGCCAGCAGAATAAGGCGCGATTGAAGAGCCCGCCTGTAGATTCCGTAGAAGAACCTTTATATATTGGTATCAGAATGCTTCTCTTTTCCATAGATTCAAGAATCAGCATAACGAGCTTCAAAGCTACGATTGCAGCTAGAGTAGCTGCGACAGCGTCATGTTGCCGCAGAAGCCAATGTGTCCTCGCGCGCGCAATGTCGAATATCAAAGTTACCAGTATATATAAGGAAGTTAGAAAGGAAGGTCTGATGGATTTTTTGTGTTCCAAGTGCGATAGCAAAGCTATCACAAAAGCAGAAATGAGGCCCAATACAGCAGAGGTGATGGAAACCGATGGGAAGATGGTATACTTGGAGAGGCACCAGAGAAGCAGAAGTGCTAGTTGTAGGCATGCAAATACACTAATTACGACCTTCGTAGTATCAGCATATGTAGATGCTAAGGGCGTATAATCAATATGCCAGCTTGAATGTATGGAGAACAGCTGGTCGAAGCTTTACGTCTTGGCCGTACAGGTGCGCCAGCCGGAAAGGTGCGATCAACAGCAACAGCGCTGCCGGAGCAAGTGACAACATGCTCTCCTCGAATAGGACTACATGATGTTAACTGATTTTATAGTCGGGGTAGTAGCTGGAATTGTCTATTGTCTTTTCCTACCGGTAAAATCAAGTCCACCCCGACAATTTTGTGTCCTAACCTGAGGCCCAAACGAGCTATCACCGCAGATATCCTTAGGTGTAGGCATGACGGTTCATCCAAAGCCTGGTAGTCTGTACCTTTCAGGGGATTTTCCGAGGGCGCAGAGTCGATCAGTGCTGAGAAGTTGATCAGATCAAAGCAGATATATCATCAACTAATCGTGGTTCATAGCGGGGTAGAAAATAGTGGCCGTGAATGAAGATAGCGAGCATCCTTAGTGTTGGTTTCAGGCTGTCAGTGATAATTACTATCTTAGGCTAGTACAGATAAAGTTAATATGAAATGGTAGTTATAGGCATGGCTATTCTTACTAGCTTTAGGCAGCAATATTTTCATAATGAGGTATAATTGGTTAAAGAAAGAGTAAATGGATGAAGGTGATTTTAGATCTGTCTATATAAGTGAGTCTGCATATCACTAGCGCGAGAGGCCAGGGTAAATGAAATCACCACCACCTGTATAAGTGGCTATTCTGTACATTAGCTGGCTTGCGGGATTCCCGCTCTCTGCGCCATGTCATCAGCTCATCCAATGGGCAGAGAAGCGGGCCTCTGCATCCCTTCAGGTGTTCTGGTGCCTTCGGGTGCTTATGGGCGGAATGTATTGCGTTACCACCCTTAGAAATTGGCCACTTTTTCCATGCAAAATGCCATTTTGACACCCATGGGAAAACATTAAATTTCTTTAATATTCTATATAAAAATTTAACCAATTTCAACGAGATTCCATCGGTATAGCACCAGAACCTCTTCTGCCTCTGTCTCCGCTCTCCACCGGAGTTACGAACCCCTCTTTTGAGGACTACTGGCCATCTGGTGAATGTCATGGCTTCGTCTGAGACATCGCCTTTGATATCACATCCAGTTCCGGCTGGTGAGCCTGATCCTCCTCCTTTCAAGAGCGAGCTAAATCATTGGAAGCGCTGGAAGGTGGCCTACCTTTACGCCTTCTTCATCTTGGTTATCAACTTTGGAAGTGGACTCCGCTTCGCGCCTCAAGTACGGCTTATGGAGTTAGCAGTGTGCCGCAGATACTATTTCAGGTACGACCCTGGTAGGGTGGACAACCATGGAAATGTCTCGGAGGCCCTGTGCAAACTCAATGTCGTGCAAGCACAGCTAGCGATGCTAAGGGCCTGGCTGAGCGTTTTCAATGCCGTCGCTGGCATTCTCGTCGCCCTACCATTCGGGATTTTAGCCGACACTATGGGTCGTAGACTGGTGACAGCGTTGAGCTTGTTCAGTGTGACACTCTCTAAAGCGTGGATCATTTTGGTTTGTAAGTCTCCCCAATGTTCTCGCTGGAGAAAGATGGTTATCTGATAGTAGCCATATAGGCTACTTCTACGGAGTTTTTCAGCCAGAAGCGATCTGGGGGTCCTCCTTGTTCCAACTGCTGGGCGGCGGAGACAGATCATGGCGGCTCTATCCGACTCTTCACCTGCTGATAAACGGTATAAATGATCTGCATAATCCATTTCTGGGATTTCTCATGCTAAATTATCCAATTTACTGTCGATAGAACGGCCGTATTCTTTTACACGAGCACAATGTGCTTAGTCTCGGAGCTTATTGCCACCCCCATCGGATCACTTATCATGACCAGAACAACTTTGAATGCTGCAATGATCTCCTCAAGTGCTCTCGAATTCTCTGGCCTATTTGTCCTTCTAGTAACTCCCGAAACTCTTCGTCGCAACCGTGAGAGTAGAGGGCAGTCTACCGAGGATGTCATTCCTCCATCCATCCAAGCTCAAGCAGCCCTCAGAAGAGCTGGAAATAATGTAACTTTCACATCTAACCAGCCAACAACAGCTCAGCTTATAAAAGCTCAACTGAGACATACCCGAGATCTCCTTGCCGGACCCGTCAGACTCATGTGTAAAGACAGGAATATCCTCCTGGGCCTTCCCGCTTTCTTGACCTCCCAGTTGCTCCGCCAAGTAGTATCCCTGCTCGTTCAGTATTCCTCAAAGAAGCTAAATTGGAGCATTGCAGCTGTGAGTTTGTTTATCTATGAAGATATCATCATAACTCCATCCTGGTACCTATGCACACAAAGTGTTATGCGTACCATGCCCATCAAAGGCTATTATTTCTTGTCTGACACTGTGCCAATAGGTCGGAATCCTTATTTCCCTCCGTCCCGCAGTCAATGTTTTCCTCTTTGCACTCATCCTTCCAAATCTCAGCCCTGTTCTAGCCTCACGCCTGAAGATCCCTACTCCGCAAGCAGACCTTCTCGTCGCCAAAGGAAGCAGCGTCCTACTTGTCATCGGCCTTGTCATCATAGGACTTGGTCAATCATTGGCCTGGATTGTCATAGGTAAGCGCGCCCGTGTATGCCTTTTAACACACATATTAACCATAGGCACCAAGGCCACGTCGTCTATACACTAGGTTGGGGCTTTGACCAGTCCGTGAGGTTATGGTTGACATCTCGCGTCGAGCAGACTCAGATTGGCATTTTTGTATAGCGCCATATCTGTGGTAGAAGCTGTTGGCGGATTGATCGAGGGGCCCATGCTTGCCGCCACTTTCTCCACTGGATTAGGCTTGGTGGGAGCTGGATCAGGGTTATCATTTTTCGTATCTGGTGGGCTTGTTGCGGTCGCGAGCATGGGGGTTTGGTTGGCGAGGTGGAGGTAAGAGGGTCGGGAGCGGGGAGGGTGGCTTGTGATAGACTTGAGCAAAGGTGATTGTTTAGGTGATTGATCACATAGTACGAAAGACAATATGGGAAAGGATATCGCATTAGTATCTGCTTAACAAATACTGAATATCAGGAGAAGAAGGAGAGAGGGGGAAAACGACAAAGCAGGAAGGTCAGACTATGTAAATAGTGAATACTAGGAATATTCTCATAGTCTGGTTTCCTGAGCAAAGTATAAATCCTGCCCGTAGCAAGTAGGGTGTAAATCCAATCCATAAGAACGATCCTTGAAGGCGTCGCATTAATTCGTAATGTATATGAAGGAATCGCGTCCTACGAGGCTCTAACTGGATTACACGGTTTTTTGCATTCACGGGAATTTCAGCGTCTTGTGCAGAGAATAAACTCATATTATACCATGAATCGTTTGAAGCGTATGTAGGTGCTATTCATAGAATTCTAATGTCAAGCTATATTTGTTTTATTGTTCGCTGCATGGTGCTCTACCATGAAATCCCAAATCATGGCCCAGTTCTTGCACTGGTGATGCGGGATACCCCAGCCATCAACATCTCGTCTACTACCATCACTCTCTTGTATAGCCCACTCCAATGTCATGTCCCCAGAACACATGATGGATTGCCGGATATAGTCGAAGCAGTGGTTCGTGTGATACATCTGATGCTGGACTGAGCTCAAAGCCGACGAACCGTCTATTGAAGAATCATTCTGGTGCTGATAAGGCGTATTTACCATAAGCTCAAAAAACATTTTACGTATCATTCCCTATTAGTAGTTAGCTTTTTACCTTGTACATATATCTCTTTAGATACAACTAATATACCAAACAGTGGATCTAGTAAAACATGCTCACTAAGTAGCAATCAACACCCAAGTCAGTTACAATCCCCAGGTTCAAGCCATAAGCCTCAGAATTTTTCACTAAGATAAATCCCCTACCAGCTTCAAAGAAAGTCAATTTAATAAAGTTCTTTATATCACAGCCAAGAGACCTACAAGATAATAACAAGTTCCAGGCTTGATCAGATAGCGAAGAAAGAGGTTCACTAAAAATAAACACCTCTTCAAATACCACAGTTCTTCTCTCCACTACATCTGGTATTAACTTACAGTCCAATAGTTCATTTAGGGTACTACCTACTGCCAGAAACGAAGTCAATAGTCCATCTTTCCTGCCTATAGCTTGTCCCTAGATAAAACAAGAATATAACAACAATAGCCATAGAAAACAGGATTACTATAGTCCAAACGGCCAACCAGATCCACCATCATCCATAGCAAACTTCCCATGGAATGCTATTCCAATGGGAGGCTAAGTCATCATTATTAGCATTTTCTTAGAACATAGAATCTTCATCCTAGAGAACTTGTGAATAGCTACTAGAAAAAAAAATGTTACAGAAAAGGAAGCGGGCCATATTATAATTCTACAAAAAATTAGAAAAGAGTTTATAGTTAGATAGAAAAGATTCACTCTCCTCAAGAAAAAAGAGCATACAAATACCATAAGCGCTCAATACCTTACTAACTAGTCTAGAATACAATAGAAGGAGCCAAAGAGCGCAATTCTAGAAACAGAACAAAACCAATATACCTTTATCTAACACAGAGTGGGTTCCATATTAACCACCCTCATAAAGACTCCAATGATTAAAACGCTTTCCCCACAACCTTAAAACCTAAAAAGCGATGCCTATTCAGGTGATTTATCCAGACACATCATTCATAGACACTACCACATCAATATAGCTACATGTATGTATATATATCAGAGATAAAAAACATACACAGATAGATTCTCTACATGTATATATAATAAGATTGATATATATAACAGATCCTTCAAATGTTCAATGTTGCAATCGCGATCCTTGTCTACAGGTTAGTATCTGCAAGATATATGATATCATGGCTTAATCTTGCAGAGACCAGGTTACAGCTCAACTAATGTCTCGGAATGTAAACAAAAATTTAGTGGCCAGGTGTTCGAAGTGGCAGAATTTTATACATATATATATATTTTTAACTTTCTTACACCCACTCAATTTCTACAGTAAATTAGTGTCTAAGTAACTGACATCCCACTGTTCATCAAAATATTTATCTCTTCCTTCACTACATTATTACTCGATAATTCCGAAGATTATTCCTTAGAATTCCATTAAGAAGCGGGCCGTAGTCTATAGCAAATGAATCCGCGTTTCAATATCTCAGTTGGTTTGCTAACCCTAAGAGTTGGGTGACAGGTGCCGAAGACTTTCGTAAGTCTGGACCATCGATGAGACTCACTCCTGGATTGAGAAATTTGGCAGCCAAGCCGCCTCTCGAGCACATTGGAGAGAGGTTCAGAGTGAAGTGCGTTGGCTAGGAGGCCATGGCCGTGTAACGAGGCCGTTTTGATGGGCATATTTCTTGACCGAGTGATCCCTTCGAAGATCGTGCCCGTTTGGTCGTCGGCCGAGGGTCTATGCGAGACCGATGAAAGTCAATGATTACAACTCGACCCAGTTCCTCATTCCATAACATGTTGTTAAATCGTAGATCCTGATGGATGACCCTAAGTCTACAGATTTGTTTTTTGATCTTAATATCTCATGTTGTAGTGTTTAATGCTGGGTTTTCTCTAAAACCTCACCCTCCTAGGCCATAAGTAGTATATGTCGGATTTCACTAGCTCTATGAAGCAAATAACCGTCTTGCAGATCAATAGCTCTAAGAACAACTGGGATGCTCGAGCCTTGCTCCTTCTAGAGAATCTGATGGATCTTTATTTTACGGGAGACCTTCTTCCAGAGTTAAGATGTGGTCTCTTTTCTGACTATAGTATAACTATAAGCAGCGTAAGTGAATTTGAATAGTGTATTATATGAACTATAGGAACTGAATAGGATATAGTTGTGATTAATATCTTTATTAAGCTGTGCTTGTAGCAGTTTCACCAGCTATTTAATATTAATTTGATGTTTATTACCCTGTCAGCTTTGATGATAGTGATAGATATTAGGGTAATAATTATTTAATATTCTATCTTGCTGTAGGTCTAGTAGATATCTCCGTGTATAGATCATTTCCCAAATCTTAATTAGGATAAGAAATGGGAAATCTCAATTTTTAATTTAAAATTAGGATTTCCTAAATAAGAAACGAGAAATATTATTTCCTATTTAGGAAATCCCAAAATTCTTTACTGAGAGCTTATTTCCCAATTGAGAAATTACAAATCCACCAGGATGAAACCTGGGAAAAACCAACCCTGCCTGAGAAAAACCTGGGATAGAACAACCCCCCCTGAGATCCCAATTGGGATCCCAACGGCCACCTTAGCGCCAGCAGCAGAGCACATTCAAAATAACACAGTGCGTGTTGCACACTCCAGATCCAGAAACTGGAGCATGCAATGACTTTCAGGCCCAAATGGACTAGGATACGCAACGCCAGACAGGCATGCAACACGGCGCGTGTCGCCTGCGGACATCTCGCTGGCGGTGGCAGCGCATTTATCCGCTCTGCAATGTCCTCCAATGTTGTTGGTAGAGTGAACTGCGCGCGAATTGAAGAGCAATCAACGACAAGTCGAAATATATGCCAGTCGAAGCAGAGCAGTGCAATTGAACAAGATTGGGCCGCCGGGGGTGGTCAGGCGTCAAGGAGGCCTCAGGCTCGCTTTCCCACATGATTTGCCACCGTCGCAGTATGCAAAAGTAGTGTTCGCGGAGGTCAGCGAAGCCGCCATCGACCGGGGAACAGCATTTGTGGAAGAGCATGATTTTCTGGCTAATCAGCGACATCACAAGGTGGCAGCTGAACATGCCAATCTTTTGCGGCACCGGAAGTGAATCGTCAGCTAATCTTTGAAGAATTGCAGACGCATGTGGCCACCGAACCTACTTTGTTCCTATTTACTATATACTTTTTGTGGTGGGTTTGTTACTGCTTGAACAAGCTGTTGTTGATGATATCTTTGGTGCCCATGGAAGAAGCCACTCGAGGGTGATTTCCTCAAGAGCAGACTGCGTTTAATCTCGGGACGATAATCGGGCCCTCTTGTCGGATGTGCTGTGGATTTTACTATTTGACTTGTATTTTTGGGTAAGGATTATGTTCAAACCTCCCTGATGGATGGATGCTAATTCTCTACAGCGTCGATCTTTCTCGTGGTTGACCTATCTTCTTTCAGCTTCCTTGTCCACAAGCTTTATGCCCGTTCTATGGCTGTCCTCTACTGGTGTGGACTTTAAACAATGTCAGGCACAGGATTCGCTATTATAAAGGAAAGGGCCGGCAACGTTTGGTAAACTATCATAGCTATTAAGGCAAGAGGGGAAATCTGAAGAAGAAAGGGAGATAGCAAAAAAGAAAGAATAAGGGTGTTAGTATGGTATCAACATTGAACATTTGAACAGTCTCCTGGTTTTGGATTTTGCGTCCTCGATCTTATATATGTACTAATTCGAGGTCTCTCCAGCACTGAGTAGCCTCATGATAGGGTTTCTCGGTTCTGCGATACTCGAAGTAGCTCCAGTCATAACACAAGCAGAAAAAATCTTATGATATATATATGTTGAGATAAGTAGCCTTGCTAACCCTAGATGATAGATTAAATACCTTTTTTTAAATGTAATAGCCTAATAATTTAGATAGGAAGCTTAATTTCTTAATGACAAAGAAATACATAAAAAAGATAAATTATACAAGTGTTTCTCTAGTAAAGTCCCGTGGCGCTATCAAATCCCTATATGTATTACCCATTTTCCCTTTTGGGAATGGGGCGGGGCTGTTCTTCAGTAAGATTCAAGAGATGACATAAATGTAATTGATCAATTACCAGAGTATATTATTACTGTTGCATCGTGATTTACCAATCCATTTATCCAAAATAGACACTTAGATCGGCTCGGATTTACAAGTTAAAACACATATATGACACCCTGTACTCCGTAGTTAGTGTTACAGAATCAAGATCCAAGCCATTATTATTATTGCTACGTACTATTAATAATAAATTAACCTACGAATAAACTCGAAACAAACCCCCCTTCTTACTAAGATCTTAACCTTTAGCAGTCTTAGCCCCTCGACAAACCAGCCAATGCAAAGAAAATAAACCTCGCTGATCCGCGTCAGCAAAGGCCACCTTAGCTGTATAAGGTTGTACTACAGTTACTAGTCAAACCGCGGTACTACCTTGTGTTGGGGCTAGCGATGCACTTTTTGCTTTTTTGCTTTTATGCTCTCGGGTTCTCGGGGGATTTTAAAGAATTTGTTCGGATACGTATGTATTATTATTTATTTATAGCGTCCGTAGGTCGTTAAGTTTTCTATATCTTTTGTTGAGACCGAAAGCCAAAGTAAACAAACAGCATTCCGGGATCGGCAGCTAGGGACTAACACTTGCAGTACAGGATACATAAACTTGTCAACACAAAAACATTTACCAACATTTGACATCGACGAATATCCTTCATCTTCAACACCAACATAAAAAATGCACGTCCTCTCTCGTCTCGCCGCCGCTCTCCCCTTGGTCACAACCACCATCTGGGCCCTTCCAACAACAAACACCTCTACCCCATCAACCCTGTACGTGTCACACTACGACGGCCATGTCTACACACTCTCCCTCGACACCGCAGCCCGCAAGCTGACACTCGCAAACTCGCTGCAAGCCTGCGGCGAAATGCCCAGTTGGGTGACCTTTGACGCCGGCAGCAGCACACTCTACTGCGTCGACGAGTCTGGCAGTAGCGCAAACTCTGGAAATGGCACGCTGTCTAGTTTTGCTGTTGCGGCCAATGGCTCGTTGAGCCAGACTGCCAAAGCGACTACGTTGCCTGGTGGTGTGGCCAGTGTGATTTATGAGGATAATGATGGGAGGGAGTATTTGGCTATTGCGCATTAGTATGTCTCTTCCTCCTTTGCTTATAGCAAACAAGTCTAACAAGATAATAGCGAGGGATCCGCCGTGTCCAACTTCAAACTGCCCATCACCGATGACTCGACTGCGCTGCAGACATTTGAATTCACACTGCCCGGTCCCCCCACCGACCCTTCGCGCCAGGACGCGCCTCACCCTCACGAGACCTTTCTCGATCCCACGGGTGCATACGTGCTCTCGCCGGATCTGGGATCTGACCTAATCCACATCTTTGCCATTGACAAAGCCAGCGGAGAACTCAACCAATGCGATGCCTTTGCCGTCAAGGGCGGTAATGGGCCGCGACACGGCGCGTGGTGGGCCAAAACTGATGGTGATGACAGCAGCAATAATGTCTATGCGCTCTATATTTCCAATGAGCTGGCCAATACGGTTAGTATCTACAATGCCTCGTACAAGGACAACTGTCTTGTTCTCAAAGAGAGTGACGAGATTGTGCCGTACCCCAAGGAAGTCCCGAGCACAGCGAATGTCGCCGAAGTGCGTATTGCTGGGGACAGGGATGTTTATGTCTCGATGCGCAATGACCAGGCGTTTCCTCCCAATGACTCGATGGCGTTGCTCCAGGCGTCGGTTGATGACAGTGCGTTGACTTATACAAACCTGACCACCTCGTACGGCAAGACTCCGCGCACGTTTGTCATCAACAATGCCGGCACGCTGCTCGCCATTGGCAACCAGGCCTCGTCCGACGTCGCCATTGTCGAGCGCGACCCCAAAACCGGTGCCCTCGGCGAGCTTGTGGCCCAGCTTCAAGTCGGTGCCCAGGGAACCCCCGGTCAGGCGGATGGCTTGAGCAGCGTCATCTGGGCTGAGTAAGTGTCAAACCGTTCAAATGTTGTGAGAACATAGTGTAAATAAGTTGCTATATTCATTAGATAGTCTTTCCAAAATAATGAAAGATAAAATCAGATAATCATGGTCATAAGCCATCCAATCCGACCAACTCCAAAAACCAAAATTCAAAAATCAAAAATCAAAAAGCCACCTTGCTACCGATACAACCCAAGAGAGAAATGATTTGAAAAAGACCAGCTTTTTCTCACAGAAAAAAAAAAGATATAGACCAGAAACGCCCGTTATTTGCTGCCGGTAGCCAAAAGAATGAATATAAACTCCAGTCAGGCGACCAATGCCATCAATGTCGTGAATATGTTGTGACTGGTGTCGTTATAAACCCTGTACGGGGAGGGGATGTATGTCGTGTTTCATCGTTATATCGTCATAATATTTTACCAGTTCATCGAAAGTCCAACTGGAAAGCTTTCCATTTGCCGCCCACCGTGCGGCATCGTGGGCACCCACGTGGAGCTGGATAGTTTGGCATACTCGTGGGGCCCTTGTTCGGACTGCTCGTGGGGCGCGCCATCGACATGGGCGGGCTGCTGATAAACATTCCAATGCAATCGCGGCACACGCCGCATATACATTCTGTACAGGCGTAGCATTCATGCAGCGGCCACGCGCGGTTGCAATTTGCGCAGTATATTTGAATATCCCGGTGTCGAAACGAGGACGGGGTGGGATTTGAAAACCGATGGTGATGAGGTCGCACGTGGTTATGTAGGTGATTCATCGGGCTGGAGTCTGAATTTGCGGATGAGGGCAGTCCGCTAGCCGACATATGAAAGTTCTTGCCGGACGCAGTCGATGCCGAATCGAGCGATGACTCGATAGATGGGAATGGCTCGAGATCGCTATCTCGGCTGCGATGCACATCAAGAGGCGGCGGTGTAAGCGACTTTTGCAATGGCGATGCAGCATATGAAGGTGCCTGAAACGAGCGGTGTATCGGAGCCAAACCAGCTGACTGAAAAGACGGTGGCATAGAATTGCGATTCTTGTTGGCTGAAGAAAGCGACGCGGAACTGTTCAGGAGCGTCGACATGGAGGGCGAATGGGGAACCTGTATTTTTTTCACTTTGTCAGCAAAATTGAACATTGAGTTTTGTGAAAAGTGCACTCACCGGAGTCAACTCGCGATCTTCATCAACTTCGGTGGCAGATGTAGCAGCCTCGATCAAATCCTCCCATCTCTTCCCTTGTACCCACGCGGCCGTCTGCGGTTCTGCCGACAGTGCCTTTCGATCGTTTATACTGCTGCGACGACCAAATTCCTTAGATCTCGTGCGCTCGTGTTTTGGCTTTCGAGCGCTTTGCGTAATGGACGACTTGCGCGGCCTCTGGACCTTACTTCGTTGTAACGGGGGCAAAGTAGACGAGCGACCGGGCGGTGAATGGCCCAGAATGGACGGCAGCAGCTCTCGAGGTCGCGACGACTGAAACGGCGGCAGGGGCTCCTGTTTGAAGTGGTCTCTCAACGGAGGCAGCTCGATGGAGGAACGCATGCGGTCGCGTCCCATGTCATGGTCCGAGTGGCCATCCTTCTACCGTCAGAATTGCGGATGCACACACATATATTTCTTAAAACTCACCATTTCCGACTCCCAGTCCGAGGCCAGGCGATGATGGTGCAATTGCGCAAGAGCGACAGCAGCCGTGGCGGCAGCTGGGTGGGCATCGTCAATTGTGCGCGGGGTCACAGGGGGGCTCGAGTCGGCGACGTAGACATCTCGATCGGAGGGGTCTGCATGCACCTTGAGTATTAGTCACGATTTAATTGACAGTCGACAAAAAGAAAATACTGACCGTTGTGTTTCCGTGCAGACAAGGGGGTTGGCTGGGGGTCGACATGGACTCGTTGATCCAGTGGGGTATTGACCATGAGCAGGAAGCTTTCCTCGGTAGCGGGGAGCTTCGGTATGTAGTGGCTCGGGTGAGCCCGTCGAATGTGCTCCTGCATGGACCGGTATCGCTTTTCCTGCGAGCTTGTAAATATTTTTTTGACGAGTATAAACTGGGGAAATTCATCCTCCAATTGTCGCACAGCTTGAATGAGCGACCGGAAAGGGAGAGGGAGGGAGCGAGCTTACCCCCAGGCATCTTTTTCGACAATTGGAACCGTCATTGTTGGTCAGCGGACAAACCACCTCGTTGTTCGCATCGGAAACGGAAAAGGAGCTCGTCAAAGACGTGCGAGGTGGCATGGTCTGCATGTGTCTTTTTTTTTTTTTTTTTTCTTCTCTTCTTCTTTCTTTTCTGGCGGTGGAAGGCGGGGGGAGGAGGAGGAGGGGAGAGCGGTCAGTCAGTTAGAGAGAGGGGGGGGGTAGCTAGCTTTGCGTCCGTCCCACAGGGACAGAAGAAAACGAGATACTAGTAGTAATATGGTGGGCAGAACACAGCGCAGCTGATCAGAGGGTCAAGAATGCAGCACAAAGCTGGGGCAATGCATAGTCTGGCTCCGAAGAGGGCGAAAGAGCGAGAAGCAAAGCTGGAGCTGCCTAGATAGAGAGGAGAGAGAGAGGTATAAGCAGGGGAGGGAAAGAGCGCGGCGGCAGAAGGGAGAGAAAAGTAGGGCGCTTTTGGGGGGGGGGGCAACTGCCAACTGGGGCAACGACGGAGGCGGCAAGAATCAGCTGGGAGCTCCTGCCGCCGGAGGCCATTGGCTGTATGACTACATCTCTATACATTATCTGTATACATTATCTATCTATGCATCTATTTATATTCTATTCTATTGTAATCTAGTAGAATCTATTATTTCATATTATATATTTTATATTATTTATATTTAATTCTTCTTCTTCTTCTTCTTCTTCTTCTTCCTCCTCTTCAGAGCTGGTCAGTTGAAAACGTTCCTGCCTGAACGGGCCAAATACCGGCCGGTGGAGACCCCAGCGCCGACGCTGATAGGGCTGCACCAATGCGGAACATAGCTGGACCCCACCTCATTGTATTCTGACTGGTACTGTATTACAGGTATTAACGTAATGAAGTGCAGGTTATATTTTATATGTATATATATATATATTTTATCTATTATTTATATATTTTATTTATTATATGTATTATGTAGCTGTACAGATATAATACTCATCTTATAATGTGGGTGTCAACTCTTCATGCAGCTGGGAGCTTCCCCTCTTTGCGGATACCGGCTTGTTATCGATAGCCCGTCCCGCGCCGAGCTCTCTAGTGTATATTCACTGAGTAGCAATTCTCCAATTCTGAATTATTATATATTATTATATATAATATTATAATATATATAATTATATGAAACTATTATAAATACCTTCTTCATTATGTACGTCTTGTTCACAATACAATTGAATTCCACCCAATTTAAGCAAGGAGGGTCGACTCGGGAAGAAGTCCACCACCGTTACCGTCAGTAATAATAATACCGGTCTTGCAATAATAAAATATCAAAGCACGAGCCCTGTTAATACTATTAGTTATTGTCTCAGACTCACATGATCCAACGGAACTACTTGCCAGTCCCCGTTACCGTTTCAGACCGAACACATCCGCCTCTTACGCACTTAAACGGAGCTCCCCCCGTGGCGCAGCCCGGATTCCACAAAGCTGCAAAGCAGAAGAGAAAAAAAAGGAAAGTTGAAACGTGATGTCCCGGTAAAATGCCGTTACGCCAATCGACTTTCGGAAGGTGTACTTTTTTTTCTTTCTCTTTTTCTTCTTGAGAGGGGTGAAGATTGCATCTGGTTAGTGTACTCGCCGAGCTCAGCTACTACCTCAATCAGTGCACTAGCCTGCTAAGCTAGCTAGCTTCCCCAGCTCCGAGACCTGAGCCCAACCCATTTGATTTAATTCAACGCTGCATGATTGAACCGAGCTTCGGAACGGCCGGGTGGGTGGCAAGTTCTATAGCTTGGTAATTTCTTTGCAGTCTAGTCCTGAAATTTTTCTGTAATAAAATACTAGTTACAGCTCTGCTTCAGAGAAAGGGAAAAAAAAAAGTCTGGATCTGGTCCAGTGGAGTCGAGAATACAATATGTAACGATCAAACGTGGCGAATTCAATTGGTCCAGACCTTGGATATTTCCATGGGTCATTCTTCAATAATTTAATACAAGGGGCTGGAAATTCATCGACTTTGGCTTCTACTATTGGGTCAAATTTAGTAAATGTAGATTATATTCACGCAGTGTAATCAACTGCCATTATCGTGAGTCGAGAGTTCTCGTCTGGTAAAAGTACATACATGTCCAAAGTAACCACCGTACAGAAATAAACCAACAAATATGCAAGGATGTAATATATAATACCAAAGCACAACTCTATAATATGCCCAAACCAGGATATGCAATTCAGACGGCGGAAACAAATAAAAAATGCAAAGAGAAGAGGGTATTTCAGAAACAAAAAAAAAAAATTTAAATCCGTTCACCGTCAAGCATTTTGCGGTTATTCACCCCCTGTGCCATCTTCTTGCCAATCTCATAGCTCGAAATCATAATGGCACACCCCGGCGCTACCTTCATGCAACGTGCCACCCATCCCCTGAACAGCCCGCCAAGCCCTTCATGTCGAAAGATGTGAAGAAGGAACCGTGGCATTGACAACTGCTCTGGCCGTAACTCTGATGTTGCCAGCGTCTTCCCCGCGGTAAACATATCATCGCCACTGTGTCGGAATACTTGCTGTCGCGTTTTGCCAACATCAAAGGGCGTCGTCACCAAGGCTGCTGCGGCGCCGGACACAGATCCCGCGATAAAACTGTCAATAAACGTTGTAGACGAGCTCTGATGCGACTGGGAAAAGCGTCGGCTTCTCGTATCTCTCGTGTCTCTCGTTTCCTCGCTGTGACTACCGCGCATCTGGCGAAGGTCCGTCAGCACATTCCGTATGGCTTCATACCCCCACCAATACAGCCCCGAAAAGGGGACATCTCGCCACATGGTCAGAGTAAATCCCCGCCAGAGCGAGGTGTAGCCCCGAGTCACAGTCATCTGGCGAAGACTCTGCAGCGTATCACGGAAATGGGTCGTCCCAGTTCCTGGTGTTGCTTGTAGTCGTGTGCGAAACATCTCAACTGGACTGATCATAGACGCTGCGGCAATCCGCGCCATACTGCCAGCCACCAATGGCACATAGGTGTCGCTGAAAAGGCGTGGAAGTGGACTTTGAGGATCTCCTCGCAACCATTCGTATCCTGCTAGATAAATCACGTTTCCGGGGACTGCCATCAGAAGCGTTGGGCTGAGTCCGCGCCAGAGCGTCGTGAACCCTTCGTTTCGAGCAATCTTTCGCATTCCATCAAATGTCGAGGTAAAAGTTTTCTGTCGTGTCTCTTCAACAGCGCAATCGATGGCCGTAGTTCGACTGACTGCGCCATTTCCAACTAGACACATATCCGACGTGTTTCCCACCCAAAAGACCTCTCGGCAGCATGCCGTGACACCGATGTTTGCTGGCAGTTCCTTGAATGCGGGCGTTGTGTACGCCGTGAATTTGGACGTATTATTGATGCTCGATGTTTGCGACTGTAGTCGGACTCGCACGACGTCAAGGGGTGTTACTTTTCACACATTAGCATAATATTTCCTCGTATTTAAAATTAACAAGACAACCAACCCAAAAGCGAGGTGAGGATGCTGCCCCAGGTAGCCGACATCATCCGTTGGCCGACTGAAATCTGCACCCCATCGCTCCCTTGTGTTGTTGCGGTCAAAGGACCGCCATTAAATCGATTATCTGTCATCGTCCGTTTCTCATGATCATCCCACTCTTGGCCGCTCAGTGTTATATCGGGATGTGCCTGGTTTTCAGTATGTGGTGGGCGTGCATCCAAGCGACTCGGCCCAGAGGAGGCGGACATGCATTCGCCAATTCAAGAAAAGCCGCTCCCCTGCTGTATCCGTGCCGATAGATTCGCTGCGTGTGGAAATATCAGCCGCGGGCTTTCAAGCGGGCGACAAACGGCGAGATTGGATGGAGGGCGCAATTGGAAAAAAAAAGCGATGACTGTGAGGAATCCGGATTATCATGACGCAGAGTCAAACTTTCTAGAATCTGCGCCCGATCCGGTTTAGGGCCGGCGCCCGCAGGCGAGACCTAGAAGTTTCCCGCCCCTCGGAATTAAGCCGACGGTAAACTCCAGAACTCTTATCAACTTTATCGGCCTTTTTGTGGGAAAGGAAAGAGATAAGCTGCAAGCTTGCTTGGCCATGTCACGTATTTTTGAATCGGTCTTTAAGCGTTTCTCCATGTTGTTGTTGTTGTAGACGGACTGACGCTGTACGTTTCTCATCGTCGCTGGCGAATCTCACAGGCGACGCCGTCGCTGGTGCGCCAACGACTTGTCGCTTAACCTCGATACACTCTCACCTCTAGATCAATCGTTGCAAAGATGGAGGATAATGCAGAGCTCAACGCTTTTCGGCGCCAGTGGCGTGAAGAAGTATCTCGTCGAAATAAATCCTCTTCTTCCTCCAAGCAGGATCACTCGTCTTCGCACTTGGCGGGGTCGCACTTGGATAAGTTGCCTCCCACTCGGCACGACGCAGCTGATCGCAACGAGGAGATCGAAGAGGATCTGGGCCGCGACTATGACGAGATTGTGCAACGAACAGAGCAGCAACTGACTTTGCGGACAGCTGATGACGAGGATACCTTTCAGCGCATTCCACAGAAAGAGCCCCGCTCGGCATTGGAGCATTTTGAAAAGGCCGTTGAAAAAGAGGCTGAAGGCAGTTTAGGTGATAGCCTTGCTCATTATCGCAAGGCCTACAGGGTATGACTCCTTAGCTGCAAAATGTTCTTTTTTTTTTTTAATGCTAACGCTTGTGAAGCTGGACGCGGCCATCGATAAAACATATAGAAACAAGCATTTCCCGGGGAAACCAGTCCAGACGCAGTCTGACAAGGCTCCAGAGCCAACAGAAAATAAAACAGAAGAGGTTGAACTGCTGCCAACGCCAGAATTAATCGCATCGTTCGCCGGTCTTCCCATACCCCAGGCCGAGCCATTCATCAAGGGGACGCCTCCACCGCCATGCCCTATTGCCAACGTTCCAAACGATGTCCTCATCGAGATTCTCCGGCACATCGCAGTGATGGATCCTGCATGCTTTTCTCGCATGGCTTTGGTTTGCAAACGCTTCGCTTTTCATTTTGCCTATGAACAGCATATCTGGAAGAGATTATGCCAGGGACAAGAATTTGGCTTTGAGGGCATGCACTACTCGTTTGCGTGTGACTTGCTCGGCAACCCTTATCACAATCTAACTCCGCGATATACGCCGTTTCCGCGTGGACGTCCAGTACAGGTACCCGATCCGCTTTCCACTTGGAGCCAGGTGTTTCAGCGCTTCCCACGTATCAGGTTTACCGGAATTTATATCAACACAGTCAACTATACCCGCCCTGGAGGGGCTTCATCTTTTTCCACGGCGGCATGGAACTCGCCTATCCATATTGTCACATATTACCGCTACCTCCGCTTCTTCCCGGATGGATCGATAATTACTCTCGTTACTACGACGGAGCCCCCAGATGTCGTACCTTATATCAACAAAGAAAACGTGGCCGCTGCTCAACCAGGCCCTCGGCAACCTCCGCGAAAAAGGCCGGAACTTCCTTCAGAGGCATCTGCAGATGGACCTCCAGTTCCAGCAGTGGCCATGAATGCTTTACACAAGGCCCATCGCGGTCATTGGCACCTCGCGGCTCCTGTCGCCCAAGACTCTGACGAGTCTGACTCACGGACTGATTTGGTGGCGTCTATCGTTCAGAAAGCCAGCGAAGCCTCGGAACACGATCCCCGAGACCTGGTGTTTGAGACAGACGGCATTGGTCCCAATAGAACATTGATTGGCCATCTCGGGCTACGGTCCTCCAACACAGCCCGCGCAGTAGGCGCCACCAGGTCGGCGCCCAATACTTCTAAAAACACCAAACTGGTCTGGAAGGGCTATTGGGGTTACAACGAAGTGACTGATGAGTGGGCCGAGCTGGGCCTTAGGAACGAGCGTGCTTTTGTTTTTAAACGCGTTAGAGGCTGGGGGTTGTAGTTCTTCTTGACTATCTCAGTATCTTTCACGAGCGGTCAAGAACAACAGCTTATACGCCCTTATTACGGTAATATCTCGACCACCATTGCAGATTTCACTTTATAAATCCGTCAAGAATTTAGTATAGTTAGTTATCTATACGTTGATCTGTTTTTTTAATAGCCAGTTCGAAAGCTAATTTACCAAAATAGATAGGTCCTTGTTTTGACTTGTGACGCGTGATGCCTTTTTCACTCTTTGCGAAATTACCAAGTCTTACAAGTCTTACGGGCTCTAACAGGATTTTCCGACCACGTTTCGGAACAGAACCTGAGTCTTTGGACGACAATAGAACGACCTCCGTCACACCTCTTCCCGCCCTATATCGTCAAATCGAAAGGAGACGGTCTGTGGTGCATCGAAACGTCAACCCAGGCGTTGGAGAGAGCCCCTGGTCGTCCATCCCCTTGGGATCTTCTTCCTCATCCTACCTCTAGCTCTGGCCTTGGCCCTGGAGCTGGGGCTGGTGATGTGAGCATCACGGGTGACAAAGGAACCGCTGCACAGCTTTCTACTGACCCGTAAGCCGTCGTTTGTTTCCGGGAAAGGCGTGGAGAGCGTTCCATTGTTGTTTTCTTTGGATACCCAAGATGTAGAGCATAGACCAAACAGCCTCAGATGGAATGTATATTGTAATTACGAATCTACGAATATAATGTACATTTTACTTGTTTGCCAATTCGGAATTCCTCCATTATTATTATTTATAGTCTTATACATTGTTGACTAGTTAACCAGTAGTGACATCAATATTCAATGCCAACCAAGCCAGCCTTATCGATAAGCTTAATCGGTGGACCGCCGAAAAAAAAAAATCTCGGCAGGAGCAAAGAACCACCGCGACACAAAGTTACAAACAACCACTTGCGCATATTCAGATACCCCAGCGATTGCTTTCTTTTTTATTTGAGCTTTACGAATTGATTTTTTTTTTTTTTCCCTTCTGTGAATAATTAGCAACATGCCGGAACGAGTGCATACGCGATTTGACGATTCCGACGACGACAAGCCTGCCACCACCAACAGCAACAGCAACAGCAACAAGCAGCCAGAGCTGAAGAAGCAAGACCACCACATATCTTCTGATAAAAAACATCAGGAGCCGGCGAATAATAATAAAAAGTCCAAATCGGCAAGCAGCAAAAAGCGCAAGAGAGATGTACAACCGGAGGAAAATTCGGAAGAACAACAGCAGCAGCAACAGCGAATAATTCCAGAATCCGTGGTGGTGCCTTTGCGATCGTCCGAGAAGTCTGCTCACAAATTTACCAATGATGGCAAATCTACGAATGATAGCGACAAGAGGAAATGGACGAACAATAGCAAAAAACCTGCGCGACCACAATCGAATAATCAACCTTCGTTTTCATCGCTTCGAGAAAAAGCAAACGCCTTGTACACGACCCGCAAAACGTTGCCAATTTTCGCCCACGCAGATGAGATTCGTCAACAGCTAAAAGGAAACAACAATGTCATGCTACTTGTCGGTGAGACTGGAAGCGGTAAAAGTACACAGGTGCCTCAGTTTTTAGCGGACGAGGCGTTTTGTCAGCCAAAAAAGGTCAAGATAATAAACCAGGAGGATGGCAGCACCAAGAAGGAAATCACAGTTGGCGGGTGCATTGCAATCACCCAACCCAGACGAGTCGCGGCGATTTCGTTGGCTAGACGAGTTGCTGAAGAAATGGGTACGCCTTTGGGGAAATCGTCGCCGGCGAGTAGAGTGGGATACTCGGTTCGTTTCGATACATCGACATCGCCAAGCACAAAAGTCAAGTTCCTCACGGACGGGATGTTGCTGCAGGAAATGCTTCATGATCCTTGGTTAACAAAGTATAGTGTTGTGGTTGTCGATGAAGTTCACGAAAGAGGGGTCAACGTTGATTTGGTGCTCGGGTTTTTGAGGAAAATTCTTGCTAGCAAGAACGAGGGCCGGGGAGGCATTCCGTTGAAAGTTATTGCAATGAGTGCCACAGCTGATATGGAAAGTCTGCAAGACTTTTTTGGTCATGATCGAGACCAGGCCAAAATCACAAGCACAGACACCAGCAACCAGAATACTCAGGACAGCCAAATCTCGGTCTGCCATATCAAGGGTCGACAGTTCCCTGTTGAGACGATATACTCTCCAGAACCCGTCCATGACTTTTTAGATGCGGCTCTCAAGACCATTTTCACCATTCATGTCAAAGAACCAATGCCAGGAGACATCCTGGTTTTCCTTACCGGCCAAGAAACGGTAGAGAATCTGGAAAATCTCATAAATGAATACGCCATTGGAATAGACCCGTCATTACCAAAAGTTCTTGTTTTACCCTTGTTCGCTGCACTTCCCCAGGCTGCTCAGCAACGTGTCTTTGCGCCGGCACCGCCTCGAACAAGAAAAATCATCCTGGCCACCAATATTGCCGAGACGTCCGTCACTGTTTCCGGTGTTCGTTTCGTGGTCGACTGCGGGAAAGCCAAAATGAAACAATTCCGTTCTCGACTTGGTCTTGACTCGCTGTTGGTGAAGCCAATTTCCAAGTCGGCTGCAATCCAGCGAAAGGGACGAGCTGGCCGAGAAGCTCCGGGA
Organism: Talaromyces rugulosus; assembly: GCF_013368755.1. Classification (NCBI taxonomy): domain Eukaryota; kingdom Fungi; phylum Ascomycota; class Eurotiomycetes; order Eurotiales; family Trichocomaceae; genus Talaromyces; species Talaromyces rugulosus. The sequence continues at coordinate 3,233,362 of NC_049563.1, read as the reverse complement.
AAGTGCTATCGACTATATACGGAAGCAGACTATTTAACACTGGACGAGACCAACACGCCTGAAATTTTGCGCTGTGATCTGAGCCAGAGTCTTTTGACCATGAAAGCCCGCGGCGTTGACGATATCATGAATTTCCCCTTTTTGACACGACCTCCGCGAGAAGCTCTAGAACAGGCTCTACTCCAGCTACTCAATATTCAAGCTCTGGACGAAACGGGCAAGGTCAGCGAGACTGGATTGCATATTGCAAAACTGCCGCTCACTCCGCCATTGGGTAGAGTGCTTTTGGAAGCCGCCGGCCATAGTCAGGGTTGCCTGCTAGATGTGATTGATGTTATTTCGTGTCTGAGCGTTGAGAATATTTTCTTGAATATCAACTCCGAGGAAAAAAAGGAACAAGCAGAACAGGCTCGTCGGGATCTTTACCGGAGAGAGGGTGATCATCTCACTATGCTAGCCACAGTTCAGGGTTATGCAGCAGATAACACGGACCGAAAGGCTTGGGCTGAGCGGCATATGGTTTCCCATCGAGCAATGCAATCTGTCATGGTGAGTTCTTATTTTTTATTCTTCTTTCTTTCTATTCATGACAGTCATCACTAACATGTAGTAGGACGTCCGCAAGCAGCTCACTACCCAGTGCAAAAATGCCAAGCTCCTTCACGAATCCAACGAAAACCGTCCCCCTTGTGATGCACTATCAGCGGTACCCGTTCTCAAAAGCTTTCTTACAGGGTTCGGAACAAACACTGCTCGTCTTGTTCCCGACGGGTCGTATCGAACCATTGTCGGCAACCAGACGGTGGCTATTCACCCATCGAGCGTGTTGTTTGGGAAGAGGGTTGAGGCAATTCTGTATAATGAGTTTGTCTTTACTAATCGTAGCTATGCGAGAGGTGTCAGTGCCGTGCAGACGGATTGGGTTGGTGAGGTATTGGGTCGATAGGTCCTTGACTCTTGATACTTTTAGACATCTGATTATTCGATCATGTCACTTGGAGGGCATCACTACCGCATTTGAATATTAGACATACATAGCACTATATATACAGATTTGAACTAACAAGATATCCTCTCTCGATTAAAACTATAGAACCCATTCTTCACAAAACCACGCATGGAATCTATCGTCAACACAGTTCCACCCAATTCTCAACCTAGGTTGCATGCCGCGTGCCGTCATTCCACTCATTTCAATCCTTCTTGCCCTTTGGAGCACACCGTGTGCATTTATTCCACTACTTTCGATGTCGAAATGTACCACGGTTTGCCCATGAAGTATATAAGCTTTGCCGTGGAGATGACCGTCCGTCTTGTGCATTTGTCCTAGCTAGTATGACTTGGTGGCATGAGATTCACTCACTCAGAGGTGGGCGCAGGTATGGGATTCTTGAAATGTTCTTGTTGCCAAATGTCCGCACAACTGTTTGTATTTCCGCTGTCAAGAGGGTTATTCACCAGCTGGACAATTTAATTGCAACGGATTTTAGAGATAATTCGCTCTTGTCGACATATTTTACTGATCCTCTTCATTTCCCTCATCCTTGTTTTTGATTGCTTGCATAAGCTCGTAAAGTTGGCCGATTTGCTGATCTATCCAAATAAAGTCCGGTTAGTTAAATCCAAAGAGAGAGAAAGGCTAAACAAACCATTCATTTTTTCCACCTTGGACTTGTCCAGCTTCTTTCCTTTCCACGTATCACCTTCTATTTCCTGTGCGTAAAGCTGCCATTCCGTCAGAAACCCGACCTGGTTATTTGTTAGCCGAAAATCCTCTTCGTCTACTTATTTTATTATTCTATCCATACAATGTGAATCGGGTTATCCGAGCTGCGATGCGCCCGAAACTCGCTCTTGACGTATTCGTCCCCCAGCAAGCGCATCTCCGACGGCAGCTTTTTGCGATGGGCGCGTAGGATGCGTCGGTACAGCGGGATGGGAGGGAGGAGGGCCAGTGGTTCGGTGTTTAGGCTGGCTTTGGAGCCAATGGAGACCGGGGCGGCGAGGAGGCGGGAGAAGACGCGCATTTTGTTTTGTTTTTCTGTTTTCAGCAGGATGGATAGTTCGAGGTGAAGTTGGAGGAAGAAGAAGAAGAAGAAGAGCTCGAGAGCTCCGGTTCGGGACGATATGCCGAGGCCTGGTTATTTGTTACGGGCCAATCAGGTACAGTCCCGCTTTTGCTGCCCACAAGACTCAACTCAAGCTTTGATATATCAAACTACAACGTGGAAACTTTAGTGATGCGTTGATTGTTTAGGACACAAGGTATCTTCCGACTCAAAAGAGCAGCCCTTTGATCTCTATAGGGGAAGGTGGGCGACACAACACCACCCCGCAAAATATATAATACACAATAATGCTCCCCACTCCTTCAACATCCCATGTCTCTTTTGACACCGTCTATGAACCAGCAGAAGATTCATTCCTCTTCCTAGACACGCTATCCTCAGAGTCAGAAGCCTCATGGCTCACAAGCCGGTTTAATTTAGACTCAACACCACCATTGCTGGTCGAAGTCGGCAGTGGATCCGGGGTTGTCATTGCCTTTGCAGCAGCAAATGCGCAGCACATCTTTGGCAGAGACGATATCCTCGTCTTACCGATAGACGTCAACCACGATGCGTGTCGCGCAACGAGGCGGACTGTCCAAACCGCCATTGCCGAGAATAATGACTCTTCTACAGGCAGCAGCAAGAACCAGGGACAACAACAGACGCAATTTGTAGGCTCGGTGATGGCAGACTTGGTTTCTGCATTGAAACCCGGAAGTGTGGATGTGCTGCTGTTCAATCCACCGTATGTACCGACTCCTGATGTGCCACCGACGCCGTCGACTGGATCTACGACTCGGGATACTGCGACGTTGTCACGGTCAGAGAAATTCGAATACGAATCCTATCTTCTCTCACTTTCTTACGCTGGCGGGGCAGATGGCATGGAAATTACGAATCGGTTTATTGACGCCATCCCATCAACACTTAACCCGGAGCGAGGCGTTGCATATCTTTTACTATGTGCTCAGAACAAACCAGAGCAAGTCAAAGCCAGGATTGTGCAAGACTGGCAAGGCTGGACTGCTGAGATTGTCGGCAGAAGTGGTGTCAAGGCTGGCTGGGAAAAGCTGGTTATTCTGAGGATATGCAGAGAGGAAACGTGATATCATTCATTTCTTTCCTAAAAACAACACTGAAAACGACTCGGGTATTGTGCCTAGACTTGCATATAACAAGCGGCAGAGAAAATACAAGCAACCAAAAAAGGAACACCCCGGACGACCAAAAAGCACACAATAACCTGCTTCAAAAACCTGTCGCAAACAAGAACAGTCCACAAAGTGTACCAAAACCCCCAAAGAATAACTCAATCAAAGTCAATTTCAGAATCCACCTCCGCCGCCGCCGCCGCCATCACCTCCACCTCCACTGGCAATAGCGGCCGCGACCCCTGTGGTCATTTCGTTTCCACGTCTTTTGCCCTTTTTCTTTTGGGCCTTTCTGCGATTTTTGTACTTCGCGGGGGGGTCGTAGTGTCCGTGAGGACGTGGAGGGGGGTAGTTGTCATCTGAGCGGGAGCTGAAACACATTTTATATTGATTGTTGCTGAAGCTTGTGTATTTGGAAGACGCGCAGTAATAGGTCTTAATTGCTGAGGAAGAAGTGGGGATATTTGGTATGAAAGATTCAATAGAGACAGATAGTGTTGTTAAATGAACAAGACAAAAAAAAACATCACAAAGCAGATTGAGCCATCTTTATACGCTGATCAACCTCAATCAAACTACGTACTACTACGACAGCGCCCCAACGTCCGCGCCTCGAATTATGTCATAATCGCCGACACTATCCATTAAGGGTAGTTAGTGTATTGGACTTTGTATACTGTTCATTTGGACCCCACGATGTCCGTTGATCTGCTTAAAATAAGCCAGCAAATCACGTCTCGCCCCAGCACAGCCTTGGCAGGAACAATGCCATCATTGATAATGGAAAGAATCCTGTAGCCTGTTTCATTTGGACCAATATACGAGATGATCGGCAATTATACAAGCTATAGCTATTCAGGTTGTTTGGCCTATAGCAAAAATTGAAGATACATGGTTTCATACAAGAGTCTCAGTTTCATTGATTACTTGCTCACTGATCTCATATTCAATATCCGTCGTGTTATGCATATGAAGCTTTCAGGTTCCTTTATGTCTGGATCAATGGTCAACAGCATAGCGCCATGTTCTTTTTGCCAACCCTAATTAAAAAGTCCTCAAACATTTATTGTAGCAGAGACAATTCACACACGCCCACCAAAAGTACATAAAAAAAATTCCTCAAACAGAGCAAATGAACAAACTTCCCGGGACCTGATGATGGCGACTTTCATTTGAGCTTGAAGCGAATGAAGCCTCTGGCCCAATGCTTCGAATTTCGAGAGAGCGAGTATCGAGATGGATCAAACGTCACAGTATTTCCCTTTGGAAATATTTCCCCTTGATCCTGATCTTGAAACGAATCATCCCACGAGCCGAACTGTTCGGAAATAGAAACGACAAAAGATAGAGAGACAGAGAGAGATAAGCTTTTTTTTTTTTTTTAGAAACCCCGACCACGACCACGACCGCCGCCGCGTCCACGGCCACCACCACCTCGTCCTCCTCCTCGACCACCACGGGGCCCGCCGCCGGGGCCACCACCCCTTCCACCGCGCTCTGCCTCTTTCCTAGCCTTGTTCTTGGGCTTTGGTTGATCGTCGATCAACAGGGTATCCAGCGGAAGACTGTCGGGGAGGATGAAGTATCTGATAGTCGAGCCACGGATATTGATCGTGTCCAGCGAGATCGGGTCGCGGCCCTTGGCGGTCATCTTGACTGTTCGCAGAGCCGTGTTCATCTGTGGCGACACCGAGGCGATTGTACCGGAGAGGATGGTTCCTATTTTAAGCAAAAAAAAAAATTAGAGATCCCAACAACACAGGTCGCTGTTTCTAAGGATGTAGTGGTAATTTACCATTCTTCAACTCGATCGTCACCGTCTCATTGATACATTTCATAAGAAACCTATCACCATTCAATGTCAGTAACTCTCATAGGAAAAACTCCTCCAGACAAGGAAAAACAGAGCTTGCAGCCACACACGCACCGAACGAGCTTCATTGCGACAAGAGTCTTTCTTGGAGCGCGCCGCTCCGATCTTCTAAAAAAAAGCTTCTGAGAAAAAGAAGAAAAAAAGCCCCTTCAGACTTTAAACAACCGGATCCAAATAGGATATGTTTGATCAAATAACTCGACTCGTGGTTGGCGTGATGAGCAATACAATATATCCAGAGAACCTGCCGACTTTCTTTGGTGCGGGAAGCCCGATTGCGGCTCAGAAGCTTTCGACGTATGTGCACGTGACCTGGCGTCGAGGGCGGAGGGCCATCTACAAAAATGGGAATATTCGCAACCTGCCATAAAACCGGAAGAAATATTCGTTTATAAGATGAGTCTATCTAGTAATTGACACGTTCATAATGTTTGCAGAATATTACAGCATTAAAGGAATATAAACCACATGGTGGAACTTGTACCTAGCTAGTCCTATTAACAAGGGAAAAAACACGCTGACATGATGAAACAAAAAAAAAAAAAACAAGAAAAAAAAACAAATTAATGGTATCTCATTAAATCATAACCAACGACAGAATGTCCCATTCCCGTCATCATCATTTACCATGCGCCTCCCGAAAATATTCCTTTTTTTCACTTCTCTTCTTGTTGTTAGCAAGATGCAACGCCTATTTTGTAAAGCACAGATCATCATCCTGTCGAATTCTCTAAATGTCACAAACAGCAGTGTCGAGCCTTGAAGATCGATATCTTGTCATCGTAGTACAGAATCTCCCGCAGCTTGAAAAACAATTCGGCGTTTCCGACGCCGTTCGCCTCGTCTTCTTCCGAATACCCGTCGTCTTCTTCGTCCGGCGAGCTCAAGCTCGAGGTATCGTCGTCCTCGTCGGTCTCGTTGTCGAATCCTTGCATATTCGCTTGGTCTTCTCCTTCGCTGTCTGCTTCTGAGCCTGCGGACCATTGGGCGTCAAGATAAGAAGATTCGTCGTCTGGCTTTTTGTCCTTTGTGGCCGTTTCGAGAATCTCGAAACATTTCGTCTCGATGCCAACGTAGCATAGTTGAATCTCAGGCCGCAGCGCGACTATGTCTAGGATTTGCAGAGCGAGTTCCCGCTGCTTGTCTTTTTTCAACGATGGATCGTACATATTGGGCAAGTAGAGAGCACGCAAATGGGGTATGTTGGGAAGTCGCTGCAGAAAAAAGTGCTACAGAAGTCAGTATTATCCTGTTCTTTCTCTCTTTTGCATGAAAAAAAACTCACCCAATCTCGACGATCCATCCCGATGCCCAACTCTCGCAGTTGCGGCATCCGACCACTCGTCACAAACGACAGGGCCTCCCTTGGGAGCATCCACTGCCGCCAATGTCCATGGCTTGAAGATAAACTTTCAGAGCGGCGAGAACGATCAATCAAAACCTTTTTCAGACTAGACCTTTGACGACGAAGCACGTGCTTGTAAATAGCTTCAATCGACACAATAGAATCATATGAGTTGCCCTCTTGGAAATAAAGGCTCTCCAATGAATTTGGCGAAACAGTATCTTTTAAAAAGAGCATCAAATAAGGAGAAATCCGATCAGTGTGCAGATGCTTGAGTTTAAGGGGGTAGTTCTTCGGCGGCATCGTCTCTTGTGAATCTGAAGGTTTTGGGTTGCTTGGGGGCGAATATACCCTGCGAAGAGCTCTCCACAAAGAGTCATGCTCTTCACAGTGAAGGAGGGTCAACGTTGTCAAGCGAGTCCAGTCCAGTGCCTTGATCATAACTCCTGCTGAAAGAACAACGTTTTCAAGTTCCAAGGTCTCAAGAAGGATCTTTTTGGGTTTTTTTGCCTTGGGTTGCTTGCCAGCTTCCGGGCCTGGAAGATTCCGATTGTCTCTAGAAGTATCGTTCGCATCTTGTGTATCTTTAGGGTCATCCTGCCTATCGTCGATAGTCATATCACAAAGCCCCTGCGCGGCATGCACGATGTCGTCGTTCGAATCAGGCGAAGCTACCACGGTGGGTGCAGTAGAGACATTGGCCGAGTCTTTATTATCCTTTGTCTCGTCGCCAGATGCTCCCGGAGACGGCGGGTCTTGCACTTGAAAATCCTTCAGAAGAATTGACATTACGCCTCCATGTTTTGGCCAGCCCGGGATGGCGCGTCGCGGATTTGGATTCACCAGTACAGGTCGCATGTCTATCGGATAGACCCAGTCATGTAAGCTACAGCGTATAGACATGCCGATACGCAACTCTGACAATCTAGATCGTGATCGGTCGATCAGTACAGCCATCTCTTCAAGATACGCCGGTTCGTCGATTTTCAGCACCGTCAACGACTTCAAGGGCGGCAAAACCGAAAACGACGGGTACTCGATATGACCATAGCGGTGCATCAAAGACTGAAATGGGTTGGACTCTGCATTATCTGGCAGATTGAGTAAATTGCGTATGTTGTTGTTTTCCGAATTATCGTGCCACCGAATCCAAACTTTTTCCAGACGACACTCGTGGTTTGCTCTCGTACCCAGGGACGCAAGAGCCAGGAAAACGTCTCGCATGACACCCGTGGGCATATCCCACACAAAACTCTCCAAGTTAACCATCCTTGCAACGGCCAATGCAACGAGCGTGCCCAGCATCTTCCCAGTCTCCTTCGTGATGGCGTATTCATGCACCCACTCCGACGGCCCATTTCCGACTGAAAACTTCTTGGTCCACCGCGCATAATAGTTGCCAAATCTGATGCTACCAAATCTTGTAGTTATTGCGGGCGGTTGTCTGGCAGTCTGGTGCTCGCGCTGGTCACATCCGCAGTGCTGGCAGTGGTGGCGATCGGACAAACTGTTTGCTGCGGGCAGTTCCCGAAAGGCATGATCTCCCATTACCAATGTAGCCAGCCCGTACGACAGGGCATCCACGCCAACGGGTTGATCAGAGCTCGGACCAGGTTCCGGCCAAACGATGTCGAAACGTGAGTACATAGCGGGGATGGCCAGAGTGTGGAGCGCAGAGCATGTGAGGGCAAGGGCCGTGAGGTCGTTCGTCAACGTTATCTAACAAGACAGGAGTTAGTATGGAATGTGCAAAAAGAGCAGAAAGATTTTTGTTTTACCTCTTTTAGAATCTCCTTGAGAATGTCAAGAGGTAGATCCAGCAGTTTGAGTCGCGACTCCGACGGTTTGGGTGTAGACTCTGCTGTTGTTGTTGTTGACGGCGCAAGAGAAGCACCAGGTTGATCTTCCATAGCTGCCTGAGGCACTACAGCCTCACCAAGTGCTGTTGATGGCGGTTGGGTTTGTGGATGTGCGGGGTGGTGAGGCAGCAAAGACCGCTCGCTCGCCGCCAGAGAAATTCCATCATCAGCTTCCTCCTCGTCCGAATCCGAGCTCTGCGATGCCGCAGTAGTAATATCTTCTGCCAAAGAATCATCATCCATGGTGCCGAGAGGGAATAATAAATCGCTGTTTATCCCATCTATGAGTCGCTGCGGAGCTCTCAGGTGCCAGTGCACATGAGATCAGGCTTAAGTAAAACAGTCTGAGGGGAGCAAGACGATTTGACCCGTCTCGTCCCTCTCCAGCGGGATGCAAACGGGGACCGCGGTGAGCAGCAAGATGACGTGGCAAGGTATATATCCCTTGGAGTAGTGATTCGCGGCCAGTTCGTAGAGGCGTGAGGAAATGTTGAGGAAGAAGAAGAGGAGGAAGAGGAAGCTCTCTGCGGCAGCCTTAGCTGGGGAAGGACCCGCCTGCGGGGAATTGGTCCGCGGTGTTGATCATCTTGGCGCTAGGCCTGTTTTGGGATGGCCAGATCTGCTGCTAGAGATGCATGTCTTCGATAATCCTATATATCAACAGCTTGAAAACGTTTTCTCTTACTTCTAAACATTTATCAAAAACTACTAACAAATTAAAATATTGCCAATACAAAACGCAAAAAAAACATTAAAACAACAAATTATCCAAAAAAAAATCACAATATTACCGCTCTGACATATCCTCACTAGTATTCACTTCAGAAACCCTGCCCACAAACCCTTCCAGCCCCGAGAGTGAAACCGAGTCTCCAGTGGCCGAAGTAGCCGTGGTAGCTCCGGGCATAACCACAACCAACGAACCCAGCTCAACCCATTCAATAGACGAGATGAAAGCAAACGTGATATCAATATATCCATGGCCATGGGCGCTGGAGATATCAATCGTCTTCTCACTCTCGGGACGCGAGCGCCGAGGCATTTTATAGTGTTTCTCCCTGTCCTCGTCGTCGTCAAAGTTGAAAAAGTCCGGCTCGTCCACGGGCCCGCCAGGGAGTGAGTCTACCGCGTCGTCATCGGCTAGAGAAACACAGGTCACTTTGGCGGCTGCACGAATATTGCCAATGTAAATAACAACACTTCCACCCAGTATTAAGGGAGGAGAAAGAGGCGTGGAAAAGTCCCGGGCCGGGAATGTAGCCACAAAAGCGGTACTAAAGGCGAGCGAGCTGGGGATAGTAGTGCTTTTGGAAGTATCCAGAGACATCCTAGCCTGTGCCAAAATCATGCCCTTTCTCAGCCGGCCCAGTGAGTTGACCTCTCTTCCGGGGCTCCAAGGAATAGGTTCCACCCCAATCGTCCCCACTTGATCCTCTAGCAGAATCCGCACCGATAACCGAAGGTATCGCACACTGACTACCCGGACGCGCTGCCACTCTGCATGACTGAAGGTCCGGGACTTTCCGGGGAAGGATCCATGAGAGAACGACGAGGAGAACTCGCCAGGGGATGCCCGAGATCGGAGCGAACGGGGCCGTGGTGAGGCGTTTAACGGATCTTGCAGAGACCGAGATCTTAGAGAAGCCTGAGGGGCGGCGTCATCTGGCTTTGCTTCGACAGCAATGGGCCCGATGACCAGTTCATCGCCAATCGAAATGCTCCCATGCCGTACAATACCACAAAGAACGACGCCTTTTGTTTCCGAATGGGCACTATCCGCAGATAGATACACTTTTGACGGAGGGATGGCGAAGACTTCGTCGATATCAAACACATCTGTTGGTATCTCCTGGCCTGACTGTGACGGCAGTGGCCGTACAAGTCTAGAGGGTGGAGTGCTAGGAAGTGGAAGGAAGCGTAACATGGCATGGAGTTTGCCGATTCCAGAACCGTTCACGGCACTAGTGAGGAGGATTGGTATCGTACTAGACCACTGGCCGTTTATTGAATTGATCGTTTTACGGGCTTCGTCACAGTCTGTTGTCGAAATTCGCTGTAGATCTACAGCCTGGCCGGGACTGTCTATAGAAAGCATCAGTGGTTTCTTGTCCGCGAGCTTGATAGCAGACAACACCTTAGCGAGAGTCTGTTTCAGGCCCAGGCGAGATGCAAGATCCAGTTTCGTAATGCACAAAATGAGTGGGACGTCAAGTCTAATGCAGAGGTCAAGATAAGCCAAACAGAGGTCTATCTCGGGTGAACTTTCGCCATCATCTTGAGTTGCAGCCATATCCTGGGAACTATTCGCCGGGACACAAAGCACCGTGTAATGAGGAGCCCAGCTTATCAGGCCACGCAAGGTGGACTTCATATAACGGGTGAGTCCGGGGAGATCAGACACAAATGCAAGACGCCCGCCATCCGATGCAGCATGAATATCATTCCAAGCGGTCACATTTCCAGAAGCATAATTGATCACATCAACTGGTATGTTGGCTGCTGATGGAAGGGAGCCATATCCGATCAGCTCCTGGGCGACAGAACTAGTAATTCCAGAGGAGATTTCATGTCTGTGCTTGAGCAAGCTAAGCCGGCTCTTTCCTCGTCCATTATCGAGGGCAGACGACGTCAAAGTTCCAAGAAGAGACGATTTCCCTGCGGCACTAGGGCCGGTGAGAGAAACACGGATCTGCTCCGTCTGCGAACAGGCCCCTCCTCGTATACGGTCTTCTGCTTTAGAAGCGGGCCCTGATTCATCCAAACTCAAATTCTCCATGTCGAGGTCCTTTCTTGACTGGTGGGTATAGAATTCAAGGTCGGGACTGACTAGGGCTTCGGCCACCCACAGATCCGAGCTATTTGTTTTTACAGAATCCCCCTCTTTATTCTCCTCTTCGACGTCCTCTGTCCATTCACAGGTGCCAACTACTACTTTGCGAAGAACCTCAACTTTGCAGCCCAGGCTAGCAGCCATGACCTGAAGGTTGTTCAGACTCTCGTCAAGCTCGTCCGGGGTTAAGCCCACAAAGGTGCCGTCATCGGCAACACCTATCTCATAGAGCGCACCCTGACTTTCCTCCAGGCCTGGCAAAAGACGAGTTGGCTTCTGCGGAAGCCCCAGCTTGGGAGTGGCCTCTGGAAGCACCGGCAAGACCAGGTTAGCCGTAGAAGAAGAGTGAAAGGGCGAAGACTGCTGCAGACGCCAGAGCAACTGCGTGGTAAGCTGCTGCAATCTTTGCTGTCTAGTATTCAGAGACGGCGATCGAGCAGAAGGCGACGCCGCTGTCGCTTCTCCAGCCAAGTTGACGCCAGAGTTGGGCTTTGGAAGAGCGGTGCGGAAATGATATGCGCCGCCGACGACTTGCCCCGTAGACATGGCCGTGAAGAATCTGCGACGTCTGAGTAGCAGATGCAGCTTGTACTCTGTGGGGCCTTCCTGCGGCTCGGATTCCAGCTTGGTGATTCCATAGTCGGCGAGCTTGTTGGAGCTGGAGTTTACGCGGCTCTCGGTATATTCACCACCGCCAGCACCAGAAGGTGGCGGCTGGGGCGTCGAGGAGCCAGACAACGACCATGGCGAAGACACCCGAGGAGGATCGGGGTCGTAAGTAAAGACCGACGCCATTTATCTTGTTCAATTCGATATATCTCAGATCTCAGAAACTGCTTCCACTTCACTGCTGTATTCTAAGCCGTACTATTTTCCTATATGGTATTGCAGCTGTGACCGCAGTAAGAGGGCTCAAGTACGCAATTTGATGTAATAATAGATGATTCATTTTGGAATTTTTTGCGGTGAGTAGACCGGATCTTGTTCGATTCCGGGGGGGGGAAGTTGAACAAAAATTCAAACTGAGATGAGTTCAAAGAGCTAGAAGAGCATTTTGAAGTCTTTTTTTTGATTTAGATGTTCTGCGATGAGTTGGTTGGTTGATGAGTTGGCATTTGCAGTGTGCATGGGAGGTGCAGAGCGGAGAGCCGCAGGTTGTGCCAAGAGATAAGCGGGGTTGCTGCCTGAGGCGTCAACATGTATATGGCAATACTCTTGATAGCATCACCATGTGTGTTGTCAATTGCGAACTACAGGCTATCTACTGAATGGCAAGTATGAATAAACATGATTGATTAATTGGCATATTTTTGTTTGAATTCTTTCATGACTGGCAGAATATCGTCAAGTGTCACTGAGCAGCACACAACACTAAAGTATGAGTCACAATCCAGGCAGCAATTAAGACGAGCTCTTCCCAAGTAATAATAACAAGATTTCATCGATTTTATCCAACTTGGAAAAGGTACAAAGATATTCATACCGGTTTATTTTTTTATCGAGTCATTGTTGCCTAGGTATAATGTAAGACATACTATCAGTCGGACTACATCTAATAATAGTCCATACCACGTAAAATGAAGCATATCTTATCATCCGTATTATTCCTCCGATTCTTCCGATGACGATGACGTTGGATCTATTATTACTTCATTCCAATTTCCTTCCGACCAGCTAGCTGAAGATTGTCGGCGGCACGATAAGATTAAAAAAACACTCATTAAAAGAAGAAGAAAAAGCAATCACAACAATCAGCCCATAAGCACTCATTCTACGAATTACGAGCCGGAATTATCCCGTACGAGGTTCAAAATGTTGGAAGTTAGGAGATACGTAGTGTTACAATTCTAACCACGTGGCATGTGTTTTACTTTCTTTTCTTTTTTTTTCTTTTGTTTGTTTGTTTCTTCGCCTAAATGCCAGCGAGTCAGGACGTGTTGGTTAACTAACAAGTCCAACAGCTTGGTGAGGTCAGCACAAAAAAAAAAATTTTTCACTCTATGCAACGGACTACTAGTAACGACCGATAATCATCATTTCACATGTCGGATAGTTAGAACTTTCGGACTCGTGTATACTCCGTACGGATACGGACTCCAGCACACACAAGGAAAAAGCAAAAGCCACCGAGACCAAGGCCCGGCCGGCCGCTGTGGATACCCCGATTCGGGAACTTGGAAGAAGGGGGGGACGATGATCATTATTTGAAAGCTAAGCAAGACGAAAAAGAAGAAAACGCTAAAAAAAACCCCAAAAAGAAAAAGAAAGGCAAGTGGGCCGATGTTTTCTACCACGTCGTATGGAGTACTCGCACTAAAATAATAATAGCAATGAATCGCTATGTAGTAGTACTACTATGAAGCAGCTACTCCGTACCGACAGTTGGGAAAGATTCTCACACACTACGTACTAATTGCTTAGAAAACTGTAGTAAGCTGTGGATACAAACTACTACTCCGTACTATACTCCGTACCATACTACTTAAGTTACTAGTACTAATCACCCACCAAATTGGCAACAAAAAACGGGGCGATAATAGCCCGAAAAGAGGAAAGAAAAAAAATGGACCATAAATTCCCCTCTTTCCGCTCTAAGCCCCTTGTCAAGTGATCGACTGCTAATCGGGGTGTTAACGCGTGCGCCCACGGTTCTGGGAAGACGTCAGTTGCTACATCGGTTTTTTGATATACGCCAGGCGGCCAGGGAGGGGGCACGTAAAAGGGGCTTGGCAAACGTTGGGCCAGCGTAACGGTAGACCATTCATGACCCATGAAAAAATCGGTGTGTTATTATTTGTCATGGCTGAGCTGCAAAAAGGTCCCAAAAGGGGTGTGTACGAATTACTACTACAAAATATATAGTAATAAAAATGAAAAAAAAAAGGTTCACACTACGATCGAGGACATGACACTTGAACAAGTCCAAAAAATATGTTATTTTAAGGTTCATCTAGAAAAGCAAGGTTTAAACACGATCCTTTTTAGAAAGGAATCAAAAAAGTACTATATTGCCACGTTTGCCAGGATTTAGACTTTTCTGAGGAGGAAAAAGGTTTTTTTTTCTCTTCTGAAATCCTTCGCTACTAGCTAGGGTGGATTGCCCGTTGAGGTAGTCAGATGTCCGAGGATTCTACTCTATGACGAGCACTTGTAACTTTGTCCTGACTAGTTAGTTAGTACCAAGTACGGACAAATCATGGTCAACCGGAGTACTCCGTCCTTACTGGCTCTCTCACTAGTCCAGAGATAGAAACAGGGGGAGGCAGCAGCACTACCAGTCTGCCAGTCTGGTACACTAGTAGTTCTGATAGTGCAAAGTCGCACTGGGGAAACAAAAACGGTCACCGGTTCTTCATAGCTTCCGCGATCCGATCGTTCATGACTCGAGGCCAGCAAATCGAATCACGGATACGTATTCTCCACAGTGAAGTGTATTATAACTTATGGTAGTAATGGTCATGGGTGGCTGATCGATTACCTTTACAGAGCAATGGGGCAAGGAGAATTTAACTTTTTAGCAACGGCCAATTTTTCCAATTGAGGATGGTAGTTCGTTTGCCAACCTAGGTTTATTTTTTAAAATACCAAGTAGTACAGTGGTACATGTACGAGGCCTGCCATGATTGGATAACACACGTGAAGAAAAGAATCCACAGTCTTCGTGGAAGCCTTAGTGGAAGGTTCCAAAGAGTGGGGCAGGCTAACAACCCGCGCAGCTCCGTAGCGGAACTAAGGTTTCACGCTAGCGATTTATCGGGACTAGTCTGTTTTTGTATTAGTACGGGGTACTAAGTACTTAGTAGTACGTATTACGGTTCCACGCGACATGCCGCATTAGGAGACTTTTCAATTGAAAAAGCAACTTATACGTAGTCTATAATAATAATAAAATAATAATACTACTCAACTCCTTGTTTTAGGCTGCAGCTATTCGGCCAAACCGTCAAATCATAGCTTGTTGTTTTCTCCTCATTTTAGTCTGTGCATGCATGCATTATCTACTTGGCACTCGGTAACTAGTATTTCAATATTATAGTTTCATGGCTACTACTATGACCTTGGAAATCGTTAATCGATACTTAATGCTTACCTATTTGTCATTGTAGAGTCGGAGAGGAGGCACCGAAGAGAGAATATCCAAAAAAAAAAAAAAAAAAAAAAAGAGTAATGATGTAGCGAAGCAGACTATTACGAGTGTGCCATCGGGTTAAAGGTAGGCGAGCTGGAGACAAAATTGGGAAAAGATGTTTTCGACTATTTTGTATACTGGTACTATACACAATAGTTAAAGTTGGTGGATACGATACTGTATCCAAGTTGTACTTCGTAAACTATATCGACTTTACTCCGCATATTATTATTATTTTTCCCGTATAAAATTGCGTGCTAGCTGGGTCAAATCAACAAATGGTGGGTACTGCAGTTGTACGGGCGAGGCTTCGATAAAAAAAATTAGACGAGATTGTCCTCGTACAGAGAGTTTGATACACTCTGAATGGTACGAAACAAAAATGCATTATCAGGTTTGTGGATGCTGGGTTGGCGCGCGGGCTTGGCTGGCTGAGCTCAATCAAGCGCTGAGCCCAGTTAAGCACTGACCACATGGCACACACAAGACAATGCATCGCCCGATGGATCGGTGGTGAACGTTAATAATTATGTCCCCAATGTCTCTGATCAAATGGAGTCAATGATATGGATGTTGGGATGTCTTTTGAATCCATGACTCGCCAAGAGGTAACAGGCATATCAGAAGCCAAGAATAAGCAAGAATCAACGGACCAGATCGTTTCACAAAAAGTACTCCACTCTTTGGAAGATGATAATCATCATAATAGTAGTAATAATGGTAGTAATAACAGAGTAATAATAGTAGTAATAATAGAGCAATAATGCTAATCGCAATGCTAATGACGATCAATAGAGATACAGAGTGTAGACACAAAATTGACGCTAATCTCTCAACAAAAATGACAACCAGATTAAACTAGAACAAAACAAATCCAATGCACCGTACTCGCCGAAACTGATGGAAAAAAATGTACAATGTACTCCTCACGACAACACCCTTCATAATGCACTCCAAAAATGGTGTTGAAGACCTTTCCCGAGCCCAGTAGATAGCCGGGCTACATGATGTAAGGCAACGCCGGACAAATGCTAGTATTCGATCTCGAGCTTCACTCATAAGGAAGCTTGGAACATATAAAACAACAAAAAAATACAAGAAAAGAAAGACGTAATATAATACAGTCAGACGAGGCGAACGACTAGTCGGCTTTTAGTCTGATAAAGTGTTTCGAGTAGCGTCGCTTACTCAGTCGAGTCGCGGATGCCTTTGCATTTACCCTGCGATATATGCGTATTTCGCGCAGTTGTTCGTGTGAAGACGGCGCCACAATGGGGACATTCGGACTTGGCCGCGGCCCCCGAACGCTCGCGCTGGTGTCGCAGCAGATTGCTAAATGTCGAAAATTCACGGCCGTTGCATCCGTGATCCCAACACTGCGGTTTGGGTCTCGATTCAAGCACACGAACTTGGCTCTCGGGTTCTGGGGTGGTCGGGGTCGACTGGTTGCTACCTGTGTATGGAGAAGTTCTCATTGGGATCCGTGGGTCCGGGCCGGTTGTGATGGGGTAGGCATTCGATCTTGTCGTTGGTCAGCTCGGAATAAAACAAACTTAAGATTTAAAAACTTACGGGACAAAGGACGGTTGAGGAAACTCATAATTAGGTTGGTTAAAGCCAAAAGTATTAGAACTAGAACACAAATTAGCTTCGAAAAACACCGAGTAAGAATACAGGTCGATCCTTACGTAGGGTAAAATGCTTGGGGTTGTGGCTGTTGCAGACTGGCTGGGAACGATGTATTTGAAAAGACAGCGGGCTGTGATGGGAGAGGCGCATAGCCTGCGGGAGGTGTCAATGATTCGTGTGGTCGTCTCTGGTACGGATCCTCCGGTGTGCGAGTTAATGACCGTTGATATTGAGGCCACGATGCTTGTTGGGGGTGAATAGGCGCCTGTTGCCTATTTCCCTGAGGATACATCGTAGAATCAAGCGGCGAAAAGGGACTGCTCACAGCGCCAACCAGATGACTGGGATGCGAAGTGATATCAGGGTGGTAGTAACCTGGCCCGTTAGTATTATAGGACAGCAATCAATAACAAAATGTACTTACTCTGGACGCTGGCGTACATTGAATCGGAATCAAAGTTTTCGGTTGGAGGATAGGATTGATGGAGCAAGTCAAACGCAGGACTGTAGCATATTGGGTTATTAACTATACACCCAACACATTAGGGCTTACATACCTCTGACCAACGTTACCTTGAGGAATGTCAATGGGTGTTGTAGGGTTTGACGTGTGGTAAGGTTGTTGAGGTTGAGGTTGAGGTTGTTGTTGTTGTTGTTGTGGAGGAGGAGGAAGAGAAAGGATGTTGGGTTGTTCTTGAGCCAAAATGACTGGGTCGGGGTGGACCAATTGAAAGGCGTCTTGCACAGACAGATTATTCACGGGAATTGCTGCTGATAGGGCTGACTGGTGGGTGGACGGGAGGAGGTGATACTGCTGGCGTTGTGCAGGATTGATCCCCGGCTCCTCTGGTGGATCGACACGCACCCACTCGTGGTTTGACGGTAACGGTGAAGGGTCGTGGCCTTGAAAACTATAGTCGTGTGAGTGTCCACTTCCTTGAGACGACATGACGGCGTATTGGGAAGGTGATGCAACAAAAACGAGAGCGACGATATGACATGGTTTGCGTCGTGGGAGACGACCAACATACTGTTTTTAAAAAAATGTACAGAAGCACAATTATCTCAGTCCGGCAGCGCGAGGGTATGGGAGTGTTCTCGAGCTTTAAAAAGGGCGACAGATTGCAACGATGTGTCGAGAGGGTAGTAGCGAAGATGGTTAGAAATGCGTGAAAAAAAAATTTTCTTCTTCAAAGCTCAAACAGGGAGAGTCAAATCAAGAGATAAAGAATAGAGCAAGATTAAAAATAACCCCCACCATTCGTCGCAGCGTTAGACTCTTAGCAAAAGAGGGCGAGAATTCCCAGCAACTATGCCAACTAAGGGCGGCCGATGAACGTCACTGCCAGCGACTAGCTTGTCCCACCGTTCAAGGAAAGCTTCTAGAAAACGCGAAACAAGGCAAGACGCCCAGCACGGCGGTGCTAATTGAACTAGTCGACCGCTGGGTTGCGACATCTTGGACGGAGGAAATCGGGCAGCTGTGAGTGGACCAGGTGACCGACAACGACGTCGAGACAGTGGCCCAAAGGACTAAAAAAGCATCGCCGACCAAACGATAGCGCGGCCCAATACGCCGGCGGCGCCTCAAGACAGGGCTGGGCAATCAAAGCAGGGCGGGAAGCCCTGTCAACCTTGAAAGGGGGGGGGACATGGGGGAGTCCGGGACGGAGGGTTCCTTGGTTAGTTTAGTTAGCCCCTGGATACGTATTTTTTTTGAATTGAGCTAACTTGAAGATTGGAGTCCCACCAGACTAGTAGTAGCACCAACGTCTTGTCTCGTTTTGGAGATGGAATGAGAGTTATTTCGAGAACCATATCGAGCTAGACGGGCGAGTGGATATCAGCCCCATTTTGCGAGTGGACTATCTTACTACGCAGCGCAGTAGCATCACGGTCACCACGAACAGGCTGTCGTTGCAGCGACCAGCTGCCACTTTTTTGGGGGCTACCGCTATTGGCGCTGCGGCGTTTTACAGCCACGATGATGTCAATGAGGTTTTTTTCCTCTCTGTCTTCTTTCTTCTCTGTATCGGGCGAGATTGCGTGGCATTCGGGAACTCGCGACACACACGAGTTGGTTGTCATCGAAAGTATAATAATACGGAGATACGGTGTGCGATGTACCTACTCTTGAGTCTGTGTCAGCCAGTCAAAAGGTTATCTCCAGGCTCCACGTCCGATCCGATGAAGTGGGTGGTCGATGGTATGGTATGAATCATGAATCAGGAGACAAAAAACACACAAGCGGTCGGAGTTCTAGCGGGGAAGTCGCGCGGGCGGGCTTTAAGGTTTGGCCCAAATCGCGGCCCCCACACGGACTTGTCCTGTACAAAGACTACGGACAACTGCTATTATTTTTTTTCTTTCTATTGTTCTTCTTCCAGTTGTAAGAGGGGAAGAGAAAAAAAAAAACTAAAAAAAAACTAATAGTACAAATCCAATTAATCCCGTGCCGATTCAGTGTTGGTTGGTGGCCGCGGCCGCACGCCTGATCACCACGCTAGCACCGCTGATGCATGCATGGCTCCCGCAAAACTGGGCCTTGTCTGTCACGACCCAGGAACAGGGTATTATTATTACTATTAAATTACTACCTGCTGAGAGTATATTTCCCATCTATACATTTTCCTCTGTCTGCAATTGACTGCAGGAACAAAGCGTTGCAGACTTTTATTGTAGTGGCATGCAATCGTAGACGAGTAAGTGTATACAGCCTAGTCTCGATAAAGTCTAGCGCGTAATGGATCACGTGCCACTGTATGCATACCGTATTCCCCATAAGAAAACCCCAGGCAAAGCCGTACCATACGGTAAAGGGAACCGTCGACCGTTAAGGAAGCGAGCCCCACTCGCAACGTGGGCGAATCCCTGCCGTGTCTAATATTAGTATGTATTATTATTACCGCGTACTTATCGATTACTATTGTATTACTCCGTATACTCAACTTTACTCCGGACCTACACCGACTCGGAAATAATACAACCAACGCATCGTGTCTTTGTGTGCGTCAGGCTGACAATAATAATAACAACAAGAATAAAACAAAGTCTTTGTTGCTGTCTCGTCTTGTTGGCTTGTTACATACCTATGTATAGCCTGTGTGGCTGACTCGGTCATTTCCGACAACGTCTCACACTGAGACAAAAGCAGCGACAATAAAAAAAAAAAACGACAGGGGCCATATCGGTGACCGCCATTTATGCGATAAAATTATATCAAAGCTTTATTCTTTTTTTATAAAAAAAGAAACTACTACCAAAAAATCTTTTAAACAATAATCTCCCATGCATACGTAGCGTGATATCACCCAAAATAGTCACATCTCAACCACCACCCACCCCCCTGAGGCTGTGAAAATCTGGAACGTCTGCAAATGTCTGAGATGTTTTTTTTTTTTTTTTTTCTTTAAAAAAAATAAAAATAAAACTTCGAAAATCTTTTGCAACCTCAGTAGTCAGGGCTTAGCCTCAACTTCGGACTTGGCTGGCTGACCATTTTCGCCCTTTTCGACGTTCGTACACTACACGAGAACAATAATACCTTCTTTTTTTTTTGTGACGTTGCAGCCAAAAAGAAAATTTTTATACTACTACTACGTACCAAGAAAAAAAAAACCTTTTTTTAAATCTCTCAATTTCCACGTGAAAATTAAAAAAATGCTTAAAAAAGAAAAAGGTACAATCTGGCATGATGATCGGGGGGGGCCAAGCAGATGAAAAGGAGGTACGTACTAACATCTCACGTTTTTAACTGATCTCCTGTCAAACGGTCAGAGAACTTTTTGCCGATTATATCTCCTCTTTAGGTTGGTCAATTTTGTGTTTTTTTGTTTTTTTTTTCACTATTCAAGAAATGGAGAAACGGTGCGATCACAATCACCCAAATCGCCCCAAGGGCCCAAGGGAAAAGGGCCAAGACCCAATGATGAAATGGGGCCAGGAACAATGCGTTAGCGCTGTAAAGCTACGTAGTAGTAGTACATAAGTAGCTACTAATAATAATAATGTCTGCATGCATAATTCTCGTGTCCATGATCGACAATGTCCTTGGCAGGCAGACTGGCAGAGTTCGTCTAGATCGAAAAAAGTCAAATTGGTAGAAATAGGCAGGGTGGTAAAAAATAGAAAAAATAAAAAAAACGACATCCGAAGAGATCCGACTGCTTACACACGTCTAGACTCTGCCATTATTCAGCTCCGTTGTCTGTCGAGTCTCGACTGCCGTCTATTCTAGGCAACCACCGGAGTAGTATGCCCATCCAGGCTTAACCTATGCAGCAGCCTGAAGCCAGTCCCAGATAGCATCGCCCACACCTCATTCCAATGTCTGCCTTACCAATCTCCAATAGCATCCTCCTGACGCAACTCGGCTTCCACCGCGCGTTTCCGCTCAAGTGCAATGCTACTCATATTGTCTTTAAACAAGCTGTCCATGTCATCTAACGTGCGTCCCTTGGTTTCCGGCACAAACAGGAACGTCCAAACCCCAGACAGGACACAAAAAATGGCAAAGAAGACATATGCCCCGAATCCCGTTTTTTGAACCAGCGGGGGAGTAATCAAACCCTGTTGAGAATCCCATTAGTAAAAGTATGTTTTTTTTTTCTTCTCTCTTCCTACCCCACAGGATACGAAGTACTACATCACTCACGATGATAAAGTTATTCAACCAATTTGAGCATGTCGCCAGTGCAACTCCCTTGGCACGCAGCATGAATGGGAAGATCTCTGAAAATAAAGTTAAAAAAAAAGTCGCCGCAAGACCAAATCCTTCTTTCTGAAAAAAAGGGTATGTGTCATACCGGAAGGCAAAGCCCAGGCTACAGGGCCCCATGATGCCCCAAATGCGAGCATGTATACAAACAGAAAGGCGGCACTGGTCCACCCCTGGCCGCGGTGGCTAGGCCAGTCCTTGTCATACAGTCCCACCAAAACAGCAACAATAATGTGAGAGATCGCCATAACGGTGGAACCAAACATGAGGAGAGCGCGCCGTCCAACCTTATCCATAGTCCAGAGACTCGTAGAGACCCCGACTAGCTGGGTAACATTGAGTACCCCGGACATTGCTAGCTGCATGTCGTAGTCCAGGCCCATGCCTGCAAATAAACTCGGTGAGTAATAGATGAGGGCATTGATGCCGACGAACTGCACGCCAAGTTGGTAAGCCCCCTCCCCCTTCATTATTGCTACCGGGTCAATGTGTGGACTTACCTGCTGAAAGAACATCAACCCAATCCCAATCAACGTCCGCCGTCTATGGCCCTTTTTGAAACAATCCGCCCATGACGCTGCTTCTAGCAGAATCCCTTTCCACCGGCCGCCACCTTGCAGCTTTGGGTGCTTCTCTGCGCGTAGTTCCCGCTCAAACCGGAACTCAGCCAAAATCTCAAAGAACTCGTGGCGGACTCGCTTGTCGGCCCATGGAAGGGAGCGAAGCTTGGCCAGGTTCTCCAGGGCCTCCGCATGTCGGTCCTGAGAGATCAGCCAACGTGGTGAAAACGGCAAGGCCGTGACCCCGATGAGGAGAACAAAAGCGGGAAGCATTTGCAAAAAGAAAGGCAATCGCCAGGCCCAGTGGCCAGAGATGGCTCTCGTCCCGTATGTAATCCAGTAGGCAATGACAATGCCAAAGACGATTGATAGCTCCTCCATCACTAGCAATGAACCCCGAATCTCAGGAGGGCTGATTTCTGAAATGTAGAGTGGCACAACCATGCTAAGCATGCCGATTCCCACGCCGCCGATTAACCTCGCGATCGTCAGCATCGCATAGTTCGCGGCCGCTGTCTGCAGTATCGACCCAAGTGTGAAAATAAAGACGGCTAGCACGATCGAATACCGTCTTGAGATCCGGTCGGCTATCCAACCTTGGTTCAAAGCACCCAGGAACGCGCCGAGTTCGATCATCGCCGTCAGGAACCCTTTCCAAAACCCAGCTCCAGATGCGGTCGAGGCCACCCGAGGGAATTCGTCGATGAATTGGGGCATCACCAATGTCACCGATATAACGCCTTGGTCATAGCCAAATAGAAAGCCCCCGAGGGTGGCGCATGCTGTACACAGGATGATGTAGGGACCATGAACGAGTCCCCGCAATCCTGTTCGACAGTATGGTTCTCTTTCATAGACCTGTGGTACGGTTTGTGACAGCCCTGTCAGTACAAACGGTCCTATGGTCGCCTCCTCTTCGGGACTGCTGAATGTTTCTTTGGTTTCCATTTCAACGTGGGTTCTCTATCAGGTTTGTTTGGCTTTCCACGAAGAATCTTCCAGGTGAGCAGAATCCATTATTTTTTATCCTTCACTCCTCAGCTCGAGATTTGCAGCCACCGCGACATGATTTGCCAATTCGGTGAGGGGTTTGCAGTGAAGATCTTGGCTGGGACAGCATTGCAGATCTGCATTCTGGACCAATGCCAGCGGTGTGATGGCCCTGCATTGCAGCAAACTGCTGGACAAGCCCAATCAGATGCTCTTGAGTGTTGTCTGTGCTGTTGCCAGATCGAATTGAGATCGAAATCGGGAGATCGAATTTGAGTCTTCCGAGGCGGTATGTGGGGGAGGTCGGAGTGCATCTGGGGAAGGACCCCCACCTGGCATAATTCTATAGACAGTATAGTAGTAAACTATCCATATATTAAATTAAACATTGAAGCTTTTAGGAGTCATCTTTTGTGTATATATATTCTAGTACACATGTATAAATATATATATATATATATTTGAAGATAACATCAAGTTAACGTCGAAATATATGTAGTCGAGAAACTACATCTAGATTCAATATTCCAGGTCATTTTGCAACAAGCACTCTATTAGCTCTCATCAGTGATATCTACATGTAAACAACTCATAGATGATATGGAGTAGCAATCCCCCACAGAATACGGCCCCTGGAGGCTTCTGGTTCATTGACAGAACATCAGTTGATATGTCTCGATCTCTTTAGGGCTAGGGCTATCATCACATAAGCACGTAAAACACGTGAATAATGCGGTCCTCTCCGCTTCCGACCTGCCTCATGATAGCGACATCGGGTCAACGCGCAAACGCATCGTAATGTCGATTGAAACACAGATTGAGATTGCCGCACCGCCTTCCAAGGTTCGAGAAATTGTACGTGCCGCTCTTATATTTTCTCTCGCGCAAATCCCAAAGGCTAGGCCGCTAAAAAAAAGTATTCTCACAGCTGCTCGACTTTTCCAAATACCCAGAATGGCACACTGCATTAGTCAAATTGCTCGAGCCCGAGGATAGCTCCAAGTCGCTCTCATCACTTGTACCCGGCGACAAAATCAAATGCAACATGGATGGCATGCAATTCGTCGCGAATATCACGGTGAGCGGAAGGAGCTCCCTTCCTCTCTATTGCGACAACACGATGTGGAGAATAAATTGAGCTGACAGCAGGATCGAAAGGCGAACTCAGAGGCTCTCTTCCAGTGGCAAGGTCCACCAGTCTACGGTCTCATCGCCGGTCTTCACAGCTTCCACTTCGAGCCAGCTAACGATGGTTCCTCGACCATCTTCAAACAAACTGAAAAGTTTACGGGCCCGATTGGATTCCTCATGACGCCCTCCCTTCTTGGGAAAAAGATGATTGGTCAATATAATAAATTCAACAGCGACCTCAAAGGTTATGCCGAAGCCTCTGGCTAGCCGGAAATGGCCCATGGTTATGATAGCACATTTAGTTCAAGCGCGTTCAGTTCAACTATGGAATCAATGTTCGATTTTGTTCACGGGCGCTTTATTTATCGCTTTAAATTTGAAGCTGCAGTGTAGCTCCACCATCAACAAGCACTCCAGCTCCAGTCATATAGCTAGACCTGAGGCTGCTGAGGAACATAATCACATCCGAAACCACGGTCTAAAGACGGATTGAAGTATTGACTGGTCTTATTAACAAATGTCTGACATTCTGGTTGCTAAAATCCATAAAATACTGAAATCAAGCATCTACAACTCAAACTTCAAAGTACAAACAAGTAAGACTCGCATTCCAAAAACAACAAAACTCGTTGACTCTTCATGATAATCTGACGCAATTCATAGTGCTTTCTTGCGCTCATTAGAGCCCAAGATCCTGGGCGGACGCTCATGAAGAGCATCTCTAACAGCATAAGTAGCCGGCAAAGCAATAGTGGTAGCTGTCCCAAAAAAACCTCCCCCCCAGATGGGTACCACAATAACCGTCCCCAGGCCTGTAGCAACCCCTGCACATAACCCAAGCGCCAAACATGCAGTATTCAACACTGTACCGCCTACCAACCAAGTAGTGCTAGCGCCAACGTTACTCAATGTGTTCCATCCTTCTGGGTCACGCAGATTTCTAATGCCATAAAGCAGTCGGGCACGCTCAAAGGGTAGGTTGAATGTTACATATGGCTTCCCTTGATATTTGAGCCCTTCAACGCGAAAAGGTTGAAGGTCGTCGGGGAAATGCAGTGGCTCAGTAATTGAAATTGGGCTCCAGGCAGGTATAAGCAGATGGAAATTTATATCCTTCCCTGCATCACTGGCTTCAACCAAAGTCCTCCGAGCCGTCTGCATAATAAGACACAGTTGATCCAGATCATCGGACTTGGCGCAAAAACCTCCAGGAAGTGGATTGTTCCGGATCAATCTGTGAAATGCGGGATACCAATTCGTGTCTGGATGATAGACGAAATATCTATGATTGTCCGCTGATGAATCCTTCGTGGTAGCTTCAATTGATGTCTCAATATAATCATACACATGCGTAGCGAATCCGTCCTCCCCAGCACTACCTTGGGTGTAAATGCTGTTTCTATCAATCATTGCCTTGTTGATCCCATCGAGAGACTCGCCAATCTTTTTTAATGCCTGCACACCTTGATGCACCTCGAATGCAAGTCCAACTGCTGCGGTTTGCATGAATTTCATGTGGTACTCCATACTGTCAAGCATTGAGTTCCCAATAATCCTCACACCGTGAATGTCTTTGGCAATACCAGTGGAGTTTAATGTCATTTCGTTGATGCAACTGGCCGCTTCATCAATCTTTCCAGTTATTTGTGCTGTATTTGTCGTTATGGAATCTGCCATTTTGTCTAGATTTGCTGCAGTATGGTGGGAGAGGTTTAGTTGTTCCAAGGCCGCGATCGTTTTTATTTCATTCTTCAAAATAGTACTGTCATTGACGAGGTCCAAGCTATCCCTCATATGTGGAATTTGCTTCTCGATTTCGTCGAGAAGTGAACGTCGAGCCTTCTCTGCGCTGCCTTCCTCCCAGGTCTTGCGGAACTCGGCATATTTCATGGCACCGACACTCAGAGCTGTCACTGTTTTTATTGGGCCGGCCATGGCTGTATATGAGAATATTGAATAAGAAAGTTTTGGCTAGATATAGAATAATAGTTCTGGGTGGTAGATGGAACGATATTCTATTTTGGATGTCGAAGACTAGAATGACTACTGCTCCTATAGCACTCATCCCTTTTTGCGAAGCCTCCTCGCATGAACTTTAGTAAAACCATGTCAAAATGCAGGAAGAGCGTCAAACAATTCATAGGCTATGAGTGTTCAGTTGTAGAGAAATTTGTTTTGCATGATCTTTAGCACAGCCACGTTTAAATAAAATTATGGATGTCAAGATTATTGATAGGCTGTGAGCGCTTCTTATAGAAAGACAGTTGGCTGCGGCGCTGTGTTGTGTCAGCCTTGCGTGAGCTGAGCACTCTCAACCAATCATTCATCTATGGATTTCAATTAATGCAGACGTGTATACCAATCACAATGCATGAATATAATAATTAAGCATTTGATTCTAACATGCTTTCGCCGTATGTACTCTTCTATCATTGTCCCTAGTTTTTGACAAAGATACGATAATGCAAGGCTGAATGTACATCTGGCACGAGGATCATATAGTTGGCAAGTTATTTCGGCACCAAAGGGTCCGAGTCTAGGTCCCATCACTTATAAACGTTATCATGTCTCTATTCCAGTCAATGATAAAAGAGAACTTGTTGAAATAGCCAAAACCAAATTCGGCCTGCGCTTTGGATTCGACTTCCTCTCGCAAATGTTGTAGAGGTATACCTGCGTGTCAAAAATGGCCCTCAGCGCTCTCTCTTCTTTCACCAACTGAATGAACGCATCTTTGGAGCAAGGCGTGAAATCTTTGATGAGGATTTGCTCTATACCTCAGCAAAACCTTCTTGATATAGCACTTTAGCTCAGGAAAACCCGATTATTCTTCTAGATGGTGATCCACTACTTACCCAACGTCCAACAATTTTGGACAATATTAGTAGTGAACAGAAATACCCTGAATATAGCAGGCACCCTCGATCTCGCCCTCTGTTACCTAGGCATACTCTATAGGGCTAGGGCCACCATCACATGTGACATGAGCACGCAAAACACGTGAGCACCGCGGTCAGGTGAGAGCCGATCGGCCACAGGCAGCCAGCAACGACGTATCCGTGTATCAGTGCCTAAGGTACTAAGGGGTTAGTTAGTGACTTGGTGACTTAGTGGCGGTCTGCGTCATTCGTCATCAGGAACCCCTCATGCGCCCGATAACAGAGGAAACAAAAGAGCCCACTGGCTATTTCACAACCTTGTCTATTTTACTACTCCCTGCAGCCATCTTGTTTCCATCTACCTGTGTGACGACTCTGGCTGCACACGCAACAGAAGATCTCGTGGGGCTTTTTGCGACCCAGAAGAAGAAAAGAAAAGAGCCGCGTGCCTTGTTTGTCCCCGTGATTTCGATCCCCCGATAAGCGGAAGCTTCCCGCGTCAAAACGACTGCTCCTTATCGAACTGGTGAAAGGATAAATACTCGAGCTTTAATATTGAGATTTAAAAATATCTTGCTATTTTTAATCTTCTCCTCTGCGTACGTCCAGCCCGCCAGCTTGCACATTTAGTTATGGTCACTACTAACACACGAGAACAATCAGCACAGGTCCTCCTCGTCTTCGCGATTCCCATCCAGATCCCAAACTTCCAGAAAACTACCGTGACATGAGCACCTCATTCTTCGAGGACCTCTGGTCCAGCGTCTTCACTCCCGGCCCAACGCCGGCTCTTCTTGTGGCTACCAACGCGACTTTTGCTGCCCTCCAGCTCGTGCTTTTCACCCTCTTGATTGCGACACACAGCGTGCACCTTGTCGTGCTCTCATTCCTCAGCGGCGCGCTCTGGTGGTCGATAAACTGGTTTGCAAAGGAAGTTCGCGAGGTCCAGGCCGCCCAGCAAAAGGAAGAAGAAGAGAAGAAGAAGCTCGCCGAGCGCAACGACGACGACTCGTCAGCAGCCGAGAACAACAGTGGCTCGGAAACAGAGACAGAGACCGAGGGCGTGTCAGCAAAACCTAGACGACGCAGAGTGAACCAGCAACCTGATAAAACTGCGCCTGCAACTGCTGTCGATTTGCCTGGCGACGATGGTAATCTCAAAAAGCGGGAGAGCACAGGCAACGAGAGCTCCGGGTACACCAGCACCGATAGCGAGTGGGAAAAGGTAGACAAGTCTGCTTAAAGAATGAGCACTGCGACCCCCTTGTGAACAGTGAAAGCTGCAAGATCTGAAAGATACGACATTTTTTGCCAGTGCAGATTATTAAATACAGCCTTATACCCTGAATGGAATGGAATGAAACCATTTGTTTGTCTCTTGCTTTACGCCTAGATTACTTGACAATACTCCGACCTTTCTGCATGTTATACAATCCAAAGCTCAAATATTAATCCCCCAGCAAGCTTTACTATTTATTTAAAATATCAGTTTCGGCGTAGTTCTTGTTCAGCTGCTTTTGCTATCGCTGTGATAACCCCTAGGTATCATCTCATCAGGCTCTATCGACTTCCATACATGTAATCTGCCTTCGTCTTTGACCCTTAGTCATGTTCGGCATTGTATTAGCAATATCATCCAATTCAATGAGAAATCGACCAAGTTTGATTTGATTGTCTCCGTCCATTCGACCAAGGCAAACGATGTTGTTATCTAGAAGAAGCCAGCCTTTGTCACCAGTGTAGTATATCATAGTCTGCCTCTCAGATTAATGGTGCTTGCGCACCACCACTGCTTCAGGGACAACCCTATTTGATACAAGCCATATTCATCTCTAATCAGCTTAGCTAATATATTATGGTATAAACATCTAAAATACTACTGTAGATACTAACTATTGTATTAAAGTTGTACTAAATTTGTGACTTCAATGACTTGATTGTTAAAAAAATGAGATAAGATATTAACTAATTAATTCAAGAAAGGAACACATTCATTCTTCACCCGATAAACATGAATAAGGCCCCGTGAACTCACTACTCCCATTAGCTTTCTTGTTTAAACTTCAAGAACTATCACCACTTACTTGGCCTTCGAACTCTATTTCCCATACCAGTTCTGCAAATTCCCCCAACTCATCAATGGTAAAAGTGATGTTTGCTTCAATCCCTTGAGGTGCACGAAGAAACAGACGGTCGAATTCAATAACCAGAGGATTCGAGTTGGTATTCTGCATTCTCCCGCCATAGGGTCGAGATAGCACATTTCGATAGACCATGTTGGTGCCGTGCCATTGGCAAATAATCATTCGTTTGACTCTTGGGTCGACGGCAATGGTGATTACAGCCCTGACATCCCCAGCTGATTCGGTAGACCACCACGCCACATCTGACTCTAGTTTCCTTTGCACTTCCGAGTATCCAACCTCAACGACAAGGCTAGGCCAATGGTTGCTTCGGTGACGAGGTAGGCGATTTGGCTGGTAGCTTTCATCCGCCCTTTTCTTCCGCTCCTCGCCCTGCACATGCGCCGATCCAAAAGGTCTGATTTGGCGGTCTCCATTGCCCATATCTCGGAGCTTGTCGTGTAGCATATGATCAAAGCTGCGGTGTGCAATACCATGGGTGTGTGACTCCATTTTGAAGAGAATGAGCTGGTGCGTGATGGAATACGTCTCGAAATCTGCCGGGCCGTCGCGGTTGAGGAAGTCACGGCGGAAGGTTTGCCCGTCCACACCGGTGAAAATAATGTACTCACTTCTCGATTTGTGATCGGTCATGAAGAGGCCGAGCTCTTGATTGACGATGGAGAGAAATTGCCTGCTATTCCCGTACTCATATTGGTTTGTTAGAGCACTGAGCCCAAATAGACCGTGGTAATCGAGTGACATGGCTAGTGCTTCAATATTCTCTCAGGGTAATTAGTACATATGTGTATACTAATATAGCCTGTTATCAATTATCTTGTGTATAAACTAATAAGATTTTGAAAACGAGACATAATCTCTTATAACACGCAATCGGCTGTGTCGAAGCATCATTTTTACGCAATAGACTTATTTTAAGATTTTGTACAAAGTTTCCGTCTAAAAAACATAAAATAAAAAAGCAATACATTCTAAAGTGAGGATTCTCAAGTTGCAATGTCGACTGGTAATTATGGATAACCAGATAACTTTCAAGTGTTTAGAATCATTCTCTTTCCTTTCTTGGTATATCGCTCCAATAGTTGAGTAGTTGAAATTAGTGAGCAGGTGCATCACTCATCGTCCGTCTATGGCTAAATCTCGCTGTGACTAGCTGCTGGGATGACGGAGCGAATGCCGCTGTTACAAAAGAGTCAATAGTAGTCGGCTCTCTCCATGCTGGCCGGCTTCAAGCATGATTGCGGGACGGTCCTCCTAAACGATCGAATGGACCCCCTGACGCCTGACGCCTGATAAGATAGGTTTTCTTCAGCCATCTTGATGCTTTTAGCTAGATACAAAAAAGATGAAAGTCAAAATTGGAAAATAAATGAAGGTCCATGTCCCAAAAAGAAAAGAGGATCAAGTAACATGAATGGCTGCAGAAGGAAACAAGTGAGGGTACGAAGATCCTGTGTGTAAACAAAGGTGCACGTGACCACGCGAATTCCGTCGCCCTTGTCCTAAAACAGAACTTCGTCACAGATGAATGATATCCAAAGTTCCAAACAAGACATCAAATCCAGGCTTGCACACCAGAAAGAACATAAGAAAAAATGAAAGGCTGAAGGAGATATTGTTTAGCCCACAGAATGCCACCCAGCGAGCGCAACAACTAGAGCAAAATGTTCAAAAATGCCCCTTCCCTTGCGGCTAACCGCAAGCGCGTCTTTAATTCAGTGTTTGCGCCCATCTCGCTGAAGGAACACGCACCTGTACCTGGGAAAACACCGACTGAGGCACCAGTGGCCCTAGGCCGACAGTCTGAATTAGTTGGTTCACAGAAAGAGCGCGCTTCCTCACGGCGTGAGCAGCCAGGTCAACAAGCAGGCGGGGACCTGGAAACCCGTACAAGTCTTGAACCCGACAAGCAGTCATCAGAGACGACTGCTCGGACTCGTGCATGGCGTGTCGCGACAGATTTTCTCCGGTTTTCTGGTTGCAGTATCCATGAACTTTTTGCCCTCGATCACGAAAGCACGGAATTCTCATCCCAGCGGCAACAGGCCTCGCGGGAAATATCTCAGGCTCTAGCATATCTACTGTCGCCGTCGTTCCGCAGCACATCTCAGAGCCAGAAATGGAAAGAGTACGACCTCACTGACTGGTACGGGAACGAAATAAGACGTCACTTTCTCGCCAATTTTCGACCTAGTCTAGTAACCGTACGTTCACCCTTTTCCACTGAATTGGAGATGTCTAACCAACCTGTGAAGGTCCTTCGAGAAACGACACCAGAGGAGACCTTGTCCAAGGTAGTGCATTATCTACAATTGGCCCAGCGTTTATATTATACCCCATTCTTGAATTTTGTAGTACCGAACCTGGAGTCGACCGACCGCGATTCGGCATTTTCTAGGCTTCGGGAGACTTTCCAAGCTGTTGTTGCATATTCCCTTCCGTTTAATCAGATTTCAACTCTTTTAACGTCGGCTTTGACCGATGGAGCCGTTGTTATTTTAGGGATCGCTCATGATGAGTTGGCCACGGATACGAATGAGGACGATACCATGGACATCGATGCCCAGTTTCCAGTTCCTTATCACGCGTGGAAAAATGAACCGCAAGAATCAGTTCGTGATCGAATGATGGCTGACCAAGACTATCCACACATAAATACGGCGAGACACAAGCTTTTGTCGCTACTAGCCGCCTTGCAGGACGTGGGACTCGGGAGAGACCGAGCTCAACAAGTCTTTGCTCGGGTTATGAATGACCTGATGACCCAATTTATCACCACTTCTTATACTGACCAATGGGACTCGCCATCTCTTGCCGATCAACATCTGCGATTGTGGACTGAGAACACATTTGCCAGACTGGTTGTTGAAGTACTGGACATTTTCCAGCCGTCTGCTTCTGAAAGAGCCGATGGACATTTAAATGTTCGTCTCGACGACGTGGCGAGGTGGCAGGAAATTGCCATCTCCCGCCTAGGCGCTCTACGTACGAGTGAGCTTTTCGACGTGATTGTAGAGTGGGATTCTAGTAGTGGCGCTATTGAGGACCTCAAGCAGTATGCCTCACACCCGGCCGCTCGGTATTCGGTGACGACTGCGTTTGTTGGCATGCTCAACCAGCGTTTATTACACCCTGGTGCTTCTACAGTGGAAATTCTACAACTTTACATCTCAATTATACGAGCATTTAGCCTTCTAGATCCCAAGGGGGTCTTGCTCGACCGAATAGCCCGGCCCATCCGTAAGTATCTACGGGATCGCGACGACACCATCAAAGCGATCGTGGGCGGGCTTCTTTCGGAGTCGCCAGAGAGCGGAACAAATGCAGGATCTGGCGAGACGTTGGCAGAATTATCCACAGAATTGAGCAATGCCCATCAGCGAAGCCTTCAGAATGATTCCAATGAGCTTGATTGGAACGATATGAACTGGATGCCGGATCCCATCGATGCAGCTGCCGATTACAAAAAGTCCAAGGGCTCGGATGTTATTAGCAGTCTGATCAGTTTGTTCGACTCGAAAGAAGCATTTGTGAAGGAGCTCCAAGAGATGCTTTCTGAGCGACTGCTTAAGAAAAAGGCCGACTTTGATCAGGAGTTGTCGGTCCTCGAGCTACTAAAAGTTCGCTTTGGCGATGGTGCCTTGCAACCCTGCGAGGTCATGCTTCGCGACGTGTTTGACTCGAAACGTGTTGATGCTGTCATTCGCAACGACCAAGGGCTGGCTAGCAAGGAAGTAGCATCTGAGGAATCACCGGCAGACGTGCCGCAATTTCATACAAAGATTCTTTCGCGCTTTTTCTGGCCGGCCATCCAGGACCAGCCTTTCAAAGTACCGCCGGAAATTTCATCCTTGCAGGAGCGATACTCGGCTGGCTTTGAATCACTCAAGCAGTCACGTCGGCTCACGTGGCTTAATGGAATCGGCCAGGTTACTGTTGAGCTTGACCTTGAGGACCGAGTGTTTACGGACGAGGTGACGACATGGCAGGCCAGTGTTATATACGCTTTTGATGACTCGGACACTACAGAAAGCACTGCTTCCGTGACGAAGACCGTCGACGAGCTCGCCGACAGATTAGACATGCCAGCCTCCCTGGTGCGCAGCGCTTGCCTCTTCTGGGTCAGCAAACGCATCCTCACCGAAGATCCGCGGGACTCGTTCCGCGTGCTGGAGAGACTGCCTCAGGACGAAGACCGAGACGGCAGCCGGGGTGGTGATGAGCCGACTGCCTCGGGCTCGTTATTATCATCAACCTTCACAGACGATGCAGCAGCAGCAGCCGACGCGGCGGCGGCGGCGGCAGCGAAAGAGACTGCGCACGCAGCAGCCATGGAGAAGATGAATCTGTACTGGCAATTTATCATGGGCATGCTAACCAACCAGGGCGCCATGCCGCTGCAACGGATCATCATGATGCTGAATATTACTGTTCCGGGCGGAATCCCCTTTGGAAATGAGGAGCTGAGGGAGTTTCTTGCTGGTATGGTGTCTGAGGGGAAGCTCGAGATTGTGGGTGGTGGGAGCTACAAGCTGGTGCGCTAAAGCATTTTTTTTTCTCCAGAAAGGAACTGTCGATGCTAGTCATGGCTACAACTCAGCGTTAGAAGTGCCAATAGAATATGTCAATAATGCCAACATTCGAACCCCTTTGAACTCAATAATAGTACTACGTGAAGCCAGGGCGGCTGATTGGCGGGGCATGTCGGGATCTGCTGGGCCCAAGGGTCACCGACAGTCGGAGAGCGCTGATGATCATCGAGGAGATACGAATAGTAAGTAATAGTGATAGTAAGTAACGCGATGTGTGTTTTGATGGCGTTTGGGTTGGGCACAGTCAGCTGGTGTTAACTGTCAAGTAATATATCAGACGGTACATGTATTTGACTATGATTTGGCCTGATCTGATAAGATGTAAGTCGATACAGGGTACGCAGATATGACAGCACTGCTATGAATATTAATCATCCTGCAGCCGTTACTAGTTAGTCAGTTTTCCACCCTGTTGGGCTGTTTGCGAATTAAGCTGCGCCCAACAGAATAACGATTGCGTATTATTATTGCTAGTCAGCGATGCATCACATCCAGTGTTCAGCCGGCCCCTTTTTGGCGTGGCACCTTGCATCTGCCGCTGGCCCCCTGCTGAACTGGTCGACATTGCAATATTTTTCTATTATAAAAATCATCCATAACCTGTCACCGCATCGCATCCGGTAGCGATACTTCCGGGATCAGCGCGTGTTGTCTTATCGGGCTATCGTGGCTTATCACGGGACCCGCTGCGCATATCATCTCATCTCCGCCCGCCCACACGACATCGATGACTTGTTGGCCCGCCTGATCTGTTGTTTGTCGTGCCTTCTTTTCACATCTATTACCACTGAAACCGATTGATTGACCCCTTTTACTTTTGACATTTCTCCAGCCGTTTGATAGAAATTCATTGTTGCGGCTGGAGAAAGGGAAACAACGCTGTGTTTCACCCCTACATCATACATCATCATCCGCCCGTGGTGGCTTATCGCTATCGTGATCGCATCACAAATCACCACCACAATCATGGCCTTTCGCCTGCCCACCCAGGCG
Source organism: Talaromyces rugulosus (assembly GCF_013368755.1). Classification (NCBI taxonomy): domain Eukaryota; kingdom Fungi; phylum Ascomycota; class Eurotiomycetes; order Eurotiales; family Trichocomaceae; genus Talaromyces; species Talaromyces rugulosus. The sequence goes on along the minus strand of NC_049563.1, from coordinate 3,198,489 downwards.
CCTGCGTCTGCGCGTCGCTATTCCACCGCCGAGCGTCCATCACTAGAAATCGAGCTGCCGCCGACGACGACGCAATTCGAAGAGGATGATGATTCCAAAGAATGGGTGTTGTTCTCGCCCTCGCAAGCAGCTTCCACCACTGCCCGCACGCGCTCCGACTCGACTGAAAAGACTGCCCGCACGGCTGGGGGACTGTCGCGTCTGAGTGATTTTGGGTCGTTTAATGCTGGCACTACTACTAATATTGGGTCCGATGAGCAGGGTTCTGAGGATGATGCTCTAGACGAGGACGAGGAGGAGGAAGATGAAGATGATGAGGATGATGAGGATGGTGCTACAGAGTTGGATAGTCTGGATGAAGGTCTGCGTGATTTCCGCGAGTCTAATTTACCGGACAATAGTCATCCTGTGCTGCCTGCTCATGACGGGCTGGGCTCGTTTCATGCTTCGGGCCAGCTAGCCCAAGAGCATCTGTGGCAGTTTGAGCAGTACAACCCACGTCGCCAGGCGGTCCATGCGCGTAGACAACAACAACAGCAGCAGCAGCAGCATCTCGAGACCGTGGACGAGCAAGAGTCCTCGGGAGCTGATCGCGAGCGATGGCAGCGCATCGAAAAATGGAGGACAGACCAGGGGAGAATACTTTTACAGGAAATCGAGCGGGAGACCAAACGTCGTCAGCGCCGGAGCAGTCTTGCCGCGACTGCTTCTTCCCGGGTTTCTGGGACTGAGGTGCTGGATAGCATTTCAGAGACCAACCCGGTAGATTCATCGCAGTTGTCTTCTTCGACTGAGACGGCTTCGTCGCATGGAGACTCGCCAGAGGAATCCTTCTGGCGGCGTGTTACTCGAAAAGTCATTCGCGACTTGATTGGCATCAATGACTCCATTCTCTCCGTCATTCTCGGCGAGGCGTTGGTTGAAGATGTTGATCTGTCGCAATCGACAGAGCGTGATTCACGAACCAGCACCCATGGAATCGAAGATGCCATCAGAGACGTTCCGATCACGGCATCGAGCGACGACAATATTTGGCAGGAGAAACTCATCCAGCGCATCACACGAGAATTAGGCATCCTAGTCCATCAAATGTGGGAATATCCAGGCGCATTTAGTACGTACCTTGGCGCCGACAACCCGGCCGATTTCTACGCCGGCATGCCTGTCAAGCCATCCGAATCAACGTTACGCTCTAGAACACCGCGGCAGCAGACAGAGGCAGATGAGAGTAATGCGTGGTCTACCATGTCGCCACACTTTACTCCCACTCTGCGGGATCCAGCTACCGTTGAACATGCCGCCCAGTGGGGAATTGAAGACGATGAAATCAATACTGAGCAGAGCAGAGTCGCACGCGAGCAGCCCGTTTCTGAATCCGCACATTTGAAAGAAGACCACGATTACTGGGAGAGCGATTTAGATGTTGCCATGGTGTTTAGATACCTCAAGAATAGATTCCGACGAAATGATACCACCACCAATAACAGCACCACCACCACCACCCGAGCCATATACAGAGAACAAGATGCATCCAGCCGAGCAGCAGTCATCCGCCAACACCACCCCTTGGTCGCGCGCGCCCATGCCCAACGATCCCATCAAGCACGCCAGTCGGCAGTAGTACTGCGTGCACAGTTCCCTGCAGCGCCGGGAATCCAGACTCCCACATCACCGATTTCGCGCCACCGCTTCCGTCGCCCGAGTTCCAGCTGTGCTAGCCAAAGTACTAGGGTTTCTGCGAAACGACTGGGCAGTGGTTCTAGTCGCCATTATTGGGATATTGGCGGTAGTGTTGGCAGCGGTAGTGCAGTTGTATCTGTAGGGGGTGTGGGAACCTGGGGAGAAGCATAGCTTTCTTTTATATTTATATACAATTTTTTCACGATATTGGCGTTTGATGGACGATTTACATTACGCGGGTATAACGCTATATATAATGATGAGAAACTGGGGTTAGATTTTACCTTTGTTGGGTCAATGTTGCTTTCGGTTAAATGTTTTCAAATGTTGTCAAGCCTGGGATTTGTGGTGGTTATTGTTTTTATATACTCTGACTGCATGTATACACTATATGTATCAAGCATTTATTTCGGCGATTTAATACCATCGATTTCATATTCCATTCAAACATTTGAACATAAACCTCAAACCCAAATTTAGGCCAAGATTCGAGAAAACAGCGGATCCTGAACAAGCATCTTGCTATCGCCCATCTTCATTGTGATACATACCTCCCACGGAGGCGTCTTCTCTGGCGACACCACCCGCGATGGTAAAAGAATGCACCCACCTGGAACAAGAGCAAGCCCCGGCTCAAAGTCTTCAATACAGCCGAGCCCAGGGCCAAAATCTAGCGAAAAGGTTTTTAGGCTCCGCCAGCTAGTCACAATTATACCCGCAGGCTTCGCTTCGATTTTGGCCCAGTCCTCATACTCTGCGACGGCGGCGGAGGAGCTGTACGCCACAGTCTCGTCCATCTGGCCGAGTTTGGTGCGGATGTGTAGCGCCAGCTGAGTTAGGTGGAGAAGGTCTGCGTCTGCGTCTGCGTCGTCTTGGCCGGTTTGACTTGTTGCTGTCTCTTCAAAGTAGATATTGTCGTGGACGGGGAAGATCGAGTTGCCTAGGTATGTCTCTGGTAATGGCGGATGGACACGGCTGCGCATGTCGACGGCCATTAGGAAATCTGCGGATTTGGTCTTGTCTGCCCGGTCCGGGTGCAGAGTTCGGTCGACACAGATGACTAGCATTGCAGTGATAATGTCGTTGCTCGAGATCCATGCCGAGGAGGAGGAGGAGGATGAGGAAGAGGAGGGGGCTTGTAGCTGTGAGAGAAGCCGAGTGCAGGTCTCCTTCACTTCGGCCACTTTCTCCGGGCTAAAGGTGTATCGCTTTGTCTCAACAGCAGAGGCCGCGGCTGATTCAATTGCATTCCACTGCTCGCTGGAAATGCTTGGGTCGAAAATGGGCGTCCCTAGTTCCACGGTATGGTCGAGACGCACTTGGCACTTGGATGCAAAGGCCGAGACCGTGTTTCGGAGCTCAGTATGGGTCTTTGCGATTATCTGCGCCATGGGGGTTTCAGCTTCATTGTTGGCTGTCGTCTTGCAACACTCGGCAACCGCTTCGAGGATAACGCCAGCTCCGGTGCCGTCAAAGACGCTGTGCCAAAAGGACATGGCCAGCGCAATCTTGCTGGGGAAGACATTGGCCTGGAACCGGATGACGGGTCTCTGCTCCAAGGCTGGAATAAACGTGGGCAGAGGGAGATAACAATGCACTGGGTGCGTGCGAAAATCCTCATCGCGATCAAAGTGCTTGATCTGCAGCATGGGGGGAACCTCCTGAGAAGGGGAGCTACGCGGAGGGGCAATGTGCATTCGGTTCTTGGGCCCCTCGGGTGCACTGTGGAGGATTACATCTCCAGCGAGCCAAGGCAATTGGGAGATCAGTTTGTCTATGCCCTTCTGGATGGAGTGCGTGGCGGTTTGGGGGTCGGCCGTGTCGAAGTATAGAATGTACGGCAGAAAAAGTTTCGCGGGGATGTGGTCAAGAGGGCTCAAACCTAGAATATCAGGCGCAGGAGACATTATGGGGGAGATGTTGCGAACTAAACAGCAAAAAGAGGTGGTCTTTGGGTTCAAGTAGATAGAAAACGGTTCTTCATATGGCGTTAAAAGTTAGGGCTGAAGTCGAGCCAACGCTGAGCCTATACAAGGAAATTTCTATGATAGAGACATCAACTACGGAAATCAATTAATGTGTGAAGAGGCCGGTTAGATATATTAGTGTACATCCAGTGTGCTAAATCGGTGAAGCCAGTATAGAAGCTAAAAGGCGCGGGAATTAATTGCGCGGTCCACAATTTATCCTGCTTGGACCCAACGTTCAACACTATGTAATACGGTAATAGGCTGTATTTTTGACTACACTCTCGGACGTTGTTTTAGATTTGGTAATAGTATAAAAACTAAGCTATCATCAAGTCATAAAGCCGTGCACACTAGAACACATGTAGCGTCAGGGCCAACGACATCCTGACTTTTACTCAGATGGATCTTTTTGACCTCTTTCAATTTGGGGAAGATGGAAATTGGTCGATGGAAAAATCTCACCATGATATAGGAACTGTATAAGCCCTGGTCATGTTAGGGTTAAGTGTAACCGGACTTGGTTATTCGGGGTCTGGTTTTTTTGGTATTCATTGTTTCGAAACATTCCTCTTATTTCCCATTCAAATTAATTATCTCTAAAATGTTATTCTAATTATAGTTTGATCGGTCCATATATACTGACAAAAATCAACTATATTTTATATAAATACTTTAGAAATATACGACCCAATAAAGAGGAAATTCCCTTTTCACAGCTGCTAATACATTGTCTATAACTCTCGCTGGACTTAACTCCTAGGGCTGGTCAATGAATTTGAGATATAGATTATCACCACGATCATAATCATCCCCGATCGCTCTAGTGTTCATATTGGTTGCAACCCGGCAGTAATCGCAAAAATTCAAAGCTCTGTTGAATAGGCGCCTTTTCCCGTAGTCAAATAGAGCGACGAATTAGTTCTCCCTTGATTTGGACATCGCCTGCGACATAAGCACGGCCAACAACAAATTCTATCATTGGCGAGGAGAAAATGATTATGTGGATTGAAGCGTGATAAGCTGGGGTTTTTATAACTTAAGACTTGTAGAGGACAGAGCTTTGGATACCCCCTTTAGGCGTTTATCTTTATATTAGTCATCAACCAGATCTTTATAATGAGCACAGTTACGCTACAAAAGGAACTAAAGACAAAGCTAATTCTATCAAGAGGTTCTTTGACCTTATCTGGGTAAAGTTTAAACGCCTCTTGTCTGTTCTTACCTCCCATATGGTTATAGGTCAGGGGGGGCTTAATCTGTACCGGGTTGGTTATAGGTAAATACTTTTCGAGATATTATGTTTTTTCTACTTAGGGATCGTCTCTCGCCAAAAGTGGCTAGTTAGTTTAGTACAAGGGCTTTATTGTATCTACCAAGGAGGTATTGAGAGACGGCCAACCCCGCTGGTGATTACGGGAGCTCTCCATATGCTTTTCTAGCCAACGCTGTGGATAATTTTCTAGGCATGGGTGTGGTTCATAGTGCGTAATTGTATACCCACTTGTAAATGTAGCTGTAACAACTCAAATCTCACATATCTCGATCAAATAAAGAGAACTGGAAGAAATACTTATCCGAGGCGTGATTGCAGAGGATGATGCCGATGATAATGAAACGACTACGAGGATGGAGTTTACTTTATAGATTACATTATGTTTGCCATTTTGAACACGGAAGAAAGGAATCGTTCTGAACTTGAAACGAGCCACCACCAGACTGCCTTTTGTATGTATATGGCGCGATTCACTCGCGCAAAACTACACTTCCCAATTTCCAGGCTCGTCCGGTTGCCATATTGCAAGTCCGCTGGCTGGAGTTAACCACTCTCCAAGCTCCCAGACCGACAAACTCGCCGTTTACAGCGTGGTAGGAACCAACGAGCTGGCATCGCTGCTGTCCGACCTCCTCATCTAGGAATAGCTCCTTTTCAACTTGCGTAACAACTGGCTGGATCACATAAAGCTTCCTTTCTGGAAAAATAACGGGATTTTGCAAATCGTTCAGTATTGCTTCCCATTCAAAGTCATTCAACTCGTCTCCAAACACTATTCCCTCTCCGCGGCTTCCTCGTACGGGCTTCAGAAGGTAATGATCTTTGGAGATGGTGCCGTTCCGGTACTGGCTCAAAAGCTGCTGCAATTCCTTGGACCCAGGGATAATAGTAGGTATGACTCGTCGTCGGAGTAGTTCAGCCTGCTCCTCCGTCAAGACATCATGTTTCTTGACCAGACCATCAAGCTCTTGGTGGAGGATTCCCAGAAGACGCTTGTCCTGTACAAGAAGCATACTACGGACATCATTCACTCCATAGAGACCCAAATGGTGTCTTATTTCAGGGTCGAGTGGCTGGAACTCGTTTCCCATCAACTGAAGACCAACTTGACTCACCTTTTCTAACGTCTCTCCATTTTGCTGCACAGATGGCAGTGATCCAAGTAGGTCGCTGGTGCAATAAAGGGCAAATCCTGTTTTTGATGTAGGGTCACGCACGAGACGCAGTTCCTCCGGGGTTACTGCTCGAGGCCTCATCGCGGTCCGCCTCTCCGCAAAGTCCATGAACGCCGTCATGACGTTTTTCCTAGTCTCAATAAAGGCTTTGGACTGGAGAAAGTGAATGGGTTGGTCTGGATTGAACATTGCAAAGATAGAATCGAACAGGCGGTCTCCATCTGCGGCTGGGTCAAGGAAAGGAAGTTTGATATCCGGGTTGGCCAAAGCTTGGTAGAATAAACCTGCTAAATCGATGCCGTTGAATGGGTACTTCGCATTTATTTCGCATATTTTGAAGGATTCTTGCCCGTCCAGAGGGAGTAGTAGGTCTGGCCTCCAATTTCCTTGGTGCCCTTCATAAAAATGCATCGCGTTCTTTTTGTTTTGCTCGGACACCCACTGACCTGTCAGTAGCCAGACTGGAAGAATTCCGATGCCATGGGACCGGGATCAAAATACCTGTAGGAGCTCTTCTTCATGAGGCTCAAGTGGCATTCGCGTTGGGAATGCAGCCTCTTTATCCGAGAACCACCGCCGTACAATATGATTTAAGGCAAGAGTAAGAGCCTGGTGAAACTCCTTTATCTCATCCAAGAACTGCTGAGAGACCAGTATGGGATTGGGGCTCATGAAACGTAATTCATATGGAAGATGAGCCAATCCGCTGGTGTACTTCAAAACCACCGAAAGGTAGATTTCCTCTGCATGTTTTCGATCTTTATATGAGGCTTTGGAGGCTGACACCAGCTTGCTCGACTCTTTTGAGGCGCTTAGGCATATTTGTAGTGGGTGCGATGTGGAGTTTTCCATGACGGGAAATGGAGTTTTGTGGTAAAGACTTTATTTCCCCCCCCCACGGGACTTGATTACTGGTGGATAGACCTCAAAAAATGAATGCCATAAATTTCCCGTCTTCGTTATTCGAGTGGACTGGGAAAAGGACGAGGGGATGCTTGCACGGCCCTTTAAGACTCAGCTGGAGGGATCGACAAAATCCCCACCAAGGAGGGAGATAATAGGCGAAACTATGCATTAATTACCTGTCGTTACCTGTCTCACATACGACTACTGCAAGGTAATAAACACGATGCCAACTAGCTACGTATCTACTGTCGTAACTGATGTTACAAGCGTACATCCACTGCCGTACACATTGCAGATCTTTCCGGTCCCTGCGCGCCACGGGCCCATTCCAGCAAAGCAACCATTTGTCGCGTAGTATGTGCCGACAATATGATTACCAGTGGTCATCCTGCTCTTGTTGACCGCAATGTCGAACATTGGCTGCCGCACATATGGTTGGAGTACATAGGAGGTGGTGTCTGCGCGAACTTTCGGGTCTTGCATACCAAGTAAGATCGCTTCCCATTCTTCTTCTGAAATTTCATCCCCAAGTAGATGTCCTTTGCCTCGGCTGGAGCGAGCTGCCTTGAAGATAAAATCATTCTTCATGGACCTACCCTCTTTCTGAGATTTTTGCAAAATTTCCTGCAGGTCCTGGGATCCCGGTATAAATGTTGGCACGATTCCCTCCCGAAGGATCTGCTCCTGCTCAGGAGTGAGAACTTTGTGTTTCTCTACAAGATTGTTCAGCTCTTGCAAAATAATACCCAGGAATCTCTGGTCATTCACGAATGCGATAGCACGGAAATCATTGACCGATAGCTTTGCCAGATGGCGAAGCATCTCTTGCGAGAGAGAACTGAATTCGTCTGGAAATAGAGACATTATTGCTTGATGAATCTTTTCAGGCTCTAGATCCAAACTAACCCAGTAAGGAGATAATCCTGTCGCAGAAGATGGATCAGGCCTTAGTTGTAGGTCAGTCATGTTAATCAATCTGGGTCGTAATCCAGTCTTTCCTTCAACTAGCAGAGCGAACTCTTTCCTGTCGAGGGTGTCTCTTCCCCTAATAATATGAATGGGCAGAGCCATGTCAAAATGATTGAGAAAGCCATCCACCATGGTATCAGATTTGCCTGCTGGCACAATCATAGATTTCGGTCCCAGCAGTTCCTGCATGATGGCATGTTTGTACGCAGTGTGAATGATTGCATTGTTTGGCGAGCGACTATTGATCTCGCATACTTTGAATCCAGCTCCAACCTCGGAACTTTGACTTTCTATCAAAAGAAAGTCTGGTCTCCAGAGGCCGAGGCAGTCTGCGAAAGCCGGCATGGATTTCTGTTTGCTTTGTAAATCAATCCACTAAGTACGGATTTTTAGCGATAGGCGCTCGGGCAAGCAATGCAGAGTATTAGGAGTGATGTACTTGCAAGGTTTCTTCAAATTGAGACTCCAGAGGCATTCGAGAGGGAAAGTCGGAGTCTTTGTCCTCCCACCATCGATGGACGATGTTCACAGTCGCCTTAACTAAGGCTTCATGGAACTGCTGCAGCCGGTCCACAAACATCCTCTCACTCAACATGGGATAAAATGAGATATCCTGCTCACCTGGACTCGTTCCCGGCTGCGGTATCGATGCATTGGCCCTTTGATAAGCGATCTCATCTCGAGTTTTTTGGTGGTCGTCCGCCGCAGAAATCGCCACCGGTCGCGATGTTTCGACACTCGCTGACCAGCAAATTTGCTTGTGCCGAGGAAGCTGACTGATGCTTCCCATATTTCTTTGGTTCTTGAGGAAGATGGAGGGAATTGAAAAGGTCCTCGTGGCCTTTGGGATTCTCGATGTGGGCCGAGCTTTCTCACGGTGGTGGAAGTTTCCCTCGAACTACTCTCGACAGGCAAAGAAGATTGTCTCTCCCAAGCAAGGAGGAAATCGGCTGCAGCCACCCTGCCTTTAGTAGGTGCTTCCTGTAGCTCCTGGAGTTGCGGTCGATCATAGTGGATCTTGGTCAAACTAACCTTCCCTACACTTTAGCTGAATAGAAGTCAAGTTCCCGTAACTTTCTTACGACCTCAACAGAACCATTAGGGCAAGCCATTAGGGCACAAACGGAACATTGCTCTTGTACTTTTTCAAGAGCATTGCTAAAACATTGACAAAGTTTTGAAGTCAAATGAGTTATATTTCTTGAAAACAACTTAATGAATACGAGCATACGAACGATGGTAGGGAGAAAATACCTCAGCAATGCCACGAGTTTGGCGATCTACATCGAGTGGATTGCGGTGGATCGCCAAAATTACCGGAATACAATAGCATACTGATATAACTTAATAAGTCCCGATGCATTATTATATGCTTAAATCACTTGCGAGGCGCCCTGGTCAAAGATCTGCTCGCATCTTCAAGTCTCGAAATTGCTACACCCAACAACAATCGACACATAAAAATGCCGTACAAACCCGAGGAAGAGGTATTTGTACGCAAAATACATCCCCTCTTTCTCTAAGCTTACAGTGATTACTAGACTAACTGAGACTCGCCGTCCTCAAGTGCAACGATGGAAGGGAAACGGAACTTCTCCAGTTCATCCGAAGCCACCCTCAATATTCATCAATGAAAAACTCCCCCGAGGCAGTCCTCGCCGCGATCGACGAGTTTGGCACCACAAAGGACTTCCTCATGAACGTGGGCCAAGAGAAAGGAGCCGTTGTCACCAAGATCATTTCCGAGCAGAAACCAAAGACTCTGATTGAGATTGGATGCTACGTCGGATTTTCCGCCATCCTCTTCGGTAACGAGTTCCGCAAAGCGGGGGGTCAGAAATATTTGAGCTTGGAATTGAATCCTACATTTGCGTCCGTGGCACGCGAATTGGTTGCTCTTGCCGGGCTGGATCAGATCGTTGAAATCATCGAAGGCCCTTGTCGAGAGTCCCTGAGGAGTCTTCATAAGCAAGGCGCTGGGGCATTTGATATCATCTTCATAGATCACGCCAAGGTCCTTTACCTCGACGAGTTGAAGCTTTGCGAGGAACTGGGCTTCGTGAGGCCCGGTACTACGGTCATTGCCGACGATATGATTCTACCAGGAAATGCTGCGTACTCGGCGTACGTTCGGGATTCTCCTGAGTTGAAAAAGCAGCACCTTGAAGAGAATAAGGCCAACAAGGGTGAAGGCGATATGTCTCTGGGTAACCCTTATCTGATCTATGAGACAACACTGATCCATGGGCGGGAGCCCACTGGTCGAGATGTAAGTTGATGTGCGTGATTTTTTGGAGGTGCTTTTCCTAATGTACGGTGCCAGGACGCTGTCGAGATCTCTTGGTGTAAAGGTGAAACTCTTTAGATAGTTTTTTTTGTCCCCTGTGGGAGCGAAATAACCGTATAGTAGCAAATGAAGATCTGCATAATTACGTTCTATACACTGGAAACTTAATCCTGCATCCCGGCCGCACATAAAATGGTATTGACCCTCTTACCCTTCATCTGGCCACCAGCTAGGGCCAATGGATCTGAGTGATACCGGAAGGCTGTGACCGAGAGCAGGCCATAGGTCCGGCGGAACTGCCTGTTTACAAGGTCTCCATTATGCGCCTACATTTTCAGCTCAGCCATCATCTAGATGGCGTAGGTGTCTAAAAGTCGGTCAGTAATAATGCGACCTGTCAAACCCCCTTATGAAGTCTATTTCTATTTCTAGCGGTAGCGCGATCTGCAGACGAGTTCCATGGCTGGCTGAGCTCGCGAAGTTTCAATATCTCACATGCAGACCGGCAGGTTGCAGCTCGATATATGGTAGTGTAAATGTAGATCAATACCGCCTATCCACTCTGTATCGGTTTCGTGCACACCGTCTAGCCAATTATTTGAACCCAACGCTAAACAAATCTTTGGTCCCCCACTGTATGTATCTGCAATTTTAAGTCGATACCCATTAACCATCAGCTCCCAACTGGAGCTTGCATCATTTCGTCATTGTTGATCTCCCGAGTGTTATAACAAATAATACAGCCAAAAACACACGTAAAACTGACCGGCACGGCATACTTTGATTCCAATATCAAACTCCTCTCAACAGGACCTTTTTTTTCTATCCCGTTTCACTAAAAAATGCAAGTCGATGTTCTGATTGTCGGCGCAGGGCCCGCTGGGTGAGTTTTGGCGCATCCTGTGCAAGCTTGGATCCATCGAAGAATAAATTTACTGAGATCATCACGCAGACTTATGGCAGCCCTGTGGATGGCACGTACGGGCATTCGAACTTTGGTGGTTGAGCGAAACTCGGGCCCAACCAAAGCCGGCCATGCGGATGGTCTCGAAAGCAGAACTATCGAAATATTAGACAGTTTTGGCCTGGGGCAGAAAGTCTGGAATAAATCAAACCACACTATTGATATTTGTTTATGGGTAACGACCATTCTCTTCGGTCGCTGTCCTTCGAACTCACATGCTGGCCCTCTCATAATAGAACAAAACCTCCGAGGGTGCATTACACCGACAGAACATTTCGGCCAATTCGAAGCCAGGGTGGTCGCGGTTTCAGGAGTCCACCCTCGGCCAGTCGCAAATTGAAACAATTTTGCTTGAGCAAGTGCTGAAGTCTCCCTATGTTGAGGTCAGAAGGAGAACAGCGCCGATCTCGCTTCATATCATCGAAACAGAGTTGGGGAATCACAGAAATGACTTGCATCCTATTCATGTAGGAATCACAGCCATTCCCGAGCCCGAGTTTGACAGTACTCTTGGGGGTGATGCAACTTTGGAGGGCACGAAGGAGACCATTCAAGCCAGGTACTTGCTCGGTTGTGATGGTGCGCATAGTTGGGTTCGCAAGCAGCTTGGCTTGAAGCTCGAGGGTGCTTCGAGGGATGTGAGTTGGGGAGTGCTCGATGCATTTCCCATTACTGATTTTCGTAAGTGTTCAATCCCATGGCCACTGTCTAAATGATCTCTCATCAAGGGTATACAATCGTTGACACCCAACAGCGGACATTCGTCGAAGATGCATCATAAAATCCGAGTTTGGAAACCTGATGATTATCCCACGCGAGCGCAAACTCGTTCGCATGTATGTCCAGGTGTCTGCCGGCCTGGCCAACGACTACAGCACGAAAAACCGGGATCCAGAAGTGATCATGCGTGCAGTTCAAAAGATCATGCAGCCATATCGATTTGGGGCGTCACGGCTAGAATGGTCGACGATATATACGGTAAGTGAAACTCGTTCTGGAAACACTGGGAGGAAATATCAATTGATCAATTAACCCAACGAAATCCAGGTTGGACATAGGTACTGCCGCGAATTATCGCGGTACGAGCGAATATTCCTCGCCGGCGACGCTGTCCACACGCATTCTCCCAAAGCTGGCCAAGGGATGAATGTGAGTATGCAAGATTCATACAACCTAGGCTGGAAACTCGCGTCTGTGATCCATGGAGTGGCCACACAACAGATTCTCCAGACGTACCATCAAGAGAGACTGCCCGTGGCAAGGCGCCTGATAGAGTTCGATAAGCGCATTTGTCGCGGGATGCTGGATGCCGAGAACACCTTTGACGAAGATCACAGAAAAGCTCTCGTGGAGGAGAATACTTCAATGTCGGGGCTCGGCATTGCATATGAACCCAATCTGGTGGTAGCGGAGCTGACTGAGCACAAGGCGAATGGAACGGAGAAATTTTTCCCTATTGCGAACGAGGAAACTTCCTTATCAACACAACCTGACAGGATGAAAGCTATCAGGCTAGGTGCTAGAATGCCTAGTGCTCTGGTGTTAGGCCAAGCCGATTCACAGCCTCATGAACTCCAACGGGTGTTTCAAAGTACTGGAGAGTGGCACTTTGTCGTATTTGGGGGTGATATAGTCGATGAACAGCAAAGACGTCGCATAGATCATCTTGCAAATGCCTTGTCTTCTCCAGAGTCTATCGTCCGGAAGATGAACACCCGGAGACTCTTATACCCCATCCCGGTGGGCTGTCTCTCGATATACTTGGTGCATTCGGGCTTGCGCACCGAGGTCGACATTGGGAAGCTACCGGGTGTTTTCCGACCGCCTGATGACGATACTGGATTTGACTATGGTAAGGTCTTTGTTGATAACGAGTCCTATCATGTTGGTGGTGGAAAAGCATACGAAGAGTTCGGGATTTTGCCCCGAGGTTGTCTTGTGCTTCTCCGACCCGATCAGCACATCGCGTTCATAGGTGACTTAGAGGATACTAATCCCCTTGAGCATTTTTTGGAGCTTATCGTATCCGAGCTATAGACTAGTAGATCCCCAGCGTTATCCGATGCATATAGTCAAAATCATACATGTATAGGACAAGTGACAAGTTCGAAGTGGATGTTCGGCCGCTGTCAACTGGTATATGTCGTCGCCGTTTAATATGGAAGACTTATTATTCTTCAAAATAGTAAAACGGCCAATGTTTCCAATACTCATACGTCTACAATTGGTAGTATTGTGTATTGACTCAACCGAGGTCTACCGTAGGGCATAAGAATATCCTCCTTGGGTAAGTAAAGAGTTCTAAGACCAGATTCTTTGTCGTAAGGGAGATTAGTGCCCGCGCGGCTGATACAAATGCTGACAGATATCTGGTCACGGCTGCTACAGTACCGATCAATGGGCGGCAAGTATGACCTTAAACATGCAGGCAGGATACATATACGTCAATTAATATTTATTATTACAAATTATAATTATTCCCTAGATATTTAGAGGGTATACCGCCTTGGATAATTATTAACTTTACATGTCAACTAGTAGATGTATATATTTAGTTGTCGGTAGAGTTCGGATGTTGTGGTTAGTGTTAAAATGAGGGGGATTTACTACATAGTCATATTCCAATGGCGCACATATCAGTAAGAAACTAAAATAGCATGTTATTTACCTTTAGGTGTCGCCGATACAGGAAATCGTCCCTCACCGGTTAGGGTCCAGACCCATTAAGTTACGTATCCAATTGCTAAATGTCAAATCGTGAGATCCTGACACCAGGCTGACCAATTACAGTCACACTTGATGATCGACATAAGACCACAAGGTCAGCCTTTTGCTTATTGGCTCCGTTATACGGTTCCTGCGTAAGATGCGCAAATAGGCAAATAGCGCAACCATGAACCAGCTAATAGGCTTTATGATGGACGTAACTTTGTATGCATGTCTTACTTTTATTTCAAGGTATTCAAACTTGGCAGAGTCATCTATCTAATTAGCTAGTTTGTTTTGATACTAGATCAGCGTTAACCCTGGTATAATCTCAAATAGGGTGACAGAATTATGTAACACTGTTAGTTGGTTAACTAGTACTTTTGTTGGTGCTATTATTATCTCTTTGTCGTGAATTGAGCTCCTCTTTTTGTAGTCTAGTGGTGTCAAGTTTGAATATTTAAACTCTGTTGTCCCTTGCACTATTAATTGTATTCTCTGTATCAAGCAAATATCCTAAATCTTGTATCTTGTCAACTCTTTGATCTCATCAAAATGCGCGTCTCTACCTTGACTACTTTTGCTCTCGCTGCCGTGGTTTCTTCTGCCGCCGGTAAACGCACACTCCTCAAAAGTTCCTCCGGCGACTTTTTTGTTGGAAACGACTATGCAGACGACCACGAAGGTTCAGGAATACTACGGTTCTACGAAAACTCTCGTAATGAGAATACTGTGAGCTTCAGTCTTAGTAACGACACGACGCTTTCCTATGCCCTCCACGGCTATGAAGCCTACCCTGTCTCCTCGATGTATCTAGACCTGCTACTTGGTGGTGGTGTGCCTGATGGGCCTGACAACCTCAGCTCGGAGATATGGGGTGACGAGCTAGGAGATAGAGAAGCGAAAACCGCCAAGGGCTACTCTTGGGGGGAAAATGGGAAGTTAGAATGCTCGAACAGCGCGTTCCATGGATGGGTTCACTGTCAAGGTGGTGACTACACGCACAACAACTCCACTTCTTTCTACTGGGCTTCGCAACCAATTGAAAAATTGCCAAAGGAATGCACTCAAGTTGAGCTCTTCAAAATTGAGGTGTGATTGCTCAAGTTACTGTTGAGAAGTATGACGTGCCTAGC
Source organism: Talaromyces rugulosus (assembly GCF_013368755.1). Taxonomy (NCBI): domain Eukaryota; kingdom Fungi; phylum Ascomycota; class Eurotiomycetes; order Eurotiales; family Trichocomaceae; genus Talaromyces; species Talaromyces rugulosus. The sequence continues at coordinate 3,183,423 of NC_049563.1, read as the reverse complement.
AGGATATTACCTTTTTTGGTGGTCTCAACACCTAAAGGTACATTCTGTCTGTAATTTTTCAAAGCAAATTAAGAGAGGAAAAGGTTGTTAGAAGTGAAAAGTATTTATTTAATATCAAGTAGGTTACAGTGAAGATCTAATGACCACTTGATGACCCTTGGTAGTACCAGTTGACGGGTATTCTTTCATTCTATGTACCTTGGCACTCCGAAATAAGGGTACTATTATCATTAGTTTCTCTTAAAGACCTAAAATGGCTGGCCTCTTGTTACATAGAAATAGTTAGATAGAGAAAGCTTTAATTATAGAGTGGAGTACGTAATTGCGCTAGTCTATTAGTGGATTAGCGGCAAGTCCCACGTGACTTTTACGCGACTATCCCTAGCGAATTTTCCTTTTTCCACACATTATTTGCAATATCAAATCGAAAAAACGCTTTTTCAACCACCACGCAAGAAATCGCCGGCCTAGACCCGTCATCACGTTACCGTAACTAACTAAAGTGCAAGTCGTGACGGGAATCAACATGTCTTACCAAAAGCCTGAGAAGGATCTTATTGACCAGCCTGTTCGTGGAGTGGACCCTGATACTTCAACAACATGGTAAACTAACCTTTTCATAGAAGGTGCATCGCATCAGAATTACCCTTACGAGCCGCAATGTTTCCGCCCTCGAAAAGGTCTGTAGCGAGCTCTCTGGACGGGCTAAATCCAAGAGCCTTCCAGTGAAGGGTCCCGTTCGTCTTCCGGTATGTATTTCCCATGTTTTATCTGGTTTAGAATTGTGTGTTTTTTTTGCCCTCCTGACACCCTGCAGACTAAAACCCTCCAAATTTCCACCCGGAAAACACCCAATGGTGAGGGCAGCAAGACCTGGGATAAATATGAGATGCGTATCCACAAGAGATTGATTGAGTACGAAATAACCTATCTCTGCTTCAAATTCCATGCTAATACCACCCTTAGTCTTACCGCTCCAACAGAAGCCGTCAAGGCCATTATCATCAACAGTAAGCACATGTCCTTCTTTGTTTTGTGTGTTTTGTTTCTGACAAGTGTACAGTCGAGGCCGGGGTCGAAGTTGAGGTGACTATTGCAGCTTAGCCGGGTCTTAGTTGATTCCTGCTAGCCAAGTAGTTATTACCTGAGTGGACGCAACAGCGCAGGTCATTTTGTCTTTTATATGGACGGGACATGGCCTGGGACAAAGGCTGACTGGATGGAAGCATATTTGTCATACGCTGTGGCTCTTATTGTCAAGCTATCAATAATCTCTGTTAGCATACTTTGGTCTTTAGAAATGACATTAGTTGACTAGGTTGAAAACTATTACGAGTACAAACAGTATCTTGTAGCCCGCTGAAAGAAATATTTAGTGTAGAAGCTCAAAATCCCTAGGACCTCAAATCGCCCGATGATGCATGTCGATCATTCTTATTAGTGAGGCTCACACCAGTCCCCTCGTTTACATCATAACGGCAAGCTTTTCCGATTCATGGCTGCTAATCTCTTGAACCATGGCTTGAAATCCGACTTCTCAGTTCAAATTATCGAAGGTGATTCTATAGAAGAAGATTGGGCTTCCATTGGGGTAGCTAGTCTTAATTTATATCAATGTTCATTTAATAATCTGATCTAAATAAATACACATAATCCTAAACAATCTCGAAGGGATTTGTAGTTTAACTGAATTTGGGCGGCCGATTAGCACCATATTTGGTTAGTTTACTTGACTCTGGCCGACCCCAGGTCCATGACATGCTATAAATTCATGCTCTTACCTATTAAAGAAAATCTACAGTATCTATTCTTTCTGAAACCCCCAAAGAAGCGAAACAAGCTTTTCAAATGTTTTGAACCAATATAAGAGGTAGCAAACTAAATCTATAGAATACCACCCATACAACGCCACGGCAAGTATAAGCCTAAACATGCAGACATACGTCAATTGATATTTACTTTTACAAATTATAATTACCTTTTGAGATTTTAGAAGGCATGTGCCCCAGACACAGACGATCATCGCCGTATTACGTTGACACGGCAACTTTGGATGCATACATTTTACTTGCCGTTAGAGTTCAAATGTTGTGATTGGTGTTAAAATGAGGGGGGTTTACCAGTCATATTCCAATATCCCAGTCAGCTGTCAAAAGTCCGCGTGTGCAACATGGCCATGGAAGTCTGCTGATCTGTAGTATAAAAGGATGTTGGATTACCGTGTCTATTCAATAATGTTCTAAAAGACGAATACTTCATTTTGCGCAATAAAAATTGAAAACAACCCTAACTGAAAGGAACAACAACAACAAAAAAAAAAAAATGCATACTCTTATAACTACTCTCAGCTCTACCTTTTCACTTTTAGCAGCAGCAGCAGCAGCTACTACAGCAACAAGTAGCGCTGCATCGTCTTCAAGCACAATCGACGTCCATGTCGGCCAAAACAACCAACTCACCTTCTCCCCCTCCAGCATCACCGCTGCGCAGGGATCGACAATCAACTTCCATTTCTACCCCGCAAATCACTCTGTTGCCGAGTCACTGGTACGTACGCCATGTCGGTACACACGCGATGGGATTTGGTCGGGGTATGTACCGGTGTCGAGTGGGGCTGCTGTATGTATTCTATCTCCCCCTTCGCTTGGGTAGTTAGTATATGGATGAATTGACTGGGGTTCAAAGAGTACCGTTTTCAGCGTCACGCTCAACGATACAAATGCGCGCTGGCTGTATTCGGCGCAGAAAGATGGCGACGAGTGCCAGGGTGGTATGGTCATGGTGATCAATCCTCCGTACGCTTCCTTTATCCTTCTCCTCCTTTTCTTCTGCGGTAAACACTGATAAATTGCAGAGACAACCAAGCAGATACGCTCGATGCATACATAAAAGCGGCGAGCATTGCATCGAATAGCACTAACGGCCATGTTGTCATGGGTGGGTTACTTGTTGAGAATGCTTCTTCTTCTTCTTCTTCTTCTTCTTCTTCGGTGTCTACACAGGTGTCTGTTACATTTGCATCTGGTACGACTGGATCTGGTACGGCTGGATCTACTACAGGTACATCTACCGCAACTGGATCTGGCACGGTTGGACCTACTACAGCTGCAGCTACAAGTACAGGTAGTACAGGCACGACTGCAGCGACAACGAGTGCTACTACCGGCGCTGCTGCAGGTGCGACGAGTACTGGTGCTGCGAATGCACAAGGGTACAAGAACTCTGTGGGAATCGGTGCTGGAGCGCTGTTGCTCGGGATTTGGTATTACCTTTGATAGTGAAGATCCATGTTAAAATGAGTCTGCTACGTAACGGATGTAGTAACGGCCTTAATAGTAGTGTATTCATGAAACGTACAAACTAATTTAATGTTATCGTTTGCAATCTACTTCTGTCAAGATCCGAGTCCCTTAAAGTAACTCCGAAGAAAAGATCAAATGGGTAACACATGAAATCGATTCCTGACGCTATATCTAAGCCTGGGAAAGATTCTCGTAAGCCTCGGGGAAGCGCTTAATGTTCTTCTCAATGGGACCTTGGTGGCGGTGGAACTGGACGTAGGCACCGTCGATCTTGACACGGCCCTCCTTGCGGAGAGTGACGTACTCCTCGCGGCGGAGAGGGGTGAAGCCCCAGTTCTTGGAGACAATGATCTTTTGGCGACCGGGGAACTTGTACATGGCGCGGCGCAGAGCCTCGATGGCGGTGGGGCGGTGGGCGTCACGGGTGCGGACAGACAGAAGGATCTGGCCAATGTTCACACGGGCGACAGAGCCGTTGGGCTTGCCAAAGGCACCACGCATACCGGTTTGGAGACGATCGGCTCCGGCGCACGACAACATCTTGTTGATACGCACGACGTGGAAGGGGTGGGCACGGACACGCATGTGGAAACCTTCCTTTCCGGCGACCTTGACAAGGTACCTGTCGTACATTAGTAATCGATTTAGATTTCGCTATATTCAACACGAAAACATACTTGTTGGCGCAAATACGGGCAGCTTCGAGAGCCTCAGAAGTGAGCTGTTCGTATTCGTTGGAGACCATGTGCACGCATGTTGGGAAGTCGTCGACGTTGGCCTTCTTACGTCCGAGATCGAAGATACGGATCTTGGGGTCGGGGACACCACGGTTGAACCGGGACTTGGGATAAGGCTAGAAGTGGAAAAATGTCAGTCACATTTCCGATGATTTTCTTTTCTTTCAAAAAATTCCAGAACTCCAAAATTCCACGAGGTCGAGGATAGCGAACAAGTTGGCAAAGGCGAAGAGTTCGCTTTGGTCGCCCCCACAAAGTTCGATCGGGTAGAGAAATATGCAGCAATTCAAGAAGTCGCACGCACCTTGTTCTTGCAGTAGCGGTAGCATCTGGCGGGACGACGGGCCATTGTGAAAGCTGGAAATGAGGGTGAATGCACTTCCTGCGAACGAGTTGATGGTTAGTTGGCGACGGAGAGATGGACGAGGTCAAAAGAGATCTTCTAAAGTCACTCGAAACCGGCGCCGGGTTGATTTCCAAGCAAGTGACGCTAGTGCATTCTCTGTGGCAAAGCCCTAAACCCTAAGCGACGCGGGCGGAAGAAAGCCCGCCCGGGCCGATTAATGTCTCCGGTGGCAACGAGACAATAAGGTGAATCATGATGAGTCTTGTTTATTAATAGCTGTTAGAATAGATGACTGCCTTTCTCGTGTCCATTTCACTGTTCTACTAATTAGAGGCAGGACAGCGCATTACTATGCTCCTGTGGCGACTTTCAGCTGCGTCACATGCCTTGGACCTGGATAATCTTGGAGTATATTATTAATACCATCGGTCCTTGCTTCTCTATCCTTTTCCATTATTCAATCGGACAATCTTCCCTGCAAGACGCCATCTCCCAGCCTCATCCGTTTTGGGCCTAGCGCCTATGTTATACATTGCAGTGTTTATAATAGGTCCAAATGCTGAGACGTTATTGCTCATTCAACTGGATTTGGTCTTTTGCCTCCTAGTGATCTTCCGACAGGTTATCCAACCATCCACTATCTAGTATTGCCTTCGCCGTAGGGCGCGCAGTAGGATCCGGATTTAACACCTCTTGTAGAAAACAAATTTCGTTCTCTGGAAACTGCAAGTACTCCAGTATTGACCGGATTGTCACATCCTTCCGGTCAGGATCTAATCCGGGCCATCGGTCTTCGCATTCTTCGTAGAGACGTATCGAATACAATCGAAAGTCGTGAAATATATCTTGCCTGACCCTTTCCTCGTATGCTGTGGTTGCTTCCAGAGTAGATTCCTCGTGTAGTCGATCATAAAGACCCCAAATGTCGGGTCGAATGCAAGCCTGTACCATATGGACGTACTAACCAAAAAAAAAGAAAAAAACAGAAAGGAAAACATTAGCACGAAGGGAGTAATCAAGCTAAATTTCAACTTACCACCATACCCCAACCCCATATGTCAACTTCCTTGGACCATTCGCGGCCGAAGAGAATCCCAGGACTTCGGTAAGGCATGGGTTGTGCGGTCCCCCTTGAAGACGGTGAGGCTGTAGGCAGCCAAAAGGTTAGACTCGCCTTTAGAGATGGTTAGAATTCCCAAATACCAGGCCATATGGATCCAAGATCAGATAATTTAGCCGATAGCCCATTCGACAAAATATTTTGAGCCTTGATATCTAGATACTATTCATTAAAGACCTCGCGTTTCAAGATCGAACGAGTTCGCTTCGAACCTAGATGAATAAATTCCCTTGAATGAAGCTCCTGGATGCCTTCAAGAACGTTTTTCATGATTTTCCGAATTCCCACAAGACCAAATGATGACAATCGTCCATTTTCACGGGCCTCCCATAGAGTTTCTGGAAACCACTCTAGGATCATACCGTGATCAATAGCCTTATCGGCAGGGTCCTCAATGGCATCTAGAATTCCCCGAATATATCGGCAATCTTCCAATTTTCGCAATTGTGTTATCTCGTTCTGAAAGTCCGATCGAGACTGCGGGGTGTCGAGTCTGCGAAACTTCACAACCACGGGATCGCTTCCCAGCCTGTGAGATTTCCAGACATGTTGTGTGATCCCCGAAGCATAACGAGGGTAAAGAGGCTCGGAAAGAGAGTATATCGCCTTTGATCGCCCAAGATACTTGATGTTTCTTTCGAGAGTCATGGTACAATAACAATAATATGTTTGCCTCGTTTGCATCGCGATGCTGATCGGGCCCGCCATAACAACGGCGCTAACCGCCCTGGTCAACAATCAGTTACAGATTATCGACTCCCGCATCAATTTAACGATCTGGCCCCTGCTTCATCGCAACCCTTCGTCCTTTCTGCCTGCCTCATCGCCATCGGACTTTTGTTCGGACGTCTTCCTATACCCTGTGTGTCACTTGTCGACTCATTTCCGCCGCTCGGCTGATTCCCGGGTAAAGGACGCCTTCTGCGTTCGGACTATATAACGTTATTATACCCTTGGCTTCCAACTTCCAACTTCCTCCCCTGTCGATTTGCGCCAAACACTGGTCCGATTTTCTGCCTCCCGACTCGCTTGAACGACAAGAGAGCATTTGCTCTCACCCAGCCTACCATGTCCACGACCCCCAAGAAACCTGCGAATGGGGCTACGGGGCCGGGCAGCAAACCTGCGTCAGACCGGCCAGTCATCGACACCAACCGAGCAGCTGCAAAATCCCCCAACGGCCTTCATCGGACCCCATCCGGTCGCGCATCCCCCGTCTCTGCTCGTGCCGCAGCCCGCAAGCCAGGCCGATCGAACCTGAGCGTTTCCAGCGTGCCCAAGATCGCCAACAACAATACGGATGCGTCAGACGACGAGGCGAGAGCCCAGAATGCGGCTCTGATCGAAGACCTGAGAGAACAACTACAGAAAGCCGAGACAGCGTCGGAGCAATATCAGAAACAACTCGGTGTTTTGCAGATGCGACTAGACGAAGCCGTTGCGGAACAGGCGAAACTAGAAGACCAAGCCCACGAGAAAGACAGCAAACTCGATGCGCTGGGAGCCGAGATTCGTGAGCATGCGCGCCAGCTGCGTGACATGGAACAAGCCCACGACCAAGATCGGACCGCAATGTTGCAAGATAAAGAGCAACAAGCAAGCAGAGAAGAGGAGTTGCAGGCTACCATTCAGCGACTAAAGGAGACTATTGCGCAAAAGGACATCCGGGTTAATGCCGACAGCGACAAGGAGATTTCGAGATCATGTACGTCTAACTCTTTTTGCACTTCGCCCGTATCTTGCCATACTAATGTTCATTTATAGCAAGTTTCCGCAATCGCCCGTCCCCGGATGTAGACAGTGGACAATTTGCCCCCTCGTCACAGCTTGAGCGTAGCCCTTCTCGGAACAACGCTATGCTCTTGCTACAAAAAGACAAGTTGATCGAGTCTCTTAGATTGGAACTTGCAGAATCGCAAATCAAGCTGGTTGAAATGGAAAACAAGGGCGGAGGCCGACAGCAAGAACTAGAACGGGAGCTCTTGGAGGCAAGGATGGCCAACGCTCGGCTCATGGAAGACAACGAAAGCTATCAGCTCCTGCTCAGCGAAAAGACCCTGAATGGCGACTTCACCAAGGGCGATTTCTTGCATGATGCCGCCCCCGCCGCCTCCCAAGGCCTCAGCGGATCGCTGGCAGATGAGCTCGAGTCCGTGGGCGAGGGCAACCAGTCAGATACACGTAAACTGGAAGGTGAAGTAAAGGCCCTGAAGGACCAGAACAAAGCCCTCACTCTTTATATCGAACGAATTATCGGGCGACTCTTGCAGCACGAAGGCTTTGAGAAAATCCTAGACAAGAACGACAGCCCACTTTCTCTCACGAGCAGTTCTAAGATAGACAAGGAACTTCCACCGCCGCCACCCGAGAAAGATGCGCCTTCGCTTCTTCAGCGTGCCAAGTCGGTGGTCACTGGCCAAGGCAATCGGCCCCTGCCAAAACCTAGGCCCATGAGCCATATGCCACCGCCAACTTCAGTTCCATCTGCTCACGAAAACCCCAACACCGCCCCTAGCATTCCTCTGGGACGTTCCCAGTCTGTCCGTGGAGGACACCGCAGGTCTCGCTCCGATCAATTGGGAGACGGTACCGCCGCTGCAGTAGTTGGCCAAATGTATCGCGGCCTCTCGGGAACACGAAGCCCTTCTGGCGCGGGTCCGCTGAGCCCGACCACGATGGGTCCAGGATCTCGGCATAGCGGATTCTTCGGTCCTACTCATATCGCCAATGAAAGCGGGCGTACTCCTTCTCAAGGCAGCCAACCGGATCGCAAGAGGCTCAGCAGCTCTGATAGCATGTCCAGCGACGTCAACGCCGAGGTCAGCTCTTTGGGAGCTACCTCCACTCCTCCTAGCCGACCAAGCAGCGGCATGAACAACTATACTGGCGCTGTCATGACGCAAAACAGACTACGGCCCCTGCGACTTGTTCGTGAGAACCAAGAAGAAGAAAACGAGCCTCCCCAAGACGACGAGGCTGCGAACAAGAGAGCCAACAGGGCCAGTTGGATATCCTGGTTTAATCGCCCTGCTGGCACTGCCCCCACTGGAACCACCCCTGCTGGCACCAACCCGACCCAGGAGGAGCCTCCCAAGCCTTGATGATATTATTTTGATGCCTCTTTACTCATGAATTTTATTTGTCCCCATTTCTTTTCTCTAGTACCTTTTTTTTAATGGATTTTGTTGTCCTTAGGGCGTGTTGCGAGAACTGAAGGATATTGGACTTTGTTGTATCTGCCCACATCGTACTTGACTTTTCTTGCTCAATACCCCAGACCTGTGATCAGAGATATTTGTTGATGTTTCTTTCTCGCCCCCGTGATGCCTGAAACTTATGCCATTTGGAAACGAGACCTCGCCCAATTCCCCTACACGATACTTAGATAGTAACTCGATTTTATTCGAAATATGTATTAACAATAAACTTATTGAACAAATGATATATCAGCATTTGGTTAGAATCGCAACTGTTGTCAAAAATCTCGTCTGCAGCCAATCACGGGCGGTTAACTATTAAGCGCGGTGGTGAAGCGGCCACGAATGCGGGAAAAGCAGCTCTCCGCAGTCAACCCTTCGACCTCTACAACCAGAACCAACAAAGGAAAAAGGCAACCATTCCACAACCGCCATCATGCCGGGCTCCATGTCTCTGTTCACCGTCAATGCGGTGCTAATCATGTCCACCGAGGACAACTCGCGCATCTACGCCAAATACTTCTCCCCTCCCCACCCCCCGGCCGGCGTGTCCGCAACAGCAGACTACCCTGGCTCCAACCCTTACCATTCGGTGAAGGAGCAAAAGGCCTTTGAGACGGGTTTGATGGAGAAGACGAACAAACAGACCAATGATGTGATTCTGTACGACAACCGAGTGGTGGTGTTCAAGGTCGAGAGCGATGTCATGCTATACGTGATTGGCAGCGCCGACGAAAACGAGGTTTTGCTCTACAATGTGGTGCTGTCTCTGCGAGACGCTCTGGGGATTTTATTCAAGTGCGTTAAAAGGAATTACTCTTTGAGATGAATCAATCTGCTAACAGGGAGGTTTTACAGAGGAGCCACGGACAAGCGCACAATCATTGAAAACTACGACTTGGTCTCGCTCGCCATTGACGAGATCATCGACGATGGCATCATCCTAGAAACCGATCCTGTCCTTATCGCCTCTCGTGTTAGCCGTGCGCCTGCTGCCGATGCCCCCAACATGAAGAATATTGATCTTTCAGAGCAAGGTCTGCTCAACGCCTGGGAGTTTGGCCGACGCAAGCTTGCAGAGCAGTTACGGCAGGGACTTTAAGTTTCTTTTATGTCTATGTCTGTTTCTTTTTGTGTTTCACATTTTTTTGAACTGGAGTCAGTGTTCGAGCCCTTTTGTTTCATATCAATCTTCTAGAAACGACTTTTATTTGCTCTTGTTTTAATTCTTTGTACTGGGGACAAAATTCGGGATTGGCGTGCTCGTTTTTATGCAGCCAACGCTTTGGAACCGTGGAATTACGGTTGATCATGCCTTTTTGCATGATTGTTGATTATCTCTATACATAGATTGCATGAACTATGACCTAGTGCGAGCCTCTAACGTACATTCTGCGAACGGAGATGCTGTAGATAGTGCTGTATGGGGCTGAAGATGCTGTTCTAAGTAGATATTTTTTATGTTTTGGGATGTTGTATTGCAAAAGAGTAGAACAAGTGTCGTTATGAAAATTGTGAGACTCATGGCGGAGACCAGAAAGGGTTCGCGGCAGCCCCGCATACGTCACTTTCGACTTGCATTATTTATTCCCCGTTTCTTTTCTTCTTTTCCTTTTCGTCGACTAGAATCTGGACATCTGGAGAGTAAAATCTTACTTGTCTTGCTCTTTGCGAATATTTTTTTTTTTTCCATTTCACTTTTACCTTCCTTGTGGAGGAAGGATTTCTGAACGACATCTTTTGACTGCCCACACTTTTGTGCGCCAGACACTCGCTCAACACCAACCTTGCAAAGATGAAGCAAAGGTTTTCGTCGATAGACGTCAAGCTCATATGCGAGGAGCTGAGACCAGCTCTTACGGGACTGCGCATCTCTAACATATACGACCTTTCCTCGGTGAGTGCGATACACTTTTTTCCCGTCTATAGTTTGATGACCTGGGGGGTCTGATTGATCTGAATCCACAGCGAATATTCCTCTTCAAACTAGCCAAACCGGACAACCGAAAACAACTCATCATCGACTCGGGCTTTCGATGCCACCTCACCGAATACTCGCGCACCACGGCAAGCGCGCCGTCGGGCTTTGTGAGCCGATTGCGCAAATACATCAAGACGCGGAGAGTGACTGCGGTGAGGCAGCTGGGCACAGATCGGATCATCGACATTGCCCTCAGTGACGGGCTTTTCCATATCTTTTTGGAGTTTTTCGCGGGCGGGAATATTATTCTTACGGATGCCGAGTACAAGATTATCGCTCTGTTTCGCCAGGTGCCTGCCTCTGGTGACCAGGAGGAGGTCAAGGTTGGGTCGCAATATGCCGTTGATAAAGCGCAGTACTATGACGGGGTTCCCAGCTTATCGCTAGAGAGATTGAGGGAGACATTGCAAAGCGTTGCGGAGGCGGCCAAGAAGTCGGAAAACGCACCGAAAAAGTCGAAGAAAAAGGTGGATGTTTTTAGGAAAGCTATATCTCATGGATTTCCGGAATTTCCTCCCATGCTTTTGGAAGATGCGTTTGCTGCAACAGGCTTTGACTCCAGCGTGCCCTTGGACCGAGTTTTGGAAGACCAACAGCTATTTCAAAACGCCATGGACGTTCTGGAAGAAGCGGAAAGAGTCATTAAGCATATTTCCACAAGAGATAACAAGGCCGGCTACATCGTTGCAGTGGAGGATGCCAAAAAGAAACCCTCTGATCAATCCGAAGAATCAGCTTCCGCAAAGAACCTATTGTATGAGGATTTCCATCCATTCAGGCCCCGACAATTCGAAGGAAAGCCTGGGTACAAGATACTCGAATATGACAGCTTCAACAAGACCGTGGACGAATATTTTTCCTCCATCGAGTCACAGAAACTGGAATCTCGACTGACAGAGCACGAAGCAGCCGCAAAACGAAAGCTCGACGCAGCCAGAGCCGACCATCAAAAGCGAACGGGGGCGCTAAAGCAAGCACAGGAGTTGCATATTCGCAAAGCACAAGCCATCCAGGCGAACGTGTATCGTGTTCAAGAGGCCATGGACGCGGTCAACGGGCTTATCGCTCAAGGAATGGATTGGATAGAAATCGCTAGGTTGATTGAAATGGAGCAGGGAAGAAACAACCCCGTGGCGCAAATTATCAAGCTACCACTGAAATTACACGAAAACGTCGTCACGCTGATACTGAGCGAGGGCAGTGAAGATGCTGATGAGGAAGACGAAGATTCGGATTTCAACTCGGAAGACGAAGAAAGCGATCCTGAAAGCGCTCCGAAGCAACGGACTGTAGAGACTCTGACCATCGACATTGACCTGGCTCTATCTCCGTGGTCCAACGCGACACAATACTACGACCAAAAGAAAGTTGCTGCAGTGAAGGAGCAAAGGACCCTTCAATCATCCGAAAAGGCGCTCAAAAGTCAAGAAAAGAAGGTCACCCAGGACCTCAAGCGCAACCTCAAACAGGAGAAACAAGTTCTTCGACCGTCGAGAAAAGCATTTTGGTTTGAGAAATTCCTCTTCTTCATCTCCACAGATGGATATCTTGTGCTCGGCGGCCGGGATGCACATCAGGTGGAATTATTGTATAGGCGATACCTCAAAAAGGGTGACATTTTCGTCAACGCTGATCTGGAAGGTGCCATTCCGATGATCATCAAGAACAAGGCGGAGACGCCCGACGCGCCCATTCCACCGGGTACCCTAGCGCAAGCCGGAAGTTTTTGTGTTGCTACGTCCAAGGCCTGGGATTCAAAAGCCCTAATGCCATCATGGTGGGCCCATGCAAACCAGGTATCCAAAACGAACGAAAGGGGAGAAATTATAGCGTCTGGAGGGTTTCATATCAAAGGCGAGAAAAACTTTTTGGCTCCAGCACAGCCTATATTGGGCTTTGCCGTACTATTCCAGATTAGCAAAGAAAGTATTTCAAATCACCGCAAGCATCGGCTCGACGGGCCCTCGAGTGTGGAGGAGACGGGTGCAGTTATTTCTGACACACAGGAGGTAGAAACAGGGGGCCGGAGTGACGCATCCGAAGACGTCGCAGAAATGGAGGATGAGGAGGATGAGGCGGTTCATGAAGCTGTTGGAGCTGCTACAGAGTCAAAAGCCAACCCAGACAAAGAAGACCCGACCTCTGATGTTGAAAACGGCGAAGAAGAAGAAGAAGAAACACCGAGAGCAAACCCACTTCAGACAGCAACCAACAAAGGGGCCTCTAGAGACGAGGAGGACACCGATGACGATGACGACGACGACGACGACGAAGATAAAGTCACCGAAACAACAACAGACACACCAACCGAAATCCCTGGCAAGCAAAACAAACCCAATACCGCCAGATCCAACACCCCCACACCATCACAAATCTCCTCAACCAAACAGACTGCTACCAATACAACGCGCGGCAAAAAGGGCAAAGCCAAAAAGGCCGCTCAAAAGTACGCGCATCAAGACGAAGAAGACCGTGAACTAGCACTACGACTCCTCGGCTCCAATGCTAACGCCAACAAAGCCGCCGAAGCCGCAGCTGCAAAGGCTAAACAGGAAGCCGACCTCGAAGCTCAGCGTAGACGTCGCCGCGCACAACACGAGCGCGCTGCACAGGCTGAACGGAAACGACAAGAACAGCTCCAGCAAAACGGTGAAGAAGGAGGAGGAGGAGGAGGAGGTGTCGACGATGAGGAGGAGACCGCCAAGTACGAAGCAGAAGATATGTCGTGGCTGCCAGCGCTCGTGGGCACGCCGTTGCCTGAAGATGAAGTGCTTGCTGCCCTGCCCGTTGCGGCACCGTGGCCTGCGCTCGCCCGATTCAAATACCGGGCCAAGCTTCAACCTGGGAATGTCAAGAAGGGTAAAGCCATCAAGGAGATCCTGGGCCACTGGATCATAGAGGCCGGCGGGTCACCGGATGGCGGGAAGACTGCCAAGAAAGTCATTGCAGATGATGTTGCAGAGGGGATGGAGCGAGCTACAGCTGAGCGAATGCGTGCTCACGAGGCAGGCCTACTCAAGGGCTGGCGTGATGTTGAAGTCATGAACACCCTGCCCGTCGGCAAAGTACGTATTGTGTCCGGCGGTAGTGCTACAGCCGGTGGCGGCGGTGGAGGAGGTAAAGGAGGAGGGAACAAAGGTGGAGGCGGTGCCAAAGGTGATAAGGGAGGCAAAGGCAAGGGAGGAGGTCCACAGAAAGGCGGAAAAGGGGGTAAAAAGAAGTGATTCTTGTGCTACAAGAATAACATTGAACTTATGCATACAAACAGCATTACCAGGTGCGAATATAGATTAGAAGAGAGTGCAGATAATGTCTTTCAAATATCATATCTATATATACAAGGTTTATCGATAGACAGCTTAATAGCATTATCATCATTATTGCATTATCTTTCACAGAAGTCTCCCAAGGGATAATTATACCAAACCTTTACCTTGTCTGTAAGTTGCGACTAGATATCGAACATCACGTCGGCATCATCGCAATGCGGGATGAAGATTGAGAGGCGGTTGATTTTCCACCTCTTCTAGATGACGCGCCCCCTGAAGCGGCCCTCCCAGAACTGCTGCCCTTGGAAGTCCTTTTTGCTCGTTGACTGCCGCCACTGAAATTGCGTTTCGCGGGACCTGCAGCCTTTTTTCTTCCACCACTGGCACCGGAGACGGCGCGTTTCCCGGTTGCTCGAGAACCGCGAGCTGACTTTGATGCTCCTCGACGCGGAGCAGTTGGCCCATCAAGATCAGTCACTAAATAATTATCAGTAACAAGTTCCAACGGGGTAAAAGATAAAGTCATACGCTGAGTATCAGACGGCCTCACAAAATTACCACCTCTAGAGGATCGACTGTTAGGAGCACTATCAAAGTACCGACTGGTGATGCTCTCATCATTAGGTATCTGTGAAAGCGAAGCAAAGATCTCATCATCGTCGTCACTAAATCCGTATTCGTCGCTGCTGATGTCGATGACATTTGTGTGATTTGGATCATGGACAACTTCATTGTTGGTTTCCTGGTTTCTCTGCATGTCTAATAGGAATGCCTTTGAGGTTTGCGTTAATTTCAAGAACCGAGATCCATAACGTTCGACTTTGTCCCGCTCAACATCTTCTAGGGCGAGCATTTGTGTCATGTCTGCGAACGTTAGCGTGAAATTCTGCAACGGACGAGGGTTGAGCTCTTACTTTGAGGAAGCTTGATGGCCATTTCGCGGAGTACCATATCTGTAAACGGTTGGCCCCGTAGTTGTTTTTCCATCATGATCTGAGAAAAAAAATTAGTCATGGCCACACAGGAATCTAGAGCTCATCAACTTGCTTACCTTTTGACACAAGTCTTTGGCATTCGCCATAAATTCCTCCGCCACCATTCGACGGATATCATCCAAGTTCGATAATTGATCATTTTGAGTGATAGGAGGTCCAACCTCTGGCTTCTTGCGTCGGTTCGATGCTCCTGCTACCCGGATAGGCTCAAAACCGTCACTATCATCGTCATCACTTCCATTTCCAGCAGTCCTCTTGGGGTTCGCTTTGCGTACTGCCCGTCGACGCTGTGTGGGGGATGGGACCATTGTAGATTGTGGGTGATCGTCCATGGCTCCAGTTGATGTAGTCTTGGTCGCTTTCCGAGACCGACTAGGACCTGTGGTTGCTTTGGAGGACATAACAGGCATTTGAACGCGTTGTTGTCCCGAAATGACATGCTGGGCGTTGCGGCCAGGTTTAACATATTGATGTGTAAATCTAGCCTTGATCTTAGATATCTCTTGAAGAGCCTCATCGCTAATCAGCCTGTAGAACAATCGTTCTACGTCTCCCAACTCAATGTGGGAGCCAGCACCATAAAATGGCATCTGGGAATGCTCTTTTTTCATCTTCTTCCCAGAACCTCTAAATATGTCAATGCAGTGTAGTACCGTGACATCTTCGTTGTTTTGCTCAAATATCCTTACGAGCTCCACGGCCTTCTTTGCATCATTGCTGAAGTCGCGATTTTCAAAAGTAGCATCGGACTTGCAGTTGTCGCATGTTCCATGGCAGTCTTCACCGCGGAAAGACTCGTTGAAGTAGGCAAGAATCTGGACTCTGCGGCAATCACTCTTATTCTCACAGAATTGAACAACGTTTCGAAGCATCTGACGCTGGCGATTCTTTTGTCGCCAGTCACCATCTCCTTGGTCAATGAAGCGTCGTTGTTGGGTTGTATCCTTGTAGCTGTAGAATAGGTAACAGCCAGATCGTTTGCCGTCTCTTCCTGCACGACCGGTTTCTTGATAGTATCCCTCCAAGCTTTTAGGAATGGTGTGATGAACGACGAAGCGGACATCAGGTTTGTCAATTCCCATTCCAAACGCAATAGTTGCCACAATGACATGGTGTTTACCCGACTGCCAGTCTCGCTGGACGGCTGATCTGTCTTCAGAACTCATTCCCGCATGATAATGCATCGCTTTGACGCGATGTTCAGTACGAAGCTGCTCCGCGACAGTCTCGCAATCCTTTCGGGATAAACAGTAGACTATACCTGCCTTGCCCTTGTATGAAGTCTTGATGATGTCTGCGATTTGAGCGTGGATGTCCGATGCAGTGCCCTTCTTTGGTAGAACATCGTAGGTAAGATTTGGCCGATTAAAGCTCTGAGTGAAGATATCACACCCAGTCATTCCCAGGTTCTGAATCACGTCAACTTTGACGCTTTGAGTTGCCGTTGCAGTCAGCGCCATAACAGGAATACCTTCGAATTCTGCGCGGAGCGACCCAAGCTCTTTGTAGTCTGGACGGAAGTCGTGGCCCCATTGGCTAACGCAGTGAGCCTCATCAATAACAAGGCGTGCAAATTTTCCATTGCGATGAAGGGTTTTGAGCGTGTCCTGAAGGCTCAAGTTCTTGTTCACCATTTCTGGAGTCACATAAAGCAGCTCTATTTCTCGATCCGCATAAGGACTCCTGAGAGTCG
This sequence comes from Talaromyces rugulosus, assembly GCF_013368755.1. Classification (NCBI taxonomy): domain Eukaryota; kingdom Fungi; phylum Ascomycota; class Eurotiomycetes; order Eurotiales; family Trichocomaceae; genus Talaromyces; species Talaromyces rugulosus. Next base: position 3,166,783 of record NC_049563.1, on the reverse strand, counting down.
ACGCTATCCATCTTTTATGCTCGGCACTCACATCTCCATTGATATAGTGTGCTTTTATGTTCAACTTTTTCAAGTGTTCGACTTGATCCTCCATCAGACTTAGTAAAGGTGATACTACGACAGTAATCCCTTTCGTGCGGCCACTGTTCACCACTGACGGAAGCTGATAGCACAACGACTTCCCACCTCCAGTAGGCATCAGAACGAAAGCATCCTTCCCGCTAAGAGTGGCGTTAATTGCTTCCAGTTGATTTGGCCGAAAGCCTTTCAAATGAAATCGGTCTCTCATCACTGTTTTGACATCCTTCGACCAAGCATGAGACATCATGGCACTAGAGTCAGCCGTGTTCTTTTTAGGAGTCGGAATACGACCGGCATTTCCCGAAGTTTCCCCAAAGACCTTGCGGCCTAAAGAACGATTATCGTCCATGAATGGATGCGAATCCATGTTTGATAGGTCATTAGCGGCCTCGAACAAGTCATCATCTTCAGCATCGAAGTCGAATTCGTCCATATCATTGGAATTGGGAGCAAACGGATTAGTGGGACGATCATAATCGTAGTCACCATCGTTCATTGTAACATCCCTATTCTGGTAAGTAGAACGGGTGTCATTGAAATTAAAAGAGTTGTTGACACTAGAAGCAGATGTCTGCGGGGTGGTATTCCGTGCAACGGGCGAAGCATTATAACCTAGTTCTTGACGAACAGCTTGGACACGAGGCCCGGAAGGGAACGCTTCGCGTGGCGGATTGGCCTGCGAGTTGCTTGGGTTATCTGAGCTTGCAGCGGCCGGAAACGTGGATAGGTCCAGATCGATAAGGGCCAGCAGATTGCTCATTTGGGCTTCGATCTGTTGGAGCTCTTTCATAATGGCCTGGCTTTCGTTGACTTCCGCTGCTACTCCTGACAAGTCACCTCCACTTGCCACAGCTCGAACCATGATCGCCTTGAGATTATTTTTCCTGTCTTTCCGTTGGTCGTACGTCGTTCTTTCCATTTTTAATTTTCCAAGAGCGTCGATTTTGGAGCGAGAAGATTTATTCGAGGCCAATAGTTCTGCCGGTGGTTGGTCTCCTTCCATGGCGTATTGTACCACAATGTCCGCGTTCGCAACAAGGTCTCGATTCAGCTTCTTGACTGCTGAATCGATCACTGTAGGGTGCAACTCCACGAAAGCTTCTACTTTCGGATCTTTGCTTGCCTGAGATAAAGGGGTCGTAGCAACTGGTTCGACAACAGCTTTTGCTCTTTGAGATGAATTCTGGAAAGACAATCCTGTCGAGGCCGATTTCTTCAATTGAGGCGCAGGCGTGACTTGTTGTCTTTGCTTCGACCTCTTGGAAGGTGAAGGTGACAACTGTTCTTCGGTGTGGGCCGTTTTAGGCAAATCAGGATACTGTAGCAAGCTCTCTTCATCATTATCAACATCTGAGTTGTCAAAAACGTCCCTTGTCGAGGCCCTTGAAGCCGAGACAGCTGGACGAACTGGCGACCTAGAAGCCAAAGCACGCGGTGACTCCCTTGCAGACCTGGCGGATACACGTTGCAATGTAGGGGAAGTACCAGCGTCAAGCACGCGGGCCTTGGACGGCGTTCCAGAGGCCTTTGCATGATGAGACATTTTTCGAGGGGACACTAGATCTGACTGGTATTCGTCGCTCTTTCTCTTTTTGCTGCGCGTCGAGAGAGGCTCCGCACGCGCAGCAAAGTCTTCGCGCCATAGGGGCTTGGGCTCCTCGAAGGTCTCAGCTGTAGCAGAAGAAGTCGCGTGTTGTTCGCCATCGCCCGTAAGGTCGATAGATTCAACATCAAAATCATCGAATGGGGATTTGAAATCCGAGGAAAGAAAAAGGCCGCCTGTTCGCTTGGAGGGTGTTTTCCGTTTCTTGATTTTCGACGGCGATGCTATGACTAGTTAGCTATGCTGATAAAGTAGTTCAGTATACCAAGAACGGACCTTGCACCGCGTTCTTTTTAAGATCCTTAAACTGGGGACTATCGGATTCACCATTCTTACGAGAAGTCGGCGTCGTAGGAGTTATTGAACGGCTTTTGCGCGAAGAGCTAAGCAGGCGTGACTTCGTTTCAGACGAGGGGATAAGGTGAAGTCGTGCCATTTCCGGGTCGTCGGTTGGGAAATCCTCGTCACGTTTGAGATTCACTTGCGGCCATCCATCTTGTATATCATCCACAGGGTTGATCCCATTCAAAGTCTCTTGGTGAACAGATCTGTTTGGCGGTTGCACTATTGGGGCGCCCGGATTAGAAACAACCAGGTTCGGGTCAGGTCGCGTTAACGCATCAACAGAAGCGAAGTCTGGTAAACCACGATTGAGGAGCCAACTCAAGTGTTGTCGCAAGTTATTCTTCGTCATAGTAAGAGCAATTCATAGCTCCAACGTCCGACTAGATAAAGGCCTTGGTGTCCCCCCGGAAGTGACTTGGACTTTGTCGATGTCCCAGCTATTAGTATGTTGTGGTCGCTGCCAATGAATGGGCCGACCAGTTGACGCGTTGCACCGCCCGCGCCGCGTAACCACGTGACGCCCGTCGAAACTACAAAGTCTACACTGTTTCTTCTACGCAGGCACGACAACAACGAAGCAAAACGAAAAATTGAAAGAGGCAGAAAAATCAGACGTTCGCTAGGAGACTGTATATTGTGCATTGGTCGCTGTGCTCATTGTTTTGTATTTCTGTGAACTAAACTAACTCCAAGTATTTGGCCTCCACTTGCAACGAACGAGTATGGCAGACATGAAGGTCAGCCAGGAAAAGTTAGACAAGATACGTGCGTTTGTGGCTAGAGGTCGAGACGCGGAGGAAGAGTACAATCGGAACCCTCTCACTTCGGATGCTGTCCAGCAATATAATAAAAGGCTTGATGACACAATCCAATCGCTGCAAGAACATGTGAAACGCCAGGAAGATGCGTTGCGCCAGGTACGTCCATGTTAAATTCCTTTCAAAAAAGAAGAGATGGCCAGTATTCTGACATTCAATACATAGTTACGAGCATCCAAACAGGGCTTGGGGCTCACTGAGTCAGATATGGAGCCAAAAACTCGATTAGCGCAAGCAAGACGAGTAAAGAAGGCTTACGACTCCCTGCTTCAGTCTGAGCCGGATCTTCCTGCACCAGACTCTCCATTGCCTTCTCTAATCGCTCTAAGAGAAACTTCGCGCGTGGTTGTTGAGAGTAAGGCCTCCGTGCTGAGCGTACGGGAAACCCTCCCCTCAAACCGAGAACTTCTCAAGGATGAAGAAGAAGACCTTCGAGATGCAAAGCTCATAGCTAGCGGTCTGCGAGATCGAATCAAGCGGCTTCAGAGCGAAAATGCAGAGAAATCATCAAAGGGCCCCTCTCAACTAGCTGAAGAGCTCATCAAGGACGAGCAAAAGAAAAGCGACGAACTACAGCGTGCCGCTACAAGACTGAAAAAATATCTTGATCGATTTATAGACGACAATCTCGCTGCAATGCTGGCAGCCGAGGATTCAGGCGGGCCCGTTGTGGGTGATATTTTGGAAGTCGCCGATTCTACTCTCGAGGCCGGCTATACACACCATGGGAAACCGAAGAAACCGAAAACAACGTCTCAGGAAGAGGAAGAAGACCCCACGCAACAACGCATTGATCAAATATTCCGACGTCGTCGACAGAAACAAGGGGATTCAGGTGAAAGTGACGCAATCCCGACAAATAAAAGAGAGGCTGCGGCGGCTGCAATGCGTGCTCTGCTAAACTCTCTGATTGAAGCTGGGGCATCTTACGTTGAGCTACCAAAGGAATCTGCGGCATCGAGGTTTCTTGTCAGAGCCAAAGTTGCGCAGCTACATCCGCGAGATGCTCGAAGAATCCGTTTGATAGATTTCGGACGGAGTTTAGAAGATTAGAATTTACATTGAAGTTTAATAGAAAGGAAGACGCTTTATGTCTAAGGTAGTTCTGTAATATGATCTTAGATTAAAGAAGGAAAAACGTGACGAGTGCCTTAGTCGATCGAGTCTTCCTTCAAGAAGAAGAGCTGACGCATGACCTCATCTGTTCTGTCGCGCAGCGCTCCATGGAACATGGTGTTTGTGATGAATTGCTTAGCACCCTTGATTTTCTTTGCCGTGGCAGTGGCTAGGTCATAATGGACAAACATGTCGTCCACGTAGGTAGCGGCGTACACTGGGACCTTATTCTTGGCTAATTGAGCCTCGTCATACAGAGCAGGCCAATCATCCGCCGAGGCGAGGATCTCGGCCGCATCCTTGAGCTCTTTGAGTTCATCGTAGGAATCAAACATGTCTCTATAGATCTGGAAGACGTAATAAATGAGCATTAAGTTATCTTTAAATTGACGAGAACGACATACCATCTCGCCAGTAAAATATACTTCTGGCGCGTTGCCGTCGGTCTGGAACCGAGAATTCTGCGAGCGCAACCTATCGGCTGACCAGCGTGAAGCTTCGCTAGAGACACTGTGAGAAATAATTCATTGTTGTAGAGTGTATTTCTTACCCTTGACAATAGATCGACTCGTGCAAAATGGCATAGATGACTGCATTGTCGTATCCGCCATAGCTCTCAATTAAAGACAGAGTTGGGCGTGTCAAGAAGCCAAACAAGTCAAGATCGTTGGTGACTCGGAGAATGATATCTGACACATGTCAGGCCAGTGAGAACAGTTTTAGTTTGAAACGGGTTGAATACCATGAATAGAGTCCAATCCACCTAATAAAAGTTAGTTGTTTCCTTCCCATTCTCATGTGTGACAAATAGGGACATACCATAACCACCGAAATTGATGCCAAGCTGCTGAAAACGTTCTGGTGTAAGCACACCTGATGGAAGGCGGGGTTTGTTTTCTTTCAAATATTGGAAGATCTTCTTCACACGATCCACATCATCTGGAAATTTTTCATAGAAGATTCCATTTCGCTCAACAACCTTTTCTGTTCTCGGATTAATCTTCGACTATCAAAAACTCTTTCCCAGGCAAATCTTACCGTATGTTTTCGCGTAGACTGGGTCTGGGCCCTTGACGAGCGGAGGAAGGCCTCCTGTGAGGAAGACCTCTCTAAGACTCTCAGGGCTATAGCAAGTTAGGCATATATAACTAGAACAAACCTGCGTCTAAAAAAATCTTACTGGTTTGAAAGATAAGTTGTGGCACAAAATCCGCCAAAGCTCTGTCCAAGGACGCTCCACTTCTGATATTCTTCGGGATAATCAGTGGTCAAGTATTTGCGAACGGCCTCGCAATCTCGCACAATATTGTCTGCACGGAAGTGTTTGAGATATTCCGCTTGTTTGACGGCATCGCCTTGGCGAGCAAGGGTCTGGGCCGTGATGGTGGAGCTGAGACCAGTACCCCGCTGATCAAGGAAGAGAACCTGATAACCCTTGTCCAAGACGAAGGGAACAAATCCTACTTCTTGCGGTGGCCGGCATCCAAAGCCTGGGCCACCCTGCAAGTATACAAACCATGGCAGTGGCTTCTCGGTACTTTCCGTATCTGGAAAGGACGTTTGCCGACGCACGCTGCGGGCAAAAAGCCGGATAGAGCCATCGTTTGGCTTACTGTAATTGACTGGGACATCAAAGAACAGCTCTGCCACACGGAGTTTGCCTGTATCAATCACAGTCAGCAGATGGGAAGGCGAGATGGGAGGACGAGATGTCGAGCCATCCTACACACCAGGGACGTTGCGGAGGCGCCTGTCAATAAGTTTTGCTGCAGCCATGGTGGTCCTTCGACGGAGGGATGCCCACCGAAAACCGGGTCAATAACGCTATATTGAGGGTTGTCGACCTCGAAAACAGTACTCCAGCTGTTGGAAAGTGAGGGGGCTGTTGGAGAAGGAATGTCAGATTATTGCGGGACAGCAGGCGCTGTGGGGTAAGCGACCCGTGAGGAGAGAGGAGAGAGGAGACGCGCCCCTCCCGAGTTGGAGAGAAACAGTCACCAACTCCGAGCCATCAACACTGGCATGTCGAGGTGGTGGATACGTTTCCATGGAACTGGTTTAACCCTTCAGGGTTAAAAAACGCTGCGATATCTTCCTTGGAAATAGCGATTAATGAGTTTTTCGGGCAACGCGATGATTGGAAGCCGCAGTGGAAAAGAGGGTCCCGCTAACTATCCGGCCTTGCAACGCTGCTCCAAACTGGCAGGAGATTGCGAAGTTGCTCATCCGCATGACTGCATGGAGTTTTGGCCTGCGGGCCTTTGAAATTCGATAAATGAACTGGTGTATTTCCCTGGTCCCGGCTTTTTTTTTTTTGGTCGTTCTTCACAATACTCTCTGGACGCCGCACCAATTGCCCCGCGCTGCAAGCTCATGGATCCCACCACTACGGATAAAACCCTGAGAGGGCTTAAGCAGGTTGGCCAAGAGCTATGGGATGTTGCTCTGCGTCCCTGGGAGTCTGGAGTTCTGCCGACTCCTGATGCTCTAGCCAAAGCACGCATGACCCTCCTGGAAGACCTTCCAGACCGAGGACACGGCCTAGAACGGACCAAAGATCATCTTCTACATGACATTGTACCGGGCTTCAATGGCAGCAGCCTGAGTGCAAATTACTATGGCTTTGTGGTCGGAGGAGTGACACCGGCTGCTTTACTAGCGGATAACATAGCCTCTATCTATGACCAAAACGTCCAAGTCCATATGAACGAGCACTCTGTTGCCACCGATGTCGAGTCAAAAGCGCTGGGTCTCGTTGTGGACTTGCTGAAGCTTAATCGACGGACTTGGCATAATGGCACTTTCACAACAGGTGCGACTGGCAGCAACATCATGGGTTTGGCCTGTGGCAGGGAGTTCGTGTTGAGAACAGCAGCAGAACGACGGGGCAGCTCGATCCGGAGTGTCGGTGAGCATGGGCTCTTCGAAGTTATGCTGGCGGCTGGCCTGAAAGGGATACAAGTCCTCTCGACGATGCCTCATTCTTCAGTCGGGAAGGCTGCAGGGATCCTGGGAATAGGCCGCTCAAGTGTCAAGAGCATCTGCACGTCGCAAAAGAACCCACTTGAAATCGACATGGGTGTCTTGGAAAAAGAGCTCTCGAACCAGGATCGAGCCAGTATCGTCGTCGTCTCCTGTGGTGAAGTGAACACGGGCCATTTTGCAACGAATGGCAAGAAACAAATGCTAGAGCTACGACGCCTATGCGATAAGTACGGCGCATGGATACATGTTGACGGGGCATTTGGCATCTTTGGGCGTGTCCTGGACCCCGCCGAAGAAGATTTCAGAACCATCACCGCAGGCTGTGAAGGTATGGAACTGGCAGATTCCATCACCGGGGATGCACATAAATTCCTAAACGTCCCCTATGACTGTGGAATCTTCCTCTGCCGCCATACACCATCAAACTTAACCGAAGATGTTTTCCGCAACGCAAATGCAGTGTATTTGAACTCTGCAGCTAGTGAAGGCGCGACGGTTCCGTCGCCATTGAATATTGGGATCGAAAACTCTAGACGGCTCCGGGCCCTTCCTGTTTACGCTTCGTTGATGGCCTATGGCAGGAACGGGTTCAAAACCGTTCTCGAAACGCAGATTCGCTTTGCCCGTATGGTGGCTGGCTGGCTCTATGACCATCCCGCTTATACTCCCCTGCCCGTGGCACGCAGTGAAGATGAGCTGTGTGCTCAAACCTTTATGGTTGTGCTCTTTAGAGCAAATAACGAGTCGCTCAACCAGGAGCTAGCCAAGAGGATCAATACTACATCCAAAATGTTTGTGTCTGGCACCTCGTGGGACGGCAAGCCAGCATGCCGGATTGCCGCTTCCAACTGGAGAACAGACGTGTTGAGGGACTTTGCAGTCGTGACCGATGTGCTGGAAAAAATTGCGATGGCCAGTTCAAATGGTGTTCATTAAAGAAGTATGATTATACTGAGATTTTATTGGCTAAATGAACTTTTTCCTTCGGGGGGTATAGCAGTAGTAGTAGTAATATAATAAACAATCAACAGCATATTGTATTTCATCCTGTCTATCTTCGTCGTGTGGCGGCGCCGCCTTCTTTTCTGTCTGCAATACTGACAACTTCACCGATACCAGCAGCCTCCTGTTCATCCTCCAGGGCCATAATCTCCTCGCGACTATCCCACCATTTCTCCTCTGCAAGATCAAAAGCCTCTTTTCGGAGTTCCTTGATTGTCTTTTCTGATGGATCCCCTCGTTGTTTCATCTTCTCCATGAGGTAGTTTTGCCACTCGGTAGTCGTACGAGCAAAGAAATCGCGAAGAGTTTCAAAGGGTCGCGGGTGTGGCCGGTCGTCTTTGATTACAGGCTCTGCCTCTGTGTCTTCGACGTCAAGCTGTTCCATATCGCGCACCACAGACGGCACGGTGATATCTGTGGGCACTTCGGATGGTGTGTCAACGGACATTGCCTCCTCTTCTTCTTCATCTTCGTCATCGTCCATTTCTTCATCTTCGCCTTCATCTTCTTCGTCTTCGCTGTCCTCGAGTAGTGTGTTCCAATTGGCAGGCTCGTTATAGAAGATTTCTTTCACCCCGTCGAGCTTGACCAGATCAATAGAGTACATATCATTGAAAATAAACTCTTGGTCACCTCTTTCAAAAGTGCCACCGAATATGAACAGCGTATCGTCTTGCACCGTCAACTGCGCGTTGAACCGGGGGTGCGGCATTTCAAACCGAACGACAGCTGGTTTCGCCGGCTCTGTCCCTTCTTCAACTTTCGGGGTCTCAATGTCCATTTCGTCGTCGTCTTCCTGGTGGATACCCTTCTTGGCCTCTAAAGCAGCCAGGTTGCGTAGCAGCTCTTCTTCATCTGCTTTACTTCTGTCTCTGGTCTTTATTGTCTGATTTTGTTGCCTTTTACCAGCCGCCTTGGGACGACGGAGTGTGAGCGGAAAGAAACGGTTTCTGTCCAGATTCCAGGCAAACATTGTATCAAAAAACTCGCTGTCAATGCCTTCCTCGCTCATCTCTACATCGTGCACACCGCCAAACATGATGCCTCGGCCTTTATGATATGCCATTGTAATACCCGCTCGTGGAGGGTTCGGTGAATTCGTGGGCTTTTTGCGACGTTCCCAGCGTATGGTGGGGCCCGTTGAAGCTGAAACGTCGGAATCGGGGGGCGTGATACGCAAGAACCAAGTGTCTTGATGGACCATGGGCTTGAGGATTACTCGCTGCGGACCGGCTTTCGTTGGCTTTCCGCCGGCTCCTGTTGATGTCTTTACACGGGAGTAGCCACCGTACAAAATAGCACCTGACTCATGAGGCAGAAAGCTGAATGAGGATCTGGCATCTGGTTTTTGTGTTCCCGGGGGGAGGGCTGGGTTGAACCAAGTATATCTTGTACAGTCATAGATCCATAGATCTTGGAGATACTTGGTCTGCTGAGATGTGTCTTGGAAGCCACCAAACAAAATGATATAATTCTGTGTTTTACGTTAGTTCAAACCCAAGAATTAGGGTAAAAAACAAGAAAGATAGATAGACGCACTTTGTAGTATGTCATTCTGTGGCCGCTTCTAGCAGGAGGGCCTTTCTTGGACTCGATTCGGTTCCATTCGCGAGAGGAAGGGTCTAGGTGCCAAAAGTCGTTGTAATGATAGAACGTGCCCTGTTTAGGAGACGAAAACTCGCCTCCAAACAGATAGACACCGCCTGCATTTCCACCCCGGCACCATGCATGTCCACTCCTAGGCAGAGGACTATTGGGACTAGTGACCTCTCGCCACTCGCCCCTGTCAATGAGATAGACATACAGATTGTTGAAAAACGTGGCAAGAGTCCCGTCAAAGTTCTCGCCGCCAAAGACCAGCAATTCGTTCCTGTTGGACGGCGAAGCCACGATGGTCGACGACGACCGCGGCGTAGGCGCCTCGGACTGTTCTTCAGTCACCTTGAGGAACTTGGCCTGCTCCTCGGCGTATGCAGCCAGCACGGCGTCCAGATCGACATCTTCAACATCGCTGTCTGCATCACGGCCCTTGCCCTTGTTTTTCTTGTCCTTTTTGTCGGCCTTTTTCGATTGCTTGGCTGCAACTCGCTCTTTTCGTTCGGCCGTCTTTTTCTTGTCTTTCTTGGCCATTTTTGGACCTTGACTGCGGCGTATTTTGACTTTTTTTATATTTGTCGCCCTCACATGCAGAATTTCAACCATTCCCCGCAGAGCCAGGATGCTGGCCAGTGGGTCGCTCGGTTTTTGCCCCTCCACGCCCAGCCGCGTTTCTGATTGGGCGGATCGGTATACTTCATGATTATCTTTTCATGGCAGCAGACGTTAATTGACAGACAATAAGGGCAGTTTCTCTTTGGATTTATATGTCTGCATTCAAATATTTGTCTTGAGGTTTTTTTTTTTTTTTTTCCCTCCCAAATTTATACATATATATATAATTGACACTGGGATCTGAGAACCTCAAGATGTGTTGGATCAATTGATTTGGTTTTGCTGGGTAACATCTTAGATGGTTTAGACCACGTTCTATACATATAAAGCGCATAATCAATAGGCAATAATATTTCATTAATGATTCACTACATGTCAAAAGTGACGCGTGCAGGCGGTGAGCGCGACGCAGCACGTGACCGCGGCTTGGCGGCTTGGCGGCTTCCTCACGTCGTCGCATTCCCGACCGCGATCTTCACCTTCAACCTTCATCGTCCCAGGCTGCATTGGAGGAAAAAAAGGCCCTGTTTTCCATCCTACCTCTACCAACATCGCTTCCCATCCTCTTCTCTCACGCTCTTCACCGCACCATCTTCTTTGCCATCGCCCACTCCATTCCAGCACTCCAGTCCTCCCGTCTTCCACCAGCTACTCCAGTCCAGTCAAGAATCAATCCACCCCCTTCTCGACACATAACCAAAAAAACCATCAACTCCACCACCACCACCAACACCAGACTCCCCTTCTCATCGACCTCCAGCTCCAGCACCAGCAAGTTTTCTTTGGGGACCTCTGGTGTATATAAAACGATCCAATTAAAAAACAAAACACAGGAATAATACAGGCATTCTTTGCTGCTTCTCTACCCGCTTGACTTTAGTCTAACTAGCTGCGAATACCAATCACTCGGTGACTCATTCAACCGACACAATGTCTGCCTCACCTTCGACCCTCCCATCGACCAAGCGTCCTCTGGAGGACCCTTCCTCCCCTTCTGGTCCGAATGACCAGCCCGAAGCGAAACGGCCGGCTCTGGACAAGGTGGTTCGAAGTGATGACCACAAACGATCAGAATCGGAATCGTCCGCTACGAACGGTGCCAGAGACACGCAGGGAGACACTGTTGTTGTCGACGCGCCCAATGGCAAGGACATCATCGACACCCAGCCCATCCAATCGACCGCGTCGCATGCAGACCGCGCGACATCCCAACAACCGCAGACTCCCGCTTCGCAGGACGAGAGCTCTTGGATTCACATTCGCGCCGTCATCTCCAGCCCAGAAGCCGCTACTTGTATTGGCAAAGGTGGGGAAAATGTCTCCCAGATCCGTCGTCTTTCTGGCGCCAAGTGCACCGTTAGCGACTACTCTCGTGGTGCTGTGGAAAGAATTTTGACTGTCAGCGGCCTCCAGGATGCCGTCGCAAAAGTGAGTTTCTTCTTCTTCTTCTTCTTCTTCTCTCTCTGTGATTTGCTACTAGGAGAGTTTCTAGAATACCAATTGACCCGTTGTTTACCAGGCTTTTGGTTTGATAATCCGCACCCTTAACAATGAACCTCTTGATGCTCCTTCCACAGCCCAGTCCAAGACCTATCCTCTGCGTCTCCTCGTTCCTCACATTTTGATTGGGTCCATTATTGGCAAAGGTGGTGTTCGAATCCGTGAAATCCAGGAAGCCTCTGGTGCGCGTTTGAATGCTTCCGACGCTTGTCTCCCTCTCTCTACAGAACGTTCCCTCGTGGTTCTGGGTGTTGCTGATGCTGTGCACATTGCAACCTACTATGTTGCTGTCACCCTCGTGGAGCAATTGACAGAGCGTTTCGGCGGACCCGCTGCGTCTGCTTATGCTACGCGCAGCGGTGGACCTGCGGGCGTTGTGCCTGGTGGTATGCAAGTCGTACCATACGTGCCCCAGCCCGCTGGTGGACAGTACGGCAACCCCGAGTCGTTCAAGAGACACTACCCTCAGTCCAACCGACCTCTTCCTGGCCCATATGGCGTTCCATATTCCCACGGCCCCTCTGCGCAGACTCCTGTATCCCAGCCGCCTCTTCACTATGGCGCCTCTCCTCGTGCTCCATATTCCGGCTCAGGTCCTCAGCAGCCTGCTCCCTATGGAGCTCCCCAAGCCCAACCCCATGCCCATGCTGGTGCTCAGCCTCTTGCCGGAGTTGTTCCAAACCAGCCCATCACCCAACAAATCTACATTCCTAACGACATGGTCGGCGCTATCATCGGTAAGGGTGGTGCCAAGATCAATGAAATCAGACATCTTAGTGGTAGTGTGATCAAAATCAATGAGCCCCAGGATAACAGCAACGAGCGTCTTGTCACCATTACTGGTACTCAAGAGTGCAACCAGATGGCGCTGTATATGCTCTATTCCCGACTTGGTAAGCTTTCTTTCTCTATTTAATATTTCCGCAGTACTAATATTGTCCAATGCAGAGAGCGAGAAACATCGCATCTAAGTTGTCCTGCCGACCCTTTTTCCTTTCTTGCATGGTGTGGCTGAAACTGATGAACAAAAGCTCTTTACTGGTTGGTGCCGAGTTTAATTCTTACCTTTGTACTCTAATGGGGATTATTTAATTACGATGATTTCTCTCTTATTCTTCATGCCGGAATTTGCGTAGAACTAATATTCAAACTTTTTTTACTGCACATCTATCATGGTTTGTGACATACCACGAAGCGACTTGTTTGGCTGTTTCAGCTCCATGCTCAAAATCCAATTCTCTGGAATGTAATATGACGCATCTCCAGTCCTTTGAGAGGCGACAATGCCACTTGTCTGAGCGGAACAATGGTATCCTTGAACTCCTTTGTATCCCTCGCAGCTAAATGCTTGTCCTTGGACTGCCACCCCACCGCCAACAAATACGCAAACGCTTTACCCGTGGCACTACTGTCTGGGTGGTCGAACGTAGTCGGGCGCTCAACCTGACCCATGGACCATGAAACGGGCTTGATATCTGCCGGCTGCACTCTGTGTACCAGCGCGTCCCTGAAGTTGTTCAGGTCGATGTTGAGCTGGGTGTGGCTTTTGGCAGCGATGTCATCCGGGATTGCAAAGGTGGCGAGCTCGGTTACGGGGTTCTTGGTCAATGTCTCCGTTGTCGAGATGGGCGGGCTGAGGGATGTGAAAAAGGTGATAAGTTTCGTCGGGTCGCTCTGGCTGTCGCCGGCGTTATCGATGAATGGTTCGAGACGGCTTGTTTGGATGGAATTGGTGGCATCGGCCCATTCTGTACGGAATTAATACATTCTTGTTCTTTCTTTTCTTGTTTTTGACTTGCTTTGAATGTCCAGAAAAAGGTGTTTGTTTATATAACAAACAAACAACCCTCCTCACAGACGACGGGAGAAATCAAATACCAATTACCCAGACAAGATTATTCTCGTCCTCCAAAGTCCGACCCCAAGCAGACCCCAAATGGCCGCTTTGAAGCATCGTTTCGCGGAATAGATCGAGTAGCTGCTCGCCCTCGCGGTTCTGGCCGCCGTCATCTTCCGGCTTGACCGACGGTTTGAGTCGGAAGTAGATGAATTCCGTGACTGTGGAGGGTTTGGGTGGTGGGCCGCTCATTTTTGATGCCTTCTTTTGAATTTCTGAATTGTAAGCTTCCTTTTTTTTTCTTTTTCTAAAGATGATGTCTAGGAAAAGGAACAATTGGAGGTGGAGGTGGAGTTGTTGTCTTACGGCGAGTATTGCGTTGCTTGTCTTACCTGGTTTCCAGAAAAGAGCGGGGCGGGCTTATCGATAAGCCAGTAAGGAGCCAGGACTAACGGGAGCTTTTGACAGCTTTGACAGGCAAGTTGCAACCAGTCAGCTGGCCAATGACGATAACAATTAAAGAGAAATCGTCCTTTTTTTTTTTTAAAGTCAAGTTCTCACCCTCGTTCTCGTCTGTTGAGCCCATCGACTTGTTGTGCGACATGCAATCCGAGGTCACATGGCCACGTCTGATGTCATACCGATGTGATAGCTCCGCTTGACTTATGCAAGGCTGTACGAATAGAGAAGGGAGAGACATGCAGTAAGTAATAAAGGGATGGATATGTTCTTTGTCTAGTTGGTGTGAGTTAAACCAAAGGTTTAGCTTGGAGTAAAATCTCCTTGATTTTCTTGGCTACAGACTAATTACCCCGTAAAAGGAGACATAGAAGTAACCAATGAAATCCAGAATTTGTACCTGTAAGAAAAATATGGAGAAATAGGGCCTGAAACAGTCAGAGATGTTGAAGCTTGATATTTAAAGTTTTATCACCAGTTGGTAGAAAATTAACGGGGATTTCAAAACTCTGCTCAAACAAAGAACATTTATAAGCATCACCTCTATTCAAATATAACTTATGTAATTGAATGGTAATTAACTGGCTCTTAATAATTTGGCCAGTAGCTATGTAGCTATACGGGTAAGCCGGAGATCTATTCTGACTTGGCAAAATACTACCTAAAGTAGATGTAGCCCAATCCCGGTTACATAGACTTTTATACGAATCAATTCCGTAGTTGAAGCAGGTAGAAATAATAAGCCACCTTTTTATCTTATATTAAACATTAGTTAAAATTCTATACTCCACAAAGTGCAGTACTACTGAGTATGAGTTTTGATTAGGGACGATGTACGGCCATGCATTGGGAGAACACTAATCCGCGCAGGCGGCCACAAAAAAATGTATTCAAACATCTCACTTATATTCAGAGTCTTACGAATCACTAATTCAAATGCTATACGAATTCCGTGTAGGCTGCAACGTCGTAGCGGAATGTAATCGGACTCTTCAAGTTCCCGAAAATTTTTGGCTGGTACTCGGGTTCTAGTAGAGTCCGATATAACTAACATAAAAACCAGCAAAAAGTATCGACAAAATTGAACAGTTCATCGTCAATGAAAACAAAATCCTTTTCCCTACGCTTATTATTAAAAGTCATTAAAAACAAAGAAACATGGACAAATCCTCCGATGTCATTATCGCTGGTGCTGGGCCGGTAGGTCTCTTCCTGGCTAGCGAACTGGCGGCAGCAGGCGTCTCGGTACTTGTCCTGGAACGAGATGCGCAGTTAGATTCGCCCTGGAAAAAGGGAGCGCTGGGTCGCCGAGGCCTTCATCGTCGTGCTGTCGAGGCATTGTATCGCCGCGGGTTGCTCGACAAGGTCTTCGACGCTACCCGCCCAGTCATCTTCGAGAAGACGGAAGGTTTCCAGTTTGGTGGTCATTTTGCCGGTATTATGCTTAATGCCAACGATATCGATTTCTCACGCTTCGAATACCAGTTACAAGGCCCTACGTTTCAGGGAGGAGCCACTACTCTTGACCAAATGCAGACGGTGTTGTTGGAACGCGCACAAGCACTGGGCGTTCAAATCCTCACAGGCATGCAGGTCTCCCAGGTGAAAGATGAAGGCGAGAGTGTCAAAGTATGGGCTGGAGATCAGTGTTTTGAGGCTAAATGGCTTGTGGGATGCGACGGCGGTCGCAGCGCCGTTCGAAGGGCAGCCAATTTCACATTTGAAGGGACAGAGCCCGAGTTCACTGGCTACGTGGTCCAATGCGAGCTGGAAAATCTAGAGCTATTGGCAAAGGGATTCTGCCATACCGACAACGGAATGTATATAAACGCTGGAGCGGGACATTTCTACGCGGTGGATTTTGATACCACCTTCGACCGCTCGCAGCCCATTACACGCGAACACTTTCAAACCGTGATCCGACGAGTAACAGGATTGGATATCAGTGTCAAATCGCTGGATTTAGCTACCACTTTCACCGACCGCGCGAAAATAGTCACGGAGTACCGCAAGGGACGGATACTCCTCGCCGGCGACAGCGCCCACATCCACTCCCCATTAGGTGCGCAGGGGATGAACGCCGGAATGGGCGATGCAATCAATCTCGGGTGGAAGCTCGCGGCCACCATCAAGGGCCATGCATCTCCTAGTTTACTCGATACGTACCACGCCGAACGGTATCCAGACGGGCAGTGGGTTCTCGAGTGGACTCGCAGCCAGGTAGCCACACTGCGTCCAGACCCTTATGGAAAAGCCATAAGTAAAATTATCCGTTCTATGATCAGTACGACCGATGGAGCCACTTATTTCGCCAAGCATATCTGGGGGATTTCGCGGCGCTACGACCTAGGCGACGCCCACTCTCTCGTGGGCTGTAGCGCTCCCGATTTTGAATTTGACGATGGACAGCGGCTAGGGCCCAAGCTGGAGAAGGGGAACTTCCTTGTTGTTGATTTCTCAGGTAGTGAATCTGTTGCACAGTTGGTGAAGTCTTGGGAACCGGTGGTTAACTATTCAGGATCCAATGCAAAGGAGACCTTTGGATTCAAGGCTTTGCTGGTTCGACCGGATGGCATCGTTGCGTGGCTGTCGACGGATGAGGTGGATGCGGACGCATTGAAAAAGGCGTTGTCTCGCTGGGTGAATCTCCCTGAAGCTTGATACGTATGTAAATAGAAGTCCGACATTGGAATGTATTAGTATATACACTAGATAATACCCAACTTACCATATTTCATTATATATAAGATATATTTTTCTCTACTGTTTATTTATATTGCATATATTAAAGAATAGAATTCTGCAGTGTAATAGCGAAAGTGATAGCTGTACGAATCAATTACTGAAGACCGCGAACTCGTACTAACCGTATATGGCTAGCTCAACTATTTATGCTTAATCGGGCAAAACCTTGTTTGAGGCTTAACATTAACATCAAGTCTTCAACTTCGATAAGGAAAATGTATATATTTCTCACAGACGCTCTACATACTCTATATTCTCATAAAGTTCGTAAAACGATCGTTCCTCTATCATCACTCTTACCATCGTCATCGTCATCGTCATCATAATCATGCAGTCCCCGACCCACCAGCCAAAGCAGTCAAATTCTTATCACCTTGCACGATATACTGCTTATTTGGCGAAAGCCCATCAAGCAAGCTCTGCGGCAGGTGCAGCGTATCCTTGACGATTTGCTCGGGCGTCAGCTTGAGCCATTGGCCGACGGAAATATCGGTGAATTCTGGCGCTTTCAGAACCTCGAGGAAAACTATATCCTCGGTTCCGGTGTTTTCGATATAATGGGAAAACATCGCAGGGACGTAGCTGACGTCGCCGGCTTGGAAGTCGAATGTGCCGCCTGTGGAAGGGGGTTCGTAGGCGGTAACACGGCCCTCGCCGGCAATGAAGAAACCCCATTCGTCGCTGGTGGAGTGCCTGTTGACACAGTTAGTAACATGAAACACGCCCACTTTCAAAAGCTGCTGTCACAAGACAGAACTGAAAAAGGGGGGGCTTTTTACCAGTGGAGCTCGCGCATTGCGCCTGGTTCGATAGTCACAAGCGCCGCACTGAACATGGAAGCAAGGGGGAAGTTGAGTGGGTCAATAATTTTGATGTTCCCCCCAGGAACCTCATATGCAGATTGCTTGGAAAGATGATACGTATAGCTCTGGTTTCCCTGTACGACGCCACCAGGCCCGGTGGTGTTCTGGGCACTCAGTTTTGGAGCCGGCGTGCCGTTGAAGATGTACAATTCGTCCGTCGGAAGGTCATCAAAGTCGGAGAGGGGCGCGTTAAAGTTTTTGGAAAGCACTTCTTTCGGAGTGCGCAGGAACATCTCCGAGATCATGCCGGTGCCGCTGTCGTCAAAGTCTCCTTGATCAAAGACAAGCAGGAACTCGCATCCTTGATCCAGCGCTTGGAGCGAGTGTGGGACACCTGGAGGGAAGAACCAAACGTCTCCGGTCTGGACATCATCGACAAAGGCCTGGCCATTTTCATTGAATGCCTGCACTCGGACACTTCCGTTGAGTACATAGGCCCACTCACTAGCCTATTTATGCGTCAGTGCGTTTGTGCAACAAAGAGCCTTGGGTGCAAGACTTACCGAATGCCAATGCAGCTCGCGATACGCTCCTGGTGCCAGTCGCATATCTACTCCCGCCATTTCACTCGCCAAGGGGAGAACATCTGTATTCTCCTGTCTAGCCCAACCAGCTCCATCGGGCAAGATGCGATTATGAGACAGCTCCATAGGCCATTTCGGGTTATCAACCGAGCCTTTGTCTGAAATCGGCGGCGCGACAATGTCGGGATTGAGCTTGGAGTAGGCATAAGTCTGGGGACCGGGGTCTGTAGCACCGTAAGAACCGCGGATTGGCTGCGGCTCGTCTGTATTTTCCCAGGTAAACGGGATTCCGAGTGATGCATCTGCGTCTTGTCCCGGTGCCATATCGTAGGGAGAAACTACAGCGCTGTTGGCCGAATCTACTTCGTTGGGAATCTGACCTTGCAAAGACAGAGACCCTCGCAGGGTACCGCCACTTGACTCGTCATTCACCTGGTTAGTAGACCTTGGAGATGCTGGCAAGGCATGAATATGCGCGGGAATAGTGAGTGCTAGAAACAAAAGAGCTTGGTAAAACCCCCGAGAGGATGGCACTTGTGGTGTGGGCATAGCGAGAAATTCAGTGCAGATAACCCAAACCAAGGAGAAATTTTAGTCAATTGATTTTTTTTAGTCAACTGGTATGTATTGATGCCTTCTCAATCTCGCAGATGAGAGCAGCCATCGTCCACTATTTATATTCCTGCAAGAACCGGAAGACAACAATTGATTGATTGATTCCGAGGGTTCGTTACGCAAACCAATGGCTGCACTCGGTGGGGGGGAAATTGGAGAAAAAGAGCCCAACGGTCAATCCGGTCTACGGAAATTTCGGACGAGCCACAGCAAGGGTAACACAAAATTGAGTGCCCAGGTGATGCGATTGCATAGTTCGTGAGGATCTGCTCGGCTATTTCGGGACGCTCGAAGCTTGTTTTTCTTTTTTTAACAGTAGCGGGTCCCACTCATCCCCCGGATCCGGCCCTGATCGACGACTAGGCAACCCTCATTAATGAGACCGAGGTCATAATTGAATTTCCACGACGCCTCGCTAGAAGGGGTATTTTCAATGAGAATCAAGTCACCGACAGAACGAGGTTTTTTTTGGCGTGCCTCCGTGGTTCGTATGTAAATCTTGGAAAATATTCTACTCGGAGATACCGTTTCCAATGCATAAACAAGCCTCTTAACCCTAATCGAGTCGAGGTTGAGAGTGGGTAAAAATGACAGTGGAACAGAGCACGGGGAAAAAGCAGACAAATTATTTTTGTGCCCGCATTCGTGCTGCTATTTTTAAATTTGAGTACCCATTTTTTGCAAATTCTCGTGAGACCTACATATGCTGCGAGGCCGCAGACTCTCAGCTCCCAGTAGTGCAGCAGAATTGGAGATTCTCTGTTGATCCGTGCGTGCGGGCAGTAATACAATTCGTTCATATTTACTACTTCTGCGGTATTTCCAGTTTTGCATTTTTATTACTTAAAAAAGTCTCAGAAGCCTGCATAAACGCATCTTTTCAGCTGATGATGGTCAACTCAAGACAATATGCTAAACTATTACAGTTAATCCGATCAAGGAAAAAAAAGGCTAAACACTTATTCGCCGACTGGTGGCTCCTCCAATAGTAAAGGATCCATAGAAAATTTTCCTTTCGGGCAAGTAACGGAGATAGTGTTGACACAGAAAAACTCGTTGGGCGCTTTCAAGTCTTCATTAGCATACTTGCGCAAGCTGAACTCATCTTTTCCAAAATAACACAGCCACAAATGCGGAGAAAACAGGTATATTGAAAATATTGTTGCCTTTAAACCTTCGCGGTATCTCAGTACATGTGATGCTTCGCAGCTGGTAACTTTTTTCAAGTTGACGCCATGGAAAAGATATGGTGTCGGCTACAACTGTTATAAACGCCATTATATTTTTCCTATAATTATCATGTAATTTCGATGGCGGTATGTGTGATAAGTACATATATGCACGTACCTTGAAAAAAAAAAAATGCAAGCCCTACCCGCCAAGACTAATTTTGTATAACCCTAACCGGAGACTC
Organism: Talaromyces rugulosus; assembly: GCF_013368755.1. Classification (NCBI taxonomy): domain Eukaryota; kingdom Fungi; phylum Ascomycota; class Eurotiomycetes; order Eurotiales; family Trichocomaceae; genus Talaromyces; species Talaromyces rugulosus. Next base: position 3,146,665 of record NC_049563.1, on the reverse strand, counting down.
CCTTTGGCGTTCCATCATGCAGTGTAACATGACAGTCCAAAGTTACAGTCTACTAGTATAGGGGCATGAGGTTACTTAATTAAATGATTTCATGTACTGCAGCATATGCCAATATCGGAAAGTATTTCTCTTTTTGTTTTTCCTTAAGAATATTCTTGCTAGTTGCATCTCGAGCGGTAATGAAAGCGTAGTTGGTAATATTAACATTAAAATTTTCAGCAGTCATCAGTTGCTCCAATTTCAGCTGTTGATTAAAGAAGACTTTTAGCATGGCTTTAATCATTCTAAAAGTGATAGCACGTCAACTGGTAGATGCACGCGTAGTTATGATACCGATTCCATGGGCCATTCTGGCCAAAAGTTTAAGTAGAAACCAAACCATTACCAAGGCTGGCCGTTCTTAACTTGAGCAAATAACTTTTCTGCGCCACAATATTCGTCAGTGATTGCACCAATATCTACGCATATAATTATTTCGAGACCTATCTATTGATGTTGAATGGATGGAAAAATCAATTAGCCGTTTAGTAAATCGGCCCTCTGCATCTAGTTGACTAGCTTATTGCACAATTAACCCCCACATTTGAGAAAGAATATGAGTTCCAAATTTGATGGTTACGTGCCTAGAGATTGTACACGTAGTACTTTAAAGCCATGGCCAAATGATAGATTGAGGAACATGGATGCTTAACCAAAATATATGCGACGTAGTTATCTTCCTGATAAGCTGTTTGACAGTCACATATAACAGTTGATGGGTATATAGTTAGGGTTTCATCAATTGATAGAATTGAAGGTATTACCAATGACTCGATCAGGAAAGTCAATATTAAAACTAAGCCACACTGACGTGCAGCTAAACAAATTTGAAGTACGTAGTATTCTTGTAGATCTTCTCCTATTCCTCCTATACTTGCTCTTGTAATTATAACACTCGTTTCAACACCGCTGGTCTAGATTTCTGCATGAACAATAGCCCTGGTGACCACGCGTTCTTGGGCTGAAGACTCACATGCTGTTTGAAGACCCGACCCTGCAAAACTAATCAGTTTGCAAATCCGCATGCAAATACGTAACACCTCATTCGCGAACTTGATTACTTCCAAGCTACAAAGGGTCCAGAGCGTCGTCATCGTATGGTCTTGGCACAGATCTTGGCACGCTCTTGGCAGCGGTAACGCTGGCGGCGGGGGCTTGGCGGTGTTTTGCGGCGTGAAGCTTACGTATCCCCATGTCTAAGTTAGAAATTGAGTTACCCATGCTTACTTTAATCACTATGGAATAATTTGACATTGGAAATCATGTGGACATTATTGGTGGGCCTCTACCTCTATTTCAGTCGACTAGTTGAGCCATTGAAGATCAGTGGAATAAATTTTACCCATGTTGCAATTGATCGCCAGTCTCAGGCTGCTCAGTAATGAATCAATTGGTAGACTCGCGCCACGGAGACGAACTGTCTACGTCAACTTGGTGCACTACCGTGGATTTCTTCTACAAATAAGCCTTTGAGTTTGAGTAGCACTTGCTTTTATGTTTCCTAAGAACTCGCTGTTTGAAGGGGTGGGCCTATGTCGATCAAAACAATCGAAAGTCCTAGTTAAATGGTATACGAACTTCAATGTTTTCCCGCTCTCTAGCAGCAAATGGTTGTATTCACGCGTATTACTTCGACCAATGAGGAAGGGGATATTGGTCACGTAGAGCGGAGTGTCGCACTAGGACATCGTCTTTATTTTAGTGATGTGTTGACGCGTACACCTAAGTATCCTTCTCTCTGGACTTTTCATTGGGAAAAATCACATTAGCTGCTATTTTAAGTACTAAGCACCGAGGGTAATGTCCCAGGGTCCACTGAACAGTTTAATTCACATAAAGCCATGGGCGAGTGCATATAAAGGGGAGCAGAGCTGCCTCGATTGACAAGTTTTACTTGAATGAGTACATCCAGACCTTGAAAACTTCTTATCCAGACATTCCTTGGTTATATTTCCTACACAGTCATGCAGCTGCAAAGTCTCCTCAGCATCGCCCTTGTTGGCTGTGCCGCTCTGACCGCAGCACATCCTGGCCAGCACGAAGAGAGGGACGAGGCCAGTCTCATCCAGAAGAGAGCTTATCAAGCCAATGTGAAACGGAGCCTTGAGAAATGTTCTCGTCAACTGGAAGCTCGTGGAGTCAACAAGCGTGCCGATATGCGTCGCCGCGAGACGGTTGAGAAGCTCCGACGCAATATGATGAGTAAACGCCTCACTATCCGTGACCCAGAAACGGTGCTCAACAAGTCCCACGAGGTGACCGACGGTAGCATTACTATCAACTCTCCAGAGTCTGTGATTTTCAGCGACAACTCTACTTGTGTGCTCAACCCCGAAGGCGAAACCGGTCCTTTCTATGTCCTGGGTGAATACGTTCGATCCGACGTAAGCGATGGAGAGGAGGGCGTTCCCCTGACTCTAGACGCCCAGTTCTTGGATGTCGAGACCTGCGAGCCTATCACCAGCCTGTGGTTCGACCTCTGGAACTGCAACTCCACGGGCGTTTACTCCGGTGTGGTTAGCCAGGGAAATGGGAACGCTGATGATACGTCTAACCTAGACGCTACTTTCCTCCGTGGTATTCAAAAAACTGACGATGAAGGTGTTGTTCAGTTTACTACTGTGTTCCCCGGCCACTACTCTGGACGCACCACCCATCACCATGTTGTTGGTCATATCGGAAATGTTACCCAGCTCTCGAACAATACCATTACCGGCGGCACTGTGGCACATATCGGACAGCTCTTCTGGGATCAGGATTTGATCTATGAGGTTGAGGCCACATCCCCTTATAACACTAACAATATAACTATCACTACGAATGCCGATGACCACGTTTTCGATGATGAGACTGAAGATTCAACCTCGGATCCAGTAATCAACTACGTCAGGGTTGGAGATACTATTGGGGACGGTATATTTGGCTGGATTACAATTGCCGTTAACCAGTCAGCCACTTATGATCCCAACTACAGCTTTGTCCTGACTTCTGGTGGGGGTGTGGCAGAGTCCGGTGGTGATGATAGCGGTGCCCCAGGTGGTTCAGGACCTCCCTAGATCTCTTGGTCTAATTCAAAGTTACTGCAGCTGTGACGCCAATATGGACAGCAAAAAGGTGAACAGCTTGATTGCTGGAGAGCTTGAAACGGGTTGATTTGCAACTTGAACCACTCACCGAGACACTCGTTTAACAATTGGGAATGTAGAAATTACGGGCTAGTGATTATGTCAGGAACGGTTTGGATATTGGAAAATTTAGTGGAATCGAATCCCAATTGATTTGGCTTTATTACTTCACACATCAGTGTGATTTTATTTCAATTTGCCTAAACCCCTAGCGCCGTTACACCTGGCACTGATAGAGAAATGTATGAATAATTGAATAAACTAATCCCCATTCTCGAGGCCATCAATTGTATTATGGCCTCCGGATAGGAGAAATATACAAATGTATAAATTAACACATTGATGACCCGGTTTCCCAACATTGAGACGACCTTTAAAAGATTGTGACTAGTGGTTTAATACTTGAGGTGTTCGGAAGACGGCAGATCATCTTCAAAAAGTTACTATAGTGCCAGTTATCTTGAATCGCGCTGGATTACGTCGAGTCGTAACCCATTTCGCTACGTAGTAGTTTCATATCAGGCATCAGTGCACTGACATCTGACCCTTCAAGTCGGATTTCAATCAATCGTCCCAAAGGGGTAAGATGGGAGGGGCCGCGACTTGCCATCTTGAGAAAAACCGTAGTCATGCTAGGCCAGATTAGGCTAAATATTTGAACCATAAAACACGCTAAGAAATTGAGTTCATTGCGTAAACCATGGATGGAGCCATGTGGGTCATGGCGAGAAGCAGGAATACGTAGTATCAATTTGATGGTCTTAGTTGCAACTTGCAAGGATGTAAGTTGGGCTGTTTAAATCTGTTTGAACGACCTCGTCTGAATTTGCATTAGCGTGCATCGAAACCGAACTAACTCTATTTAAGTTAGGTTGCACCGATTTCCCCATCTTTAGCGCCAACGATATGTCAACGGTCCACGTCCGCCTCCACAACCTTCGGCCCCATCAGTGAGTATATGTGTATTCTTTTCTAAAAGGGCCTGGACAGAGGATAACAGTTATGATAGTATACATAATTCACAACGGAACTTTAGAAAAAGCTATCCAACCAATAGCTCTTTTAGACGACGTTGATAAACTTGAAGGACTTAATCAACTTGCACAGCATGAGCCTAAGAGCACAAGAGACATATGTTGCTCGTTCTTGGAAAGCCGTATCCGAAGCAATCGCGGACCAAGCGTGTTCTGGACTGATGCGAGCAGATGGAAGCCTGTTATTAACCCTGTTATGCTTTTTCGACCGCGACGTGTCTTTGAGCCTTCTCTCTCGTGGGGCGTCGTCTCGAAAGCGTTGGACCAGACAGGGTGAAACTGAAGAGATAAGGCCACGCCACGTAGGCCTCGCGACAGATTTACAACTTTTATTTTCAGATATTACAAGACTAGACATGGCTGCCCACGAGCTTGAGAACTACGGTGCTATAGCGAAGAATTCTGATGAAATATATACAGTAGATGCGGCGATTCGAGGTCATATTCTTAGCCAGCTGCCTCCTCAATTCTACTAATTTTGGAGACTACAAGCTCTGGCTATTGCGTATCGCTTAGTTCTATGGAAATATCTCAAGCCTTTGTATGTATTTTAGCCTTTAATCACTTTAAAAACTGCTGACTTCTCCAGGCCGCCCAAGCTGGGAGAGCTAGTTATATCTTACCTAAAGCATACCTCATAAGCAGTTTGAGAGCATGATGGCTTCGAGAACATATCAGAGATTATGAGAGTTGATCTTGCTCTCTCACTTGTCGAAACATCCCGCTTCCAAAAGGTTGAATGGAAATGATTTGCCGTCGCTCTGGCTAAAGAAGCTATATATAGGCTAGAAAACAGATATGTTCGTTGCTCTATAGCAGGAAGAGAATCTCTTCTATACCGTATTACTAAGGATTACACTCAGACTGTTCACATGGTCAATAATATCCTAGACCAAACTCAATACCAAGTCGGTAAAGACACGATAATATATATTGTACTCAGCAATCTTCATATCCAGCGTGCTATAAACCACTTTCAGAATGAGCACTTAGCTATAGTAATAAATATTCTTAATACATAGCAACCATTATATTACACACCTGCTAAAGAGACGGTCATCTTCTATATAAATATTCTATGTGGAAAAATATTACAGTGTCAAGGCAAATTTTATAAGTCTTTTATATACCTAAAAAGCTATATAATAAAAGATCATAAAGACCTTTTTTTCGATAAAGAGCTATATAATTTAATATATAATATTACCAACACACTTTAAAAACTTAATAATCCTATATATGCTGAACAGCTACTACAAAGACAGCTTGTATATTAGAAACAGTCCTAGCCCTCTACTAAACCCTTTTTAAAGTTGTTATTAGCGGAATCCTTATTTGCTTAAAATAAATTTGCCGAGTTAGAGATACTCTATTCTGCTATCAAATCTCAAAGCCTTCTAAAGATAGGAAGATTACACCTCTATGTTACGCTAGCAAAATTATGCCATATCTAAGGCGACTGGAAAAATACCTTCAATTGATAGACAGAGGTATTGGTTACTATAAACAGATTTTCTCTAATAAGCAGACTAGCTACACACACTATTTACTTTTCCATCTGTAACGTCTTACATCATCAAAGTCTGCAAGAGCTGGAATCGACTTCACGTGAGCAACTGGCTACATTGGAAAGGGTGTCTAAGCATGCGGAAGCCAAGCATTGGCTTCCGGGATTCCGGCATTGGTTGATTTTCTTGGAATCAGGAGATACTCCTGAGTAATCAATATGTAACCAATGCAGTAGTTCATGGGCTGACTCCCCCATTGACTAGAGGGGAAGAATTTCCGACCCTTTACAATCTTCCAAACGGCTGAATGTTGCGGCATTTCTTTCAATAATAATAACAGCATCTTCCGCACCATGCATGCATATACATATGTATCTAATGATTCTATGATTAAGGGTTGAGAGAGGCATATACATGTAATGCCTGTGATAAGAATCACAAGAACCTGTCTGAAAAGAGTTAAGAATGCCTTAAGGCAAATAAAAAGATATTATATCTTATTAAGAGTTATCTAGAATAAAGGATACATTAATTAAAAGACAGAAAATGTTGATATACAGAATATTTCTCCTGGAAACATCAATTGTGTCAACCAGAAGTTCAGCGATTTTTTGATATATCTTATACATTCTTCAGAAGTATTTTTTTAAAAAAAATTAATTTATATAAAAACCCCATAACGAATTCTGACTGATTATTAGTAAGCAAGAGCACCCTTCTTGTTTAACATAACCACCGCAATAGAATCGTTAAGGTCACCCTTCAAGGTCATCTGTGAAGCCGTTCACCTTGCAGTCTCGAGTGCTTTTGGCGGTGACCTCTTGCTACACACGAGGAATATATCACTTTATAATCATTATTTAGTAGCGGTAGTGCGGCATTCGACTGAATAAATCCGTAACCATGTCTAGCCAAGTCGATCCCATTCGCATTTTTCTCAGATTCAGGGCGGATGATGTGCCCGGAAATCCACAAAGCAGACATATGACGCTGTCAAATCTTTTCTTCTCTGAAGATCTGAACCGAAAGTTCGACGATAATTTAGATTGGATACATGTCCCTGCGAATATTGATGAGCACGGTGCGAAATGTTGGATGATCTTGGATCTCAACGCGGTTCAAAGTGATGTTAAATTGGACAAACTTCCTATCCGTGTGTTCCGTGTGCGATATTTGGATAGAACTCCGTATATATTGTTGCCCTGGATACTCTTTATTGTAGTATGCTAATCGATCCGATTTAAATATAGGGAGTTTATTCAAACAAGCTACAGTGATATCCGACGTTTTAACGATATGTTTGAGTGGGGAGATAGACAGAGAGGCACCATCAAACCTTTTCAGAATTAATGCTCTTCATCTATCAGGAAGAAAACTGGGATTGATTGTGCAGAATGTCAAAATATCACTTATTCTTCTTAAACCTACTTGCATTCATTATTGTAAGCGAAATAATGGGGATTGAAAGAAAAATATTTATGGAATAAACTGATGAGCCATCCATTATCTGTCTCTACCTAGTTCCGAGTTAACTTTGGATGGCTAAAAGTAATGGCTAACGAGAATTTTTACAACCTCTTAGTATCCGTTTATATCCATGCTTTTCTTTATATTATTACCAACTGGACCTCTCTTCCACGTTATCAGTATGCGAAGGTCGTGATCAAACAACTACTTGACCATTGGATACCCTCCGTGGCACCTAATAAAACTGTCGGATTGATACTTCCTGGACTGGGTTATGGTTGACTGGCATTTTTTGTTTTCTTTATACTTGGAATATATTGACTCCATAGTTGCGATATTAAGCTGTAACCCGTACATGGTGGTCTTTATATAAACGTCTAGTTAGATCGAAACATTTGAATACTTATAATGTTTGTACATGCCGATGTTGGCATCATCGATAGCTGGAGTATCAAGATTTCTTTTTTTAAAAAAACATACAATGAAGCTCTCTTATACATGAATGTCGATAGCATTAATCATCCCCAGTCAAATCGACCTGCTCAATATTTCTCTTCACTCCCCCGCGAGGTTGCAAAATGAGCACGCGCTGGTCGTCACAATCCTCAGATTCCGAAGAGGCTTCTGATGGGATCGCACTCACGTCCAGGCGCAAAATTTCGTCATATTCTGTCTCACCCAGCAACAACCGTAGCTTTTCTTGATCAAACTTCGTAAGCCTGCCAACCACCTGGGATCGCCTCTTGGTCCATTGTTTTTGGACTGGCGTGTCCTCGACATCTTTTGTAACTAGCAAGACATCCATATTACTCGTGACGTGCGTGCATTGTACGCCGGCACCATCTAGTTCTCTATGGAAATGTATTCTTCCCCTTTTGTTGAGCTTGTATCCTTGTGCCTGTCGACTAGGATCTTGGAGAAAGTCATTGAGTTTCGTACAACGTGAGCATCCACATCTGACGGGGTTTTGGGCGAAATTCGGAGGACCGGGCTCTTTGCCTAGGTATATGGAGATGTAAGCTTTCAAGATAGCGCCTAACATCTTTTGAAAAGCTTGCTTTAGTGTTGGTCTTCTCGTAAAGAAGCTATCGATGGCCGGGAAAACTTGTTGTAAAAAGGGAAGCCAAAATGGATGGAAAGTCTCTTTTGCAATTTCGAATGCCCCAGATCCGATTTTTTGGCACAAACTATTTGCCAAAAGAAGACATTCATTGTCCCCATAACCAAGGCTGACAAGCGCGACAAAAAAATGCACCATGGGTTTTTGAGATATATGCATGTTAGAGGAGAGTGTAGAAACATCAATTGTGTCAACTAGAAGTTTAGTAAATTTTTTGATATGTCGTATTCCTTCTTCGGGAGGGAATTTTTCTTGCTCGAGTTTTGAAAATAGTCCATATAAAAGTCCCACGACAAACATCGAGGCCTTGCTTTTTTCTCTTCACGATAGGGGTGATTCTAGCATCAAATTAGTTCTTTTCTTACAACAGTACGTGCGTTGGCTAACAACACACCGGTCTTTCAAGTAGTCAAAACCATAGAACTTTTGTGCCATTGATACTAAATGGACTCCATCAACGACACTGAGCCTCTTCCAAGACGTTGAATCGATCGACTTCAACATCTCATCGTGGGTCTCGGTTATCCAATCTTTTATCTCGTCCGACAGTGCAGTAGGAGGACCAAAAAACGCGACTGCTTTTTCTTGCTCCCAGAAGCTTGGATATCCTAGGATCACCTCTGATAGGCTATACCGAGAAAAAAAAATTAATAAGCAGGATAACTATCACAACAAGCGGGAGATCTATCTTACTCATACTGGATATCCTCAAAACAGAAAGATTCGCTCTCCTCAGAAGGGAGATTTTCCCAGACCCACTTGAAGAAATCGGGCGAGAGTTCCGCACGACCAAGTAAGTCTTTGAAAAAATCCCAACTACCTGATTGGAAGGAGATCTTGACAAGATCAGTCATCATATCATTAGGAAGGTCAACGCAATCCGAGTTGTTTTCGTAAACATCAATCAGCGTGTTCAAGATAGACTCATCGCCGGGCCTGTCTAATAGGGAACGAAGAAGATGACTGATCATGGATGTTAGGTCCTCGCCGAAATTTTCGGAAGATTCAACGAGAGAAGTAATGGAGTCTCTGGGTACAATCGCAACAGCCTATTCCGGTCTAGAGATTAGCATATCTTTTTCACTTGTCTACATTGGCCAACCCACCGTTACTCGGTACCGATGAGTTGCTTCCGGTGCCTTTAGAAAAAATGTTAACTCAAATCATTTCAAGTATGGCGAGTCGCTGTTAAATTGTACCGAATTTCCCATGTATCCAGTATAATCCTCCTCTGGGATGACACCGAAGAATTTTCTTTGGAGGATAGTGTCGTCTTGTTCGTCAAAGTCGATATCCGTCATAATTTCATCACCGTTCAAATTTACCATTGAAATAATGCTGTGTTTGACTTCCATAATATCCTCTAGAGGATGAAGTGACCTGGGCGACTAATAGAGTCCATATAGTCGTCGTCGTTGTACCTTCGACGAGAATAGGGACTATAATCATACTCACAATTTCCCGATTCTTCCTTCTCGATCACAGCTAGGAATATTTCTACCGGTAGCTCTGATGAAATACTCTGGAGAGCCTGGACTTGAGCTTTATCCCGACCTTTAAGAGCGTCGAGGGAGATGTTTGCCTGGGTGTACTTATGATCAAGCTTTGAGTACACAATCCTGTATTTTCGATCTACTAGAGGATCCGAGATCCATTCCTCAATTGCGTCACGAAGAAGTTCAGGGGGCCGAATTTGCGTATCAATAGTTGGGCGGAGATCGGCAGAATTAGAGACAAGGTTATACGTGAGAACCCATCGGTATCCGGAAACAACGGGTAGGACTTCATGGTCAACATCCGAATACCAACAAGCGAAAGATGTCGGGTAAGCTGACGTTTTGAAAGTCTTTGTCATGCCTTGATGTTTGACAACGACATCACCTCCTTGATGGGTGGATGGAAGACTGATTACTAAAGTACCAAACATGCGAGGGGCCTTTTCAGTGCTGTTGACGAAATCCAAACATCCCAGTTGTCAGTGACTGATCAAAACCTGTTTTCTGAAATGGATAAAACTGACTCAGTATGGGCTTTGAACATGGCACCCTTCTCATAGATCAGCATTTTGTATAGCCTTGCAGACACATGTGTCCGTATGCCCAAATCCGCTGCGACGCGGACACAGCATTGTTTGATGTAGTCCCTCCAACCCAAATTCTCAATCTCAAAGTGCCTTCCGGGATTCAATTCCCATGTATTGCGCACCGAGGTGTCGACAACGGTCTCGTTACCTCTGCCATATGGTGCTCGATTTGCAGTTTCAATCATTTCCTGTGCTTGAGACGTAGCTAAGGGGAGAGTGATCTCACCAACACCATAGACATGGATCTGGGGATCGCAAGGGGGCAGTCTGTTGAATGATGCAAAGGTCCCTGGCGATTGTATCTGATCTAACGCCGAAAGGAGCTTGGGTTGACTCATGATGCGATGTTTGTTGTTTTTCGGTATACGGTTTTTGTCGATGGGGATGAGTGTTGGGCCTTCCTTCTCTGCGGCTTGTAAAATTTAAAAGTCCATGTATGACGAACTATATCAATCTTTGCGACAAGTTTCGTATCCACTTGATGGGCGTTGAGTTTTGTTTTTTTGTTTTTCAGGGGGGGGGGGGGGGGATTCCTAACGAAAAATGAATTTCTGGAAATCTATTAGAAATTAATTTAAAAAATATAATTGGTGCGTGGAAATAATAGGTATTAATTTCAGACATTTTGAAAAAAAAAAAAACGAATTTTGGCAAGGTTGTACGTATAGGCCACCGTTAATCTGGTGTCTTTACACGCGACGCGCGCGGGGGCCGCACCGCGTTGCGGACTATAAGGACGTAAAGGACAAAATTCATTTTACTGCAATCCACTATTTGAAAAAAGGGGTTTTGTTAGCGGAGGTGCGCGGATCAATTTCCTTCGAACGTATACCGTCTGGATAGGGGCACCGGCCCTAATTTTACTGTCTATAACCCTCTTAACCATTGAACTGGTCAAAGACTCTTAGTATGTTTACAGTTTTGATTCAATCAACATCTTTGCGAAATACCTAGGAGTAATAACGTCGTGTACATGTAAGTGTTTGATGTTATTGTAAAATACCTTGCTTGATAATTTCCAAGTTCTATTCTAGCATAGACTTGACATTGAAAATTTTCATAACTGGGAATTTTCACAAAGACACCAAGTGACAAAGGTATCGGGCTATCTGTTGTATACCTTATGCCCAACGAGTGTGTCTCAATTCATTGGGAAATTTTTCAAAATCCAGCCCGGCTAATGATCAAGATGGTATAAGATAACACAGAGAATATGGTGAACGACTTGCGTGTCTCTGATAAAGCTTAAGGATTAGCACAACGCATATTATAGTCCGCAGACAGCCACCAGATTACATACTTTGTCATTTTGTTATTTCATGGTAAACGGCGAGGACGCGTATTCTGATACAATCATGTAACAAGTCATATAATATTCAAATGTTGTCGTTACGCTTGAGCTTGAGTGTGAATAGCCGCGGATATATCGTATTTTGGTCATCCAATCACAACTGGCCTAATGATAATGTGGTTGCACGTTGATATTATCGAATTGGTTGGCGTCAAACTGTGCATAAATTGTCGTCGGCGCAATATTCGCGTCTACGATGTTGGGTATTCTATCATAGATAGACTGTGGAGATAGATCAATATTTCCATCATTGAGGTGAGGCGGAAACATTTTGTCCCATTCAGTCTTGAAAAGTCGTTAGTCAATCTTAAGACAAATAGAGAGAGTGTGAAGATTAATTTACCCAGTCAATATCCAACATCGGGAGATCGTCGGAATTGGGTGAATACCGTTCTTGAACGGCCCATGGTCTATCAGAAAGGGAAGAAGTATTTCTAGGACCAGATATATAATTCGGCTGAAGGGTTTCACGGCTGTGTGTTGGTTCATAGCCTTGGTTTAAGGGTAACATGGTTTCGTATGGGTTATGGGTTGATGGTGGTGGTTGTATGTTTGGTGAAGGACCGCTGGATGCAGAAGGGCCATACACTTGTTGGTACTGATCGCCAGATCCCTGATGAGTCACTTCTCCCTTCATGTTTGGATAAAAGTTCATGGGACCTATATTCAGTTGTAGGTCTTTTAGTTCGGATGAAGCCTCTTGCGGCTTCTTCGGTGGGACAAATTTCCCTAGCTCTATCTCATTGACGTCTTCAGAGTGCTTTATTTTCCTTATTGTTCGATAAACATGCATACGATCCCGAAATTGACTAAGGATTTTATGAGTTTTCCTCCGTCGATCTTCGATTATCTCTTGTCGCGTTGGATTCTTTAGCTGTGGGTTCGGTTCAATCTCATACACGTAGTCCAAGCAGCGCCAGATCCGATCGGCTTCCCGACGCAGCGGATGATAACTCATGTCGAATAAAAGGAGAAAGGCAATATGGAAATTATGATATGCACGGCTATACCAGGACCATATCTTAAGATCAGGCGATGTCTCCAATACCACGGCATCTTCTAGTTGCTGGGCTCCTGCCGCTATAATTATCTGAGTGAGGCGGTCCGGCATTTTTCGCGAACTGTTGTACCACCGGTGAAGCAAAGAAATGGGTAAACGATTCATCAGGAATGACAGTAACACGGATGCAGCTCGTTGAATTGGCGTCGGATTGGCGATGTTGACAATGGGCCCGTATCTTTCCATCATCGTTTTTCTGAATGTTTCAATCTTTCCAAAAGCAGTAGTAATGTTCATTTCTTTCTTTTCCAGACGAGCTCGGTCAATGACCACAACCCGCATCATCTCCTGGCATTCGAAGCGTATGCGAGTCAATGTAATGTCTGTCCATCCCGTAGCCTCCTCAAAAGACTCTTCCATGAGGTCAGCATCATTGATATTTAAGGGTAGCTTTGTCGAGAAGTCTTCGGGCCGAATGATTACACGGGGTCCCTGTGTTTCTGTCGTTCGGATGTCCAGTAAACACAGCTGATACCACGTCAGGCGCCTGATATGAGTTTCCACCGGCCCATAGCCATACTCCAAGGGATCCCGGTGCATGCCCATGCATTCTGCGAGTCGTACAGCAGCCCCGACCAAAGCGGAATGCGCCCTAGATATGGTATCCCGGCACATTGGAATCTGGGAAAGGTCAGGTTTCTGATCAGTGACATATGACATAGAGAACTCACCAGATACATGACGAATGCCTGAAGTGTTTCGGTTTTGCTAGTTCGCAAAAAGTGTGCCTTTCCAAGAGCGGTCTCGGTACCTATTTGGTATCTTTTAATAAGACCTTGTCGGTCGACGCCAAAATGATGCACGACTTCAGGAGCTGGCATGCTGACGACTGCTGTGAAAAGGGTTGCGAATACGATGGCTTGAATGGATGGAGGCGGCTCTATCCCCTGGCTAACACTGTCCCATAGAATTTCATACTTCTTTTCAAATGTTTGCCGATGAAGTATTCTTGCAACTGGGTGACAAGCATCCCAATACCGTTGCACAAGCTTGTCAGCTGTTGCCCTCGTGGGCAACAAATCGAATAGGCTGGCATCACTCATCGGTGACCCTAGTAGCATATCCGAACAGGGACTAATAAATGATGGCCCAGGTTGAAGGAATGGAATCGGTGCCCCAGTAGATGCAAGTTCTAATAGCTTGGACAGTTCGCTGCCATCCTCGACATCATCATTGAATAAGGGTACGGATGGCCCCTTCAGATTAGCAGAAGCCTCATCAACAATGCGCGGCCGGACGTAGCCGCCAATTCGATCCGTGACCTGCATTTTCCCTAGTTGAATGCCGACATCAGCTATCATATCGTCATTTTCATCATCGTACGCCGCATCCAAGAAGGCTAGACGTGATGGCTCCGGGACAATCTGCCCATCGTACCCGAAGCCAGTAGTCGGCTCTTCTTTAATCGGGACATTCCAATCCGATGGCGACTCAGTGCTCGCTTCCGATGAGCCACGATTTGCTGCTGCTGCCCCTGCAACTTCTTCTCCGAGAGACCGCTCCAGCGAGCCCACGCGCTCCTTGAGCTCTGTCAGTTTCAAGCGTGCCACAGAATCAAGCGACGGCGCCAGGAAGAGACAATCGCGATTGCCTCGCGAGCAATTCGTACATGGGTGCAGACGGTCACACTTGAGCTTTCGTCGACGGCATTCCAAACACGATGTGATCATTCGATTCCGCCTACGCACAGACCCTTGTGGTGCATCTTTTGGGGGAGTCATTTCTCTTTTTCTTTGGTGGTATTTAATGGTATATATACTGTGCAGGCACAGCAATAATGTACCGCGTGAGCCGATGCGCCTCTTTGCGCTTTAGCGGATATATCAAAGATCCAGCCCCAGTAATGATAATTAGAGATGGAGAAAGTCTAATTTCCTCTTAGGAAGCTCATCTGGAATCCGTGTATAGATCAAATGACGCACTGTTAAGAGGCAGATCTGCTGTTGGTCCGCCCGCAGTATTCATAGATTTGCGCACGCCGGGCAGCCAGGCTGGTATTTCGGTTCTATTAGCAGTGCTTGTTGCGAGACCACGCACTGAGAGATTGGACACCCAGAGAGAGGGATGTCTACTGAAACAATCGAGTCTTGAAAGTGCGACACGATACTCAGCACCGAGATGATAGGTGGGCTGAATGTTGAACGGCCCGCTCGGGCGGTTTCTTCACAAGGAAAAACCCGCCGGCGAATCGACACTATGCTATATGAGGATTAGCGTGTAATATCTATATCGTGTTCGTGAAGAGCTGTTTCAAGCATTAATGAAGTAGTGGCTCAGTATATTTTAATAGCAAACATGGCCCTATCAGTACGGACAGTTCATAAGAAGATCGACAGTAACACTATATACAAGCGCCAATGCGCCACCCCAATGCTCCATCGTGGCTCTACTGGAACTTAGAAACAACAAAAGTAGTAGATATTAGTGGCAAATTTCTTCAAAACAACACCAGCAACAACAAGAGTTGAAGCCCCCCATTCCAGGCCAATAAACCCATTTTACACGTCGTCCATAGTCCGCACCTTGATCGGCTTTTCCCCAACGACATTTTTTAGGTATCCAAGAACCTCCTTCCGGCGTCGAGTGCGTGCTTTTCGTTGTTCGCGGCCGGCTTCGGTAGAAAGGTCTGGTTCAAGAGTGACACTTCGTAGCCGACTGTGTCTTGCTGAGCCGGACACGCTGGACCGAAACCGACTACTAGAGTCAGGAGTGTGGTAAGAACTGCGAGGGCCGTCAGAATCAGGGGTTTCGGGTACCCGAAAGCTGATCTTTTTGGCAGGAGTCGAAATTGGCGAATCTTCATGGCTGCTTGGCTTCTGGAGATTCAAGCCCAGTTTCTTCATCTGCGCTTCCAGGACATCTATATCACCACTCTTGCTTTCTGCCATGCCCATCATAGTCGAAATTGTAGATGTCACGGCTTCAACGGTAGGCCTCTTAGTCACATGTCTAGACGTGGACCCTGAAGAATCGGCAATCCTTGCTCGTAAGAGAGATATCTCCTCTTCAAAATTTGCCAGCCTTGACTGGATTTCCGTGCAAGATTTTCTCAGGTCATGTTGCATACTCTCCTGCTCCGCTGATAGGAGTTGTGAGCGAATAGAGACGGTATCCGTATACGAGTCTAATGTCCTCTGAATACTAGCGCACTGATCACGGAGGCTTATCATATCGTGACTTAACAGTTGTTGGCATGCGCTTACTTTCTCTTGCACTCCCTGTAGACGTTGCTCCTCAAGGCTGCCTTCTAGAGAACCCAGGAGTTGGCCAATGCTCTCAATGTCAGCGACTGATAAATCCTGATCAAGAATATCCAATGGCGTGTCACCAAGCATAATCTCTTTCCAAGAATCACCATTGGAGCTACGAGCCTGCTCCTCGTGTAGGAGGTATGACGAAATAGACCGTGAATTCAAGCCCAGTGTATCGACCATGGAGTTGATATCTCGATAAAGTCGTTCAATTTGCCCCGGAATACCGGGTTTG
This sequence comes from Talaromyces rugulosus, assembly GCF_013368755.1. Classification (NCBI taxonomy): domain Eukaryota; kingdom Fungi; phylum Ascomycota; class Eurotiomycetes; order Eurotiales; family Trichocomaceae; genus Talaromyces; species Talaromyces rugulosus. Next base: position 3,130,392 of record NC_049563.1, on the reverse strand, counting down.
AGCGATTCCCCTGTGTACTCTTGTCGTGGCATGAATGGATCGAGAGTTGGCACTGGAGAAAGTGGCTGCGCCAGCTCCGCTCGTCGTGTCTCTTCTTCGTCGTCAGAGGACAGATTTTGTGTTTCAGAGGCAAGTCGCTTGCTTTCGGCCGCTGCTGCTTTAGATTCTTCTTCCTCAATGAGATCACTTTGAGTAAGCGGCTCCTCAAACCTCGACGCTGCTGGTGGGCGTCCAATGGTCGCCTTACGGAACCCCCCAGGGCCACCAGGAGCACTGATGGAACGGACAGGGTCGGGGCGAAGGAAATCTTTCTTTGATCCTGGTCTAACAGGACTGGGCGAGCGAGGGGTTCTGTCCGCGTTTCGAGGCTTGGGTGGCAGGAAACTGGGCTGCTGTGAGATTTCTCCAAACAAAGGTCTAGAGCTTGGTGGCTGTGTCTTGGATTCGGGCACCGATACTTTGGTGAATAGGCCGCCTGTAGAATTCTTCAAAGAAGGGCCTCCAAAGGAACTCTCAGGAGAAGTCTTGAACTCACTCTCTGCTGGTTCACTTGGAGGACTGACGTCGTGGGTGATTTCTTCACCACTATCTTCAAAATCACCATCCGAACCGTCTGTCCCGGCTGGAAGCGTAATGGTAGATTCGTCTTTGGGCAGTGATGGTGTTTCGACAGTTTCTTTGTTTTTCCTTGGCTTAGGAAGAAAGTCGGGTGGCAGGGGTGCGTCTTCTGCTGTCTTCTTTGGCGGCGCTAAGAAATCAGGAGGCAGCGGGGCATCTTCTGGCTCGGTGGTCTTCTTCGTGGGCTTTTTGAGGAAATCTGGTGGAAGAGGTGCCGCTTCGGCCTTGGAAGTTGGAGTGGGTTTGTTGTGGACAGGATCGGGTGGTAAAGGAGCGTCATCGTATGAGCTTTTGGAAACATTCGACGAGGCTGATGTATCTCCAGGTCCGTAGACGGTCCGACTTGTGGCGTCCGGAGGAAGGGGTTGGTCAATGCTCGACTCGCTTGCCAATGACATACTAGGGACAACAGTTTTTTCCGAAGGCGAGGACAAAGGGCTTGTGGAGCTAGTCGTTCCATTCCCGTGTCCAAACAAAGGTGAAGGACGGTTAAATTGGGATGCGGCAGTCGATTGGGGGTTGGCACCAAACAAAGAGCCAGGCGGCTTAGCAGGTGGCGTGACAGAGCTTTGGGCTGTGTTAAAAGCCAAGGGTTGGCCAAACAGCGGCTTTTGCTGTTGTTGTGGCCCCGCATCTTCAGCGTCATCCATTGACTCGACTGGACTAGACTTATTAGAGCCTTCATCCAAGAGATTGCCAAATGATGAACCTAGAGAGAAAGGACCAGATGGTTTTGCTTGTGCAGGTTCGTTATCTTCAGCCGCCTTGTCATCTCGCTTGAAACTGGAGCCGAGAGCAAAGCCGCCTGATGGGAGTCCAAAAGAAGGTTTGGCATCCATCGTTGTCTGGGGAGCGCCAAAAGCGGACTTAACCTCAGAAGACCCAAATGGAGACTGTGTTGTTTGTTGCCCAAATGAACTCTCGGCTGGCTTATTGGATCCAAGGCCGCCGAATCCGCTACTAGCAAAAGAGCTAAATCCACTGCCAGCACCAGCAGCTGCACCCATGGCGAAATTGGATTGGGCTGCACCAGGCGAGGCAAAGGAGCTGAATCCTTTACCACCTATGCTTGAGGCCTGGCCAAACGCTGGACCCGATGTTGTTGTCCCGCCAAAGCCACCTTGTGCAATCTGGGGACCTCGTTGCCCTAGCGTTCCAGTGCTTCCAAATGAAGGGCTTCCGAAGGACGGCGCAGGAGGCTTCATGGGCGTTGTTGATCCGAATGCTGTACCTCCACCGAGGGCCGAGGGTGACCCAAAGGCGGGTTGGCGGGGAGCGCTTAGAGTTGACGTAGAGCCAAAGGCAGGAGTTGGACCTGGTAGAGAAGGTTTTCCAAATGCACTGGGCTGGGCTGCAGAGCCAAAGCTGGGTTGTCCAAAAGCTGGCTGGCCGAATGCTGATTGTGAGGTCTGGGGCGATCCGAATCCCTGAGCCGGAGGTGCCTGGGGGGCAGGAGCTTTTTGGGTCGGCGGACCGGCAGTATAGGGCGTGCCTGCCTCGACCGCCTTCATGTAGAGGAACCACCACGACATGAGTATGCCCTCGTTGTTTAGAGCCATTATGTTGGGCTGTGGCGTTTGCGTTTCTCTCTCTATATCATATGTCACCTTCTCTGTAGCGGACAAGTCAATACCAATACCGATGGTAGACGTGTCCGTAGCATCGTCGTTCAAAGGTAGTGTAGCCTGTTTGACGTCGTCCAAAATTGAAGTCGATGTGAATACGCCTGCAGTGTTTGCTTCTGCTTCCTTGAGTGGTGTTTTCGCGCGTGTGACCAAGCCAAGATCAGTAGCAGCAGTGGACGAAAGGACCAAAGCATCCTGCAAGCCAGGCTCATAATTGGCAAACCGGGAAATGAAATGGTATGCTGGTGCTCGACTGAGTCCGAATGGTGCGCAGACCTCGGGCAGCTTCTGGAACAAAAATGGAGCGTTCTGGCGTCGTTGAATTATGAAAAAATCCGAAGATGGAATCATTCCATTCTCGTCTTGTGCTTCATTTGGCGTATAGACGGCGAAGAATATGTTATTTTCGAGCCACGATAACGAGGAAACTAACTGCTGTTAGCGGGACGCATCAAGAGAGATCCATGATGGTAAACTCACCGTGTTTATTGCTTTCCAACGCTGGTGGACGCGGGATTTCTGCCTTGACCTGGCCTTGCGGATCCAATTGAACACAGGTACCATCTGCAAGGCCAGCTACCATCTGCTTTCCTTTATTACTCCAAGTCACAGAGGCCACCCCGCTCCTAAAGATAGGCCCCGAAGAACCATTCACGAGGGATGAAGTCTTGAGGTTAGCAAGCAGAAGATTGCCATCTACCGTAACCAAAGCAGCAAGCGAAGAAAGCTGCTCGTCTGTTGAGGCCGGGTTTGGTACCAAAGTGCGAAGCGCTGCGTTGGTCTCGATAGACAGTTGTGGCTGAGCGTTCCCCTGCGTAAGAGTAGTAGTATTGAAGACGAAAAGCCGGTTATTCGACTCTGTAGACACAGCCAGCGCACTATCTCCAGCGCAGAATGCGACGTGTGTCGGGCGGCTGGGCAATGCAATCTGAGCTTGAGGCTCAAAAGGTTTTGTTTTCACACCGCCATCGACTGGGGTTGAAATGGCGTCGCGAACAGCCTTTGTCGTAGACACAACAAGTCCATTTGGACCACCACCTACCACTAACCCATTCGTCGACGATATTGCCAATAAGGAGCTGGTTGGTTGAGGAAGGGCGTCGGCAGGCCAGGGTGTTGGAAGAAAACGAATATTGCAATCCTTGTCGACTCCCAGAAATCCAACATCCTGCAAGAGAGTTGAGGTTAGCATCCAACCATCAAAAAATTTTCCACTATTAAACATACAGAGGTGGTTATTTCAGGCAGTTCAGGACCTGATTCTGCTTGCGCAGACCCTGCGCCGCCACCAAATCCAAAAGCCATCCTGAGAGATGTATAATCGGCAGAAACTGGGCGCGACCTGTTCTCGCTTAGAAAAGACCGATGCCGAGTAACATTGGGAGACGACGGAGAGCTTGTAAGAGGCGATGAAAAGGAGCGACTCCGGAGTTGCTGCTGAGGGCTCCGGTGGAATAGCTGCAAGGTACGGTCGAAAATGTTTCTTGAGCCTCCCTCGAGCTGGAGGAAGGAGTGGTGAGCGCAGAGACAGGATCAGAGAGCGAGTTGATAATGCGCGCAGGCCCAGCAACTAATATCAGGGCCGCAAGAAAGCAAGAAGTGGCACGAGGCTGTGGCGGATAAAAAGGGAATAGTTGGTGATTATCGTCGCGAGTGCAGCTAGTTCTTATTTAGCTTGCCTTTGTATTATTATTGTTACCGCGCGGTGAAGCTTGGAGGCGGGTTTTCGGGCACTAGCTCGTTGCTGCCTGCGTTTCCAGGCACCAAGGCGGCTGCAAGGCTGCCGGAGCTTCGTCACGCCCGGCAGCTCTCCAGAGGTCGCGCATCACCTCAACCCGCAGTTCCCATCAGCTTCACCTCCCACCGCCTTTCATAATTTACCATCATCTACCGTCTACTTCAGCTTCTGATAAGCGTCCTGTCGTCGTCTTCGTACTCCCGACTTGCAATCTTGTTTCTCACTGAATTGCGTCTGGCCACCGAGCCTCATCTGTCATTATGCCGGGCTTCGACTTCTCCAACTACAACCGCAATGCGGCTCTGCACGCCAGAGGTGCTCCTTTGCCCCAGGCTACCAGTACGGGTACAACTATTGTCGGATGCATATATGACAAAGGCGTTGTGGTGAGTTTTGTCTTTGGTGGTGGTGGTGGTGGTGCTCCAATCGTAACCCAAACGGGGGAGCTCTCTCTCAGCACCCGGCTTTTGAGATCCATCACCAAACAGAGGGGAAGAAAAAGGAGTGTTTTTTTTTTTTTTTTTGACTAACAACCTTGATTTTTTGTAATAGATCGCCGCAGATACCCGTGCTACGAGCGGACCTATCGTCGCCGATAAGAACTGCGAAAAGCTTCACTATATCGCGCCTCAGATCTGGTGTGCCGGAGCCGGTACGGCCGCAGACACCGAGTTCACCACGTCTCTGATCAGCTCCAATGTCGAGCTGCACTCGCTGTCGACCGGACGACCCCCTCGCGTGGCCACTTGCATGACTATGCTGAAGCAGCACCTCTTCAGATACCAAGGACACATTGGAGCATACCTGGTAGTTGCGGGCGTCGACCCAACCGGCACACATTTATTCACCGTGCACGCGCACGGTTCGACAGACAAGCTGCCGTACGTGACCATGGGTTCTGGATCTCTGGCTGCCATGTCCGTCTTTGAATCGATGTGGAAGCCCAACCTGGACCGCGAGGGTGCCATTGCCCTCTGCTCCGAGGCCATTCTTGCCGGTATCTTCAACGATCTGGGTTCCGGTAGCAATGTCGACGTCTGCGTCATCGAAAAGGATCAGCCGTCGCAGCTGCTCCGCAACTACATGAAGCCCAACGACCGTGGCCAGAAGGCGCGCGACTACAAGTTCCCTCGTGGCACTACCAACTGGCTCAAGGAGAAGGTCATCACAAAGGAGGACATTGGCAAATACGTTACGGTGGAAGAACTCAACACTGTTGAGGATGTGGTTGTGGTTGAGCAGATGGAAGTCGACTCATAGAGGCTTTGTTTATTTGATTTTGAAATGAATACTTCTTTTTTTTTCTCTTTAATCAAAGGAGCAAGAGGGATTCCGCTGTAGTAATATTACAAGCTTGATTCAATTCTAGATGATGATATAACATTAAGAAATCGATGAAAGTACTACGGTAGTAACAGTTTTATGCATACCATTTCCATCAGACAATGACTAATACAATAAATATTTTATTGATATACATATATCTACATCTATATACACAGCACAACGCCGTTGAAAATTCTATACACCATGATCACCTATCTTGATAAATGATCCATTCATCAACCCCTTCACAGCTTGCGGATCCTCGAACCGTCTCACCAAACCCATGATATAAGCCTCTTGCACGCGAGATACGCCTTGACCGTTCTGCCGGAAACGAGTCACTCCACAATGATACAGGGCGCGTACCAGAGACGGTCGCACAGGACCAAAGTGGTGTATAGTGAATGCGTACAGATGAGTGACCAAATTAAAAGCCGCCCTTGGGGTCAGCTTTTCAGATGTAGCGATGCAAGTAGCCATTAGCTCAACAAAGGCCACGCAGGCTTGAGGGTCGAGCGCAAGTTTAGGCTCATTGGCCTTCCTTTTTGGATGATTGCGCAGCACGAGCCGTTTGTAAGGCTTTTGTTGATGTCCATACCGCCCTTGTGGGGTGTTGGCTATGGCTAATCCGATTTTCAGTGGCGTGTGGAAAGACATGAGGGTAAAGATGGCCTCGATGCTTTCTCTGCCCTGTTCAATCGACTGGAGCATTGCTTCAACAAATTCCGGACTGGTGATATCCACGTCTTGGATGTAAGGAAGATATGAAGAAAGCAAGTACACTTTTGTGGCGTTGAATGTGTCTCTGTGCAAGGCGGCATCCTTTAGAGAGATTTTTCCCTCTTCTAATTTTCGGAACGCGTGCAGTGTCGCACCGCGCGTGATCTGTATTCCGGTCAGGAGCGCATGGGTTTTCATTAATGTGTCGTTGCAAGGAACATTGAGCTTCTGCAAGTTGTAGATCAGCCTTGGCAAAATCTCGGTCCTGTTCCACCAGGGTGATCTCGTGACAGTCGTGAATCCATCAAAAAGTTTCAACAACGTTATGGCAGTTTTATCGTTCTGTTTCAATTGTTCGACACGCGGGTTATTAGCTGTCGCTGGGTCAATTGGAGATCTCAGCGCACTCCAGATCCAAAGGCGAAGAGCGATTCTCAACCCAGGAGATCCTTTCCAATGGGCAGCCTTGGGGGTTTCAGACAAGACCGGCAAAGAAAACGCGGTTTGGTTGTTCATATATTTTAAGCAGTGTTTCCAAATGACAAGCGTGCGACTGCGAAGACTATCGTCGGGTATGGAAAACACCAACTTCTCGGTAATGTAAACAATATAACGGGTAGCGAGATCTCCATCAAGTTGTTGCATTAGGCTTCGGATAGCTTCGGCGGTTTTCTGCTTGTGACCCGCGAGTTCGCCAGGCAAAGTCAGAAACTTCAATAGCTGGTTCGTGACAAATTCGGAAAGACGCCTTTCAGTCGAATGATATGCAATAATCGCCTCGTTTGCCAGCTGTAAAGAACGACTATCCCCAAGTACAAAACAGCGATCAAGCCATGATTCAAGAAATTCGGTATCGACTGGCGCCTTTCCTGTGGTCAATAACTTCAGAGCCCGGGCCGAGATAGAATCAGCGAATGATCGCACGGACGCATAATATGCAGCCGTGATATCCCTTGCCAGACACAAATATCGTTCATCGTCTAGGTCCAGCAGTTGTCCTAACCACGGATCCAGAATTTCGTGATATATTTCGTACAATGTAAAAACTTTACTTGCTCGCAGAGATTCCCAGATTCGATAATATAAGTAGGAAAGCTCCTCAACTTGCTGGAATTTGAATGGGCGATCGGGAGTTTCGACAACTTGCGGTAAGCATTGGATAATCTCATTGACTTCTGCAATTGGGACAAGGCCGAGCTGTATGGCTGTAGTCGTTTGATCGATAAGCATTTCCCTGTAAGCCACATGCATTTCTGCATCGTCGATGTAGCTGAATAGGGCCCGGTAATTCCCCACTCCAGACACATTCAGACTTGTATCGTTTAAGAATTCTATGAGATCGTATATCCTAGAATCCTTGCCGATACGGAAAGTCACATGGCAAAAGTGGTTGAGAATCAATCGACTGTGTTCTGGGACCTTTCGGATATCGATTTGGTGCCATTCTAAAGCTTTTCGCACATCTTCGACAGTGCTGCATCGAGCCAATGACGCTTCAAACGTTTGAGGGTCTGGAGTTTTTGCCTTGGTCTTTTTCGTTTTCTGAGTTATTTTTTCCCGCTCTAAAGGAATGTTGAACGCGGGGAGGTCAGGAACTTGGGGTTCGCTCCATACGTCGGCATTGTCGAGAAAAGATGGCACTTGTGGCGCAGGAGGGGGATTGGAGTAGGAAAATAATTCTTTAAGCATCCATTAGCTACGAGGCCCATAACCCAGTACCAACCTTCATCATGAAAGAAATCACTCACCCAACGGTTCCGGCCACCTAGGCGACCAGGATGAGTCGTCCCATTGACGCACGTGTCCACTGCCATTAGCTCCGAATAAATTGGCTACATTAGCTGGAATGTCCAAGGGCTGTCCAGATGTCGCTAAAGCCGTATTACGACGCCTTGCGAGTCGCTTCCTAGCTTCCAATGGACCAGGAACCCGGCTTTCGTAACGACGTTGCTGGCCGTTCACAAAACGACGAAAAGTCGAAGACAGCAGGTCGTCGCCGATCCAGATAAACTCGGGACGGGAGGGCGCCTGTCGAAGGGAATGGCGATAGGCACGGCCGGTGGCGGACATCTGGTGCTAAACTGCATCCAATTGGGTCTGTGATGGAGCTCTCGTTTGACTGCATCGTCTTGTGTTGTCGTTTCGCGCAGCCGGAGGAAGCTTCGGTCTTGGCATAATTACTAAGCAATTCTAACCTTAAACCAACTAGCCTTTTCATTTGCAGACTAGCGCCATTGTGCTATGAATTGTCTTTTGAACCTCGATACAACGTGCACCATGAAGTCGATTACTAAGATCAGAAATGCACTCGGTTTGAAGCGGTGAGGATAGATAGCATGTAGCTGAGATGAAAATCCCCCCAAACACGAGTCATGAAAGGATGCCTCTCCTAGCACAAGCTACACAAATACGGACAAGTTTTTCACCATTGGCTATCTCGCTTTTTACTCGCGCTGGATACAGGATCCAGGCAGACATGCTCTTGGAAGATTTGTCGTGTTCAATAGACAGGGGTATCCTTTGTTAATGCTCTACTGGGTAGTTACTATCAATTATTGGTTAGCCTTGCGGACTCAAATATGGGAATGGATGACGACGATCAGGCGACCACACAGGCTGATAGCAGTGTCTGAAGGCGACAAAGCAAGTACTCGATTATTTGGGCTCGGAGGATAAACCTTCTATAGCCGAGTTCACCCGGGCGAAGATAGTAAGTCGTACGCATCTCCGAAACCCAGCTGATGTGTTGTCTGCATCAGTCTTTGACTCGATTCGTCGTCAGATGGATGTCTAGGATTTTGCCCGGCTGTGCTCCTGCTGGTCATCTGACGTATCCCACAGCCTGCGTATTCGCTTCCAGAATGACTCGCCAGAATCGGGGGTAAACTCGCTGGCCCATATATACGTTCCTTTTGAACGGGCTCCGGAGGATCCCTTCGACGGCGATTTCGCATGGAGCATGACTCTGCACAGCACAGGCCAATTGGTGGGTACCATGAAACCGAGAAATTGGAAATGAGTCCGGATGAAAAGGGACACAGCATTGAGAATAAGCAATTCTCTAGATGGCCACGAAGGATGCAGCTGCATTGTCAAGAGTCAGGGAGGGCCCAACACCCACCATACTGACATCCACGGAGATACTGTAATAATCAGTCTGCACCAGATGCGTAGAAAAAGAAGCCTGTAGTAATAACCAGCACTGAACTGTCAAAAAAAAAGGGCATCACAGCAGTAGCAACCCGTCGCTTTGTGTGTTGCTATCGAGGATGCCATTCGCAAATCCTAATCCGGGCTGCATTATTCATTTGGGAGCAGGACCCGAATGTCTGGTTGCACCATGACGATCGCGCCGCTCCTAATTCGCGGGAAATTCTCCGCTTCGGAACTGATTCGCGCAGCCGTGACAAACAGGGAAAAGTGCTCAACAGAAAAAGAAAAAAAAAGCCCCAACAATGAACACCGGAGCAAAGCAAAAAAAAAAAGAGGAAAAGCGTCAAGAAAGCTCCACAATTGGGGCCCGTTGCTCTGGGATAGCGCCACTCTTGCTCCGGAGCTAATTTATCATAATACTGCAGGTCGACCAAGAGGGAAACCCGGACTCTTTTTATGACGGGTGCGTCGTACTCTTAACACGAGCCACTGCTGCAGGCTTCTTAGGGCTCACTCGAGAATAGTAATATGTGATGTGACTTGCGTTTGCTCTTTTTCATCCGAGGGCCTTCTTTCAATAGTTACGCGATTCTAGACGTCGATGTTGTGTGTTTGTTAGCGCTGATTGGGTCCCGGCTCCTCCACTGGACACGCTTATGCATGCCAACTGATAGTCAAACGGCGTTGTCCTTTTGTCCCTATTTTTGAGACAAATTGCCCAGTCCTGCACGCAACAGTGGAGAGCGGGATCTTTTGTCGCGTTCATCCGCCCGGTACTCCGTAGATGCGATAATAATTGGTATTATTAATAGGAACAACAGTAATCAAAAGACACACAGACAAGTCACACACGACAGACTGCAGCAACTCTGGACAACAAAAAGAACATTTTGAAAGACTTGGGGGAAACACCAACGCATTGCTTGAGCAATATTTGCAGCACACACTTGCATTATATTGGCCCACTCTACTTTGTAGTACGATCAAATGATAGGGAGAGCAGGAAGAACTACACCGTATGTCTTCTAGAGGATTCCGATGTCCCCATTGCAAACCGGCCTGCTGGGTCTGCCGGCTTGGCAACAAATAATAGTATGGTAATAGTAATAATATTAAATAAATAACACCACGTCAACGTCACAATCAGTTTTTAGAAGGGCGATGATCTCTTTGCACTTGGCAGTATTCGTCGTAGTACGGAGTACTACTAGGATTCCAGTTGAAACGCCGACTATTATTGAAACTGCATCGCGCAGCATATACGACTATTTAGCCAAGAATAAAACAACAACAAAAAAAAAAGTCGCCAAATGTCTTTTCTTTTTTCACTTTTGTTAATTTTATTATTTTGACTTTTACGTTCTTGCTCCGGACCATGTGATTAGCACGAGGTCAAAGCAAGGGATCAAGGGAAATTGATTTTTGCCAGGAAAGGGCGGCCATTTCAAAATTTGTTTTATCTACCATTGTCAAGCGGTGAAGCACTATTATTTCGTGCCACTCAGATTGAAAGATCGACATTTATTTTTTTTTGGTTTGTTACTCTCGAAAAGCGCTATTTGGCTGCCTGAAGGGATTGTTCGCCAACACCGTAGCAGTACATGTAGTAGGTATATACGAAGATGCAACTGACGTGCAGCAGCAAGTCTCAATCCCACTAATCAAAGGCTTCACGTATTTCTTGCCATGCATGGCTAATCTTTTGAACGTCGAACTATCCTATTCGCGACAATGCCCGCTGCAGGTAAATCTGGGATACTTGTAGCCACTACGAATTAGGTACATGTGCGGTTATTGAGGACAACAACGAAGCTTACTTTGCGCCGCAGAGTCGTACCCAGAGCCCAGAGCGCGGAGAATTCAGCCGTGCGGCCCCCCTCCCTCCCTGAGCAAAATATATTGTTCCTAGTAATTTCCTAGAAATAAGTCGACGCGAACGTAATAATATGTAGTACTACGTCGTACTATGGGGAGGGGGTCATGTGTTGTCCCAGTTTGGACTCGGGACTCTGTACAACGGTCCCGCCTTTGTTATTGGGGATGGTGGCCCCGATCGCAATTGCCAAATAGCCACAAAACGTATCGGCACGGGTTGGTTGACATCTGCAAGGGGTGCAAGTTTAGTTTTTCAGTTGACCCAGCGGCCTATACTAAATATGTACAGTACTAGACCGAGGGAGGCGAGGTAAATCCATTGAACAAAGAGGCAGAAGAAGAAGAAGAAGAAGAATTGTTTAGCAGTCTAATCCATCCATCCGCTCGGATCCCAAAAAAAGAAAGGAAAAAGGAAATAAGATTCAGTGGTACGGCGTACAGTAGTAACCGTCCCGGTCCCGGAAAACTGAAAACCAGCGTGCAAATCCCAGCGCAATGGAACGCCCGTGCTCTAGTTGCCGGTGTCAGGGCGGGCCGGGGCTCCATGCGGCGCGTGTTATTGGCCGAGAATAAGGAGTGGCGCGCGGTTGGGCCGAGGGCCCAACCGTGGCACGAAGTGGGGCTCTTGCACCCTTTCTGGCCCATCAAAGAGAGCTAAAGCCCAGTGCCACCGTGCCATCGCAGCAACTTCCCCCCCGCCGGCCGACTGACTGGTGGTTGGTCTTCCGCATGGGTCCGTCTGACTCGCCCTTTTCTTGTCCGCTTGTCGGCGATAAAGTTTCCGGGTGCAACTCCCAAAAAATAGGAAAAAGACGCCATGGCGTACTTCGTACCATTACTAGTACTTAGTGTTCGTGTTCCCTTGCCCCATATTTTTTGTTTCCTGGAGAAAAAAAGGAATCATACGCAGTAGTAGTAGCACGGATTAGTATTATTCAATAAGATTACATAGGAAAACAGAAAAACAAAATGAATATTAAAAAAAATATAGCTGCTGCGCATCAACCTCCGTCGATCCCGCTGGGATGGTTTCGCCAAGCGCTTCGACTGACGACCCTAAGAGGTTAGAGTAGGAACAGGGGTAGGGCGGGGGCGACAGGGTTGGTGCGCTACGGAGCGAAGAGATCAGGAAAACTGCGGTTATATTATTCATGTTCTTATTATGATGATTATGATGATGATGATGATTATCATGCAGCAACTTACCATTGATGAGGGAGGCGGTTGATGGATGCTGTCGTAGTAATAATGAAGTTGTAGATCTAAATGAGTTTAAACAATACGACCTCACTCTATCAGTCGATATAAGAGTAACTTGTATGACGTCTTGGCGCCCTGCACCTTCCACCCTCGCGATTTCCTCTCACGGAAGGCACGACGAAGCAGGCACGCGCGCGCCTTCCTTCTGCCGCGGATACCGCCTGTCGTAATAGGAAGGAGGAAGGAGCGACGGCCTCCCAGTTGACCGGTTGACAACTTGACAGCTCAGAAAGGGCGCAGCCTTGCATCCGTTTTCCTGTGGTCGGCTGCATGTCTTTTCTTTCCCTCAATGGTCTTAGCCGCTGCACTCATTCATGCAGGCCCCATGTGAAATTTCCCAGGCGTCCGGGCGAGCCTCTCGCTGGCTGACGGACTGCCGGTTTAGTTAGCCTAGAGTTAGTCCCAAAATCAGTTCGTCGACCTTCCCAGAGAACCAGATCCACGGAATCAGCCCTCGTCTGCCACTGGCGGCCCGCTCTCGTTCTGCTCTCCACCCTGGGACCCGGGCTTCTTTTTTTCCTCCCTCTCACTCTCTCGCGCGCTCACTCACTCCAGGCCGAGTTAAGAACAGCTCGTCTTCCCCAGTCTCGGCATGCCCCGTCTACCGTCTTGTGAGACTTGGCCGCTTTTTCATAAATTTCACTTCATACGAACCCGCTAAATATAATAACACTTGTTCTCGTCCACGTATGATTCCTCTTTTGCTCTTCCGCTTCGTACGCCTGGACCGCCAGGAATGGCAATGACGCCGGATGTGAGTGATTGCCTTTTTTTTTTTTTTTTTTTTTTTTTTTTTTTTTTTTCTCTTCTCCCTGTCTTGGATCTATCATTCCGTGCTTGTTTGGGCGCACTGGTTTAAAAGAGAATTGACTAATGCGAATATCTATCCGTAGGACTCTTCTGGAGATTGGTTAGTATCCATATTTCCCATCATCTACATTTTCGTCTGAACTGACCATCGCTCCCCCCGTTATAGTGATACCCAGTCTCTCACGGCCAGTGTCACAGACTATCCGAGGGAGAATGGTCGCACCTATCATCGCTACCATGAGGGTTGTAAGTTTGCCTCGTCCGTCATTGACTTTCTCCTCAAATGCTAACCATGGCCAGTATACCCGTACCCAAACGACGAGCAGGAGCTTGATCGTCTAGATATGCAGCATCACATTTGGAAGCAGGTCAACCAAAACCGGCTATATCACGCTCCTCTCCGGGATCCCAAGCGGATTCTCGACATTGGCACCGGCTCCGGCATATGGCCCATTGAAATGGGTGAGCTTCCTCGTCCCCCCTTTTTTTTTACCCTCTTTATCCTTACATGTCTGGCATCTATCAGCCGCTCTGTTTCCAGAAGCAAACATCACTGGGACAGACTTGTCCCCGGTCCAACCAACCGAAGTCCCTCCAAATGTGCATTTTCTGGTCGAGGACGCCACAGAAGACGAATGGCTGTGGGAGTCTGATTATTTCGACTACGTCCGTCTGGGCAACATGACTGGCTCCCTGCCCTCTGTGGCTGAACTCATGAAGAAGGTGATGCGAGTACTCAAACCCGGCGGCTGGTTTGAATGGCACGAGATCGACCCGACGCCACGCTGTGACGACGGTACCATGCCGCCGCCGAACGAGGAAGGCTTCAGCGCGTACGCCTTGCATGACTGGGTTGAATTGAATGAGAAAGCAGCTACAGAAGTAGAACCCACGCGAGAGTTCACTATTGCTCCTCGTCTGGCCCGCAAGATGAGAGCGGAAGGGTTCAAAATATTCAAGATAACACCACAAAGGTGCCCATGAATCGATGGCCACGAGATCCCCAGCTCAAGACGTGGGGGGAGTGGTACGAGGCCAACTGGCTGGACGGGTTGTCGGCATACACTTACAAGCCGCTGCTCGCCCTGGGCTGGTCGAAGCCTGAGATCGAAGTCTTTATGGTATCGGTTCGAAAGTGCATCAGCAATCGCCGTTTCCACACCTATCACAATTTCCACGTCGTGTTTGGACAAAAGCCGTATCCGGGTTAATAGGTGACTTTGCAATTGTCATGCTCGCTTCACGGCTTGTGTCGCCTTTTCACAGTGTCTGATCAAGCCAAGCAAAAGAATATCCTTGGATTCGATTTCATTGCACAAAACCCTTCTTCTTCTTTTCTTTTCTTTCGATATCACCATACATATAGGTTTGGAGTTGGTCACATGATAATTTCGCATATCCCTGGGGTGTTTAGGAAAACCGGACTTGCTTTTTTTCTTTCTTTTTGGAATAATATACATATTTGACACATTTTCTTGGCATTTGTTTGGTTCAGACGGATTTCACGACCTACATTTAGACGAGCAGCATTACGTGGCCGATGACATATTTGAAACCTTTTGAATATAATTTCTTGCATGGGCATATTTAAAAATGATTCGAGGTGAATAGAAAGGGTATATTTCAATATAGTTGATAAAAACCAATCATCTATGTTTCTATGTATAACCACCCCCATATTGTACAATTCTAGTTCTACCCTGACATTGATAGTGATGTCTCTCTAGTTCGACACCCCATCACGCCCCAATCCCCAGCGCCCAACCTCGCGCATCGCCTCCTCGCCGCCCTCCGCTAAACGCCCATCCGCATTCGACGGGTTATTACTCCCCAACACGCCAGCCACACAACTCCATCCACTGCGCCCACCGCCCCAACGCAGCACTTCATTCTTATACCTCTCGCCCGCATCACGATCCACAGACAACGCACCCGCGCGAAACACATCTTGCCAGATCTTATTCGCGATCGCGCGGTCAAAGATATAACTGTAATACGTTGCGCCGTAACCGTACAAATGGCCGAAAAACCCTTGCCAGGAGGTGCGCAGATGACCAGGGCTGTGCTCCTGCGGGTCGGGAAGCGCGCAGTGTGCGGAGAAGACTTTGTGGTAGATGTCGGTGCTGTTGATGGGACCGTTGGCAGAGGAGTGGTAGGCCTGGTCGACAAGGGCCATGAGGATTTGGGCTTCGTTTTCGACGGCGCCGTAGATGTTGCCGTGTGCGGAGCGGTCGGCTTCCATGCTGCGGATCATGTTTTCTGAGAGAGGTTGGTCGGTTTGCCAGTGTCGTGCGTATAGCGATAAGACTTCGGGGGCCGTGGCGAAGTTTTCCATGAGGACTGAAGGCAGCTCGGCAAAGTCGGTGGCGCAGCGCGTGCCAGAGATGGATTGTAGCGGTGTCTGGCCCAGGACAGAGTGGATGGCATGGCCCATTTCGTGGAAGAGTGTTCGGACGCTGTGTTCGTTGAGCAGAGTCGGGGGCCCGTTTCCGGAGACTGGCGGCTCTGGGAAATCACAAACAAGAGCAATTGTCGGCAGCTGGCGGAGCGTGTTGGATCCTGCATTCATGGCCGTGGCCATTCCATCGTTTGGGTGTGACGGAGGGTCCATAGCTGCTGATTCGGCAATCTCGTTTGCTGATATCTCACGAGCACATCGAAGCGTGAAATGTGCTGGGTTCGGGCTTTTGTTGGGTCGTGTGAACAGGTCGCAATAGATGACAGCAATGTGCTGACCCGATTCATCAACAACATCAAGCCGTCGAACGTCTGAATTCCATGTCTCTCCTGGAAGTGTTTCCTGCGGCACTAGTTGAAGACCATAGAGACGATCAAACAGCCGAGACAGACCCTGCATCACAGTACCCAAAGAAAAAAACTCGGGCACTCTGCTTAGTTCTCGAGACCGCCGAGACATCGAGTATTCTGTCAAGCGCTGTTGCACGTAGTATGCATGGTCCCAAGGCTGTAGTGGTGGCGCCTGTTTCATCGCCTGCAGCTTGAAAAGCTCATCCTGAACGTGAGATCGGTTGCTGTCAATGAGACTGGTCAAGAAATTAGACACTGCTTCGGGGGTCTTGGCCATTTTGTCACTCAAAGCCATGTGGCCATATGTGGAATATCCTGACAATTGAGCCAGCTCAGCTCGTTTCGAAAGAAGTTCCTCAAGCCGATGAATCTGGCGCTTGCTCGACGTCCGAGTTGCTAGATAAAGTTCTTTTCGGGCGGATTCATCGTGCATAGACCGTAGAGCAAGTTTGGGTTCTACCCCCAAAGTCGGTATAGAGATACTGTTCCATTTCTGTAGTTGGCGAACCACAACCGGATCTAGGCCCTGAGCACTGTTCTTTCTCAATGCCACATGCGATTTGGCAGGCTCTGCTCTGTTGACAAAGTCAGACCCCAGTTGGCTTATATCGTTAGACAAGTTGACAAATCGCTGCCTGTCCTTTGGGGGCATGTGAATCGCCGAGTTTGAAAAATCCTTGATCAAGATCTGGGCAACCGTCATCTCGGCCTCACTCCAATAAGATGCAACCTCCGGAGTGCCCGCTGCCGTTTTCAACTGATCATGCAGGCCCGTCGTAGTATTAAGAATGTTCATATACTCAAACATGAGCGCGTACGCCTGCGTCGCTGCCTCTTGGATTCTCGGGTCCGGGTGGTTACATCGCACAAAGTCCGACAGGTCAATCACTCGGCACAACAGGTCACTCAGTCGATCCATATCCTTCGCCATCGACCGGTATCCCTCGAGCGTCGACACCGCTAGGACTTTTGAAACGATGCGCTGGCATTTCTGCAACGAAGTATGCGCAAACTGTCGAAAGCCCTCGGGGCTAGTGAGGTATTGGTTCTGTACTAGACCGCTGCGTTTCGAAGTATTTGCGCGTCGCTGCGAGAACTCTCGCCAAAAGGGACGAGAATCAAAGACGCGCCGGAGGGTGTCATCGTCGCGCTGTTTTGTAAATTTGCTTGCAGCCGCATAATCGACGTGATTCGGCGATACGGCGGCGGTTGCAAGGGTGCGCCTGGACTTGACGCGCTGCAGGCAGTCTTTGCAGGTCCAAGGACGGTATCGCACGGTCTTCAGCATGGTTTTCTGAAATAAATGCTGAAGAGAGTTTCTAGACCGGTGGAGAAAAAAAAAAAAAAAACTTGTTGTCTAGGTATAAAAAGCAGCAAAGCAGCGCTGAGGTTCCTATCTGTTCTCGTAGCCGAGAGGCCGGAAAAGGCTTGGCTCGGCGCCGTCCCTTCCCGAGCGGCATCAACGTCAGCGCAAAAGACCTTCATCGGTGCCAGACGCCTCACTCCATCCTTCGATTTTCTCGCGCCGCTGCATCCATTGGCCCTGGACCTCTGTTCCAATTCGAAATGTCGTTCCGGCCAATGCTCCAGCGAGTATGTGTTTTTTTACTCTCCGTGGTTCTAGTGACTCCGAACTGACATTTGATAGCGAGCTGTTGCTCCCATAGCAGCGACCCTCCTCGCTGGAGGTATTGCAGTGTACCCTAGACGGACTGCCCACGCGGAAGCGCCCTCGAATGCTGTGCGTATTTGTTTCTGCTTAATCATATTCTAGGCCATTTCTGACTGAACCCGCCCCGTTCAATAGAGAAAACCCATCTACGAGGATTATTCTCCCGAGCCACTTCCCGAACCCACCAGACTTCCCACTCTCTCTTTCTCGACCCCAGCAGAGGAGGAGGCTGCGGCAGAATCTCCCAGTGTGACCGAACTTCTAGAGGGACAAGTCCGCCGGGCCCGTCTCTTCGTATATGCCCATTCCCTCGCCGCCGAGAACTCGTTCAACGACTTTTTGTCTCGCGTGCTCCGCGTGGAGAATGCCTTCACCAACACCGTCGCATCCCTTGCCCCCTCGGCTGAGTCTGGCGAGCGACTAATGCCAGGCGGCGTCTATGTCGTAGTGTCGGCCATGGCCGGGTCGATTGTGTCTCGAAACCGCGGTATCTTCCTTCGCAGTGCCACGCCTCTTGCGTTCGGCACCGTTGCCGCCTGGAGTCTGCTGCCCGTGACCATGAGGAATGTGTCGGACTTTATCTGGGAATACGAGAAGAAGGTGCCCGCCGTGGCTGACAAGCATCTCAAAACCCACAACTACATTGCACACGTTTACACCACTGGCATTGCCCACAGCCAAATGGGCTATTATATGTTGGAGGACAAGATCGGAGAGTACCGAGAGAACCTTGAAGGGTGGATTAAGAAGGGACGGTGATCGATCTTATCCTTAATGCTGGAACATGCTCTACAGCGTAATGCATTGTAAGATCGGTGATTTTTCTTTCTTCATCTTCATTTGACATCAGCCCTGGATACTATGTACATTTATTTTTTTGTTGCTTGAAGCGGACCAGACTTAGTATCCTGCCTAGAGATATTTCTTTTTAGACATCAAAAATATTTTCTTTTGTCATGTCAAATTTGGTACACACGAACTTTACTTGTACGAATGCAATGGTTTCGCATATTTTTCATGGATTTCATTTATACGCGTAAGTTTAAAAAAAAAGGGGCCGCTCACATAATAATACAAAATGATCAGATAGACACTCTAGCTTGTCAAGTCGCTTCGCTTTCTGCCTCTGGAGTCGCGCTAGGTGGTGGCCCTCCAACTTTTGGCGGTGGAGCAAGTGGTGTTCCTTTTCGAGATGGCGCAAAGTCCTGTTCTTTGCTTTTCTGCTCTCCTTCAGCAAAATATTCGTCAAAGGTACGGCTGGGCGAGACTGCTGCGTGTCGATTCCTTCGCGTTGATTTGGCTGACCTGGGTTGTGGCGCAATGCTGGCGTTGTTATTGAGGGCGGCTGTAGGAGAAGATAGTGGAGGTGGTGAGGAAATGTTTGCAGGCACAAGATAGTTTCCTGCAGCGGCTGTAGTAGAAGATGGAGGAAGCCCGGTTGCAGAAGCAGCAGGATAGTTTGGCTGCTGCTGCTGCTGTTGCTGCCCTTGGCCATCGCTTGCAACAGTCTCAAAGACAACTTCACCGGGACCCTCGACTTCTTCACCCAAGCCCACAGGTAATCTGTGCAATGCACCATACCCTAGAACAGCGCCCAGCGCACCCTCACCTCCCCATCCTCTCGTTGGAACCAGTTCAACCTCCCGAACCACGTCAAACTCGCTATTATAGACCCAAAGTACCAGACTGCGGTTTAAATGATCTTCGACCAATTCACCCAGGGCGGACTCTCCGCGCAGGGTCCCGCTGGGCGATCCCAGGATATAATCCGAATGCTCGAGTAGACCGGCCAAGTACGCGGGACTCAGAGGTGATGGTATCGACAAAACATGCCAGATGTGTTGCGAAGCCGACAAGGGCGCAAGTTGTAGCGTAAGTCCTAGTGACAAATTGTCTTTTGAGACGGGAATTGAGATTGTATGCGTTCGTTGACCCTAGGAAAAGGAAACTGTCATTAGTTTTTATCTCCGGCAGCAAGAGATATAATAATGAGACGTTACCTTTGCACTCCATATCCCCAGAGATACACTCGATCCGGCGCAGTTGCGTACCTCGGCCACAAAGAGGTTGGGATCGGGGTTCTCCTAGTGTCACACATGTGAGCAAACTTTTCCTTTAAGGAATGTAGGTTTATCAGCTTACAATCAAGCGACCGTTTATGCCAATGATAAAATCAAACCAAGGCTCCAGTGGCAGGTCGGGATCCTTGTTGCGGAGTACCTGGAAGCCAAACGAGTTGTCTGCAGAGTCATTGGAATTCGGCTGCGGGGATTCGGCATCGAGCCTGCTTATAAACCTGTTGAGAGCCCCGAACATAATTGCGGAGGCAACACGAAATGTTTCCTGCTAGAGCGTATGTCAAGAATATTCTCAAAGGGTTGTTTACTTCCCCCGCAAACCCGATCTGCATCTAATGCGTAGCTGTCCAGAACGGGTACAGGCGGCCTTGACAAACAGTGCAAACAGAGCTAGCTTCTCGCCCCACTTTTGTTTCCTGGCCCATGTGAAGAGAAACGAAAACCATATGGGAAGAATAATGGACCGCGACATGCCAATGATCAAGGTCCAAAGAGTCATCAGCCTACTGTCATGAGTGGGGAGACCGAAGAAGTGGCGCCTCCAGAGGTCCACCATTACAGTGACAAAAGTGAAGTTCCTTGGGACATTCAAAAGTACGTCTAGCTGATATAAAATATATATATTGATACTGACCTGTGAAAGCTATTGGTATCAACGCCACCGCATCTTTTCAAAATACGAGGAAGGCATCTGGTTGACCGACGATGCATGGTTTGGCGTCACCCCAGAACCAGTCGCAAAGTAAGATTTGCAATTCTATCATGCCCCAGTCAATATACTGACTTGTTCTCGTAGTAAAATCGCGGAGGACCTGGCTGCCTCTGTGCCGAAGGAAAAAGTTGTTCTGGTAGATGCCTTTGCTGGAGCAGGTGGCAACACCATCGCATTTGCAAAGTCGGGACGGTGGAAGCGCGTGTATGCCATCGAGAAGAACCCGGCGGTGCTCGCCTGCGCCAAGCACAATGCCAAAATCTACGGCGTCGAGACCGGAATTACTTGGTTTGAAGGAGATTGTTTCGATATCTTAAAGAACCAACTGAGTGACTTGGGCCCGTACAGCATAGTCTTTGCTAGCCCGCCGTGGGGAGGTAAGTTGTCCGCTGATGATACGGAGAAAACTAGTGCAATACTGACACACCTCAATAGGTCCAGGATATCGATCTGATGAAATTTTCAACCTTCAAACCATGGAACCTTACTCGTTAGATTTCTTGTATCAAGAATATTCGAAGTTTTCCAAATTCTTAGCCTTGTATCTTCCAAGGACCTCGGATCTTAGGCAGCTAGCCAAGGTCATTGACGACAATGAGAAGGTGAATGTGAGACATTATTGCATTGAGGGTGCGAGTAAAGCCCTTTGCGCTTACTATGGATCCTTTGATATGGAAAAGTCAAAGTCTTAATTTCGAGTGAATATTTCATTTCATGTTAGAAATGAGCTGCTGGTGCTTTGGGTTTGGCTAGAGCCTCCCCTCAACTGAGTGAACTGTAGCTACGATTACACAATTAAAAACCAAAATAACCAATCTCGATTTATTGCCACAAAGTATTTCATCAAAAAAATCACTTCAAGAGTCGTTCGTATATGGAATTTATAAGTCCGGAGCTGCACTATACTATTTAAGGACTAGCGCAATAGACTCCGTGATGGTCGCCGCGTCTCGCCGCCGCCTTTCAAGTTTCGTTTGTCGATGAATCTGTCCCCGCCAGGATTGCCATCACTCACCTTCAGTTACTCCCCAGTCATCACAGCTGACATGGGAAACACCTCTACTCGCTGAATCAAGCCCTCAGAAGTGAGAGTTTGAAACCTCACGCAGAACTCACTGGAATCCAAACCACTCGCCGCTATATCCGATCGCAACTACCTACTTGCCGAGGAAACTCTGATAATACGACATGCCTCACGCCACAGAGAACGGCGAGGGTGTCGCCGACGACTTCGACTTTCAGAATGTCTTGGCTCAGATCAACGCACCGGATGGGGGAAACTTTGATTTTATGGGACGTGACCTGGACACGGGTGACAAGGCCGACGATGCTATCGATTTCGAAGACTTCGACGACGACGACCTCCCAGATGAAGAAGACGGACCGGGCGCGTCTACTACTCAGATACCAGATATACCAGAGATAGGCTCTACCGATGTAGGACAAGATGACCTCTGGTCCGGCGACCTTTTCGGAGATGACGAACCGGCTGCAGGAGACGCAGCTCGTGATGAAGTCGATGATTTATTCGGCGATGGCCCGTCTTCTCCAGCCGCAGAAAACGTCGATATCACAGCCAAGGATCCTTTCTTCGAACAAGGCGCCATAACTGGTACGCTACCAGATACAACACTGCCGCCTTTGGCCACTGGTCCTGACGATGACGCCGAGATGGATCTCTTTGGGGAGGTGGAGGAGCCCATGACAACCCTCGAAGAGACCATGGATCCAGCCACATTCAATGCATGGAGGGAACAACAGGCTTTATTCGCGCGATCTGCTGCTGCCGCAGTCCCTGGTCCCGATCATATTCCAGCTCCTCCAGAAAACGACGAGGAACTGCTCAAGTCACTGTGGCCCAATTTCGACCGAGATTCCTTTCCTCGATTCGTCGAACTATTCCGCCACAAGAAAGCTTATTACTTGGGTAAACAGCCTTCAAAACCTCCTAAACCTGTCCTTCCTAGCAAGATCCACTTGGAATTCGGCGTAGACCAGGAACGGATTTTCAGGACGGGCGGCCAGGGTACAAAACGTGCCTTCGACCTCGAAAACCAAAGCATCTTAGCCATACAGCAAACTGATAGTTCCGAAACCGAGCCCGAAGAGATTATCGAAGCAGAAATTGATGAAAATGAGGTTCTACCCGGCGGAGTCACAATGCAGGACCTTCGTGTCTTATGCACAGATTGGGATGTTAAGAGTGATCTTTCTGAGATGGATCTGGATGATGATCTTGACCAGCAAGAAGCACGAGTTGAAGCTATTGAAGGAGACACTTGGTCCCTAGACATGGAAGTGACCCGTCCTTCTAAGAAGCGCAAAATGGGAAGAGACCCACGCGAGATCTTGGAGCTTTCTCATATCGATGTACCCATCCTCGACGACCCCGCACGTCTGACTTCCCAGATTGCGAAGAAAGTTGTGATTGATATGAATGATCCTCGCTTATTACTTGATACCCGACCTGAGGCTGTGTCGCAGAAACCCAAGACTTTGCGTGGTACTACTGAACGTGACGAAATGGATGTTAACGCCACAAAGCGTCTGAATCAACGTTACAACATTTCCAATGACGATGCCTATGACATGCTTAAAGAGAATCACCAGAACAAGATTCGGAGTACTCTGGGAAGTGCCACTCTCGAACATAGCATGCCAGCTTTGCGTTTACAGTGGCCTTATTACAAAACAGAACTCGCCACAGCAGAAGCTCGATCCTTTCATCGCCCAGCCATATCATTCCGACCTATGGTCAACTGTTGGTTCAAAAACCCCGCTGTTGTCAAGCGCAAACACATTAAAGGGAAAGATGCCAAAACCCTCTTTGATTCCACAAAGGCTCTATCTATGGCAGATAATTCCACTATGCTCTTGGTCGAATATTCAGAAGAGGCACCGATGAGTCTGTCAAACTTTGGCATGGCAAATCGATTAATACACTACTACCGCCGAAAAAACGTTGACGAGTCAACTCGACCGAAGGCTGAAATAGGTGAGACGAATGTCTTGTTGCCGCAGGACAAGAGCCCTTTCTCCCTATTTGGGCATGTCGAACCAGGCGAAACAACCCCCGCTATTTCAAACGCAATGTATCGCGCTCCTGTTTTCAATCACAAGCCAAAGTCCACTGATTTCCTAGTGGTGCGAGGTTCCACCCAGAATGACGGATCTAATTACTACCTGAAGAACATTGAAAATCTTTATGTTGCAGGACAGCAGCTTCCCGCAACAGACATTCCTGGACCGCATTCCCGAAAGGTCACAACGGTAGCGAAGAACAGACTCAAGATGCTTACCTTCCGCCTGATGAAGAAAGAGGGCAACATGCAAGTATCGATCCACCAAGTCACAGCGCATTTGCCGGGGTCTTCTGATATGCAAAATCGTCAAAAGATGAAAGACTTTGTTCACCACGACAAAGACACCAAAATGTGGGTGCCGATTGGGGTAATTCCAGATTCGGAAACAATCAGATCCTGGATTCACCCGGAGGATGTCTGCCTTTTGGAATCCATGCAGGTCGGACTGCAACACCTTCACGATACTGGCCATGCAAATACCCAAGAAGATGAGAATGACGATGCCGATGTCGAAGGGGAGGGTATGGTCAACTTTGAGCAACAAATGGCGCCTTGGCGTGTTAGCCGTAACTTCATGATGGCATCTCAAAGCAAAGCAATGTTGAAATTACACGGCGAGGGTGATCCCACTGGACGAGGAGAAGCATTCAGCTTCATCAAGACGTCAATGAAAGGCGGTTTCCAGCCCATTGGCGAGAGTGCCCAAGAAAAGATGGAAAAGCGAGAGCAAAAAGACTCTAGCGGCCATAGCTACAACGTAGCTCAGCAGCAAAAGGCCTACGACGCTTCAATTGCTCATATCTGGAATCGCCAGAAAGCTAGCCTGTCCTCCAGTGCTGAGGTAACCCCCGACATGGAAGGAAGCGACCACGAGCAAGAGGAGGAAGACGATTTCAACAAACCCACACCCCGAGAAGCTGCAACCCCTTCCATGCGCCGCGATGATGAGAGCATGAGTCAGTTTAGCAGGATGAGTAGTCGCAGCCAACGCGGTAAAGTCCTGAAGATCGTTCGAGATTTCAAGGACGAAAGTGGAAACATCTACCAGAAAGAGCAGGTAATCTGGGATCCTCGCGTCATCAGCAAGTATGTGCAGCTGCGGCACCAGGTGGAAGCCGTCAACACACAGTACGTACTTTCTATTGTTCGACTTTGTTTGCCACCAGACTAATATGTTTCTAGACTTACGGAACTTCTACCGACCGGCGATCCCGAAGTGGATGCTCGTAACAGAAAACTGTAAGGCATTTCCAATCACGTAACTTGAAGATGACTAACAAAATACTTCTTTGTTAGGCTCGAGGCGGAATTGACACGGTTGAACCGTAATAAGGAGAGACGCTTTGCCCGCGAAAAGCAGAAAGGAGCAGGGCGAACTCCTGTTGGGGATTCGGAAGAAACCGGCACTCCCTCAAAAGCTGGCGGAAGCACCACGCGAAAATGTGCTAGCTGCGGCATGGTTGGACATATAAAGACAAACAAGAAGTACAGTCTCCCCCTTCCCACTCTTTCTTCCTACACATCCAGCATACCTATCTAGGACACCATAAGAAGATGCCTGTGCTGACTTGTCGATAAAGGCTATGCCCAAAGCTTAACGGGAGTGCTCCACCAGATGAAGCCCTCAATGACTCGGCTTTTGCGGTGGCTGCACCACCTGCCTTTTGAGGGCAATCCACTCCTATCGAGTGGACTTACCTAGCCCCATTTGTCTTGGTGAATGTCTTGGAAAGGAATACACATGGTAAAGTGGACCATTCCCAAGGTAGCTAGCAAATTTTTAAAAAAGCTAGCTCGTTACCCTACGAATCTTCTAGCAAATGTCGTGTGGTGTCGAGCCAACAGGGGTTACCACACAGAACAATATACACATACATCAATATGGTCGAGTAAGGGGGGATTTGTGTGTGTATCTGTTTTGTGGGTATTTCTCCCGGCTATTCTTTTTGCGTCATGAGTTAATAGCTCTTGTTCTCGCATGTTATTCTAAGAAAATACCGATATCTCAACATGATATCACCGAGTCTCTTTTTCTCCGCTCCTTTATTGAGACCGCACTAGCTCAAAATATTACTAGGCTAATAGTCTCCAGAGTAGGATGGCTTTTCTTACATCTCCGAGTGTTTGAACCTTTCTATCAGACCGTGACTGTAATAGTCCCTAAGGTTCTATCCGAGGTGACTGTCGAAAACCTAATCCACAGAGAAAAGCGTTTTCCAACTGGAGATGGGATTGACAAGCACTGGAGCACAATGGGCGTCCCTCTGGCAAGCCCAATTTCATTCGTCTCGTCGCCCATGCCATTGTCCCATGGGCTGCCGTCTCTGAGTCTACTCCAGCCTCATCGCCAAATGCCACCTCCTACTTCTCTGTTTGTGTCGCGACATTTCTAGAGATCTTGGACGAAATTGGGAAAACTTTCAGAAGCCGACCAACTCTACGAACGCTCCATGCTCTGCTGTCAGGCTCACTGATGCTCCATTCTCCTATTTCGGAATTTTTACCTCGTCACCGGTCTCAGAGTGCAACATCTCAAATATCGGATCAAAACAATCCAGACAACCCAACCATGTCTTTGGGCAGGATATTTTACCGCCTGGACACCTATTCGGAGCTTGTTTGTGAAGTGGGAGTAAGAGAAAAAGAAATGCAACTTTTCTTAATCCCACCTTCACACAGCTTCAAATTAATATCTGTTCCTATCTCATTTGGAAATCCGCTTTCGTTAAACGGATTCTTCCAAGATTCGCCATTTCTATTCCCGTCAGTCAGACGAAATTGTGGAATTTTTGGAACCGGTATCATGCCTGTTATGTCTCATGAAGATACCGCTGCACAGTATGAAAATAATGGAGTTTATGTCATACTGAGTAGTCGTGGTGCACTGCTAGGCTTTCACTGGGGAATTTTTATTCCAACTAGGAGCACTGATGGACATTTCTGACACGCGACAAACCGCCAGGGGTAGCTGGTGGATGGAGCACAACAGCTCCGCAAACTATACTTTCACCGAAGCCGATGGTGAATAGCCTGTCGACCTTCTAGCTATCGTCCTAGAAACTCTACTCGAATGGGGAAAACACGACACATCAAACCATTTCCAACCAACGCAGAATCTTAATAAAATCTCGCAAAAGAAAGTACAAAATACCCCGTTACTGGGCTGCGCGAGCAAAACATTTGAATAATCACATCACATCACAAAGGCATTGAGTGGGCGTTTTATGTTTAATTATCATTGATGTACACTTGATACCAGGCGTTTTCCTTTTCTTTTTGGAGTGCCCCGAGGGGCTATTTTTATCGCATTGTTATATTCTATAATGTATGTGACACTGTCACTTGTCTGGAACGATTGCAGATAGTCTGAATAAAACAGACGCGAGTCTAAAAATAAATATGCCCTTGCCAATGGCAATAAAAACAAAACATAATAGAAAAGTGAATGAATAATCTTTGGGGTACTGTGGAGTAACAAGTGTAACAGACCATTTCTACCCACAATTCACTCCTACAAAGGCCGAACAATCTAATCGTGGAACAAGCTTCTCCCTCTCGCCGTTTCAAGGACATTTCTTACAGGTGTTGGTCGGCGCCAAGTATAACCCACAAATGCTTTCTTCGTACGAACATCGAGGGCTGTTGGGCCAACGTTTTTGTCTCGAAGAATCTTGTCGCGTGGTCTTTTATTGTCCTTTCCCCTTTTCTTCGCACAATTTTCCTTGGCATCGACGTTGACATTGTCATTTCTCGTTGTTCCCTGGCAGACAACAGTAACTGGGCGCGAGCTTGAACTAGACGTATCTTCTGCGGTTGGGAATTCCATGTATGAGATAGACGATTCAGACTCACTTCCTGTTGTTGCTTGGGTTTCCTGATTTGTACTGCTTAGACATTCGTCTTCAAAGTATTTGGTGTCTTCATAGCCTGTGACATTGGGAATGTAAGGTGGTTGCCGAATTAACATCTCATTCCAGGGGATATCACGAAAGAATCGGTGTGTTTTGATATCGTTGGCATCATTGGGATAGACGTGGTGTCCCTTGTAGTATGCACCCGATGTACCGACAGGGCTGGTATATATTGTACTATGCAGAGACGGCCAAAGGAAACAATCGTTGATCTTGTATTGCTTGCTGCACAATCGGAATTCCTTGATCTGTAGAAGTTGCTGAATTAGGTCGATTGCATGGAGCGATATCACCAAGTCGCTAAATCGCTCTTGCGGGAAACTCAGTGTTGTCCGATGGTGCTTGGGTGTTGTTAGCAGTGTCGTGAATGAGGCTGCTAGAGTACTGACCAATATACATCTCTTTGTATCGTCACGATTATCGCGGTAGAATGGGGTCATTCCATAGAGACACTCATGTATGTAAGCTTATTGAAAATATTATCATTTCCATCCATTTTAACATACCTCAAACAATATAATTCCAAGGCTCCAGTAATCACACCTGCCATCGTAAGCTTCGCCAGCTATGATCTCAGGTGCCATGTATTGGCTGGTGCCAACAATGCTGCGCGCAAGACGTCTCTGTTCATTGCGATCACGCCAATCGAGTACGCGTTCGCCTGGCTTGAGTCCAGGTGGGCGGTTTCCACAGTGATGAACGTAATTCATGGAGGAATTCGCTGATCCACGTTCGTTTGACTGATCTTTGGCGTCTCCTTCGACTTCAATACCTAGCTTGTCTAGGAGTGAATAGCGATGGCTATGGAAATACTCTTGGTTGTGTGACCAGTGCCCATCAAAAGCGAGTCCAAAATCACCGATTTTCAAATGACCAGAAGAAGATATCAAGAAATTCTCCGGTTTCACATCACGATGAATCCACCCAAGTCTATGAGCTTCTTCAATGCACAAAACCATTTCCGCTACATACCACACCGTGTCCCTTTCAGAAAGAACTCCTTGTCGAAGTAGCAGGCCGAAAAAATCACCCCCGACTTCGTACTCCATGATGAGATAAAGATGACTTGTATCTTGAAAGCTTGCAATTAGAGGCACTATCCATTTGGATTGTTCGGAAGAAGCCAAGAACTCTCTTTCAGCTCGTATGTGCCCCTCCTGGCAAAGTTGTATCATGTCTGCCTTGCGTATTATTTTCATTGCATAAACGTCCTTCCTCTCATTTTTCACGGCAAGACTGTTTGCAGGACGTTTTGATTTTGGCATAAGCCACAAACTTGGACCATCTCGAATACCGTCGACGTCTGTGTTTGCTTCTTTTCTGCTGACAGGTGCCGTGTCCACGCTACCTTTCTCCTTGACTAGGCGAACAACTCCAAAGCTGCCTTGACCTAGAAGTTTGACTGTTTCATAGCCTGCAGCTGATATCGTTTCCTTGTGATTGAATCGATTTGAGTAACTATTCATGACTCGAGTTTGTCTTAAATACTCGGTCTCCTGAGCGACCCATGCTTGCTTTGCCGCTTTTCGTTCCTCGTGGGTAAATGGAAGAGTGCACAGATGTTCTTGAAGCTCACGGTGTCTCTGCCCACGTGCATCTCGACCCGAAATAATGGCATTGAAATGAGTTTCTAGGAATACTTTTGCCGCCGCAGCTGCCTCGACTGTGACGATAGATGGCTGCAGTTTCAGTTGAGGGACTGATTGAGCGGACGAACAACACTGGCCAGATAAAAATTGAGGAACCTGAACGCCATTTGGAGCCTCTGACATCGTCAGGAGGGGAGAAGTCGAGACACCATCTGATGAGCTGCTACGGCTAGCTTGGCTGAAAACAGTCGATATGCACGTTGACTGGTCGGTGCTGCCTTGCGTGATGTTGTCCGAACGACTGAAAGATATCAAAGGTTGAGGTCCATCAGTATTTGAAATCCATGCCCTAGGCCTAGTCTTCCTACGGTGAATCACAGTGCATGGTCCAAAGATGGAAAATTTTCGCGGGAATCGCGGAGGTAGTGCTGGTGGCACGCAGATTTCAGAATCCTTTGACCACGTACTGTCACCATCATTGGAAAGCGTTTCGGCAGTCTCATCAGCGTGTAAGTTTTCGAAACGAGCGCAAGAAGACGACGGCGATGCTTGTAGCACGTTCGAATTTTGAGGGTAGTCAATGGAAGAAGATCCATCTAACTGTGTCGTAGGGGTATGGTTTGGCTGTTCTGTTGACCCACAGTCGAAGGCAGTGGGAGGGGACAGGATATCAGTTTCGCGGACATCTTCAAGGCCTAAGTCTAATAAAATCCCGTCACATCAGTTATTGGTTTTATTGACTCTTCGGAACCATACCAGTAGTCCCAGAACTCCAAAATCCAAGCTTCGACAACACTTTAGCACTACTTCGCCTCAACTGCAGCCGAAGTCGACTACGGTTTCGCTTCTCGTGGGCTTGGTCTTCCGCAGCAGAGTGAGATGTCGGCATCGCTTCTTCCCCAGGGTCATCATTGGCGACGGTCTTTGATGACGTAAAAAGCCTGAAGCGAGAGGCTCTCATCTTGCGTGTTGGCATGCTTGTAGAACCGTTGCACATGTCTTTGCGATTGTAGTGAATGTAATGAGGAATATGGCCCGAATGGTAATAAGGAACTGTCCAAGGTTATGTATTGATGATGTACGAATCGATACGGTTTCGACTAATGAAGTGTCAAAAATGAGACTTGTGGTAGAAAGCGTGGATGTGTAGAGTTACTGCCGCAGGGAAAGCGCAGTACGTACACGTGCTCTGAACCGAGCTGCGGCTTGTACGTGTACCTTTTTAAGGCAATTCTGTGGAAATAGTTCATAAATTTCTATATAGCGAGAGTTAATAAGCTCACTGTATCATACAAGCCATATAATAAAACCACTGGAATCGGACAAAACTGAAACTTTTGAGATACAATACTGAACCACGAGATCAAACAAACAAACCAACTCCGTAGGTGATATCCTCATCCTTGCCAAATGCATTGGAATGTGAAAAGACAGAAACAAGTCAGATATCGGGGTAACTGTGAGCAAGGGAAAAATGGTCTTTCATGTTACGGGACGCGTACATAAGAAAATGGTAGCAAAGAACGAACTGCAAGAAGTCGGGAGGAAACTTTATCGTAGCGCTATATGGATGAGTTCTCTACTTGATTTCCAAGAGCTTGACATCGAAGGTCAACTTAGAGTTTCCGGGAATGCCGGGAACTCCTTTCTTGCCATAGGCCAGATGGGATGGGATCGTGATACGACGTTCACCACCAGCAGCCATGCCAGCAATACCAATATCCCAGCCTTTGATGACTTCTCCTTTGCCGAGCTTGAATGAGAAAGGCTTGCCCTTCTTGTTGGCTATCGAAACTGTTAGAATGCTCGAGTGCCCCCAAAAAATGAAACAATTGTCATGACTTACAATCAAACACCTTTCCATCCTCAAACTTTCCAATGTAACGCATGGCGACTGTGTTCCCGCTCTTAGCAGCAGGTCCCTTTCCAAGCTTCTTGTCATCGATCTTAACACCCTGCACCTCCTTCACTCCCAAGGAACCGGTGGTTTTCTCGGCAGGCGTAGAGCCAGTCGGGCCCTGCTCCAGGTTCTTGGCGAATTGGACCTTCTTGTCGGTCTTTGCAGAAGCAGTCTCCTTGGATTCTTTCTTGGAATCTTTCTTGGCATCAACGGCAGCGGCTTCGCCGTTATTCTTTTTCAATTTTTTCTGTTCCTTCTTGCTTAGGGCGGCGTCACCGTTCGTGGCAGGCAGGGCTTTAGATGCCTCGTCCTCTGCAGCACGCTTGTTCTTTCCCTTGGTAGAGACCAATTTGGGGACTTCCTCATCGGAGTCCGCCTCGGTGATGCGAGGCTCACTAGGATCCAGCAGATCATCAAGGTCGTCGCTCATGTCATCGTCGCCGATCAATGCGTTGATGTCAAAGTCTTCCATACCCTCATCCTCGTCGGGCGAAAGGTCGTACTCATCGTCCTCATCCTCATCGTCGTAGAACTGACGACCCTCGTCGGTAGGGATCACATAGTTACCGGTCAAGTACACAGTATGCGTTCCGGTGACCTTGAAAAAGAGTCGTTCATTTTCGGAGACGGTGATGTCAAGCGGTTGTTGATATTGCTACAATCGTATGTTAGAAGACCAAAAAAAAAAAAAAAAAGGGTTGCCACAGGTATGTTACTTGCCTTCTGTGTGTCTAGTGTGCAGACGACCACTTCTTCCAATTCAAGACCTTCCTCGTCATCATCTTCATCATCATCGTCGTCACCGGTAGCTGGGGCCTTTCCTTTGAGAAGCTTCGAGATAACGGACGCAATATCAACTTCGCTATCGTCTCCAGTATCATCGTCGGCCATAGCGTCGGCAAGATCCTTGATAGCAGCGGCCTCCTTCTGCTGCTTGGCCTTCTCCTTGTCGCTAGGCCCGCCGTTGATCTCTTCATCATCGGAATCCTCCTCACTGTCCAGGCCATCCTCATCTTCGTAGTCGTCATCGTCAGAGTCCTCGTCTTCCTCCATGCCGTCGGGAATACGGATGATCTTGAGAGTAGCACGAGGTGGCTTGCTGGAATCGGCATCATCTTCATACTCGGGGCTGGCATCGGGATCAATGGCAGCCATGCTCAAACGGAACTAGATGCTGGTTAGAAATTGGGTTTGACTCCAATTACTTGGTGTTCACAAGGACTTGAGACTTACCATAGCACCGATGTTTTCAGGCAGCGCAGGCACCATTATGCCTCCAGGAGGCACCTGCAGTGAATACAGGGCAACGGGTTGAACTCCAGACATTGTGAGTGGGTGGAATGATCACTGTGATTGTTGTTTTCTGTCTCTCGTTGATGCGGACACCTTCTCTTGTCGATAAGAAAGATCCACTATTAGACACAAGAAAGTTGCAAGAG
Source organism: Talaromyces rugulosus (assembly GCF_013368755.1). NCBI lineage: Eukaryota > Fungi > Ascomycota > Eurotiomycetes > Eurotiales > Trichocomaceae > Talaromyces > Talaromyces rugulosus. Next base: position 3,098,075 of record NC_049563.1, on the reverse strand, counting down.
GAGAGGAAACTGGATGGGAGAGAGAGAAAAAAGTTGAAATGCACTCGGAAACAAAAGCGGTCAAAAAACTCGCGGCGGCAGAAGCTGTTGGTTGCTAAGGAGCTTTAATTTTTTTTTATCGCGGCCCCACTCTTTACCGGCCCATGGAACAATCCTCATCAGGTTGAATTTTTCTTACGTTGCATTACTTACTATTACGCGAAGAGGAATAAGAAGAATAAACGGGGAATAATAATTTTAGTCTCTAATATGACGGGGATCTTATTACTGTATTTATTGATATTGCATTGCATCATTGTTGTCGAGAATTCACATAGAAGACATGCATTCCATTTTAGGAAAAGCGCGCTATCTTAATTAGGTAATCAAATTAATATACAGATCACGTGCTCCCGCGTCGCGTTGTCGTCGCCACACGTCATCAATGAAGTGATTCTTGACCCCGTCTTACTCAGTCCTTGCCTAGGAATGATCACGCAGTTTCGCCCATGATGGGCACGAGATTGGACGCAAACTCTAATATAGTCCGCAAGAGGATCCAAAGCCGTAAGTAAGCTGCTGCCCGCTACTCGCGCATTTCGAATACTAATCATCGACGACGGCGTTATAGATACGTTTGATGGCGAAGATGGCGAGGAGTACGAGGCATCGAAATTTGGAGGCTTCCCGGATTACTTTCGGCGCAAGAAGATAAAACTTCAAAATCTAGATGCGGAAACCCGTGCAAACACCGCGGACAATCCTCCGATATTCCGTGGCGTGGTAGTACATGTGAACAGTGGTTTGACCCAGCATTCTTTGAGTGATATACATCACTACGTCGTGAGCCATGGAGGAGGCTTCCTCCAATATCTCGATGGCAAGACCAGCGCGACTCATATCATTGCTAGCGATTTAACCCCGAAGAAGAGAGAGGAGTATCGCAAATACCGCATAGTGAAACCCGCTTGGGTCGTGGAGAGTGTCAAGGCCGGCCGATTGCTACCATGGGACCAATATCGTGTAGTTGACGAAGGGCAATCTCAGAAGGTCTTGAAATTTGACCAGGGACTTCTGAAAACCCAAGCCAACTCCTATCAGCATAGCTACAAAGACCAGACCGAGAACAGCTGGTATACATCGCAAGTAAAAGACGCAGCAACCGAAGCACAAAATTCTCCTATTTTGCAAAAGCCTCCGAGCGAAAAGCGCGAATTAGTTTCTTCCGAAATTACTTTAAGCGCTGATACTGATTATGGCGATTTTCCATCCATGGGGTCCATGCCTGAAGCGGCTGGAAATTCGAACATCGCCAGCCTAAAAGAGGATACAATAAGGGATAAGAAAGCCGATTCTGATGAAAGACCCGATGACTTTTACCCTCCTGAACCTATGGCTGAAGAAACGGATACTTCAAAAGGTGCCGAACTTGTCCGAGAAACGATACCTGTGAAACCCGGTATGACATCAGAAGAGTACAATGCCCTACTACTATCCGACCCTCGCATGAGGAAATCCAGCGTCGTCAACCCTGATTTTGTGCAACAATATTATAGAGAATCGCGTCTTCACCATCTATCAACTTGGAAAGCAGAGCTTAAAGCAAAGCTCCAAGCAGCCACCCAGGAAAACGTACAAAGCCACGCAAATGCAAAACGACGTGTTCCTGGCGCTCGAAGATATATATTGCATGTCGACTTTGATAGCTTCTTCGCAGCTGTATCTATTCAAAGACATCACCCGGAATTGATAGACAAGCCAGTGGCAATCGCCCATGGCACAGGCAGTGGCTCGGAGATTGCGAGTTGCAATTACCCTGCCCGTGCTTTTGGTATCAAGAACGGGATGTGGATGAAAGGTGCACTGGAAAAATGTCCTCAGCTTAAAGTTTTACCATACGATTTTCCTGGCTATGAAGACGCCAGTCGCCAGTTCTATAGCTGTTTACTTGCCGTCGATGGAATCGTGCAGAGCGTTAGCATTGATGAAGCATTGATCGATATTACAACGCAGTGTCTGCGAGCCGGTGGTTCGGACGGGAAGGGTATATCTGAAGGGTCACTTTATCGAGAGCAATCAAAAGCCGACGAAATTGCTAACGATCTACGGAATGCGGTCAAAGAAAAGACCCAATGTGCTGTATCGGTGGGTATTGGGGGCAACATTCTCCAGGCCAAAGTGGCACTCCGCAAGGCGAAACCTGCCGGGCAGTATCAGCTCAAACCCGATGAGGTTTTGGAATTCATAGGAAACCTAACGATTCAAGATCTTCCCGGTTTTGCATATAGCCTGGGTGGGAAACTTGAAGAGCTTGGAGTAAAATTCGTGAAAGACGTACACGATATATCCAAAGAAAGACTTGCGTCCCATCTCGGCCCCAAGACTGGCGCGAAGCTGTGGGACTATGCTAGAGGTGTTGACAAGACAGAAGTAGGATTGCATACAGTGCGCAAATCGGTCTCTGCGGAAATTAATTGGGGCATCCGATTTATCAACCAGGGCCAGGCAGAGGAATTCGTGCAGAACTTGTCAGATGAGTTGCACCGCCGTATGCTTGAGAATTTGGTCAAAGGAAAGCAACTTACTATTCGCGTTATGAGGCGATCGTTAGATGCCCCTTTAGAACCAGTCAAGCATCTTGGCCATGGGAAATGCGATGTCTTTAACAAGAGTGTCCTCCTCGGTGTTGCTACCAACGCGAGCGAAATAATAGGAAAAGAGGCTATTGCAATGCTGCGTAGCTTTGGCTTTACACCCGGTGACTTGCGGGGCCTCGGTGTTCAAATGACTAAATTGGAACCGATCAAGTCCACTGGGGGAGGAGTGGCAGAAAGTAGCCAACGACAGTTGAACTTCAAAGCATCCCCAGTGACAAAGAAACAGGTTCAGGAAGTTGACACAGACTTGATCGAGAGCCCTATGAAAGGAGATGGGACCAGTACCGATGCAGCTGAAGTTCTTGACAACCGGCCGGCCTTTGATTCATCACATAAGCCTTTGAACATTTCTGGAACGCAGTTCATAATGCCATCACAACCAGATCCCAAAGTGGTTGCAGAGCTGCCTGCTGATATTCGGTCAATGTTGGTCCCCAAGTCACAGGCCCGAGAAACCTCGCCATCTCCAACGCAACGCCGAAATGCTCACACTAGTGGTGGCCAACTCCCTCCACAGTCGCAAATAGATCTAGAAATTCTGGAAGCATTGCCAGAAGACATTCGATCTGAGATATTAGGCTACTATTCGCGTCCGTCGAGCGAAGGAGAATCTAATCAACCGGGGCCTCCTCGTCATCAGCCTGAACTACCACCTCAGCCTCCTCCGACTCGCTTAGAAAACGTCGCTTTTACCACCAAGAAACCACCTTCGCCGCCAAAGAAACGGCGTGGTCGGCCTCCCAAGTCGTCCACTGTTGCCAAGTCCCAGATCCGTTCTGGCTTGTCGCAGTCCACTTTCAATTTTAACAAACGGATAGCGAGTGAAAATGCATCTGCAGAGAGCATACGGCAAGATTCTCCCGCTTTGGAGGAGTCGGATGAAGTTTCAGAAGATTTTTTGGCAGCTCTGCCTGAGGATATCCGGCGTGAAGTGCTAGAGGAGCAGAGACAAAAGCGAATGAGAAAGAAACCTCAGGCAAACGTTCAACCTGAGAGGCCAATATCTTCCAGAGCAAATACTCCAGGGGAGCCAGTCATTGTACCAGAGAAACGACTTCAACTACCTCCTCATCCTGAAAGACCAACTTTTACATCCAAAAAATTGTCAGCTCTTCCCGACCTTCGTGAAGCGATTGCGGCCTGGCACGCAGCTTTTTCGCCTGAAAATCCTTTCTTGGAAGACGTAGAAGCTCTGGCAATATATCTGAAGCGGGTTGTTCTCGAAGAAAGAGATATTGAAAAGGCAATTTCTGTAGCTGATTGGCTGCATTGGTTAATCCAGGACAGTGCTGGTGATGATGCTACGCCTCAAGTTAAAACAATGTCATCTCAAGAGGCATCCCAGAGCTCACAGCCCGAGACCACATGGGGTCAGGCGTTACAGATAGTGCGGAATAGCGTTGCTGCAGCGTTTGAAGAACGGGGTCTTCTTCCACCCAGCTTCTCGGCCTAGGTGGTTGTACGATTTATGATGGTATACTTGTTACCATAGTCTCATGTTTATCTTACGATTGAATGCTTCTGTACATGGCGCGTATATAGTGGAGTTGAATTGAATATCTATTGTACATATTTGGATACCTATGATTGTTCATTACTATTATCCCTCATGAGCCAAGGGAACTTGTTGCGTCGCACAATGAACCCCGCCCCCTTGCAAAGGCAGCTCATTAATATAGACTTGCCGCATCTCCCTCTTCTCACCAAACACGGCCTTCAAAATTTCAAAAGCGTTGGCATCAGCCTGCTCGTCACCAAACTTGGGAACGATAAGCCCGTCATTGGGCAGATAATAATTCACATAGCTCATTACTGGCGACCATTCACCACCAGACACCACTTCATCCATGGTTTCTTTATCCAACCCCAAACAATCCATGTCTGGTTCGGGTATATCGATGACCTGGAGACTTTGCCCTGTTGCATCTGACTCCTTTAGAAGGATTTCTCTCGTCTCTTCGTATACTTTCATCCACACGGTTTTGGCTCTGGGTCCTGTGGGTCGACTGAGAAGTATCAGGCCAGGCCGCGCGAATCTCGCTAGAGCATCGATATGGCAATCCGTGCTATCGGCACTCTTGACACCAGGAACCCATAGCACTTTCGAAACACCCAAGTAACGTTTTAGGTCTTGCTCAATTTCCTTTTTGTCTTTGCCAGGGTTTCGATTTTCGTTGATTATCGAGCTTTCCGTTGCCAGCAAGGTCCCCTGACCGTCGATTTCCAGTGCGCCTCCTTCCGTGACGATACTCGCATTTTCACGCGCAATTTTCATATCATTCAGAAGCGTCTTCGCCAAAGTGACCGTTCCAGCTGTAGCATGCCGATTTCCCCAACCGTTAAAGTTGAAATCCACCCCAACCAGCTTGCCTTCTTCTTCTCGTGCTGAAAATTGCCGTAAAACAGTAAACGTAGGCGCAATATCTCTCATCCATAGATTCATATCATCCTCTCGAACGGGATGAATCCTAATTTTATACTTCTCAGTCGCAGCGGACGAGCCGCTAGTGGCCAAGCCAGTGCTAAACAGTTCACGTGCCTCATCAAGTCGCTCCTGACCGACAACTAGAGTAACTGGCTCAAACGCAGCGATTGCGCGGGCCAACGCAGATACTTCGTTTGTTGCGGCTGTTAGGGATGCTGGGGTTTGGAATGTAGGGTTGTTGAGGCCCGGCCAGGCGAGAATACAGTGTGAGTGGCGAGTCCATTCTGCAGGTCGCAGGAAAGACGACGCTGCTGCTGCGCGATGGAAGGCCATTATTGGGGACAAAAGAAAAGCTGGAGTTGGCGGTGTGTGTGGTTTATTTTTTGGTGAGAAAATCAAGTGATGTACGTTTTAATGTACACTGCAGCCTTTGATTCGAGTCTGTTCTGGACAATACACGTTGTATATGTAGAAAATATACTAGTCCCCGCAATTTTCATGCTAAGACCTCCTTTCGATCGCTATTGTCTTTCTTCAGACCCAATGGCAAGAAACACAATATTGAAAGCGATCAGTTGAGAAGACGGAATTTCGACGAATGCAGTAATGACCTACCGTAAAGGGTAATTAATCATTTTGGGGTTGTCGCTTTCCGGAACCGGCTATTTGTTTGGCATCGCCGAGAACGTTATGAATGCATTTTCATATTTAAATGATCAATTGATGCAGGACTTTATAACGATACTATTCAAGAGATTAAACTTGCATGTGTAAATATCGATTGATCCGTTGCTGCGTCCTGCGCAGTTTTATCCTGACATTGACCTAAACATTTGAACAAGCTGCAGAGACGCCTCTATGCAATGCTGCTTTGAAAGTACAAGAAAATGTTCCAAAAATTTAAAGGTTTAACTTGATAAAGCGGAAGATTCTCGTAGAGCCTTCTTCTTCTCATACGTCTCCCGCAAAACATTCTTGATATTTGCCTGCGCCTTGGTAAAATTTGCCGCAGAGACTTTGATCAGCATCTCTACTTGCTCAGGCGTCCACACAAGATTGTAGCTTCCAGACCACTTTGCTGTCGAAGGATTGTAGCCAGGAACGGCATCTTCGTTGTCGAGCAGCGGCATATAGACGATGGAGTTGCCTTTGTGGCAGATTGGAGCGGGAGGATTGGTGACTATATGTCCGTAGGAATCAATGACCTCGGCTGGCCGCTCGCAGAGGTCGCCGTCATATATTTGGGCATATTCGTCATCAGAGTGCCTCGTTGTAGGACTAGCCTGAGAAGAATCAGATGTTGAAGATGACGTTGATTCAAGTTTTGATACCTGTTTGGTAGTATCTGTTGGTCGCTTCGTATATCGAATACCCCGTCGACTACCAACCTGATCCGCACGTTGTTGGAATACGTCCTTCTGGACGTCACTAGATGCATCTATGTGAATGATCACATCAACTTCCCGCTTCGGGTGCAGTAAAACATATGTTGGACAGTTATTATCCAACCCCGAGTCCAAGAGATGTATCCTGGGAGAGTTCTCAATGCCAGGGGGACGAGCTTGCCCCTTGGGAACTTTGTTGATATGGAACGTAAAGTTATGCTCATTGCATGCGTGCAATGGATGATGTTGCTGAAAGACTTTTGTCTTCTGTTTCCCCCACATATGTGTGATCTTGAGCGCCAGATCATGCACAACATTACCCAGCGAGCCCGGCGGAAGATTTCGCTTGATTGTGGCTAGATACGCATCCAGCGGTCCAGCGGGTGCACTGGTACAAAGGCCGAGCAACAGCGCCAGAGACTGTTCAGGTAATTGCATTGTAGATTTCCCCTCATCAAAAGGCCGACCAAACCCCCATGTTGGCACCCAGGCTTCGAGTTCATCACAACCTATCTCATAAGGTGTCATCTCAAACCATTGATACCAGGCATCCACGGTCGTCGACTGTTCGTCTAACAGAGGATTTTCATCTTTAAAGGGATGTTCCTTATCCACCCAGTCTTTCCAAGGTCTTTCATGGCGGATGGCAGTCATGATAGGCAGAGGCTCCTGGCCTTCATCCAACCATTTGCTTGCACTCGACCACTTGCACCAGCCTCGGTTGGCATTCGGCTTCTGGCGATGTATACCAGATTCCTGACTGTGATGGAGGAAAAGATACCCTGTTGTAAAAACAGAATACAAGTCCATCAAAACAACATGAAGACTGCTGACTTGTTTCAGCATCAATGGACCCAATGTGTCGTAAGTCCCATTAACAGCAGTCAATGTCGTGCGAATGGCTGGATCTGATAAGGGGTGATATGGAGATAACCGTTTTTGGAAATGGTCTATAATGTGATCGATATTTGCATCGGCGAAAGTGTAATAAGCCGAAATAGACCAGCAAGCGCCGCTGACACCGGCTACATAGGTGAGCAAGTCCCAAAGTCCGGCCTTTTTCATCTCTGCCATGTAGCCGACGAAGCCGATCATGGCACGATAACCACCACCACTCCCACCAAAGCCAATGATGGGGATATCATCTGGGTGAACTTGCTCAGCATCCAAATCCAAGTACTTTGCAAAATGGTCGCGAATATGGAGCTTCCTCTTAGCCAAGAAAGCGTTCTCTTCCGGTCCCAAGTCCAGGCCACGCCGGACATGTGCAACTTTTTCAATCTCCGGATAGCGGCTGGCGTCCTGGATATCTTTATGAATCAGCGCTTCTGTGGTGAAAACATCCCTCGCGAGACTGATGTCGGCGATTGCCTCGGGAAAGGCCGGTTTGACGGTCTTATCCCAAAATCTGCGGATCTTGCCTCTGAACCGGTGGCCATGGGCCTGCTTCTCGTCCTCAAATTCCGAGCCGTCAGAATGCGGCAGATAATGCTGGTGTGATAGTATCTCCTGCTCATACTGTCTTTGCTCTTCAGTTCCTGACTGGTGATCGCCAGCAGCTGGAGCGGGGCTGTCTTGGTTCCTATTGAGCCATGTCATCTTGGCGAGTATAAGTTAGTGGTGATAGAGTGGCAGCAGTTGGCGAGATGTTAGTAATAAACATCGCTCCGGGCAGTCGCGAACTCGCTGTCCCAATCGGGCAGGCGTTCGTTGCATGCTGCATTGCGGGCCGCTGATTGGCCTATGTCTATCCCACCTAATTAGTTAATATTAGTTAGTTAATATTAAGTAGGATAACGTAATCGGTAAGCGAGCCGCCACTGCAAGCGAGCCGCCACTTCCGCTCAAAAACGCGTCCCATAACAATTCCAATTTGTTCAACACGCCAATATGCCACCAATTCGCAATGAAAACCAGTCAAATTCTCAGGAACAAGAGGGAAGACTCTTATTAGCTATTTCCGATTTACAAAATAAAAAAATCTCGACTATTGGACGAGCGGCAAAGATTTATAATGTTCCTCGGACAACTCTACAAGATCGACTAAACGGCACTCAACAAAGATCTCAAACACGCGCCAATAACCATAAATTGAATAAATTTGAAGAGGAATCGCTTGTTCAATGGATATTGGACCTAGATAAGCGAGGATTACCTCCCCGACCATCTATGGTACGAGATATGGCCAATATTTTACTTGCACAACATGGAAATCAACAGGTTGGAGAGAAATGGGTATATAATCTAGTTCAACGTCGCTCAGAGCTCAAATCAAGATTTTCACGAAGATATAACTATGAGCGCGCTAAATGCGAAGATCTAAAGATAATTCAAGAATATTTTGGATCTGTACAAGAGGCTATATTATAATATGGTATCTTACCGGAAGATATTTACAACTTTGATGAGACTGGCTTTGCTATGGGACTTTGTGTAACTGCAAAAGTCATTACTGGAAGCGATTGATATGCTCGTCCAAAGCTATTATAACCTGGCAATCGAGAATGGGTAACTTTAATTGAGGTAGTTAATTCTACTGGGTGGGCTTTATCTTTATATGTGATTTTTAAAGCAACAAAATACTCTTAAGAAGGCTGGTTTGAGACTCTTCCAGAGGATTGGAGAATTAATATTAGCGACAACGGATGGACTACAGATAAGATTGGAATAGATTGGCTCATTAATCACTTCATTCCTCTTACCAATGGCTGCATGATGGGAAGATATCGAATGTTGATTCTTGATGGCCATGGAAGCCATCTGACTGCGGAATTTGACCAAATTTGCACTGAGAATAGTATTATTCCAGTCTGTATGCCTCCTCATTCTTTACACCTTTTACAGTCTCTTGATGTCAGCTGTTTTGTGGTTTTAAAACGGTAATATGGACAGCTTGTTGAACAGCAGATGAGGCTTGGATTTAATTATATCGATAAAATCGACTTTCTTACTGTATTTCCAGAGGCCCGTACGGTGGCATATAAAGCTGAGACTATTCGGAACGGCTTTGCAGCAACTGGATTAATGCTATTTGATCCAAATCGAGTTTATTAACAGCTTACTATCTAATTAAGGACTCCTACACCCCCTCTAAGTCGATCAAGTAATACACAATCATCCTGCTTACAAACACCTCAAAATCCACGTCAATTTAAGCGCCAATTAAGCACAATAAAAAAGCGGATAAGCCGGCGTACAAGGAGTCCCTCTGAAGTTATTGATGAGGCAATTAATCGCATGTCAAAAGCTTATGAGATGAGTATTAATGAGCTTCAGATTGTATGAAAGGAAGTTCATGATCTACGAGCTGCACATGAGAAAGAGAAGCAAAAACGCAGACGATCTAGAAAGCAGATATCCCATGAGCAAGAAATCACCAGAGAAGAAGCTCAGGCGCTTATACAGGGTCAGATTGAGGCATCTCAAACTGTTACTACTGCTCCGGTCGAGCCAGAGCTTCCAGTCTCTCAACCGCCTGTACGACGTCAATTTCGCTGCAGCGGTTGTGGTATTGCAGGACATAGAATAACTGGATGTCCTAATCGTACTGGTAATTAATTTTTTATATATAATTAATATTTTGGGTATAAAATTGAGATTTGAAATTTATATAGATTGCATTTTCGGGCGGAAGTGGCGGCTCGCTTGCAGTGGCGGCTCGCTTACCGATTACGTTAATTAAAGTATTAAATCCCTTCTATTAAAAATAGAGCCTATCCTTGGATTTATATTGAGATCTATTATAAAATACAAATGGAGATGGAAAAACTGACTACAAAGAAGAACGTAAAACTAAACGCAGCACCGTAATTGAAGAGATGCTCGCATTGAAACATTATACAGGCCAAAACTCAAGCCGCGAGAACTGATAGGCGAATAGAAATATCCAATTGTAACGCAAGATAGAACCTTTGAAATTCCAAGTCATACTTTACTTGAGTTGTTTGTGTCACTTGGTGTGACAATCTTAGTCGAGTATGTGGTAATGCAAAGTGTCTTTCTTCCGCAAAGGAGTTGTTATTCTAGGATGGCTTCTGAATATGCACAATATGCATATTCAACCATGTCGAGGATTCCTTCGCATAGTGTAGATGCAGTAATCCTGCTGTATATAGATCTTGAGAGGCTTGGAGAGTTTCAATAATCATGCTGGAGATAAAAACTAGCCATTCTTGTTATGGAACTGGACAATAAGGCCCAGGACCAATACAGGTAGCGAATAGAACGAGTAAAGATCCTTGCGAGCAATAGGGGAACGGGCCTTACTTATGCCCCGGGCCGCATTAAAGGTGTCCCTGTTTGGTACCGAGCTATCAAAAATTCCTTTGTCCTCTTCCGCCTTCATTGGTTTCTATAAAATCCTGATCGAGCCACGTGCCATTCTTCTTCTTTTCTTTTTATTACCCTAATCATCCTCAAGGACGTGTTGGATCACCGGGCTGGTGATTCTACCATTTGGTGTTCTCGCTTATGATTGATATGTTGAGGTTTTCTACTATCAGTTAATCGCAGTTGAGTGCCACCCAGTGTGTGACCAGGTAACTGCCATATTAGGCTGAGCTTGAGGTCTTTCTTGACTGTGGGGCAGATATAATGTGAAATAAAGGAAAAACTCGCCCTCTAAACGCTTTTGTTTGCTACCCACGTGACCCTTGTTATGTATTGACCCTGGGTTGCTCAGTCAGGCCCCCGCCTTGCACAACACATTTCACCTTTTCTCCACATCTCGTCCAGTTTTCTCTTTCTGGAGCCTCTCTATCTCCATTCAGGTGGCGTTCCGCGCGTCTTGAATTAGTCAAGATGGACCTCAAAGATATGTCCGTTCCTCTCAGTTTCATCCAGGGGGTAATGGAGAGGATGGAGATGATTCTTGCGGCCCAAGCACAGAAAGGTCAACCCCTCACATGGACAGAATCAAGAGAGGGTCTTCTTATGCGTCATATATTTTCTCGACTGAATGCAATATCGAAGCCAAATGTCGGGTTTCGCACAGCATTTGTCCCCCAAGCTTACCCGCCATGCACACTTCCCTTCAGCGCTCTCACCAAAATCATGCTAAAGGACCTACGGCTTGAGACTCACCACAAAGGCAAGTATCTAATTCTGAGATGCATTGTTCCGTCTTATCGATTGATAAATGTTATGTCCATCGTAGAAGACGAGTGTGGCGATGTGATCATGCTTACCCTACGCCACCAAGACGAATCTCGTTCTTGGGATGAAATTCTGGGATGCGGGATGATACTAGCTGTGAAAGAGCCCTATCTCAGGCGTATGTCAGATGGGACAAACGGAATTATCGTGGATCATGTCTCCAACTACAAGCACATTTCAATGAAAGACAATCTCACGCCGGATCGGTGGCAGGAGAGGCCCCCAGAGTGCTATGAAAAAGCAACAACCTGTAATATCACCGGAAAAGAGCTTGCCAAAGAAAATATGCATTTTTCTGCTATAAGCAGGTATGTCTTGCTATAAAAAAAATTTCAAGTTAACGATCGTCTAATCAGATAGCAGCTACACTGAAGGTCTCAGCCGTTGTCCCACGGAGGAAGAACTATGCACTCTTAAACTCAACAGATCCGAGGCATATTTCATGACAGATCATCTTGAATCTGCACTACTCGACATCGAGTCTGTAGAAAAAATGTCAAAGCCGGAGGATAACCTGTTATTGGACAAGGCTCGAGTGCTTTATGAAATGCAAAAATTCCGTGAATACTGCGACACTTTGAAGCCGTTGGCAGTCAAAGACCCGAAAAACGAAGAGTTGAGGAAGAAGTTGCAACGAGGTATTGATCGACTTATTGAGCAAGAAAGAGGTAGATACAAATTTAGCAAGCTGTACGATGAGGTTACAATGCTTCGCCCACCAGTATTGGATCATGCTACTTACATTGGCCCAGTGGCGGTCAAATCTGCGGATCATCGGGGACGGGGTCTATTTACCACCAAGGAGGTGAAAGCTGGAGATCTTCTTCTATGCGAAAAAGCGCTTGGGCTTGCATTTGTCGATACATCAGCCCCCAATTATCGAGGAACACTCTTGGTCAACGCTCAGCAGGGCACTGCCACTATAGGGGGACAGGTCGACCTTCTGACGATCATGATACAGAAGCTTCAGAAGAACCCATCTTTGATCCCAGTTATCTCTGAACTTCACCATGGTTCGTACGAACCTGTTGGTGTTTCCTTCGTCGATGATGCTCCAGTGGTTGATACGTAAGTTGATCCTTGATCTTCCACTTACTATCAAGGACTAATCAAGTTATAATAGTTTCTTGATCGAAAAAGTTTTATCGTTGAATATCTTCGCATGCCCATTGACTACTCGTGACTGTTGGTTCGGTTCCATAACAAAGAATGACGTCCGTATTAACAAGTCTAACGCAAAGTTGGGCTCTTGCGGGCTCTGGAAAGTGGCGTCCTACATCAACCATTCTTGCAATATCAACGCCCAGCGCTCATTCATCGGAGATATGATAATCGTTCGTGCCAGCCGCGATCTCGCACCTGACACCGAAGTTTTTACGGGATATGACATGCCTAGCGCTGATGGTTACGATGAACTTCAGAAGAAATTTCAGCATTACGGCTTCGAGTGTGATTGCGCCATATGTCAAGATTACCGGGATACGGACAAGGAAACTCACATCAAAAGAAACCGTCTAATTGCTGCGGCCTCCGAGGAAATCGAACGTCTTACCAGATCAAAAACAGCCAAGGCTGAAGCTATTGTGGAAAGGTTGGCCGCTTGTTATACCAAACCAGCGCTCGAAGTTCCTCGTCTAGGGTTATGGGATATACAATTTCAGCTTGCAGAAAAGTACTCTATCTACTTCAAACCCGAGAAAATTGTGGAATTCGGCCTGAAAAGTTTGGAGTCGTTGGGATACGTGATACAAGGAGGCGAAATTCCATGCGAATCAGTTACCCTCAAAGTCATACAATGGGGATTGATGATGCCTCTTGTACTGAGGTGTTGGGCTCTTCTTTCGCTTTCCTATCATTTGGTTGCACCAGAACTTGAAGGTCAAGCAAAGGCCTATGCCAAAATTACATACAGAGTCTGCATTGGTGAAGACGAGACTTTTGACAAGGCATACCGCGAGCTTCTCCTGTGAGGAACTATTTGTGCCCTGAAAAATGGATCTTCCTTTCGTTTATCTTGTTTTTCTTCTCTTTTTTTGCCCGCTGTTCATGATCTCTTTTATCTTAGCCATGGGTTGATTGGAATGAATCATGAAAGTTGGAGTTTCCTCGGGAGATATTCGTGAAAACTCTAGACTGGCTGTCGCAGACAACATTGTTTTTACAGTATTTGGATGTCTATTCGTTTTTATACAGGAACTTTAGTCTATGTGATGACATTAGGGCTTTTATAGTTCTAATACATGCCTGGATAGTGAGTTCAACCTTTTAATCCCAATAATGTCTATTTTCGTAGTCTAGAAGATATAATAAAACCCATAAGAAACTAGCCATGCACAATCAATAACCATCCTGCAGCGGTTCCCAGACGACGCTTCTTCATCCAAGTTGTTACTGAAGGATGTCCAGAAAAGACAGAACCCATATTGATGATCCATCACAGAGATAAAATAATCACCGAGAGTGACCATTCTAGTCCACAACACGCAGCCAAAAATCCAAGTTCACAGAGAGAAAATCGGTTAGGTGGTCAACCGGATCCCCCTTGGCATTATACTCGATAATATCTACAGGTATGTACCCAACGAGAAGTATATGTAAGTCCCCCAGGCCTAGGCTGTGTTTTCCCAAAGACATTAGGTCGTCGTGAAGTGGTGTTGTTTCCACTTTCTCCGATTTCTCAGGACCAGACTCGGATTTAAAAACGACGGCAATCCTGGTTGACTCCTTCTTGTTGAAAAATGGAAGCTTGCAACGAGGAATACGCTTTGGCTTGGTTGCTCTCACGTGTAGGTGTGGATATTCGTAAGGCTGGTAGTCTGCTATCATCTTGATCCACAGCCCGTAGCTTCCTTTCTTTACGATGAGGGGATTATCGGGTGTGCAGCCGCTTTCAGTCGTTGATGATTCATTTTTTGATTCGTCCAGGAGGGCCAGCATGTAGCAAGGCTCAGCTGTGCCTTTCTCGTTGACATCGCTGGTATTCATGTTTGATGGTTTGTGGTGGAGCTTTTTGACGCCACTGCGAAGAAGGAAGGTGGGAGACGCAGGAGGAAAATGGGAGACGCAGAAAGAATATAAATGTCAGTGAAGGAAGATGGGAGTCACCGAAGGGAGATGGGAGTCACCGAAGGAAAGCAAACAGTAGGGACGACAAAGAACCCCGATCGAGGCATTTCAAACACATAAAAAGGGAACACACCGATTAGAGATTGTTTTTTATCCTAGTTATAATTTATCAGAAAACGGAATATAAATATTTACAAGGAGTCAAGAGGCCTTGCATACATCGTTTCAGCCTTCTATAAAAAGTCTTAGGTAGAACAAATTCAACCTTTCCCCCCCAAATGAGTAACACTAGTAGTACAAAATAAAGACGCATTTTTTGGTATTTTACACATTTTACACTGAAACAAGATACACTGAGGATATTTAAATCATGAATATACGACAGGTTATTTGTCCATTCTAGGTTTAGATGCCAGTCGCCGTAGTCGGAGAACAAGAGAAGGAAAACACAAATAAATTCGAGTTATACCATGACTCTACAGCTAATTGGTTATATTTAATACTAATATAGATTCTGATTATATCGAAAACTTGACTACGTGTTTCGTATCGTAGAGCTTAATTATGTCTGGATGAATGTGTGGATTGGTGTTATCAGATTATAGTGGAGGGCTCTAATCTAACGAACAACTTGAAAATCGGATCTCGCTCATCAATAATGCCACCAGTACCCTAACCATGATGTCTCAGTTGAACCCCAAGGGCTTCGTCTATAGGCAGGCGTCTGACAGAGGCCTATTTCACCTTCACGAAGAACTTGATGTTTCGGTCCTTTTCTTCAACGAGTTTGATAATATCTTCATCTTCTTCAAGGAACCAATGTATTTGCACCTTCAAAAGGAGAAGTAAAAACTCATAGGACCCTGGATATAGTTCAAACTCACCCAATTCAAGTTCTGCACGCGGTTCGTCGAGTTCGACGGGATGAGCTATATGCTTTCCAGTCTCCATGCACTGAATGTAGATAATTTGCTTGTAAAGGTCTCCAGAGAGCAGGGCCAAGTAATTTCCATCAGTAGGCTGGCCTTTCACTAGTTGCCAAGCAAAAGCTTCTGGTTTGGAGACATAGTTGAATTCCAACCTCACTTTGTATCTCCCACTTGCCGGTAGTATGACGGGATCTTCTTTTTTTGACCCATATACGCTGCTATAAATCCATTTCTCGACGTCGCCATCGGATTTGTTGAAGGCTAGGTTGTATGTAGCGTATTCAGGACCATTAGGACTGGTAGAAGATGTTGTTGAGTTTTGGTCTGTCATTATGGTAACCTTAAGTGGAAAATTAAAAGTCGTCAGTAAAATTCTAATCTTTTGGATAGTATTTCACACCTGAAGAGAGAGAGAAATAATCCTTGAATTTACCAGGTCAGCGATCAATTTATATTTTTCTCTGTACAGTCATTACCGACTGAGTCATGCCTGCCTACATTGTAGTCATAATCCTACATTGACTCACGTGCATACATATAAAGATACAGTCATAGTCGTAATTATAGTTACATACACGTACACTATGTAGCATTCAGTTTGTAATTGAATAAATAAAGGAGATAAATCTATTTATTGGTGCTGGCTATAGCTTATACATATTGTCAGATCGCTATCCCCGTCAATAGTCACCGCGCGTGAGGGAGGTTGGCAAGGTTTAGGCACCCGGTTACCAAGTGCACCTGTTGGACGCGCAGTGAGGTAATATTGCATCTTGCACAAGGGTTTCTCATCCCAGTCCTTCGGCTCTACTTCTAGCACGTAACAATTTGATGGTTCCATCTCGCATTCTGAGAATAAAAATCCCGATTCACTTCCATCATGCGTGATATCGACACGACCATCGGAAAACTTCCAAAAAAGGGGCGAATTAGATTCTTGTGGCACAAGCCAATGAGAGTTTTTGTACGGAGGAGTTTCCGATCTCAACTCCAGGTATAATTTGTATTTGCCTCCTGGTAGGGGAATGGGATTGTCGCTAGTTGCCCCTTGATGTTGATTGGATTCCCACATCTCGTTGGTTTCTGTATTCACGGCTATAAAAACCATATAGCTCTGAATCTTGTCACCCATATCGAAAGCTTTGGGGATTGAGTAACGAATCTTGAAATGAAATAGTGGAAGATTTGCAAATTGAAAATCTGGGAGGAAGAAATGACTGACCTCGTTTATGTACATTTATAGTCGTAGGTACAGTCAAATGTTGAGTCATTCTAATGGCAAAAATGACAAAAATGACTAATACTTCTCTTGAAATGCAATAAAGCTGAGTCACCAAGCTAACTATGAAAGCCGAAAATAAAGAATATATGCGTGCTCTTAGAGGAAAGCTTTAATCGGTCAAGAACTTGAAACTCTGCAGTACAGCCACCGAATAGCAAATGGTTTGAACGTTAGATCGAATGCTTTGAGCTAACAAGGCACCGGCTTGACAAAAAAGAAATTCAGCGCCAGACAAAACCGGGATTCCTAGAAAAGCTTCGGGACTTACCATTATGAATGAATGATTGCCTGTTGGTCATTGATAATTACTGGTAACCCTGGCGCTAAGCTGGATGCGGTAAGACTGCGCTGTTCGAGACTTCCATTTTCGGATACAGTCTGTATTGCATTGTTCGCACAAGTTATTGAGTCAGCTGGTACTGGTTATTTGCAAGTTGAAAAATAAGTTTTAACTCTTAGAGCGGGAGAAATTGGATTTGACGTCAACGTTCAAATGCTACAGGTGAAGAAAGCCCACTACAAGTGACATAAAGGTCAAAGTAAGACGTCCAGGAATATCACCAGCTTATAAACACGTTTATTTTATTATGTCAAGTAGAGTTAATGTATATTGCATTGTTTACAACAAATTCAAGGTGATCAAGTTGACGATGCTACTGAAAATGAAAGGTCGAATTGGGTATAGTCTGAAAATGAAACACATAAGTTACTTACACAAAGAGGTAGAATATTCACTCTTAAAAATTTATTCCCGATGAGTCATTATTCAAACTCGAAAAGGCCTGATAAAAATAAATTAGTCTTTCGATCCTCAGCAACAAAACGAGAAAATAGCTTACCCAGGAGTCCAGCTGCGTCCACCAAACAGATCCATCTAAATTATCCAAGAAGTTGAACCCATCATCACCAAATAAGTCGCTAGAATCCAGATCGGGAATAGCCGTGTTTCCGGTATATTGTTCAAAATTGGGATTCAAGGACAAAGAGGCCGATGGTTGATCAAGGTTCGGGGCTGCGTCTTTAATAATTTCCGGCTGGGATTGTTGGGAGAGCTCATCACCGTGTGGTCGTCGTATTTGACTCGGATTAGGGTCTGATGCAAGCTGTCTGTGGACATCGAGCCTCAATTCTTCGAGAATAATACCGTATCGTCGACTAGGGCAATTCTTGCGCGTAGCTTTTGCGAGGTGAACCTGACAAGTTTCTGCAAGGCTGAATAAATCCTGGCCTTCGTCTCCCGAGCCAGACAGGCTTGGAGATGCCGGGTTCTGAGACGATTGATGTTGTTGAATGGTGTAGATGTATACGACGAGAATCGCGCAGAAGCATATATAATGGGTGAACCAGAAAGACTCTAGCATGGATCCTCGCCCAGCCATTGCATCTACTCGTTGCATGATATCCTTGGCAGCATCTATGCAGTTTCGTACATGTGTTGCAACCAAGTCAAGAGGCATCAGGGGCCGACGGCTTAGATCGGTGAAATCATTGAGAATAAACAAACGAGTTGCATGTATCATGGCGTGGTCATATGCTAGTTGTAAGACATGGCTTTGCCTACATAGCGGTTGAATCAAGCTTGAGGCCTGGACACTGCTAAATAGCGGATGAAGGCTTTTCTTCCATTCTTGCAGTTCCGCGACGAGCTCAATAGCTGCCTTATAGGGTGCTACTGTGGATGTCGATTTCGTCGGATATACTCTTCGAGAGATCTCGCCCGTAATATGCCCAAGTCTAAGCCAGCAGTTAGAAGAGAAACTTAAAAAGAAGGATGAAGCAAGCAACCTGAAATGCAAGACCGATGCCGTCATCATGCAGTCTGCGGCTCCTTGGAATTTTGGTGGCGCTTCCAGGAACATATCCTCATCATTAACCTCGTCCGGCATATCTTGATCAATGTCCTCATCGTCTAGCAATCGGGGGCGTCCAAACATTACACTCAGGTATTTGTCTAGTGTATATGCGCTCCAGAAGATGCGCTTACGCAGCTCTTGCTCGACGTAGGCGGGGCCGCCACGGTTGATTTTTGATAGTCGCCTCCGGTGCAGACCCAGCGCGGTCACCAGCTGCATGGTAGTTCCAAACATGTACCAACATTGGTTTGCTCGGGAAGAAGAGAGAAGAAATAAGCAAAGGCCAAGTCGTACCTGGACTGTCTCCAAGGCGGGTGGCCCGGTCTCGATCGACATCAAATGCCGGGCTGCTGTGTACCACCGCTCACTAAAACATGTCAGATATCTTGACAATCAGACGACTGACCAGGAAGCAGTTCTTTGCCTTTGTGGAAATATGCGCATACCTTTCGCTTCCTGTGTGTGTTTTATCCGTCCCACTACTCCGCTCCTCTGCTAAGATCGAAACCGCAAAAATCATGAATATTACCCCGACCTTGGCAGCTAGTTCACTCGGTGGGGGGTTAGACGGCGAGATATCCTTCACATAGAGCATATCAATGAGCGATTCGACATTCCTTCTGTGGAGAAAGCGGTAGGTCACAATTGAAAAGTCGAAATAAACATCCAGCAGGTTCCTTGCCCGTTCTCTTGGAGGCAATTTCAAGCTCTCCCAGTCTGCCTTGGTAGAAAACGGCCGATCGCCAAACAATAAGACGGGTGTGTTCTTCGGGGTCTCCTTCTCAATGATCTTTGGGTTGGTTGAAATGATGTCATCTTGTTTGAGCCGCCTCCAG
This sequence comes from Talaromyces rugulosus, assembly GCF_013368755.1. NCBI lineage: Eukaryota > Fungi > Ascomycota > Eurotiomycetes > Eurotiales > Trichocomaceae > Talaromyces > Talaromyces rugulosus. The sequence continues at coordinate 3,078,509 of NC_049563.1, read as the reverse complement.
CTTCTTGAGAGAAAAGATATCCCAGATGAAGGCCCTAGATAATTCCCCTCAAGATCGGTCGCCTCCGGTTCTGCGGAAGTACTTCTCGGTGAGAGCACTTCGATCGACTGGGGGCTCCGGAACCGTGGGGTGGCCGACGGTTTCTCTAAAGCCGAGACAGGGTGAGGCGAAGCCAGGGCTTCTGTTGGGGAGCGATGAGCATGCGCTGAGCGTCGTACAGCATTCTGACGGGCCGGTGAGTCAGGGCCGGGCAGTGGAGATGGCGGCGTTCCTCGGGTGTACAGGGCGTTGTACTCGCAAGGTCGCGACAGTTTGGCGCATCGATGGCAGGGTAGCGTGCCGGAGCATCTAGTCTTCTTTCTAGGTCCCAAATATTAGCATCTATATGGATCCTCAAGGGATGGATTGCACAGCAATCTCCAAGTTTGCGGGGGTGGGGATACTCTTTGCACGAATCGCAGGCTCGGGTGATCTTCCGACGCTCAGCGGTGTTCTCCTTCGCCGGCTGGTCCGAAGCCTTGCGTTTGAGGCCTGCCGGCTTCGCGTTGTTAATGGACTGAGACTGCATCGATTGTAGTCGACTGATCGCCTCTGGAGAAGAACAGTCGTTCCTGGTGGAGTGGAGGAAAGGAAAAGAGCGAGATTGGGCTTGCGGGGCGGGCTCCTTCCCCTCCCCGCATCGCTCGATCTCCGAATCTCTTTTGAAGAACGTCGCGCGATATTTTGTTCTCCATCTCTTTTCTAATCGGCTATTTTTTTTGATTTCCTTTCCTTCGTCGTGAAGGACCGCTCAATGGACCGACGAATCTCGAGCCAGAACATGTACCTTCGCGGCAATACTCCAATGCGCTGTCTTGTTGCATCCCGGACAGCAGTCCGAACTAGCCTCACCAGTTAGGCCAATAGCAAACAATTGCGCCCAGGGTTGATAAGTTGCATTCAAAGACGCTGAGATAATTATGCTTACGCCTACTGCTTGAATCAACAGCCAATAGTATACAATTGCGCTTAGGGTCGATAAGCTGCATTCAAAGACGTTGAGATAATCACGCCTACCCCTACTGCTATGACTCGAGGGTACTATATATGATACGTAAAGAAGAGTGGCATTTTGCTTAGTCGCGTCTTGATTGTTTCTCGTTCATTCTACTGTGAGGATCGGAGACTTTTCTGAGCACCATCTTCTCAAACTACGATTCAAATAATCGATAGACCAAAGAATCAAGAAGCAAAGCAGTACAGCAAACACAAGGGAGAAGGAAATGGATCGTGAATCATTACTGCATCTCATTGAGTCGGACAGGAACTCACACATTGCCTTTTTACAAGAGGTTGTTCAGGCTCCATCTCCCAACCCTCCTGGCGACACTACTCAGGTTGCATCAGTGATATCCAAATTTTTGCGAGAGAAAAATATACCCTTCGATACACTGGTTTATAAGGATGAATGTCCGAATATTGTTAGTGAATTTTCCGGCGCGGCAGGTACAGGACCCAGAGTGGCTATGAACGGCCATATGGATGTTTTTCCTGTAGGAAATGATCACTCTGGGTGGAAGCACGGCGGTCCATGGTCCGGATACAATGACGGCAACGCAATTTACGGGCGTGGTACAGTCGACATGAAAGCCGGGACTGTCGCCTCAATTATTGCTTATGCGTATCTATATTCTCTGCGAGACAAGTTGAAAGGCAGCATTGCACTTAGTGTCGTGTCAGATGAGGAGACAGGGGGTAGGCATGGTAGCCGGTGGCTCTTGGATACATCCAAGGAGCAATGGGGAGGTGACTGTATGATCAATGCCGAGCCAGGTGGCCTCCAATCAGTCCGCTTTGGCGAGAAAGGAAGCCTCCGGATGACTTTTACCATTCACACCAAGGGTGCACACGGGGCTTACACAAATCTTGCCGAAGGAGCCAATTTCATGGCAATCCGCTTGATCAATGAACTAAAGAGTGTTGAGTCAATTCGGCCAACTGACCTTCCGCCAACGGTTCATGATTATCTTCAGCGACCAGAGGTGCGTGACACGATCAATACCATTATGGGCCAAGGGGCAGCAGATAATGTGCTTGTGCCCACTTTGAACATCGGAGTGATCCATGGTGGTCTCAAGGTCAATATGATCCCTGAGCAGTGTGTTTTTCAAGCAGATATCAGGTTGCCGATCGGGCTGAAGGCAGAAACCGTGTTAGATCACATAGATACCATTTTGCTTTCATTCCCTGACGTCAGCTACACTATCCAGCGGGAGGCAAGCAACCCAGCCTCCTTTTGCGATGCAAACCATCCTCTTGCGCAAACGATGGCCAATATGGCCGAGGAGGTGACTGGTAAACGACCAGTGGCGATTCCGGGGCTCGGGGCTACTGATTGTAAATTCTGGCGCTATAAAGGGATTCCTGCTTTTGTCTATGGTGTTTCGCCTCAAAGTATGGGAACAGAGAACGAACGCGTGCTGATTGAGGAGTTTTTAAGTGTCGTGAAAGTCCATGCGATCACTGTTCTTGAATATCTATCCACAAGGTAGAATCAATCTCGATGCTATATCCTGAACGAATGACGGAGGGGGGAATGCCTCCCCCCAATCTCTGGTTTTACTCCCGTATGGGTTTTGCAGGCTCCAAAATGCAATATCACCAAGGTACTATCATTGAACCACAATTTGACAGGTCGAAAGAAGTCAATGTAATGCCCGAAAATGCCCACTTAATTACCCGAAAAAGTATATAGTGAAACGTTCCACATAATTGTTATCATCACGATCCAAAATGAAAATAAATATTGAATTTGAGTTTGAGTTTTGAGTTTTGAGTTTGTGGCGGCATGGTACTGACCATGGGTGAGGTCGCTCAATCCCTTAAAATTCTCTTTTCACTCTAGCGATAGAATGCACTTTGAGAAAGAATCGTTTATCGTTGCCATTTGGTTCTTCTTGAACAAGGCTTGTATCATCGACATATGACTAGGGCGGTCTCTAGGCATGAGAGAAGATGGAGGGTGCAGTTCGATGGAAGTTCGGGTTGACCCGAGGCCATCGGCGTAATGACCAGGGGGGGGGTTGTATATCGAAGGCTCTAAGAAACTTCTGGGTTCTCGTAAGTTTTCTGCGTTTATTCTTCTTCCCATTTTCCTCGCCGTCTTCTTTTGTCTCACCAGGGCCTAGCAATGCGTACCTTGGCCGATGTCTGACATGGTGTCACTCCCTTCTGCATCTTCATACTCTCCGAGTATTGTGTAGATGACCTTCAAGATCGTAGCATGGTTGGGTTGCGTTTCGTGCCGAGGAGTTCTCGGCGTCTGGCGAACTGCTTCAACCAGCTGCCGGAGCTGATCAATATCACTACGACGTACGGATTCCAGAAGATCTTCCAATAACTTGTGGTAATAGTCAAGGTTTTCTTGGGTGACCTGTAGTTGGTTCTTGGTTGTCATCGCATGTTCCTTGCGGCGCTTGTCGGCGGTCTGATCGTAAACACAATCCCGGCTGTGAGAGAGGCATTCGGCGCAAGGAGTTGTGGCGCTACACTAGAAAGTTGGATATATCAGAATCTTTTTTTCAACGGCACGATCTATCGAGGAATCTTTTCATGCAAGAAAAGAAGCACATCGAGGGGGATGAAGTAACACCGCATACCCTTATCCGTCGTTTCTTGCATTCGAGACATGCCATCGACGCACGCTTAGTCTTACTCTCCTCTGGGGCGGACGATACCGGCACCTGAGCGCCCTGTAGATCGTGTCGTGGAGCAATAGCCCGGTAGCTTCGTGTTCGACCCAGTTGTCTTTCCATGGTTGTGGCGAGTTACTTCCGGGTGTAATCACAGTGTATTATGGGTCGGATCGGCTGGGGTCTTGACGGTGCTGATGCCACCTTTCAAATGGTTTAGGGCGAGCTCGATCGGGATATCTAATCAAAGGGCGAGTCATCGAAAGACCGGGCTGGTGAGAGGACAGTCCATTGCACGGAAGACAGGCTGCGAAGCTAGGCACCTCTCGCCTGTCACTGTTTTCCGAGCCATGCAGCAGCAACAAAAGATACAGAACAATGCCACTTTTGTAACAACTTACAACACTTTCCTTACCGCGAGGACGGCATAATTAGTGCCGACGTATTCCATCCACCTGTGCATGATATAAGCGTGCTGTCGCGGCGAATAGTAGGCCGTCAAGGGACATGGAACTTTGAAAAGAAAGCCAGGCATAGACGCTCCAGCCGCGAATCACACGGGATTGCACTCACAAAAGTAACATCCATCCCCAATGGTTGGAAATAAGTGGGAACAGTTGCTGGGCGAGTGCATAAGGCTAATGTTGGGCTAGTTTGTCGCTAACCTGTCTTCAGTGGACCCCGTCAATGGCATCTCTGCCCAGCACAGCACCGTTTTTACGTAGTTGATCAGCATTTTTCGTCGGACGAGTAGGCGTCTGAGATCCTCCAAGGATAAATTACCCGAAAAAAACTGGATTCTAATAGGCCTTGGACGGCAGGATCGCATTGAGGTATGCGGCAAAATAGTAAATACTTTTTTTGACACGATATGTAACTCGTCCTGATTGCGCGGTTCTATATTACCTTTCTTTTCGTAGAATCCAACCCCTTATTAAAGAGCGTAGGTTCATGGAAAAGAAGGTTTGAGATGAAAATTGAGCTCCCGAGGATTTCCCGGGCGAAATAGTCACATCAATGCTCTCGGCATTATTCTTGTGTAAGTAAGAGGCGCGACATTCCAGGCACCTTTTAGACACCGGAAAGTATATTACGTATCGTAGGATTCTAGATGTCATGTCTTAGACGAGGAGTCAATTAAGTCGTTGTCCGAGACTTCGAGGAGAGATCTGGATCGAATATGATCGAACATCCGGGCATTGGTCAGCTCTAAGAACAATAAAGTGGGACGTTATTCTTCATTCAATTCGGGTTCTTTGTTTTAAACAAATATAATATGTATGTTCTTTTTTTTTTTAAAGAATATTTTCACTCGTAGACTGGTGCTGGACAAAGTACCACAAGATGACATTTGGAAGGAAACCAAAAACCAAGGTAGATAAAATGAGGGCGGCACTTTACCATGTCAAATTATAGTCAAATTGAGATATTTGCAGCACCATGGTAACTGTTTCGAATGATATTATTTTATGGCCTTTGTCAGTCAACTGGTGTATCAGAGAATATCCTCTTTTGGTAATATCAAATTAGCCCTACCAGTTATGAGGCTCAATGCGTCGATATTGCTAGTGGCAATACTACCTCTCTAGCGTACAAATTGGTATATTCCGATGAGCTACGGAGTAGTTCTCGCGTTGATTATTGGCAAAGAAACTATGTATTAAGCTATGATTAGCTATCTGCGCGCCGCACGTGATTCCGCTTTGCCTTTTTGAGTCCATTCGCGACACACTATTAACGACTTCACCTCAACCTTCAACATCACAAAATTGCCACGGTTGCTCAGATAAATGAAAACACAACGTAAAACCCTTTCAGTTTGCTTAATTGTGTGCAAAAAAAAAACAGGTCGCGACCTTTTTCTCCCCCAATGTTTCGAATGTTGTCTATTGAGTCCAACATTTCAAGGTTACGACCTTCCCGAATGTAGAGTTGTCAAACAATTAATGCATTGCAAAAAAGAACAATTTGTGCCAATCTTTTATAAATCCTACCTTCAAGCTACGATTTTTCTGTGTCTTTTTCTTTTTTTTATATGTCAAGACAGACTACTGCTAATCTCATTTGACAGATCAGGATCCACCGTTAATCAACATTCATTCTTACTTCATGACGGACGCACTATCCAGAGCGGTATGTTCATACGCTTTGTTTACGCTGCATTGATTTGGCTATTCTTTTCCTCTTTTCGCAAGGAGCGTCGAGGAAAGGTTACCCGGTTTGGCGACCAAAGCAAGGATCGCTGCCAGCCATCAGTCCCAGGTTTTCTCACAAGGAACGTTTTAACGCCACTCCATCATGAGGGCTATCGCAGACACCGAAATTTTAATCGGGTGGATGATACGTCAATGATTATTTTAGATCCTCGTCATCTGATAGCCGTCTCTCCCACATCCGAGCCAGTCAGTGCACCCAGCCGTCAAAACTAGGACCTTTGTCGCAGCGAACATCTTTTGAATTTGGGTATCAGTGCATGTTCCGCATCTCTCTGGCTGTGTTATCGAAGACTATGCAGCTGGATCAATGTGACGATGGCCTCGTCGAATAGGGTGACCTTGATCAACGTGCGCTAGCATAAACGCACCCGACTCAGGCCACCTAGGAGCCGGACCGAATAGGCCGAAACGATGAAAGTGCTGCTTGAATAACTTGCAGGGGCCATCTGCATCGGTGGCATTGATTGCGTACTTTCGTCAAGGATTACACAGCGCAACGCATTCCGGGGGAAAAAAAACCGGAGGCCCGTTCCACGCAACACACCGGCTCGATATACGTTCAAACTTTTCACCTCTCCCAGGAAATTCATTCGATCGTTATCCTTGATAGCAGTTTTCAGTCATAGGCAAAGCTAGTGGGGAGTGAAATCGTTCCGCTGCCCGCCTCAATGGAAATGGATGTCTCCATTGAGCCATGAACAGGTTTGCATGCAGCATGAATACGAAAAGCCAGGCCTAGATTGGTATTTAATGATACATACAAAGTACTAACCGCTAGTTTGATGCAATCCATCGATGATCGCGGTCTAACAATTGATATTTGCCGAGCCCAACGCATTGGGCATGGGCCATGAAGGCTGGATGTTCCACAAATCGGCCTTTACTAGCAAGGGCAAGAGGACGCAATTGCTCTCCTAAGGGTTAAGCCTGCTGGAATTCACCTTAGCTTGGGTATGATCTTCTAATCTCGCTAATCATGGGCTCAGTCACCAGCCAGTGTGACTCAGGTCGTTTGACCTGCTCCACTATTATTGACGGGAGAAAGCGACAGAAACGGCTTGCGTTTTGACCATCAGGACTGCTTCCAAGGTTCTACTACTAGTTCGTATCGGCATGATCTCATGTGTTTTTGTCTGTTATTGTTCCAGGATCACGGACATTTCCCACCCCGGCGCCTTCATGGTAGCGCACCACAACGTAGCCATGATTAGCTGGAAAGGATTCCCTAGCCTTCGCCCTGGCTCTGCAACGAGTTTCCAAGAACATACCCACCCATTTTGTCCTGTGTCTATTTCTACTTTACTCCGTCTCTGAGAACGCGTTCGTAACACGCGGTCCAACGATCACTCCGGAAATAACAGGATCTGCATGTCCATCATCATTGAACTGCGTCTACTCGTCCAACCCTCCATCACATTCCATCGAAATATCCAAGGCAATGGGCTCAGCTACGGCCTACGTGTCGCTTTTCCACTCAACTAACGATATCAGATCCATGCGAAAACCTCTCGGACCAGGTTTCGGCGAGGCTGCGGTTTCAGGCTCCCCGGCCCGTTGTTTTGATGCTAAACCGTTGGCAGATTCATGACATTGCGACACAATGACACTCATTTCGCGTTAAGCCATGTTAGATACGTCCAGCAATTGGGGATTATATACGTGGTTGGCTGAAAAGAACATTTCAGAACGGCCAACGACCAGGGGTCGCGAAAGAGGGTATTGAAAACACCATCGCCGACCCCCTGGACACCATAATTGTATTCGTGAGTGCGATTTGGATCATACATTACACCCTTTCTCTTCATCAGAAGTCATCAGAAGTCATCAGAATATCTTATTAACCTATTAAAAGTGTATTAGACCAAATCGAACGCGTTCTATACCGAGAGAAACCAAGATCAAGATCAATTATATACGAATCCATTATCATGTACCACGTAACTAAAATTCGAGCTTATCTAACAAGCCTATAAATGACTTATTGTTCCCTTGTTCGCGTAACAATTCCTCTACATCGACGCGCCCTGCCGTAATGTATCTCTCGCTCACGCCGATATTGATACGTTTTGACAACAACTCTTTCAACTCTGCCTTCATGCCGGCCATCTCTGCCTTGCTTATACTGCCAGCTTCCTTTTCCTTTTGCGAACGTCCACCACCACGACCGCGTCCTTTGGCTTTGCTCCCTTGTTTCTCGAATTCCTCGCTGTCGTAATCCACGCCCAGTTCCTCCGCCGCGTTTCGAAGCCAGTTGTCCTCTGACGAAATTTTCTCTTTGGCGATTGTGGATTCTGTGATCTTTTTGGCCAGTGACATACGTGGCTTGACACGTGAGACAACTCGTCGATCAAGCTCCAGGGATTCAAGGGGGTTGCGGTTGGTAGATTTCTTGGCCTCTGCCTGTGCATGGACTTTGGCCACAAGACGGGCCATACCAACAACCTCGTCAGGGGCACAGATCAATACGCTCTTACCAGAAGCCCCCGCACGAGCTGTACGACCAGAGCGATGCACGTACATGTCTGCAGTGCGCGGGACGTGGTAATGAACCACAAAGTCAATGCCTTTGATATCAAGACCGCGAGCCGCAACATCTGTAGCAATCAGAACTGAGCCGGCGTCAGACGGAGACGAAAAACGCTCAACCGAACGCAGGCGCGCTTTCTGTTCCATATTTGAACTCAAAGCCAGTGCTGGAATCCCAAGGTTTTTAAGTAGTTGTGACAGGCGGCGAACGGCTGAAATGGAGTTTGCAAACACCAGTGTCCGATGCCCCGGATGATAGAGCAATAGTGTATAGAGGTAGAGGTCCTTTGAAGAATAAAGTCAGTTCGCGTCCGTACAATCAATAGAAGTTTGAGTACAAACCTTTTCCATGGCACCACACTCAACGATCCCCTCCTTGAGGCCTTCTGCCATCTGTGAAATTGGGTTGACATCGACAAATTTAGGCCGCTGCTCACGGAAATTAAGCCTCTGTAGCAAATATTCCATGGACTCGTTTTTGTCCAAGAGATTTTGGTCCATGAATTTTCCTTTTCCACTCAACTTCTGCTGCAAGCCTTTATGGAATGTCGCAGAAAAGACGAGTGTCTGTCTTTCTCGTATCGTTTCATCCTCCTCCTCGGTCTCATTGTCTTCTGGGCGATCGTCGTATTCTTTTCGATCAAGAGCATCTACTATTTGCCCCATCTCTTTAAAGTGCCCGTCACTCAGTAGTCTATCAGCCTCGTCGACGACCAAAAATTGTATTTTCGACATTCCTTGGATCAGTCCTGAACCAGAGCTGAGAACTTCCCATACTCGACCCGGTGTCCCAATGACGAGATCAGCTTCCGCTAGGAGACGTTGCTGCTTCTGAATAGACAATCCACCTGTAAGGAGGGCGATCCTAGCATCTGCGGCCGGGGTATGCGTGTTGAGTTCTCCGATATGTTTTGCCAATTGGTGGGCCAGTTCTCTCGTCGGCGACAGTATCAGCGCTAGTGGTGCAAAGGACTTTTTATCCTTTTTGGCATCTCTTTGCCCTCTTGTACTCAAATAATGTTCCAGAATAGGTATGCCAAAGGCCAAAGTTTTGCCAGAACCGGTTGAAGCTTTGCCAACGACGTCGTGGCCGGCAAGAACCTCTGGGATCGTGGCTTGTTGAATTGTCGTCGGGCTAGAGAATTTCAACTTCGAAAGGCCTGTTTGTATCGACGTTGACAACCCCAGTGAATCCCACGCTGAAACATCCACTCCGTCTTCTTCTTCTTCATTTTCAAGTACGGTAAATGACAGTGAGGGTAGCTTCTCTTTCTGTTCATTCTCGACCTTCTTTGCGACAGTCTCTTTCTTGGTCTTTTTCTTATTCACATTGTCCGTAGAGGTTTTTTGTTGGGTATCCTGTTCATTCTCGACCTTATTTGCGACAGTCTCTTTCTTAGTCTTCTTCTCATTCACATTGTCCGTAGAGGTTTTTTGGTGGGTATCCGTTTTAGGTTTCGGTGTTGGCTTTTGTTCCTCCTGTGTTTGGACGTCCACTTCTTGATCACTGAAGCCAGACCACTCGTCGTCATTGTTGCTCCCATTTTCTTCGACGACAGGATCTTTCTTCAGTATGGATTTTTCTGGTTTGTTCGCAGCGGCCTTCACGAGATGTAGTTAGCTCTTAGTCCAAGTCTTCTTCTTCGAGGGCTAGGGCTGTATCTACCTTGAATTTGATGTCTCCGGCGGTTTTCTGTCGGACAACATCGACCCCGTCTATCTCTTCCAACCCAAAAAACCCACCTAGATCATCGAGTCGGTCTGGGAGCGGCACGGATTTCCAATTAAGATCATCGACTCCGAAAATCTGGGATGGCGCTGGGTCAGGATTTGCTGCGCCAGATTGCGCCTGGACTTTCGGTTTCTTCTTCGATTTATCAGCCGGGCCGCGGCCTTCTCTTCCGCGCTTCAAGCCCATGGTAATAACTCGATTAAATCAATTGTTGTTGGTAGTCAAGGTGTCCGCGGAGGAGAGCTCGGTTTTTTGGCGGCAGAAAAAAAAATTGGGGCCCACTCCGCCCTCCGTCCGATCTTATCAGCAAACGAATTAATTATGCGTACCCCACCACCATCCAGCCAAAGAGAAAAAAAAGATTCGCTATTTTTGCACGAGCAATTCGCATATAGGGTTAGAAGCACACTGCTGTCATTTCAAACGAAAAACCATGGGGAAGGCTTCCAAAGACAAGCGAGATGCTTATTATCGACTTGCCAAGGAGCAGAATTGGCGAGCCCGTTCGGCCTTCAAATTGATCCAGATTGACGAACAATTCGATCTATTTTCTCATACAGATCCGGAGAGTGTGACGCGAGTCGTTGATCTCTGTGCCGCGCCTGGGAGCTGGAGTCAAGTCCTCAGTCGAGTGCTGATCAAAGGAGAAAGCTTTGGGCGTAGAGCGTGGCTGGAGAAGCGCCGGCGAGACCAGAAAGCTTTGGAACAGCTGGAGACTGACGGCAGTGTTCCTAGCGGGCAAGAAACCGGTGAGGATGAGGCCGATGAGTCTACAATCCTAAAGCCTAGAAAAAATGTGAAAATCGTCTCGATCGACCTCCAGCCAATGGCTCCATTAGAAGGAATCACCATATTAAAGGCAGACATCACTCATCCTTCGACAATTCCACTACTACTTCGCGCTTTAGATCCGGAAGATTATGACCAGGATTCCACAGAACAGGAGAAATCCGGATCATCCCTCCCTTCTCGACATCCTCATCCTGTCGACCTAGTTATTTCAGATGGCGCTCCAGATGTCACCGGTCTCCATGACCTAGACATCTACATTCAATCACAATTACTATATGCAGCGCTGAACCTGACAATCGGAGTTCTTCGCCCTGGCGGCAAATTCGTTGCCAAAATCTTCCGTGGCCGTGATGTCGACCTACTTTATGCCCAACTTCGAACGGTGTTTCGAAAAGTTTCCGTTGCCAAACCTCGCAGCAGCCGTGCGAGTAGTCTCGAGGCCTTTGTCGTTTGTGAAGGATTCATGCCGCCTGCAGACAGTGACCCGGCTCGCGCGCTCCAGAATCCTATGTTTGGAGGCGCCGCTAATCCGCAAGTCAACGAAGACGATACCGTTGGAGCCGAGGTGCCTGCAGATTATGACGAAAATGACCAACAATCGAAGCAAGTCGAGCCTATTATAACAGACACAACTACATCTGCCGATGAAAACCGTATAGTCCAAACACGACTTCTCGAACAACTTAGCATTTCTGAAACAACCGAACACAAACAGCCAGACGAATCTCGCTGGATTCCTGCCTTTATCGCTTGTGGAGATCTCTCTGCATGGGATTCCGATGCAACGTACGCCCTTCCAGAGGGATACGTTACTCTTGACCCAGTTCAGCCTCCAACAGCGCCTCCATATAAGAAAGCGTTGGAGATGAGAAAAGAATTAGGTGGCGCTTACGGCAAGACCAAATTAGGTCAAATGGGCCGAGCTTGAACCCCCCTTTTTTTTTATACGATGGCTGAAATTTTGCAATGCGGATGTCTACATGATGTTAAGGTTATATATCAATGCTACGAAGCATCATTATCTGCATAATACCCGGGAAGTTTAGCGACATGGAGTTTATAGAGGTGTATATTATGGGGTTGAAGGTTTGGATATATTTCAATGCTTTTCATCTACTAGTAGCGCGTAACTAGAAGGAAACAATCGCTCGTTGAATGCGTCGCCTTCAATATTTGCTTATAAAAGACATAAAGATCATGCTATCTATGTACGTGACATACGCTGTGTGCGTTCTAGTACACTTCCAAAACGTATCTTTCTTGCTCCTTCAACTTTTCAATCTCCTTGCGGGGTTCCAACTTCTTGCCAGTGGCTTTAGCTTCGGTAGCAATGGCCTCTTCCAAGACTGCGGTGACATCCGGTACCGGCCAAGTAGGACCACACAGATAAAATGCGCCTTCTTCGCGGATATAAGCGTCGACGATTTCTGGGATAGTCTGGCGCATGCGGTCTTGGATATAGATCTTTTGTGGTTGATCACGAGAGAAGGCACGTCCTAGCAAAGTAATGACACCGGCGGCCTGGTAAGCCTCCCATTCTTCACCATAGCAGTATTCTTCACGCTGGTGACGCGATCCCATGTACAGAAGAACGGAGCCAATCTCCTTGCCCTGGGCCTTCTCGAGAGCCCGGTGTTGCACAAAGGCACGGAACGGTGCGAGGCCTGTACCCAGACCAGCCATGATGATTGGTTGCGTCGAGCGGGGCGGCAGTTTCATCACGCTAGGCTTGACACTGACAGTGATTGGGGCGCCTGGTCTAAGAGCACTGAGATACTTGGTGGCTTGACCAAATCGGTCACGACCTCTCGGGTCAACCCAGTTCACAACGACAATCATCAAAGCAACCGAGTTTGGTGTCACTTTCTGGCAGGATGCAATAGAATATTCACGGCGCTTCATCGGGTTCACGATGCGCACAATATCGTGGAAGCTGGGGTGAGCCGAGCGGAACTCCAGCAAGATATCAGCGTACGTGACGGTGTCGACTTCTGCGCGTCTCTTGAACTCAACGGCACCCTCGGGACCACCCAATGTCAGGAGCTCTTTCTTTTCCTTCTCGTCGGTAGCGAAGTCTGCAAGTGCTTCATAGAATCGCTTAGGAGGGCGACCAAAGAGGTCGATGTTCTGGATCAAAGCCTGGTATACAGTGCGATTCTCCAAAATGTTCGAGTCTTCTCTGTTAGGGACTTCGACAACTTCGTCGGCGTCTAGACCATAGAATTTGATGAACGATTGAACATCTTCAGGTTCGTTCTCCGCGTGGACGCCGAGTGCTTCACCGATATCGTACTTAAGACCTGAGTCACCGAGATCGAATTCAATGTGGAAAATGTTACGGTCGTAAGTAACTGGGGTTAATCGGCGGTTTTCCTTGACATGGACAGTGAATGTCTTGGTATTGACGTCGGGACGCAATGCGCTCTGGGCACCATATGCTTCCTTGAAGGCAATCCCCTTAGCAACCGTTTTCCAATCCTTGAGCAACGAAGCGGGCTCGGTTTCATTCTTGTTGAAGGGAGCGAAGCTAGTTGCAGTGATATCTTGGGCGAGCTGTGGCGCCTCAGAGGGGATTTCCGCTGAAGCCCATGCTTCCGGAACTTCAACTTTTCGCAATAGGCCATCAAGCTGTTTTTGAGCATTTTCAAGTCCGGCCAAATCTTGGTGTTTAATAGAGTCCAGTGGGATCTTGGCAATTTGCAAGAAAGCAGCTTGAGTGATGCTAGATTCTGAAAGAGATTCACTGGCATTTGAGGTGTCCAGTACAGAAAGCACAATTCGGCGCTTGGAAATTTGTTGCTGGACAACAGCAGGCAACTTTTTCTCGAGTTCGTCGTCTTTCAGCCCTGGTGCCTTGATAACGACTTCACCGCTATCTCTCACAGAAGCCAGTATATCAACCTCGCTCAAGATTTTGATATCGCCGACGTAAGCCACATCTGCGGTGGTGATCGAATATGGAGCGTCCAGAATTTTCTTACTCTTACGGACATCGATGCGAACGACACCGCCTTGAACCAAATTGTCGTAGGTGGTACTAGTGGTCAAGTTGGCAAGAGGGTCCTTGGCCAAGGCATCTGTCAATGCCGCAGAGGCATCAGAAGACCGTCCATCATCCAAGTCCCAAAAAGTATATTCCTGAACGTTGACCCGATCGAGAAGCTGAAGAGGAGCCGGCTGGTGTGCATTTTGCAAAATAGGTTTGTCAACAATACGCTGAAACGCAGCAGCGACATTGATAGCTGTCCACTGGTGAGACCGCTCGTACTTGATATCGACGCAAGAAGGAACATCATCTCGGTCACTGGCGAAAGTCAAAGCTGCGAGGACATCATCGTATAAAGCAGAGTGAATGCCCTCTTCCTGGACAGATTGCTGGTCACGGACTTGGCCAAGGACTCCCACTGTCTTGACAGATTTTGGCAAAACACGGAGGAACTCTTCTTCCACGAACGGCCGGTATACTCGCACGTTGATGACGCCAATTCGTGCGTTATCCTTACTGAGAGTACGAGCAATCTTGGATGTCAAAGAAGCTTCAACAGTGCCGAAAGCCACCAAGACCGAGGTTGGCTCGCTATGGCCGTGGTATTCAAACAAACCATAATCCGTGCCAAGTTCTCCATTGAGACTCTGCAAAACTTCGAGCACTTTTCCCTGGTCATCGAGATGTTTTGAGCGGGTGTCTTCCAGGCTCTTTTGAACGGCTTTGTATATGCGGTTGAGGCCGGGCTGGTCAAGGACGTCAATAACACGAGTGTTGTCACGTCCGACGCGAACGCCATCATAGATATGGATGGTAGGCAGGATCGCAGCAACGAGGGTTGAGAAAAGGGCCATGTGCTGGGCCTCATGGGGCGATGAGCTGGAGATCAAACCGAGGCCCAGATCTTCGGCCAGGTTCAATGCAGTTGCATAATCCGAAACTAGACGTCCTCCGGCGTAGTCAACGGCAGCAACATGGGCGACTACAGGGCTGGCAACAGCGTAAAGTAACGACAGCTGTTCCAGAGATGTTCGAAGATAGGTCAATGTGGCGGAAGAAGCTATAATTCCTTGCGGTATGCGGCGCTTCTTCAAGTCAAAGTCTCTCGAGAACAGGTAGCCTAGGGCAATAGATCCAGCTCCCTGGCGAGTCTGAAGAGACTGGCTCGTTGTCTTCTCTCCATTGGCGTTCAGTTCACCTTTGGATGCCCATTCTTTGACGGCAGAATCAAGGTCGAATGATTCCGGAGAGTATGAGAAGATCTTATCCGACAGAGCGTAAGATACCTGCTGAATGAGGGTCTGCGCCGTGGCGTATGTCGGGCCACTGATGGCCGCCAGCTCCGGAACACTGCCCATTCTGACAATTCGAAGAACAAGACAGGTATGAAGATACTGAAATCGAAAACAGAGATGACAGAAGTGAAATCACTCAGCACCGGAGGGAAAGACGAAATATTCTCCAATTTCGTCGGCCGAGAACAGGCACGCCTTCCATATTCGGCTAGCGTGAATCACGCAATTTCAATTTCTTATCGATAAGGCAAATATCCACATTTGGGGTTAGCGCCGCCACGCACGTGATTTACCTGTACGCTTTACTATTTTTGGAAACACTTGCCTATTTTGAGTTGTGCCAAGATTTTGCTAGAGCTTAAATTTTTATTTTTGACTAGATATCATGTCCTATATTGATCGTAGCCCGGCGATCTCAGAATATGAACCTTCTTTTTCCCGAATTAAGCATGACTTTCTGACTAGGTGGCCCCACTTCATTCTTGTAACGTGATTTTTCACCATGGTTGAACTTCTTGAAGCAAAACATATACAATAGAAAAGCTTCCTGGGGTACCAGAGGGCAACTCATTCATAGTTGCATGAACCATTTATTTGAAATTCGCTCTGGCCGGCCACCATAGCAAACTGCCCACCAGCAGCGGCTGAGACTAGATATTTCCCACTCACATGCTTGTTTTCGATACGGGTTGGTTTCTCAATCTCTTCTCCGGTTGGGTGTCCAGCTTGGTGGTCAGAATTAAACCCCCAGCTATATGCCTTTCCATCGTTAGTTATAGCGATAGAATGATCTGTACCTATAGTGATTAAAGTGATATTTTCGTCAATGTCAGTGATGCGTGTTGGGGTCTTCAGGATTCGCGGCTTTCCATAAGTGTCATATATAGTATCAGATGACGGTATATCCTTGATCGCTAGGCCGAGAGCTTTATTATCGATGCGCCCCCATGTCAGGCAATGACCCTGGTCAGTCAATGCCAAGCTGTGATCTTTCCACCAAATACAGTAGTAATATTTGCTTGTCCTAAACTTTCAACTTTAGTGGGATAGAGAACTATAGCATCATTTTGCCTAGCGTTTTTGAAAATCCCAGTCTACCCAAAGTTGTTTGATCCCCATGCATATACTTTGCCACCTTTCTGGATTGCAAGTGAATGGTATAATCCAGCACCAAAATCAATTATATTGCGAGGAAGCGCACATTGTCCCGGAATAAGCCATGGAAGCTTATATAGACGACTGTTTGGGCGTCTACCAAGCTGGCTCTGTTCGTCAGAGCCCCATGTAAAAACAGTTCCATTTGATGTAAGTGCCAGAACATGTTGAGCACCAGCCGCAAGTTTCGTAACATGATGCAAGCCAGGAATCAAGATAGGAACAGCTTGCGTTTCGACTTCAGGAGAAAATCTTTTAGAGCCATTATTATTCTAGAGCAATTCGTTAGTAAATTCTAAACTATTTTAGAATAATCGCTTACTCTGAATGTCCCCCAACCATATACCAGTCCTTCTTCAGTAAGAACAAAGGTTGTGCTATCCGTTGCAACTAGCTGTGTGAAAAAGGTGCCAGTTGAGAAATGCGAGGGATCCACAGGCAACGGACTGGCTTCTTTGAGGTTGAGATCCACTTCATCGTCCTCTTCATCGTCCTCGTCCTCGCTAGTATCGCTCTTAGCGTCTATAGAGGTCGTTTTGGTTTTTTGTTCTGTATCACGACCCAGTGTTCCATCGTCGTTTGAACCCCAGGTAAGGATTTGATTGTCAAATGTCAACGCAGCAGAGTGTACTCCACCTATAGCGATGTGAACAACTCCAATAGTCTCTGCTGATAGCTTGGGTTACAAATTGGACTCGATATCGCAATATTTTTGCTTGCATCTCCTAGACCGAGTTCGCCTCCGGAATTGGTCCCAAATACATAGACATCTAGTCGCTGGTTCGGCGCGCTATTTAGAGTTGAAGGAGATTCTGACGATTTCTATTAGCCAGTAATATCACTACCATAGATATGCTTGTTATTACCTTTCTGTCGTTTGTGGCTTGTTGTATTCTTGTGGGTGGTCTCTGGGGCTTTCCTTTTGCGCCCAACAGTCTTCGGAGCAGTTTTCGTGTCAGTGTTGTGCAGTTCGATATTCTGCGCGCCGCGTTTGGGCCTGGCAGAGCTAGGTTGACGTCTGGGAGGCATGGTCGTTTGAAAACCAATGTGAGAAAACAGTTGTTAGAAGAAGAAGGAAGAAGAAAAGTCGCGTTCGGGAGGCTTTTATAGCTGTTATGGATTAACCCCTTAGATACCGCATTGCTTTGTTTGAGCTGCGCCGCAAACCCCTACGGAGTAGACCGCTAAATTATCAGCCTGTTAAGGTTTTACCATTTTATATGGAAATGTAGGTGCGACTTATTGTCATGGGATAAAAACATGAAAAGTTGATTGTGATCGGTGGTATATGGTGTCGGCGGATATATATACATAGCTAACACATGGCCAATGTTGATGGAAAGATAGTTGAAAACCTATGAATCAATCGTTCTTTAAGTCTAGTGAAAATATAAATACTCAAATCGAATAATCTATAGCAAACCAATAAATATTAAACACAATTTGAAGCGTACCACGTTTTGTAATTGTATCACTCAATGTTTGTATACCCCCCCAAATCACGTGCAGCGGCTAGCAGCTTTCCTCTTTTGGCGAACGTCGTCATCGCCACTTTCCCAAACTTATGTGGTATGCTACGCCTCCAATTCATCACGAATAAGACACCTCACCATATTCCTGATAACCACATATATCGTTGACAATGGCTAATAATGCTGTCGGAGTTGCCTTGTTGGGCTCCACGGGCTTGGTGGTAAGGACCGACCAGCTCCCTAGCTAATTTATTATTTGAACGTCGGATTCTAACACCTGCGATAAACTAGGGATCCTACATCTTGACCAACCTCCTCGCTCACGCATCCGTCGCACGAGTCGATACCGTATCTCGAAGGACGCCGACTTCCGCCGGCTCGTCGCCACAAGTGAAACTAACTACCTTTGTTGAACCAGAGTCGTCGCGCTGGGCAAGCCAAATCTCTCAACTTTCCCCTCCGCCATCCCTTTATATATCTGCACTGGGCACGACGCGCGCGTTGGCAGGGGGGCTGGCCAACCAATACAAGCTGGATCTTGATCTCAACATCGAGTGTGCCAAAGCAGCCCGTGATGCCGGCGCCAAGGTCTTTGTCCTTGTTTCTAGCTCAGGCGCCAATCCTACTTCATATATACCTTACTCCAAGTTGAAAGGCGAGTGCGAAGAGGCAGCCAAGGAGCTGGGCTTTGAGCGCACGGTTATTGTCCGTCCAGGCGTGATCGTTGGTCAGCGTGAAGGCAGTCGACCCGCTGAAGCTGTTTTACGCTTTGTTGCTGGCTCATTTGGCAAGTTACACGCCTCACTGAAAGACCCATGGGCGCAGGACGCCGATGTTATTGCCAAGGCTTGCGTGAACTCTGGCCTCAAGGCTCTGGCCGGAGACGTGCCTGCAGGGAGTGAGAAAGTCTGGCTTCTAGAGCAAGCTGATGTTGTTCGTCTTGGACGCACTGAGTGGAAGTGAGATATTTGATATTTACGTCAAATAATCGGGGGAAAAGTTACGTTTTAATGACTTTCGGAGGGTTAAGAATTATATTTATGAGTCAATTAGTGTCGTGTGTTTTATCCATACATGTAGAGATGCAATGCCATATACCCCCAATGTCACCAATCAATTAATATGCGAACAAATTCACTATCCCAGACCGATCATTTCTAGTATGCCAGCTCTTCTAATCAGTTGCACAAGCCGAATAACAGCACCGTCCAACGAGTCCTCTTTTAATTCACTGGCTTGTTTTTGCGAGTGAATCCTCGCGCGCTTGGAGGTCTTTCAACCCCGCGCTCAGCCTTGTCCTCTGAAGGATCGCGTGCCTTGTTGACATCTTTATTGGCCGGACTGACGTCAAGAGGGTTACTCTGTTTATTCCGCTGCGAGGACTCCCTGGCCGTTGCCTCCATCTCAGCCTCGGGGGCTGTGTTGGAGGGATCAAAGGGGGCGTCGTGGCTGGCTACTTCGTTGTCTGTGCCACTCTGGGAGTTTTCTCCCCTTGATGGGTTGAGTGAATGGCGGTTTAGGAGGGTATCCGAGTCGCCATTGTGCCTTTCGGTGGACAGTATTGCCGATGTTGTCAGGTTACACTTTTTTTGTTGTGAAGACAATGAGGAAACAGTAGTAGTCCCTTGTGGTTTTGATTGACAATTGAAGTGTCGTGTGACATTCTTGGTAGTATGATGAAGACGAAGAAAAGGCCTCATTTTGATGTCCAGTCAATGGTTATGCGGTTTCAATGAATGTTTGTTAGAAAAAATTGATCCAATACTGCTTGAAAAAATTCCATTCGTGAGCTAAAATAAGATCCCCTTTCCTTTATATGAGCTCTTGGGAATCCGTCATGTTGACGTCATTGGCCCAACCCAGATTCAATCGATGTATATGATCACATGACCATATATACCAACCGTACCTTGCCCTTTACCTATTACAGAAAAAGAAGTCCGAAAAATGAGTAAGATTAAAATGTGCGTGTGCTACTTTTTCAAAATGAGGGAGCGTTTCTACATGTCACATACGCTTGTCGAGAAACGCGTAATCGTTACCTGGGAACGCGAGAAGGGTAAAAAAAAAAAGCAATAGCTTTCCCACAGCTGTCGAGTGTGACACAGTCTCAACCGTTCTTACGAATAATAAATTGGATTTACTAGGCGTGACAATGTGGTGGCCGCTAACGACCAGCATCAGCCACGTCATGCCAACATTGAATCGACGAGCCGTACAGGGTGAACGAGACCTAAAGTTAGTTTGCAATCAATTGGCGAGGCTCGAGCCAGGCCAAGGTCAGCTTCTCAAGCTATCTCTTAGCAGTCCATTGCGTTAGCAGCGAACAAAGTAATGCAGGTTTGAAAAATTGAGAATCAACTCATCCTTGCATATCCGAAGACTCCGCCGGGTGGACACAACAACTAGCTTTGCTAGTCCTTCATCGCTAGCTAGTGACTCTGATCCTAGACACTGCAGCTATGGAATATCATGTGTTCCGCGCCACCTGCATGTACGGCGAGAGTTGTTTTGACTGGGATTGCTGCAACCTCAAGGGGGCGAAATCCATCCAATATCCAATGTAGGACATAGCCCGGGCTCGTAAACACGTAATGGACACGGACTTTGACAAACCATAGCTGATAAGCTAAGGCATCACACCGAGGTATGTTGGTTGCTTTGTGACCCGTCGTGCAATTTTGAGGGCTGACGACAAGATGCATGGTAGTGGAAGCTGAAAACCCAGCATGCTTCACGGATCAGCGTCAGAAGCACACTAAAATAGCTCCAATTAAAGGAGGGAGAAAAACTTGACCCGAAGTACACAGCATGTACGTAGTCAGAGGTCAAGAAGTAGGCTGACTACCACCAAGTGATTGGAGGAAATAGTGGAGCCAAGAGATGCGGCGACATGCGTGGGAAACCAATGTTTGGCCAAGAACCATTGAGAAAGAGAGTGCGTTTGTACCTTATTGCAATGAGGTCCCTGCCGTATCACCCTATTTGTCGCAAGTGAGGAACCCCGTATGCGGAAGTGCGGGACGCCCCGTCACGTCTCGGTCACGAGAGTCAACCAGCTCCGACTGTTCGGGAAAGATGCAGGTGGAGTTCAAATTCAAATCCAACGTTCTCGTAAATAGTGTACTTCCACCATCCAACACGTTCGCTTCCCCTTGTCTAAGGTGGAGGTTGCAGTGACTAACTGATGGTCCAACAGAGCCATAAAAGACACTAGCAGAAACGAAGTGCATCTCAATAAAATACACGGAGCACACAGGGCCAAAGTGTTGAAAATTCGGATGGTGGTGGCAAATCAATAAGGTAGCACTAGAGCTAGAGGGTGCTCGCCTTCTGCATAGCGCGAAAATTCAAGTTTGGCGGTCTGTTGGATATGACAAACATGCAGGAGCCAACTAGGATATGCCCAATGATGAAGGCCTGAAAGCTGGCAAGGATCCAGTGGAGTAGGAGCTTTGAGCACTTGCACAAAATGTCTTTCACGTAAACTCATCCAAGCGAAGCGAGTAATACCCTGCATGGGAGCCACAGGGTGTTGCTCGCTAGCTGCGAAGACGGGTATGAAATGGGTTTTCGCCTCAATTGATAATGGTTGTATGCGACCAGGAAGTATGGAATCACATATGTTGGGCCAGACGCAGTTTGCCACGTCAGAGAAGATTCAAGCCGAAGGGTGCTTGCATATGAAAGGAACGCCATCTTTCTACTCAAAGAGACGATAACGACCGCTTGGACCCAGATAGTACGCAGTCTGCCAGGAAAGAAGTGAGACCGTGCACCTGAGTTCAAGTCAATGCGGGACTAGCTGTGTGCAGGTGTCGCTGATCAGCTGAATGAATTCGGCTGCCATGTCCGAGAAGGGCAATTCCAGTATTCATCATTGGCCCTCGATGGAAAATACAGTAAGTGAGTAACGAAGCTTGGAAAGAGATTACCCTCCGGGACTGGGATCAGGGGAGCTATAGGCATCTAGCAGTCGTGATAACCGACCCGATGACGACTGAAGACGATAGTGATGACCACATCGTGCGGCCAGGCCGTTCGTCGCCTTAGCTGATTGGAGGCAAAGTGGTGTCATAACTCAATTCAGTAGTCGGACCGCATGCATGGAAGTGAACATCGGTGTTGGTGTCTGATGCTGACGGAGCTTGGGGCGTGTTGCATATGTCCAGAATCCATTGGAAAAGAGCATAGAGATTTTGATGGAGCTAAGCTCTAGTTTTGCCGACCTGCGAGCACTATGTAGTACACTTACCACAATAGGGAGGAACCCAAGAAAGAGGCCAGGGAGATGGAGGTGGGGATTTGAGATTTTCATCCTGTCCGCAGACACTTTTTGTCACCCGATGCCGAGAGAGGGGAAGATATCTCACAAAGCTTCAGAGCTTCAAAGTCAATTGGATATCGTTTGTTTTGACAACAAGCTCCTCAAGCTCGGGAGGAAGGGGTAACCCTTCAATGGGCTAGCTTTGAATGCAAACCGTCCTAACGGACTAGGGTCGATAGTAGCCTTGGATTAAATTGGCGAAGATATGGCCTGGCCATGTTACCACGGTCGTACCATGCACCGAGGCCGAAACTCCGGAGAGACGGTGAGGGATTTTCAAGACGCGGAGCAACGTAAAGAGTGGACAAGATAGAGTCTAAACATCCTATGGATGCATATGCAACGCAGCCGGTGAGACGACGGTGGCGAGCCGAAGACCACTTCGGAGCACAGTCTTGTGACGCGTCTGCCACCAGTGCAGTGGACCGGGATATGGGCAACAAACATCTGCAAGGCCAACTTATGGTCACTGATAAACGACGGAGTCAAGAGTGGACACGCGTCGATCAGAAGCCAGAGGGACCACCACCTAAGGATTCCATGGGACATAAATATGGCGTGTTACTCCCTGATGTCGAACCTCGATTGCTTCAGTTCAGTTTCAAGGGTCTATCCTCAAAATAAACGGCGAATAGCAAGTTCAAATCATTATCAAGAGGTCTCAATCTGAGGCGTCAAACCCACAACGATCCGACACCAAGTCCCTAGCCCACACCATATTACCGAAGGAGAAGCAGCAGTGAAACCAATCAAGCTTCAAGAAGTGCCATTTGCGACTTTCCAGTAGGTCCTGATCAAAAGCTGAAACCATTACGATGCTGACGCATGCGCAAGGAATGTGCTTTTACAATCAGAAACGATTCGCGTGCGGCGACTGGAATTGGACCAATTTTGCCCACCAGTGCAACTATGAGTACCGCACTGGTGAAACATGCGGTATCAAACTTGTGAACAAAACAGAGTTTGAGACGAAGCAATGCCGGCTCTGCGAGAAAATCGAAACGAAGTATCGTCGGCAAAGTCAAGAACTGGAACGATTGGACCGCTGGAAGCGCGAAGGAGGTAGCCTGGTGGCGACCATGAATCGGTCACAGAAGCTAGTCTGTGATCTTGAAAGGGAGATCTACCAGCTCAAAACCGAGCGAGATTGCAAGAGAAACGCCCTGTGCTGAGGAACCCAGTCGCAGGCGGGCCCGCCGAGGGGGTGGGCAGGAGTAGTATCATTTCCGGCGCAAAAGGTGTCATTTCTGGTTGATGATTGGTTGTTTTATTTTGTTTCACTTGTTATTTCGGGGTCTGGCCCTTTTTTTTTTTTTTCACTATCTTCGTTCAAGCTTTGTGACGGTCCGATCCGACATGGAGGATGTCTTCACGGCGTCGGAGAACGGGTGTATGGGGAAAATCTGTTACATCATAATATTGTTTTTTAATGAGTCTCTGCCAATGAAACATACCATTTGTGACATGTTTGGATACACTCGGCGAGTCCTAGGTCGAAGAGTCGTTGCAAGTAAGCGCCCTGCTATCGGAGAGCGGGGCGCCCATTCGCAAAGGGACCAAAGAACGTCGCCGGTCGTTCAGGTCGGCGGCAACTTGCAAGCTTGCGAGCGAGCGAGTGGTCCGTCCTTGCCAAGTAGCAGTTTCAAACATGTTTGGAAGCCGTGGGAATCCTTGGATACTGTGGACGGAAATGGTAAAAGGTGGGCAAGTGCACATCTTCATGTTCAACGCGGGGAAAGCTGAAGACAACCTGATGGTGGGTCCAGACGTCAGGTGCCGCCCAATGGCAGCTGCGAATCACGTGTTGGGCTACAGAATAACATTTTATTAACACGGCTATTATGACAGAACCTCCTCCTTAATACTTTTATTTACTCTAATGAAACGGAATTGTTCTATCGACCTGAAAATTCCCACCAGGCCAAAAAGGGTCCCCTTAGTGGGGATTATGATGTTTTAGTCATATTCTTCATATTTTTATGGCGACATGTTCTTAAACCTTGTCCCACCGTCTCCAAATACTGAATATAGTCCGTATGATGGTGCATAAAACTTACCCAGGTCTCGTCGTAGTTTTGGGAGATGAGTATTTTGCTTCATTATCTTTTCGCGTTTTTCCAACCTCTATACCTTTTGGCCTCGACGATTGCCAGAATGTTCTCGCGTGATGTTTGTCGTAAGACCCCGTCTGTACAAGCATTATAGTGGCCTCTGCGAAACGTTGCCGTAAATTTCACAATCGAATATCCATTCATTCGTGGAATTTTCACTAGGTCTGTGATGCTTTGTAGTAGTAGTATGATGGCCGTGTTGGGAGTGACCTCATCTGCCGCTTCTTCGACGCCCTCCGCGTAACCTGGGTCGAACGATCCAACTCCCCTCCCCCTAGCTGGTACTCCTGCTGCTGGCCCTGCTCCTCCGCAAGCTTCTTGCCACTATTTCTGGTCAATGTGTTCAGGCTCAGTTTTGGTTTGTGCACTTTGGCTGGCTGAGAGCCGCTTCGGGTTAATCGCGAATAGGAATATTGCGCTTGAGAGGATATGTAAGACTTTGTAACCACTACGCCAAAAAGGGAACCCTTTTTGGGGATTCGGTAAATGGCAGTCTTCCGGTATTCTGACAGGATATGTTTGGCTGGATCTGCACTTTGACGCTTTTGGTCCGCTCCAAAGCACATTTGGCTGGCTTGAATGACCCTGGGAAATTTGTGTCGTTTTCATAAAACGCTGGTGACTGGGAAATTGATCCCCAATAGGCGAAGTAATGCACTAAATTCACTAGATGCATTAACGAGTTGCTTTGGATTTTCCCAAACACCGCTGAGGTCAAATATGACCAAGTGTTTTTCAAATTTGTCCGGTAGAATGGTGTTTGGGGATGTAATATGTAACCCAATGAGTTGTCTCTCTATAATATGACTACCAGAAGCAAGATGGCCATTGGAGAGATTTTGGATGTTATTAGGCTCGATGAATAGTTCCTCGAGGGGGGCGCCAACACCCCTTGGGGCTATAAACCCCTTCACGTTAGTTTCCTCCTTTGGCAGTAGCTGCTCTCTTCCTCATGGCGTCATCTTTGGTAGTGTTGAGGGCTTTATCGAGACCGTGTCAAGGTGAGAAAAAGAACTGTAGAGTTGCAGAGATAGTCAGTAGGATAGAAGTCCTAGAAATAGCTAGTCAAGGCCGCAGACGGTACTGTGTGGCGTAAAAAAGAGAGAGAGGAGCTTAGAAAGATCGGTAATTTTTTCAAGGCGGTCCACACGTTATCTGTGTGGCATCAGTACTGTCAGCAGGGCAAATTACGAGTTATCTAGATTGGTTTTCGCAGTTGTTTTGGAAGAATTTTATTATATCTAACGTTACAGAAGCTTCATGCATGTTGGAATGATATAGTAGGGTTGGGGAGATTAAGAATGGCTAGTTTTAGATATCTTGACTCCAACCTATCACAGAAAAATAGACCTTGCAATATAGACTAGATACAGATGTACCTACAACTGGACTATTGAAATTTGCAGAGAGCTCTAGGCACGGGTGCAAGGCTTCCATTTTTTTTTAAATCTGAGATTATTTGAACAAACATAGCTCTGAGAAGGCCGCTTATATATAATAAATTGGGCCTCTAGTGAGGTGTCTGTCGTAGCCTAAGGCTGCATATGGGACAATAAACTTGATTACTACTACTACTACTACTACTACTACAACCAATTTCTCACTCCTACGGAGGTCTATTGAAAGCCCTCTATTATTTGTCTATCGTCCAATACATAGGACAGTAGTGGCCACGTCACATTTACCAGGAATACTATCTATAAGAAAAGACGCTTTGGCTGCCTTGGGGGCTTATTGTCGTGACCGTTTATCGGGCGAATTCAAAACCTCATAGGCTGCTAGTTCATATATCTTATTGCTAAAGACTTCGAAACAAATGGAGTAGTAATGCCGGAAATAGTTGGGGGGGGGGAGACATCGAAACTTCATTGATCTCTCTATCAGGTTTCAGTATCCTCCTCCTTGGCCAGGCCATGCTGTTTCAATAATGCGTTGATTTCGTCAGCGCCCCAGAGGTGGTGGTAAATCTTTCCGTCCTTGGTTTGGCCCACGGTTGCGAATTCAACTAGAAGAGGAAGAAAGAAGTTAGCAAGGGCATATATGCCATGAGTTGCTGGGGTTATGGAGCTTACTTTTCTCACTGCTCAGCTTTGTGGAGTCCATTGTTTTGCTGAGAACCTTGACTGCCAAAGCACACGCCTCCTTCAGATCGCAATCCTCCTTGTAGTCCTGCTTCAAAAGACTCTGAGCCGCAGCATTGTTGGCGCCCACGCTAGTCGCTTTCCAACCACCATAGTTGCCACTTGGGTTGCTCTGGTATAACTGGAATTGTCGATGAGGGTCATAGCCTGCGTAGATGAACGAGACACCGAAGGGTCGAAGACCACCATGTTGGGTATAGCCCTGCTTCAAGTCGCAAAGACGACGGACGAGTTGCTCGCACGGGATTTCTTCGTTGTATGTTAACAGATACCGCTGAGCAGCCTGTCGGGCGTAGTTGATGAGAATGTTGGCGTCGGCTGTCATACCGGCGACAGCACAGATCATATTACTGTCGAGCAAAACCAAGTCAGCATTTATTATATATTAAAGCAATAGCTTTGCCAACACGACATACTCATTCAAGATGTAAAGCTTCTCCGCAGAGGTATCCTGTTCCAGGAGCTTGCTGGTCACTTTTCTCTCGGCGGCGAGCACAATTCCATCCTTGGAGAGGATTCCAAGAGCTGTACCGGCATGAGATATGGCTTCCAAGGCATACTCGACCTGGTAGAGACGTCCCTCGGGCGAGAAGATCGTAGTCTGCAAGTTACATCACAGTCAGTCCGATGCGAAGTTCAATATGCAAGGTCGGGATGCTCACCCGTGAGTCGTAGCGTCTGGACATGATTCTGATAGTCGAATGGCGACTTCACAAACAATACAGGGAATTTTGAACAAGCAAATTCTGGAATCTCTCAATGCTGACGAGCTTCTGGGGGGGTTGGTTTGGATGGAAAGCTGCGGAGCTCCCGTAGGCTTAGGCAACTTGGGAGTCGCGTCCGCCAAGCTCGGACCACCTTGTAGGTTTAGCTTTCCGCATCAAATGTCGTAACGAAGACCTTGCGCATGCCAGTCCAGTCTCGCACCAGAGCCCTACGCCAAATATGACCATTGATGACTGAACAGCGGCTTTCAGGAATTTTATACTAATTGGTATTCTACTCGATTTTTGCCCAAAGTCCTGAGAATGCTCAAGTCCACGTATCCTGCGCCCCCTCCGCTACCACCTGGGTGGACAGAGCATAAAGCTCCATCCGGTCAGATACCATCCTTTAAACTGAAAAAAATGAGTAGAGGACGCAAAACTAATTTATTTTTCTATTGATTAAAGGTCACTTATATTATTATAATTCCGAAACCAAGCAATCCACCTATAAACGTCCAGCCGCTGCGCCTGCGCCGGCACCGCCTCCAGTCCAAGTCGACTCTACTTACAAACCCGAAAACCTTCCTCCATTCTCTTCCACTCCATATGGACCTGCAGCGAGTAACTTCCCCGGCGCACGCACTCATGAAAACTGGAACCAGCAGTCTCGGGGTGGCTTCCGTGGTGGGAGAGATACTCGAGATCGGCGACATCGCCAGCCAGAGGATCGGCCGAAAAAGAAACATGTTATCCCAGACTGCAGCCCATGGCTTCTGGTTATGACCAAGCTAGGTCGACGCTTTGTTTATAACCCGGAAACCAACGAAAGCTATTGGAAATTTCCTGAAGATGTCTTGAAGGGAGTGGTAGAGTTTGACCGCTTGCAAAGAGAGAATAAAGAGAAAGAGACACATAAAGATCGAGAAGAGCCCCAACCAGAACCTGTCACCAACCAAGAAAAACAAGATACACCACAAGATACACCACAAGCTCAAGACTTGGACAAGGCTGCCGAGGCTGCCGAGGCTAATGAGCAAGACAGCGATGAATATGAGGAAGTGGAAGTGACTGATAGCGAAGGAGAAGAAGGGGAACACTCGAATAAACGACCACGAACAGGAAGTGAGGGTGATGACGAAAATAAACTCCTTGAATTTGATGAGGACGACATTGAATATCAGCTGAGGGCCATGGGAGAAGAATACGGGTTGGACCCCGGCGAGTACGGAGAACCTGACGAGGAGGGTTGGGAAGAGGGAGCAGAAGGAATTTCATTAACAGACGAAGAAGCCACGGCACTTTTCCGAGATTTGCTTGATGACTTCCGCCTCAACCCTTTTACTACGTGGGAAAAAGTTATCGAGGAGGGCCGTATCATTGAGGATACCAGGTACACTGTTTTGCCTACTATGAAATCACGACGAGAAGTGTTTTCAGCATGGAGCCGTGATCGAATCCAGGAAGCGAGAACGCGCAAGGAAAAGGAGGAAAAGAAAGATCCACGGATAAAGTATCTCGCTTTTCTTCACGAACGTGCAACGCCCAAGTTGTACTGGCCTGAATTTAAGCGTAAATACCGGAAGGAAGACGAGATGAAGAGCACTCAGATGTCGGATAAAGATCGCGAGAAATTCTACCGCGATCACATTGCGCGAGTGAAACTCAGCGAGAGTACCAAAAAATCCGACCTGTCAACACTATTAAAATCGATCCCACCGCAACAACTGAATAACGCATCAAACCTGGAATCTCTCCCTTCAGCAATCTTGACTGATATTCGATATATATCTCTTCCATCCAAGATTCGCGACCCATTGCTAGAGACATATATCTCTACTCTACCCTCGCCTCCGGATGAGGACTTGGCTGCTCTTTCTGTCGAGGAACAGGAAGAGCGTCAACGGAAAAGACTAGAGCGAGAACGACGTGAAAAGGCTCTCGCAGAAAGAGAGCGACGAGTTGAAGAAGAGAAGCGGCGTCGGAAAGGTGATCTGCTCCGTGGGAAGAGTATGTTGCGACAAGAAGCAGCTGAGATCGAGGATGCATTGCAAATTAGGGGCAAGGAGGGATTAAGAAAATACATGGATGAAGGTGTGAACGAAAAGGAAAGTTAAATAGTATAGTTGTCCCAGCTACTCAAATTTTGAATTGATGTAAACGGTTCACCGAGTCACCCGGGCCAAAACTGAAGTCAACTTATTACGTTACAAACTAAGTTCAAATGTGAACTGGGTATCTGAGTCTTTTCTTCCAACATAAAATACAGAAGATCGATGTGTAGATGCAAAAGCAGGAATTCTCATGCTCGTATATTTTTTCACCGAAACCTCCAGTCATCCCAATCGGCGTCACCGTCAGCATCAGCTTCATCCTCTTCTTCACTTTCGTATCCTTCCTGCTGGGTGGTATTCTGGGCTTCGACAGTGGCATTGGCAAGACCATCTTCTCCGGGTACATGTTGCCTCAACTCTTCGCGCTTGGCCTTGAGCCGTTTTACTCGCTCTTCCAACTGCTCCATTTCCTCGAATTCTTCTTCTAAATGTCGGGCAGCATCTTCCCTTTCGCCCTCTGCATCCTCATTTTCTAGGCTTTGATCTTCTTTTCGTTTTTGTTGTTCGGCGGCGAGCTCGTCAGCAGTGACTGGCGCTGCAGATATAGTCGCAGCCGCCACCGCGGCAGCAGGAAGTGGCGCTCTATGTGTAGGTGCAACGACCTCGCGTTCAAAGGCCGCCCACTCATCCTCGTTTATTTGTTGTTGAGGTTTTGTAGAAGACGAGTCAATTTCTTTGTCTTGGTCATCGAATTCGTTTTCGAGCGTAGGACCGGCTTCCTCATCTTCTGAAAGGCTGTCGTGCGCCGTCGTAACTTCGATGTTTTGGTCTGGTCCCGGTATATTCGCGTTATCAGCAGCTTCGGGAGTCTGATCAAGCCCAGGAGTTGTAGGTCGCGACTTTTTGCGCGTCACATCATCGCTGGCCTCGATCTTTCTCTTCTTTGTCACTCGCGTTCCAGAACTTCCACTCTGCGCAGACGATCGAGACGCGAGTTCGCTTCGAAGTAAAGACCGGACATCAGCCATGATTGTGAATGAGAATGTCGACAATTTTGCAAGACTGGAAAGAGTCGGTGATGAGGTGGAAACAGCACAGCAAACGGGGGGTGGTGGTATTATTTTCGTATCCAGCTGAACACCGAGCCGCCTATGACGAGATGTGGCGCTAAGAAGGGCTGCGCTCGGGCCATCACCACTGCCAGAAGAGGAATGGACGCACCCTGTGGCTGGTGCTACATGCCGGAGACTTGTGGCTGGTGCTCTCCGCACTTTCTGGGGTCACATGACCGCGCTAGGCTGCCTTAATAATACTCTGCTCCTCGCGCCTGAGATTCCAGCGCCTTCAACCGTCTTCTTTCTTGCTACTCATCCATCCGTCTCGCCACACAACCGATACTCACCCGACCACGCGCCATATATAATATCGCGGTAGCGCAGACACCCATATTTGACCGTCTTCTTCTCGAAGTACACCCACTTAGCCCTAAATACTACCCAGCGGCAAGGTCGGAGGCGCGTCAGCAACAGACTGCAGTCAATTTAGCGTGTGGTTATCACAAAGGACAGGCTTGCATCAAGTAATATACCTGTTCGCCCGAGTGTGAATCCCGCGTTTTAGGATTGCAATTTGTATTTGTCTAGCAATTTCATGACGTAGAAAGCCCGGTCAAACCGCGGTCAGCGCAATTTGCGCAAACAAGCTTTTCAAATTACACGTAGAATTACAATTTATTCTTGACAACTACAATATATCGACCATGGCTGGTAAGCAAAACATCGAGCACCGCATTCCCCACCAGTTCCCAGGTCCTAGCGAGGAGCTAATAATATGACCTGGGACCTCCTTTCTGTTGGAACCTCGAGCTGACCGCATTTTAATAGATGAGCCTCGACGATCGGGACGAGCCACGAAAGGGCAACACAAAAACCTCGACCTAGTCCAAGATATGCCTTCGAAGAAGTCGAGGACAAAGGGCCAAGGCAAAGACCGGTCTTCAAAGCTATCCACCGAACCTACGCCAGGCCCCAGCGAGGAGGAGGAAGAGATTATTCGATGCATCTGTGGCGAATATGAGGAAGAGGAAGACATTGAACGGGACATGATCTGCTGCGACCGTTGCTTAGCCTGGCAGCATAATGATTGCATGGGCTTGTCATTCGACAAAGGCGCGCCCCCTGACGAATACTATTGCGAGCAGTGCAAGCCCGAGGACCACAAAGCTCTTCTGGAAAAGATGAACCGTGGAGAGAGGCCTTGGGAAGAAGTTGCACAGCGTCGACAGCGAGAGATCGAGGAAAAGAGGGCCGCCAAACGGAAGAAGGGAAAGAAGGGCAAGCGAGGTGGTGCCAGGCCAAGTGATGTCAAGTCACAACAGAGTGCGCCGTCAACTCCTGCACCAGGTCCGACTTCGCCGAGCCCTACTAAGGAGAATTCTGTTACAGCGACATCACAGACAGCTACCGAAGACCATAAGAGCCCGGCACCAGCCTTGGCCTCGGGGGCCGGTGAATCAAAGCCCCCTAGCACGCAGAAACGGAAGTTCGAAGACCAAAAAGAACCCTCTACGCCTGATGTGGTGAGTAATTACATATTCCTGATAAAACCTACAATGTGATTGCGTAACTAACTGTCAAATACAGGGCCCCAAGTCAAAACAACAGAAGCTTTCAGAGCCAAATAAGCTTGTCGAGAAGGCGAAGAAATCTTCACCAGCCCACTCTCGGAAAACCAGTTCTGCTGAACCCAACTCTCGCAAAGCTTCGGTTGTAGAAAAAGGGTCTGTGGATGTTGTTGAGAAACCAGAGGACATTGACAGCGAGCCTCGCAAGAAGGTTGCCATCCATTTGGTGAATCTTTTCTTAGACCAAGTCGCCGTGGCTCAGAAACAAGGTGCTTATAAGCTACCAGCCGACAAGCAAGCAGAGGATATCGCGCGGCCAATCGGCCTTGCGATTGAGCATGCTATGTACGTGAATATATGCGGCGGATCTGGCGACCCCAATGACGTCTACAGGAACCAGCTGCGAACAATCATGTTCAACGTCAAGAAGAATTCTGTTTTACGTGATCGTTTACTCACTGGCAGCCTTGCCCCCGGCGTTCTTGCTACTATGAGCTCCCAGGACATGGCTAGTGCAGAACAACAGCAGAAGGATGCCGAAATCAAACGGGAGGCCGAAAAACAACACATCATTATGCAAGAGCAAGGTCCACGGATCAGACGTACACACAAGGGCGAGGAGGTCATTGAAGGGGATGGCCAGGCTGGTACGTCGGAATCGATCTTTTCATCGACGGCTGTTCATCGTGCTGCCGCCGACGTTGAAAACCCCAGCCCTCAGAGCCCGTCTGCACCAGGCTTCGTGAACCCCAACTCTAGGCATTCACAGGAGTTCAATGCCGACGGAAAAGGAAACGGAGCGAATGGTGATATTGGTCGTTCTCATTCTCCAGGAGCGACAAACCAAGACCACATGTTCCCGGAGGTTTCACCGCAACTGCACCACCCACCACCCCCTGGTGGCAAAGTCCAGGCCGACAAGGAGATTGACGATCTTCTTAAGGATGAAGGAACGGAATCTCCACCTTATTCCCCTAAGGATTTCGAAGGCAGTGATATCTGGCGCGGAAGAGTGTCTATGAACTCCCTTGCTGACTTTGGCTCGACTGCCAAGCATGTTGCAGGCGCCGATTTGAGTGGCAAAATCCCGTGGAACGAGCTGATACCGTCAAATCTCGTAATAGATGGGCGCATTTCTATTGAGCTTGCCAGCAAATATCTCTGTGGATTGAGATTCAGCAACTCGACCGATGTATCGGTGGTGGCAATTCCAGCCCCGGATTCCCCGGCTGAACGAGCGGAATTCGGTAAACTTTTCAGTTACTTCACTGATCGCAAAAGGTATGGTGTCGTTGGCCAGCATCCCATTGCAGCCGTGAAAGACACATATCTCATCCCCATCGAGGCTGGAGCGAGCCAGAAACCGGAGTTTCTTCAACTCCTTGAGAACAATTCGATTGAGGATCCAACGCCTGATCAAATGTTTCTCGTTGTTTTCGTTGTTAAGAGCGATGACCACCCACCGTCTGAACAAGCTACGCCTTACCATGCTAGCCCATTGAATTCAACCCCCTTTACACAGCAGCATGGCCAGTACGCTTCTCCTTCGCCAGCACTGCGGCAGGTTTCGCAGGCACCGACTCCGGTGACCGGACCAGCACCTGATCCCTCAATTGCCAACGCCAGTCCCTTATCCCACGCTCTCTCTCAACAGGGGCACAGCAATGCATATCAAGTACAGCAGCAGCAGCAAGCTCATGGCCAGCCACAGCAAGTGCCCTTGACCGGGGCTGCAGCTGCAGCTTATGTTCTCGGACCCCAGGCAAAATCGCCGGCGATTGAGGAGCTTCTACAGAAGGCTCCCTCGGCAGATGTTGCACAATTGAACATAGTTCGAGAGATAATCGCAAAGAATCCCTCTGCTGCCAATGATTATGCCTCGTTGATGACTGCTATCCAGCAATACACGTCGCCTGGTCAAAATGGCCAGCTAGGACACTAATCTTGGTTGTCCGACTAGCGTATTACTTTCTATTACCTGCGCTATCTCAAACGACATTCATAATTCCATTGAAGGGTCGAATCACAACAACATTTCTGGTTGGTTCACCTATATCACAAGGTGGACCACCAGGAGTCGTGAAGTAGATATGCACAGCAACTATGGAAATGACTACAATTTTTTATTGTCTACTAGCAATATTTAAAAAGTATAGCGCTCAACGTGTCGGGTTATTTTGTGTTTTTCTTTTATGCCTGTACATAAATATGTTGTATGTAGTTCATTGTCGTTTAGGAGTTGGTCGGGTTGGCTTTTTAGTGAACAAAGCTTCGACGAGTAACTTCAGCGTGACAAGCAGTTGTTTAACATTGATATTAGTTTTCAAAATATTGAATTACGCAGTTAAAAAAGGAAAAAGAAAGTAGTAATAAACGGTTGAATTGCTGTTTTGATAAACGCCTGCGCTATGCAACATTTTGAACGGAAGGTATATAAGAAAGAACATCGGAGTCGTCAAGTGGAAAAAGAAAATCAAATCTCTGCTGTACAAAGTTTGACCTTACCATCTACCACCCCCTTTCTTTCTGTACCCTCCACCTCCACCGCCAGATCTTCCGTATCCTCTGCCACCGCCGCCTCCTCCACGTCCTCCCCAGCTACCGTCATCGCCATAGCCATCATCATGTCTTGCTGGTGGTGGACGGCCTTTCAGCTCCTCCCTGAGCCTTTTAAAGGTCTTGCGCATGTCCGAGTAGCCCATATGCATCTTTCCATAGAAATGATCGGCCAACCGGCGATCGTTGTCTAGTCGACTCAGGTATGCACCGCAAACATCGCAGACTTGCAGCTTCTGGTGGCCAGACGGGCCTGATGTGTCTGATAGATTTTTGAGTTCGCGTTCGTGGGTTTCCTTTTGATGCTTGGCGGTGCGGATCTTGAAGAGTTCGTTCATTGCCAGTGATACGGAACCCATCTCGCCCATCACAGACACTTCGAGAAGGCCGGAGTTAATCGTTTTGGTAAGCTCCGATATTTGTTTCAACTAGACGGGTGTTAGTTCAATAGGCCTAGGTAAGCTATTAAAGGTGGATCTGAGGAGCAATACCAAATTGTTTGTCTGCTTGATCTCATCGGGCGTTTTCTCAAGCCGACGCTGGGCGGAATCGATACGCCTATCGCATTCATCGATATACTTTTGCATGTCGCGCATGTAATCGTAGTCAAAGCCCCATTTCGCCTTCTCGCTTGCAGAAGCAGCTTCGTACTCCGCTTTCAGACCTTCGCTGTGGACTTTCGGACAAGGGCCCAGATCTTGTTTTGTGTTGGTGAACTGATCATGGGGACACGTGCCGACGAGGTATGATCGACAGACCTTTGGATCACTAATGGTGAGCTGTGCATTGCGAGATGCTGCCCCGCCCATGAGCTGGTCGGCTGTTCGAGGGGGAAAAGTCAGTACATTTGCTGTGATGATTTTGAGGATCGCAGAGAAACTTTACCTCCCATGAGCTGCTCCAGCAGCTTCCTCTGCTCCGCTGCCATTTTGAGACGACTGTATATAAGCTCTCCTTGTAGTTTTTTGAGTTTCCAGCTGGACGACAGAGAACTGGTTGTGACAAGAGGTGAAAGCGCGACCTCAAAAGATTCCTGGTCCCTTTTCGGCGCGCTAGTGGCGGTTGCGCTTCTGGCAGCCAATCAGATTGGCGCTTACACTTGGGCAAGAGAACACCATCAAGAGATGGATTGGTATGAATATACTTGAATTATAAGACAGGTATGTTTTATTAGAATACTCTGCTGAGTACTCTTCGGTGAAGGAGAAACATTGGTGAGCGCATAGTACAAGGCGGGCTCTGCCCAATCGGAGCTTTCTCAGCTAGTTTACCCCATCCAACTCTCTCCAGTGTCATTATTATACTACGAACAACAATAACAATAACAACCTCGTGGGCCAGTCCCAGAACACCACCTCGCATACAATGCCGGGATGAATTTCCTTTTCCCGTTTCTCGCGATTCTCGCGGTCTTTGTCGCCGACTGTCTGGGAGCGTCCGACTACCATGAACGCCTTGATTTACAGCCCCTGCCCGGCTCGTCGCTGCTGGCCTCGTTCAACTTTCGCAGTAATTCGTCCGTGTCTTCGTTTGAGAAGCAGCATTTTCGCTATCTCCCTCGCTCTTTAGGCCAGATCCTACAACATACGCAGACAAAGGAGCTTCACATTCGCTTCACGACCGGTCGATGGGATGCTGAGAGTTGGGGTACAAGACCTTGGGAAGGGTATAAAGAAGGCGCAACGGGTGTTGAGTTGTGGGCATGGGTCGAGGCCGAATCTGAAAAAGAGTGAGTGCAAGCCAATTTTCGATAGCTTTTGGGATTGTGTATGTATTAATGCTGCAAACCATACAGTGCGTTTGCCAAGTGGATATCTTTGACGCAATCCCTCTCCGGCCTGTTTTGTTCCTCTTTGAATTTCATCGATAGCACACGGACAACTCGCCCTGTCGTCTCCTTTGAGCCTCGTGGAGATCATGCCAATTCTAGCCAGCTGCACCTGCTTCACGGCACACTGCCTGGCGAGGTGGTTTGCACCGAAAACCTCACACCGTTCCTTAAAATGCTTCCGTGCAAGGGGAAGGCGGGCATCTCTAGTCTCTTTGATGGACACAAGCTATTTGATGCCTCCTGGCAAAGCATGTCTATCGATGTCCGACCTACCTGTCCGTCCGGAAACGAGGAGTGCCTGGTTGAAATCCAGCAGAGTGTGGACATGGTTTTGGACATTGACAGATCTAAACGCCCTCGTGGTACGTATATGATGACCATGAAAATGTGCAACTGCCTCTAACATTGATAAATTACTCAGATAACCCAATTCCTCGCCCTGTTCCATCAGAACAACTTGTTTGCGACCCATCCAAACCATACAACTCTGACGATACATGCTATCCTCTTGAGAGGAAATCCGAAATTGGATGGACGCTTTCCGAGGTCTTCGGACGCTCAGTGAAAGGCCACTGTCCCTTGACTGACGAAGGGTATGGGTCATTAACTGTTTGTATGAAAGTGCCTAGTGATAGATCCGTGTTTGTCACAGAGGGCGCGTCTGAGATAAGAGGCTCCGACGAGTTTTCGAGATGTTACGGTTTACCACCCTCTAATGATTTCGACCTTATTTTACCGGAAGAGGAAATCAAAACTCATGTTCCCTTGGAGCAAGAAGTCTTGCACACCGAGCGAACCATTATCGGGCATGGACAGGAACGGGGAGGCATGCGGGTGATTTTCAGGAACCCATCTCCTGTTGACTCGGTCGATTTTATCTATTTCGAGTCGCTGCCTTGGTTTGTGCGTCCTTATCTCCACACTCTACAGGCCACAGTAGTAGGGAATGATGGGGTATCGCGCCAGTTGCCATTCTCAGAGATCATCAAAGGCATCTATTACCGGCCTGCTATTGATCGTGAAAGAGGCACCCAGCTTGAGTTGGTCCTCTCCGTTCCCGCCGATTCAACTGTGACCTTGATATACGACATCGAGAAAGCTATTCTGCGATACACCGAGTATCCTCCAGATGCAAACCGAGGGTTCAATGTCGCCCCTGCGGTGATACGCATCTTGGGCAAAGAAGATCAGTTGTCTGTCTACTTGCGGACAACCGGGTTATTACTTTCACTTCCTACGCCAGACTTTAGTATGCCCTATAACGTTATCATCTTGACTAGCACCGTCATGGCGCTGGGATTCGGAAGCATTTTCAACTTGCTCGTTCGTCGCTTTATTCCCGCTGATGAACCGGCTCTTCGTGCGCAGAGTCTTAAAGCTCGACTGTTGAGCAGACTAGTCGTGCTGCGTGATCGGTTTAAAGGGAAAACATCCAAACAGACTAGTTAAGATTAAAAGCGTTAATCATAAGCTTTATACAGATGATGTCAAAATACTATAGTAATTTATTGTACACTACACCAAGTTTCCACGTGATAAAAAAAAAAATATCTCAAGTATTCCCGAATCCCTTTTCTTCCTCTTTTTGGATCATTCTCCACGGTCATACTTGGTGATTCTAAACAAAATCAGTTCAAGAAACTGCTATACTCAAGGAAATAACACTCACCGCCCTATAACTCCCTTGAGGAATTCAGTTCCCGTCAACGTTTCCGGACACCCAGGTTTATGTCTCATGAAACTATGATCTTCCGTTGCACATGTCGGTTCTCCTGTTGACGTAGTCCGATTATACCCCCCGGCCTCTGCAAACTGTCGAGCCGCGTTGTTCCCTGCTGCTTCTTTTTGCTGACTCAGTCCCAAGTAGTTACCAAACGAAGCTGCCGGGTTCGGCGATGGTGTGTGTCCAAGGCCATGACCGGTGCTTGAGACAGCTCTGCCGCCACCTTTGTGAAACCCTTTATCTCCAATTCCAGAACCGCCGTCGGTGTTGTTGGCAGGGGTGGGAAAGGCACTGGTGCCTCCTGGGATCGAGGTCCTGGGGTGGTTTTGTTCTTCGCCGGCGCCCAGCGTCATCTTTGAATACTAGTGGTGCGTGCTGGAAGTTTTTTTCGGGGGGCTCTATTTCTGACGCTTTGATAGTTGATACAAAACGGGGGTTTTACTTTTTGTAAAAAATGGGGTCGGATCCAGCGTTTACATGTTTCCTGATTGTGGCGTACAAGGAACGGTGATATCACTGTGAGCGAACGACACCAGGCTATGTCATCAGTTAATCACCAACCGCGTTGCCATGGTCGGCAAAACTTATTGCCAAATCCAGTATATAATAAACAATTAGAGAAAACACGGTCAAAGTGACTGTGATACTAGGTACAAGTCTGATGGCGCATAAACGCCAGGGGGACGCAGAACGCAGTATAGAATCATGTTTTAACATAACCCACTTCTAATGGGCTACTAAATTCGAAAGAGACCGTATAGGGTATGGCATCCAATAATCGCTCGCGATTAACTGGAATGAGGCCTTCATGAACTGGGTCAGGGCTAGAGATTATCAATTGATATAAAAAACATCGAATTCCTCTTGCGTGTACAAAGGGATGTTATAGTCGAGCCAAGATCAATAACTCTATAGTTCCATGTATAGTAAAAAATATTACGTGACGATCGTTGCCATAAAAAAAAAAAAGAGGTATAAACAATATAAGTACAGGGTTTATAAGGGCGTAAATTAACTGTTTTCGGCCAAGTCAACTTGGTCTGCCCAAGTGCCTTCAGCCGGTGAGTCCAGGGCAGCAAACGGATCTACCACCGGCGGTTTGACAGTATCTGTCGTAAGCTTCGCTGGAGCATCGTTGGAAGAGCCTCCTGGAAGAGACGGAAATTCGCTTTCGTTATCAACACCGGGTGCCGAACGGGCTTCTGTCGTAGCTGGGTTCTCGTCGCGATTTTGATGACCGCGGCCTCCTCGTCCCCGACCACGACCACCTCTGCCTCGTCCACGGCCTCGAGGACCAGGACTTTCTTCAGTTCTTTCGGGATAATCGTTGTTGTTTTCGCGCCGTGGGGTGCCGGTAACACCACCATGCATGCCCCTTCGAAACTGACTGCCGCCACCTCGGCGGCCACTGTAATCCTCTTCTTTCTTTTCGGCGTCCCATTCACGCCCTGTCTGTGCACCCAACTTGCGCATTCTGTTCCGTTCGCGCTCGTTGTCCATGACCTTGCGGTTCAACACTTCCTGCCGGCGCTTTGCGGCAGCAGCTTTCTCACGCTCGTTGAATGAAGCTTCGTCGGCCTCGGCGCGAGCATGCGCAGCTGATCGCTTGGCAGCGTTGAGTTTGGCTGCTGCCATGCGTTCAGCTAGTTCCTCGTCGGTGAGCTTCGGCTGTGTGAAGTGTCAGTGGTACTGGCTGTTGGATAGCTTGTTTGGGTAGAAAACTCATCCCATACCTTCTTGATGCCACCGGTCTTACTGCGGTCTCCTCGCACTGCCTGTACATGGTTGGCTTCTGTCTTAGCCGCAGCGCCTTTGCTTTCGCTAGCATTCTCGTCGGTCTCTTCGGCTGCCTGTACTTCAGGCTGCTCGCTGGAACTGCTGCTGTCTTTTGGCCCAGACTCTGCCTTGTCCTCTTTCGCGACAGCTGCATGCTTGCTCCCAGCATCCTGGCCACCTCGACCGCCACGCCCTCGCCCTCGCCCTCGGCCGCGCCCACGATCGCCGGATGCGCCTTCGCGAGCCTGTGCTCGAGTCTGTCGTGACGGGGCCGGTTCTTGCGTGGCAGGCTCTATCGGTTTGGGTTCTTCGACGGATGGCTCATCATCATGCACATGTTGGATTTGTTGCTCCCCAGAGATAGGGACGATCTCGTCATCGAATAGATCGTCCGCCCCTCGTGTCTGGGCAAATTCGTCGACCGCGACAGTAGGGTCAGCTAACGTATCAGCCATTTCGAGCGCGTTTTTTTTTCGGTGTAGATCGGCCGTCTTGAGGCGCGCCAAAGGGGGATTATTTGCGCGGCGGCGAATATCTAATTTTCCAAGTTCACTGAATGGGAGCGCAAAAAGCTGTGGAGGTATATATCTCGGTACTACCGCAAGAAGTACAGCAAACGAGAATTTGCAATTCAAAAAGGTTCGCTATGTTCAATAGTAAGAATAATAGGTTGAATAACGAGCAAAGAATAAAGATATATGCGGCCCACAGTGGTCCTGATTTTGCCCCAGCTTCAAAGGCGGTGAGTCAGTGTCGGATTCGTACCCACTTCCTTTTTAGCCAAAAAAAGGCGTCCGAGTGGGGCTCTGTGCGCCCTCATTGGGGGTTATCCTGCGCCAAAGCTTGCTCTCTTTTGGGAAGTAAGAGAGCATATTGAATTATAACTGGCTTACACGCACGCAGTGTTATAGCATATTGATGCTGTTTTCTTGTATCTTTTCATGGGCTAATGATTATTCGCTATGTTTATACTGGCATCTAGTTATTTTATAACGCCGGCCGAATAGTATGTGGGATCTAGATGCTCCATCCGATGATAGTAGATCTTCTAGAACATCACTCATCTAGTCCTCAATGGATCCTTCGTGTTACGACGGGGATTGTCTATTGGTAATGAATGTGGATGCTCTGCTCTGCAATAGGCCGACTCCTGAAGCACTTGACTCTGAAGAACTTGCCTCTCTAGAAGCACTAAAGAACGAGATGAACCAGTTCCTCGCGCAAGGCTCCGACATGGTCGAAGGGGCTACCATGAAGGTCACGCCAGTATCTTCTTTCTTTCAAAAATGGCCTGGTCAATCTTCGAACATGATGCCATTATTCTTCATGTACTAACATTCTCCCTTCTCCTCACTCATTCATCGTACATTGATACGCCGATGTTTTTCTCTTTTCCACAGAGGCGTGACGGTTTTTCGAGCATTTCACCGCAGTTATGCATCCTCTATCAAT
Organism: Talaromyces rugulosus; assembly: GCF_013368755.1. NCBI lineage: Eukaryota > Fungi > Ascomycota > Eurotiomycetes > Eurotiales > Trichocomaceae > Talaromyces > Talaromyces rugulosus. The sequence goes on along the minus strand of NC_049563.1, from coordinate 3,037,366 downwards.
TGCTTTCAATGTGTTCGCGTTCAGCTACCTACGATCACAAGCGAACCGACGGGACAATGACCAGCACCTGGATCTACACCGTGCCCAAGAACCCGTCGAACCTAGCTCTGACTCGTCAGAATTTGACTATGGATCTGACATCAGTCGACCTCTTGATTTCAGATGACTTGTGTGGTGACAGCTGCACTGAAAGACTAGCGATCTCTTGGGCAGTCATTCTACGGTTCAACACTGGCGCCAACAACTTCTCCTGGTACATTGCCAGAGGTCAAGCAGTCCGACTTGCCTAAACCTGCCCCAGTCGAGCCATCTTCTGCTCACGGGGCCCAGAGCGATCCTATGACGTGATCTTATTGGCAACATACGTGAAAACATTCGTGACATTTTCCATTAGGAACTCCGTGACCACCTTTGTGACCATGGCCATGATCAGGATCGCCAAAAGAGATGGACCGACCGAAAATGAAGACAGCGTCGTTAATGAGGAGGTATTTATGTATTATGTATTAAAGAAGTCACGATGGTGGCTCACAACTCAAGAGATATCGCTTGTATTTCAGTATTCAATTGTTCTTGTCGTTCTCTCCATGTTTCTGCTCCAGCTAGTCAAGAGTAATCTGGAGTAGAAGACGACCAGTACGTACTCCATCCTCTTTTTGCACACTGACACTGACAAATCTATAAGTGGGTGAATTTAAGGGGGTGACTAGTCCAGGATCGTTTAGAGAAGTCAAATACCCTCGCCATGTTTCGCCCTCAGAAAGAGAGTGCCATTTAAGCAAATTTTAACGACATTGAACGCCAGCTATCTCAACGTTGAATACTAGTCATCCCAATGTTGAACACTAGCCATCCCGAGGCTGAACGCCAGCCATTGCGATTTTGAATGCTAGCCGTCTTGATGTTGAATACTAGTCACCTCAACTATGACTACAATCATATTCTGTGACCTACCAATTTCCGGCGCGAGAATATCACTTTCTAGAGATCCACAGAAATGACCTAGGGAAGATAGGACAGCGATGATTAGTTTTGTGGTGATGATGATGACTCGACCTCGACATCTTCTTCGTCGCCTATACCTTCACTCCGCACGCCCGATATCCAACACAACTGATTTAACCATGGCTCGCTTCACTGTGGCAGGAAGGGGGGATTTTTGTGACGTCGGTAAAGGGAAATACATTCAAGTTTGTACTCATCCCACCTCCACGAAGGCTGGATCGGCACAGTAAGGTGTGGGCTGCCTAAAGCCTTCTTCAGATATCCAGTGTCGACAGTCACTATTTACCTAGCGGCTGGGATTATGTTTCAGGGCTTCCTCTCAAGACAAGCAAGGTAGGGTTGTGGTCCTCGCAGATGGCGAACTCAGCATTCTTACAATAGAAAACCACAAGACACGCACTCATATCGAAATCGTCCTCCGGAGTTATTTCAGCTGGGCTACAGGTTTTGGCCTTTTTGCTGGGGCACTTGGCCGGGTCGTCGGCTTTACGGCGCCTGTTGACTAAAGCTACGACTTTACCAGGCGCAGGCAAGTTGTGGATCTGGACAAAGATGGCCCTAAAGTGGAAAGAAAGTGCGCACATAGTTCAGGTCACCATTTATCTCACGCTCAGCAGGCGATCACTTGGATACTAGGCCAACACCCCGAACCAGAACGCCCAAAATAAGCCCTCGGAACCCACCCCCAAGCGTACACGAAACGCCAATAACTCGACCGTTCCTCAACGCAATACACAACTTCGCCCTCAACTACAATCACTGTTCGCCCACAGGTGCTACACCGACAGCCCTCGCATGGTAGCATCATGGACGCCAGCACTGCCACCGGTACTCGTCGCCCAGATGAAAACCTGCTCGCATCCCGGCCTCGCATGGTCGCGAGACTGCAGAGAGTTGATTATCAGAGTAATGGTTGATTAATGATTACGGCCTCTATTTTACGAAATCACAAAAGGGCGGGCTAGTCATTTTTGGTAAGAGGCAACAGAAGGCACCGATTTGAAGGCGTATATGGCTTTAATGCCATATAGAGGTGTTGTGGGCGTTGATGGGTTTGGCTTTATTCATGTTTGTTGGCTTATATGCCCCTGGCCAATCTGCGGTCGGTTGCAAGCTAATGACGAAAACAGTTTTTATAGGTGATCCTCCCACAAATCCCGTAATTATCCTATACCGTCAATTCAGTTATTCTTGGCAGGCAAAGCTGTCTAATCCAGAGCCCAAACCGTAACTGGGCAACCCAGACCGACAATATTGGCGGCAAAATGGTCAAGAACGCTAGGTTTGGAATTTCGCTGACCGAGAATACGTCGTCTATGAAGAGAATGGGTCCTCAATCAAGCCTTTGATGTGCAACAGGAGCACTTGGAGGAAAAGGCAAAAGCGAGGTAGTTGTCAGCCTTCCAGCTCGGGGAGTATAGGCCGTAGATTGACTGCCCATGAGGTTAGGGGTGCAGCTGTCAAGATTATACATATGCATACTTGATCTAGTACCGGTTACCGTTCCTTGACGTTGAAAAATTCGTCAGGTCACCAACTTGGTTACATACACTGGGCCGTCGCAAATGTCGCGGCGTAACAGATTTCTATACGTAGTGACATCCTGCGACGTACCAAGAATGTAGTGACGTTACAAAAATGACCCTACGTTACAGAAATTTTGAGACGTTTATATTTCTAGATACATTATGAATTAAATAACAATTTATATAGAAATAACATGTATTTTTCGTATTATAATATGTAGTGAGAAAGCTACACTTACTATAACCCTAATGATGTCATACCAGCTATCATCAGAAAACAACACCAACTTGCGACTGAAGAACAGATTACGACAAGAGAGCCGAGGATCGCGGCCACCACTATCGCCATGGTTGCCGATTGGAAATACCGAATCTCCCGATCGGCGCAAGAATCGACTTATCTGGGGTACCCCACACTTTGACGGTGTTGTTTAATTGGATCCCCAGACTCGCTTTTCTGTGTGCCTGACTATCTATAGCATCTGCCCTCTTTGCATGGTCTGCTTTGATTGATGGGATTTCGAAGGATCCCATCAATTGAAGAAAGACATATACCATCCTACATCTCCGCTCGATGGATACATAACGTAGTCACCCGCTGTCAAAAGACCACATGCTTCTCACTCGACTTTTACTGCAGAGATATCCATTTTTGAAAGTCTTTGACTAAAACCTAGAACGCTCGCGACCGCTCACCTTCCGATGTTGTCGACATTACTGTTATACCTGTCAGCTTGCCTGTGGCTGGGCTTTAGCTCAGTGACGGCCGCAGAAGATGCCTTTGTGACAAAATGCCTTGGGTTCGGAGATCGTATTAATCTTCCCCATGTTACTGTCAATTTTGCATCCTATATTCCTGGGGGCACTAATCTGTCTCTGGCGGATAGTCCCCCCTCCTGTGGTGAGAGCAGTCAGCAGGTATTGACAGATACATGCCGTGTGGCAATGGCAGTCACTACATCGAACAGGAGTCAGATTACATTGGAAGCATGGTTTCCGAGGAACTACACCGGGCGCTTTCTGAGTACAGGAAATGGAGGAATCTCTGGATGTAAGCTTGCTTATCAAATGGAAATCAAAAGACCAGAAAAGCTAATACGTGTCTAGGTATTCAATATTATGACTTGGCCTATACTGCATCTTTGGGTTTCGCCACCGTTGGCGCCAATAATGGCCACAACGGTACTTCTGGTGAAGCATTTTATAAAAACCCCGATGTTGTCGAGGACTTTGCCTGGAGATCTTTGTATACCGGGGTCGACGTAGGCAAGAAGTTGACCGACCAATTCTATGATGAGGGATTTAACAGGTCCTATTATCTGGGATGCTCGACTGGTGGACGTCAGGGTTGGAAGATGGTTCAGAGCTTTCCTGATCTCTTCGATGGCGTACTAGTCGGCTCACCAGCGTTCAATTTCGTCAACCTGATTTCATGGAGCGGCCACTTTTATCCGTTGACTGGGACATCGAATGCCTCGACATTCGTAACCCCGGCACAATGGGCAGCTGTGGGCGAGCTGGTCCTTGATCAATGCGATGGTCTTGACGGTGCCAAGGACGGCATTATAGAGGACCCGGATTTCTGCTTCCCCAAGATTGACAGCCTTGGATGTGCTTCTAATAATACTACCACCTCAACATGCCTGTCTGATGCCCAGCTTCATACCGTCAAATCAACATATCAACCTCTCCGTGGAGTCCACGGTGAAGCTCTCTACCCACGCATGCAACCAGGCGTCGAGGCCGAAGAAGCCTATATTATGTACGGTGGTCAGCCATTCTCTTACAGCACTGATTGGTACCGTTACGTGGTCTATAGCAACCCGGAATGGGATCCTCTTAGCCTCACCTCCAAAGATGCCGAGGCTGCTTTAGCCCAAAACCCGTTCGATATCGAAACATGGAATGGAGATCTAGAGCCATTCCGCAAAGCCGGTGGCAAAGTATTGACGTACCACGGAATGGCCGATCAAATAATCAGTTCTGATATTTCAAAAACATACTACGATCGGGTATCGGAGACTATGAACCTGAAATCCTCTCAGTTGGATGAGTTTTATAGATATTTCCGGATCAGCGGGATGGGCCACTGTGGAGGGGGTGATGGAGCAACTGCAATAGGCAATCAGTTGACTTATTTAACAAGCCTCGATCCCCAGGACAATGTGTTGATGGCACTAGTTCAATGGGTGGAAAAGAGCATTGCCCCCGAATTTGTCAGAGGCAGCTCGGTGGCGGCTAATGGGTCTGTGGAGTGGTCTCGCAAGCACTGCAAGTATCCTGAACACAACATCTATGTTGGACCGGGAAATTACACGGATGAAAATGCGTGGAAGTGTGTCGACTGAAACAGATGTAAATATTGAATCGTCATATAGTCCCCATCTCTTTGTTTATGAGTCATAGGTAATCTACCTAGAGATAGATTAAAAGATAATTCCAAGAAGCTTTTATAAAAATAAAGTAATCTCTACTATTTTGAGTTTTTTATTTTTTTTTCTCTTTTATAAAAAGCTTACTTGAAAAAATAGAGCGAATAACTTAGCTATTTTATCAATTGACAAATCACATCTTAGATTTGTATTCTTATTCAATATAATCAGTTAATCACGCTCCAATAATAAATCTAATAATAAACTCGGCTTTAAGATGCTTTATATTTTTATTAATATAATGGAGAGTCTTTTAGACAGATTTTGTCTAGCTCTTTTATGCTTATAAAGCGCGTTTGGTGTTGTTGGTATGCTTTTAACCCATGTGATCGAAATAGACTTTTCCGTCGCGTTCTATGCTACTGAAACTGGCTGTTCTAAACGAGCACTGTATTAAGTGCCATATGAGACGACCATGGATGGCCCCTGTCTTCCATTGGAACCACTTAGCACCGTCTATGTAACTAGGGGCAATAGCTACTGATTGCAGATTTATATGGGTCAACTGGTAAATAGCTTTCAGCTTGGGATGGTACAATAGAATTCGAATACCAACCGTATAGCTATCAAACAAGTAGGGTATCAATATGTAATTTTTCTTCGTGTAGAACCCAAATAAGCATATGGTACATTCTATTTCTGGTCCACTGTCTTTTCCTCCTGCTTGTGCAAATTCCATTTTCCTTTTCAGTTAATAATAGAGGATGTGTCGTATGTCGTTGCATCCATCCAACCTCGAAACCGGACTCTCTCTCTCCCCCTATTAGTGTTGGATATGGGAACAGTCCTTTGTATCAATTACCACGCCATTGAACAAAAGTTGCGTGTTAAACTTTTAATCCGCAGGTAAATTATCGAAATTATCCCAACAGAGCCTTGATTTCGGCCATAATGTTATCAGCACAATGCTGGCATCCAAAATGTGAGTCCATCGAAGTATAGAATCTAGTGGCGTAAACAAGACACCGCAAAAATCCAATGGCCTCTTCACGAAGCGGGCTGTCCATGCGTTCTGTGTACGCTTTGGCAAATGAAAGAAGTAATCCCAAGGCCTTGCTTGTTGTATCAGCTAGGTTGGGCTGAGAAAATTCAGAGTGATCCTCGCACATCGTAGCGGTTGATGTATTGCGAGAATCGGATTTATGGTGAGAGGCCGTAACACCGTCAACAACCTTTCTAAAAGCTGCAGCATTGCGGAATACAATCCGTGTGGATGCGAAGACTGTTCTGTTGATGATAAAGACCTGATGCTCCTCACATTTTGTAATTGGGTATATCCAAACAGTTTTTGGAGGTTGGTACCCCTTTTTGCCTGGCTTTTTTCTGCCAGGTAAAGTCTGTTCTCTCGGTGATGCATGCTGACATTTAGACAGCATACTCGCTTGTTGACAGTACTGGCTGTTGCAAGCGGCCACAATGACAGATGGACTAATAGGCATGAGTAGGTGCGCTGCCTTTGGCCGACTTTGGTCATTTGTTTCCCCGACAAAACCTTCAATATGTACAAGATGGTCTCCTAGTAGGAACTCTTCCGCACCGGTTGTCTTCCAGATATGCAGCTGCGTGTTGCTAATGGTCTGATAAAGCTCAATCGCGTGTGTGGCTTTCTTATAGAATTCATTACTTGCACCATCATCACTCGGTCTTTCGGTTTCCTTCCACTCTGAAAGAGTTTCCAAAGAACCCTTCAAAATCAAGCGCAGTAGGTTGATCCAGGTCTCTTTCCTCTCCATGAACGGTGTTGTCTGGAGCACACCATGTGGATCGGCCAAATGATCCCGAAAAAACCGTGTTCTGAAGGCTGAAACAGCGAAGAACTTTTTGATCGAGACGATGTCCCTGTCAGATAATGTGATCGAGCAATCTTCCCCATCGTTCCCTGACGAATTTACTTCCTTTTTCATGGCAGAAAATGGACGACTGGTATCCGATTCCAAATTCATGAGCAATTTCTCGATTTCGTCTCCAGAAGTTGATCGGTAAAGATTCTTTTCTCCAAATGTTTCGTTTAGGTTCTGCTCTCGTGTTTTATTGAGGGAGAGATTATAAACGTTGCTGTTTTGTTCCATGGTGCAGTTTGTGGTTAGTCTTATATGCCTTCAAACATTGATATTAGAGAAAAGCAGATTCGTGTCACAAACAGGATATCATCTTTAGAAAATGGCCGTAAAATAAACCTCGGAAGGGAATGTTGGTATTGATCTCGCTCCATGATTGGTTTTTTTTTGGGAATAGCTTCGACTGCACATGTGAGCTCTCAGGCAGTCTTCTCACCAATGTTAAAATAGGTGGATAGCACAGGTTTGGATAATTATTATCTAGGGAAGTTTCTCACCACTGCGGCTTTTAATAAGCCCCCCCCCCCACAACTCTTCTATGACTCAGACCTGTAAATGGGGGTTAGGACAATCTCTATGTGTGATAGCACTCCGTTACTGCAGATAGAATAGCGCCACATTTTGGTTTTTCCTACTAGGTGGCGTATAAAATCGGCCGAATTCATCCATTATCACTGCCAGTTTAGTTTAAATCCTCGGCATGTAGTGGATTATTATTATACTCAAAATTTGGAAGATGCAGGGATTAAATTTCGACCGGTTAGATATATCCGTGCTTTCTTCCGGAAAATTCAGCCTCACCAATCGTTCAATGTTTTCTGGAAATACTGACTCATAGTTTGAAGGTACTCATTTTGTTTTCCACGCTAAATTACAAGCTGAATGCGTATTTAATATTCACCGATAAGAGAGTATTTATTGTTACCCCTAAATAGGCAAGATCTGCCAACCAAAAGGACAATAATGGCTGTGCCTGGAGCATTTTGTGATGTATCACATTTTATATTGTTGGGTGGATAAAATTAGAGTTAGCCGCGGGCACGCGGGACGGGGCGGCAGTCTTCCTCCGTGCCAAGGAATCCGCTCCATTTCCAAATAGGGCTGCTGCTCGATGGTTAGTGTGCTTTAGAGTTTCTTAGCCACGGCTGGAGCCTAGAGTGGGCTGGGAATAGTGACGACAGCACCGAAGAATTAGCATAAAACTTAAATCCCCCTATCTTGTACGAAGCACGAAGCTCCTAGGACAGACAAAAAAAAAACAACGAAATGTTTCTTTGGAGTAGTGCGAACGCGCCAGTCATGTGGCTTCGATTGCTTCTAAAATGGCGCATGCGGACATGGAATTGGATGGGAACCACCTAATTATAACTCAATGCCCTAGTGTGTGATCAAAAACTTGACCGCCTCCGTCAGGTCAGTGTCAGTTCAGTGTCAGTGTCGGTGTCAAAAATTTGATGTGCTCTGCCATTAGAAGACTCGTTCTCTATGATAACCAGAGCTGTTTGTTTTGGCCTATCGAATTGGGTTGGGTGGCTCCTCCAACGCGCTAATAGTGGGCTACAACAACGGAATAACTCTAACCTACAATATTAGATCTAGAAATAACCTTATCTCAAAGTTATAAAGAATTAAGCCTATTATATAAGCTTATAAAATAAAGTCTATTTATAATCTTAATAGATAGATTCCTTCTTGATACTTATTATTTTAAAGAAGAGTACCTCTAAGATAAAAATTAACTATTTTTAGATTAACATATTGTGAGGCATAGTATGGGAGAGAAAGGATGATCCTATTCCGGTCCCAGTACGGGACGACTAAAGCTATCGGCGTTCCAAATCCCACTACATAACGAAAAAAAAAAAATGCCGGTGTCCTCACTGACCGTAGCTAAGCTGCTAAATACATGACCAGCACGCACTGGGCCCAGTTTGCTCCCTTGAGTTTCAGCAACGAGCGAGATGCACTAGGGCCGTTCTCCTCCTTGATGGCCCAGTGATCGCATAGCCAAGTCTTGCAATGGATGTTGAAGACTTCTCGTTGCAACTCATTGCACTCCCAGACTCTGGCATGACGAAGCTCCGATCGGTAGGTGTCTTCCCATTCGTTTCGAATCGACATGGGGATGTCATCGCCATCCAAGAAGGGAAGGTCTGCTGCGTAGGTGCCTTGAGCCATGCGTTGCAAGCATTCCTTGACTTCGATGACACCGTCATGGTCTGGCATCTCGGACAGGGCTAGCTCGATGTAGTTGGCGATCATCCAAGTAGAGGTAGGGCGACGAGATGCGGTTGTGGGAGATGGATGATCGGTAACCGTTGTCGCTCGAAGTGGTTGTTCAGTATCCATCATCGCTTCGAGAGGCTGTTGGTCACTGGCGGTTATTTGGGCGACAAGGCCCGGGATAAGCGGTCGCTTCGGTGCGGGAGTGTCGTTGCTGTGAGTCGGAGGCCGTTTGGCGGAAGTTATAAGTCTTTCGGTGTCGCTAGGCAGAACTTGTCGGGCCATCTTGGTGGTCGGTTTCTGAGGCTTGCTCGAAAGCTTGTCGGCGACGCCTGGGAGATTCGCAACTATTTCTGTCGCAGCTAGGAGGCGTTGTTCCTTCTTCCAGGAGTCGTGCTGTGCTGTGTTGTGTTGTACCAGATCCAGGATCGGTAGTCATCTGGGTCGAAGACGCGAGACGCTGGAGTTTTCTCGTTCTCGATCATGTCGTCCAGGTTGCTGACGTTGAAACCAAGTTACTCTGCTATAGCCTTTGCCTCATCCCATTTCTTCTTCCGCGTGCCAACGTTGTTGCCGAACTTCTTCATCCCTTCTCCGGCGACAGCTGTCACCCCAGCGTCGCAGATGTGCTCTGGCACCTTGAGCTTCGGTTCCACTGCAGGGAACTAACTCATGGGCGAATCGAGAAGCCATATCGAATGCAGCGATATTAAGTGCAGACAGGCATCGCATGAAGCGGGATCGTCGGTGGACGACGAGATGATGGGGAGGGATAAGATGGAGCGGGGTAAATAAAGAAGGTGACAATCTTCTGTCTCTTGCCGGTGCCAAATGCGGAAGGCGGAATGAATGTTCGTCTTTGAGACCGGGGTAGAAGTATCCTAACTCGTCCTGTTTCCACGACATTCTGGCAGCAATAATAAAAACTTCTCGGTGATCTGTGAAGATGGATGGACTGGTCTGGACTATTATTTTATCAAGGTTGCACTTGAAGGGGGGGCATTTTCTTTTCTTTTCTTTTTTTGTTGAAAAGCAAACAAACATCTGGAGTGAAATATGAGCTGTGTGCTGCTTGTCTGCTTTCAGGTACCATGCTATCAAAGAAAACCATATATTTACACGAAATAAACGCCTAGCAACAAACCAAGGAAATTGGCTAAACTAGCATTGTAAAGCAAATAATCTGAAATATCATGTAAAATAGGGGTATATCAATTGTTGTATGGTGAGATCACATCACCAAGCACCAATAGCGCATAACGAAGCTTGAATTGCCTAGTCCAGCGCAGAAAGTTATAAGCAAATTCTCACGTCAATTTCTTCACTGAAAATTCACAAAAAGGTATGTTGTTCAGATCTCTGGACATCAAACTTCTCGCCTGCTGAAACGTCAGTTCTATTCTGCTTGTTTAGGTAAATTTAAGATGGTCTGGGTTCCTTACCATGTCGGCTGCTGCTTTTCCAAGCCCGGAGTCGCGACCTCATTGATGTCTCCAAAAGGATTGTTTTCGTCTTCTTCCTCCGATTCACTTGCACTCTCTAGTTCATCCAAATTGAAAGGTGAGCGCTTCTGAGGATCTGGAAAATTGGGTAGGCTTGTCGGGCGAGGTGGCTTCGGAGGAACAACGGATAAGCCTGCGAAATTTTCATCAAAGCCTCGAAGGATGATGTCTTCATCTTCACTGTCGCTATCATAATCCACGCTTTTGTCAAGAACCTCAAAGGCCATTAAGCCCGTGACTAGCTCTTCGTTGGCATGGATCAAACTACCCAGAAGATCGCCACTCTCGATGTTTTGAATGTAGCGTAGAATCTGTCGCCGTAGAGTTTTGCACTTCTCAAACTGGACCATGACATCTTCACTCTCGCTAACCCGGTGTGTTTCTCGGTTCACCAACTTCAAGGCGTTTTGTAGATTTGTACTAGCAACTGACGAAGCTGCAATGGTCTGCAGGATCTCGGGCTTCTCCTTCTCCATGTTAAATGGCTTCGAGCTACTTCGCTTGGTACTCTTCGAACTGGAAGAGCCAAAAGCTGAAGAACGTTTTGACTTTTTAGCCTTTGCAGATGATAGCGGAGTCGACGGGCCCTCTCCTACGGCCACAGCAACTGAGTGGCCCATCGGTTGCTCCGCTACTGGAGCATGCTCTCTCAAGACTTTTGCATGTGCCTGTTGTGCCGGTTGCTTCCTCTTTGGAAGCTGTTTGTACAGTCCTGTAATGCCGGCCATGCCCGGGGTATCTTTATGGGTTGCTGCCCACTGTGCAAAAAGCTGCTGGGCCTTTTTTCTGACTTCTGGGTCCGAAATGGAATCGGTTGCGGCAATTCGAAGGCGCTCAAGTAAAGGCTCGTCGGCAAATACGCGCAGAAATCGCTCGCCGGCATTTTGAATGAGGAAGTCGAGAATGGTCAGAGCCCTCAGTTGTCTGTGAACGGTGCCATATTTGCTACACGATAATAAGAAATGTTTAACGCAGCAGGGTGTATGTAGTAAACTGACAGCTTCTTCCGCAATGCACGGCTGGCCTCTGTCGGACCGGTTGCTTGAATTTGGACGACTTCTATCAAGTCAACGATACCGCTCGAGTCGTCAACTTCATACTGCTCGCTCGTCAGACTCTCGATCTGGACGGTGACCGCCGAATATGGTTTCTAGAAAGCAGGTGACAACATCAGTCTCGGGCCAAATGGGCTCTTCCAAACAGAAATGTTACTGACATCGGATTTGAACATGGTGGTATTTCAGTAATAACGGCAATATTTACCGAATGCGTTGGTGGTAAAGTGAGCCAAAATTGTTGTCGAAATTGAAAGGAGCTGTGGATTGGAATCGCAGCTCACTGCGGCGGAGGTATGAATAATAAGCAAGACGCAGGTGGTGACCCCGCGATACCCTCAATGACTCGACACGACAGAATGACCTGACGCAAGGGGCAGTCGGCACCACCAGTGGATGGAGACACAGTCGCAGCTTCAGACAGCGAGAATAATGAAGGGAGTAAACAGACCGCGGCCGGTCACTGTTTCGCCAATGCCGTCATCAGCCCCTCGTGCCGTTGCCTAAAGCAGCCTAGGGCGGGACACCCCAAGGCTGCGCAATGCGCATTATTGGCCCCCCCGCTGCCAATCTCTGCTGAATACTTGGCCCTATTTACTACTTGCTGACCTATTTATTGCATGCTGGCCATTGCAAAGAGAAGAAACTGTTTCTCTACCTTTTTCATACTCTCTGTAATAATCCTGGCCTTGGCAATTATCGCCAGAGTTCGACCGCGTCTCCAGGCTATCTCCTCGCATCTTATCACCCCTCCAAGACCCCTCGTGACCACTGTCAGCATGGCGTACGAACAGGAACTTCGAGTCGCTGAACTCGCCGTCCAGAGAGCTTCTCTGCTCACCAAGAAGGTCTTCAACGAGAAGGCCAAGGGTGAATTGGCCAAGGACGACAAGTCTCCTGTCACAAAGGGAGACTTTGGCGCTCAGGCTCTTATCATCCAGGCCATTGCCCAGAACTTCCCCGACGACGAAATCGTGGGAGAAGAAGAAGCGAGCGAGTTAAGGCAAGAATCTGCTCTCCGGGCAGAGATTTGGGATCTAGTCAAGGACATCAAGTTGGACGACAAGGCCAGCGATGAACTGCTCGGTGGCCCGTTGCCCAGTGAGGAAGCGATGCTGGATATTATCGACAAAGGCAATTCTCCCGGCGGACCAAAGGGCCGCATCTGGGCCCTGGACCCTATCGACGGAACCAAGGGCTTCTTGAGAGGAGGCCAGTACGCCGTGTGTCTCGGCTTGATCGTGGATGGCGACGTGAAGGTGGGCGTCATTGGATGTCCCAACCTGCCAGTCGACAATGCCCAATCTCTTACGGCCGACATCGGAGGCCAGCAATCAGACGCAGAAGGAAAAGGTGTTCTGTTTTCTGCTGTCAAAGGAGAAGGTTCCAAGAGCCGCCCCCTCACAAACGCCGCCCTTGCACCGAGCAACCCCATATCGATGCGCCCAGTCCCAGACACATCCAAGGCTGTCTTCTGTGAAGGTGTCGAAGCTGGCCACTCTAACCAGGGTGACAATGCCGCCGTGGCAAAACGTCTTGGAATCACTGCTCCGAGTGTGAGGTTGGATTCTCAAGCTAAATACTGCTCGATCGCCCGAGGCGCTGGAGATATCTACCTCCGATTGCCCGTCAAGAAAGACTACCAGGAAAAAATCTGGGACCATGCCGCCGGGGACTTGATTGTCCGTGAAGCCGGTGGGCAGGTGACTGATGTCAATGGCAAGCGCCTTGATTTCAGCAAGGGAAGAACCTTGGCTGATAACAAGGGAGTTGTCGCTGCTCCAGCTGCCCTCCAAGACCAAGTCATTGATGCTGTGCAAGTGGTTCTGAACTTGAAATAGATCGCAATCTTAACATTTTGTGGCAAAAGAAGCTATAGTGTACATGATTCCCGAATTTAATGCACATATCATACCTAGATATACAACCACCAGAACATACAGGCTGAAAGTAAAAACACACCCAAAAAGCGATCACTTGATCTTCTTCGATTTCAAGCGGATAGTCTCTCCATTCACAAAAATACCCTTGCCCTTGTACGGTTCTGGTTTCCTCCATGCTCGAATCTCGGCTGCGAACTGGGTGACGACTTGTTTGTCGATACTTTCGAGAAGAATACGAGTAGGTTGAGGGGTCGAAGCTTTCACTCCTTTCGGCACACCCAGTTCAATTGGGTGAGAGTAACCCACTTTCAACGATACAAACTGCTGCCCGGGGTATTCCGGCTCCTTGGTGGTTGCCGTGGGTTCGATCATTGCCCTGTAACCGACACCGACCAGACTGAGGATACAAATGTGGCCTTCGGAAACACCAAGGATGTAGTTTTGAAGAAGCGCGCGTGTCGTCCCTGGATAACGCAGAATATATTAGAACCAGCGACACGGCATCATACACAGAAAAAAAAAAACATACCCCACATGGCGCGTTGGTGCGCAATTTCTGCATCCTGAATGTTGACAGTAGCCTTTCGGAGTTCTTCGTCGTGGTTGACTGTGACAAAGGGGGGAACGTTGAGGGTTAATTGGCCTGTAAACACGGTATCGTTATTAGTCGAGATTCCAAGAACGCAGTACTCCAAGGCGACATACCCAATGGTCCATTCACCTCAATAGCCACCTTCGGAATTTCCTTTGAACGATCGCGAGTATTTGCGTGAGGAAGGTCGATGAACTTCAAGTTGACTTCTGCGGGCACAGAAACCGGAGCGCTCCCGATTCTGGACTGCGTTGCGGGAGTAGTCGAAAAACATTGCGATCTCAATGGCTGAGAAAGCGCAGGAACGAGAAAAGTTGGGACGGAGCGCGAGCGCACCGGTTCCCGCAAAAGCTGCAACAGGCAGCGTTGTGAAGCGCGACAATTCATGGCTGGCTGGTTTGTTGTAGGAAGAGCTGTAGCCCCGAAGCTGGTCGAAATTGTTTCTTCCGCCGCGGCTGCCCAATTGGGACAAGTAGGTCACGTGGTGTATTTTGATATAATCATATAAATCATGATCTGCAGGGCCATCCTTTGATGGGCAGGCATCTAGAGTGCATGAATGAAAACATAATATTTGACTTATTTAAGATGTCCCAAACGTAGTAGACAGGCGCGCTGTGCCTGGAGTCACGCGACGCAGCATGTCGTGGTGTTGTCTCTCTCGTGTCAACCGGGCCTCACCTGGAGCTCCTTCCTCTTCGGCCTCGCCTTGCCATCACTACTGTTTCTTCCTCCTTCAAAACACCTTTATGTTTTCTGAACTTGATCGCTATTAATGACTGTCTACATCCCTTGGTTGCCATCTGGCTTCTAGACACATTTGCTACGCCAGACCTCGCTGGATCCTGCAACAGAGAGTTCAACCTTGTCTTCGCTCAAAGGAACAGTAGTGAGCAGAACACAATGAAGCTGAAGCTTTCTTTGGCGCATTTATATATATTTGTGGTTCCCGCTTCTGCATCATTTTTTGACTCGTATACAACACTCATACCGAAGGGCAAGGCCAATTTAGAAGTGCAGAATGAGAGTGCCAACACACAGTGGACTTTGCGCCGAGCAGACCCGACTCAGTTGGGGGAGAACCTGGATCTCGTTGACTTTATCCAGTCACGAACATTGCAGCATGACCGGGTCTTTTCAAATGCTCTTCAAGTACTCGAATCGATGAAGTCTTCGCCATCTTGCAGTAAAATCGCCGCCACGAAGCTCCTCACGTCTTGTCAAAGCTTAAATGCGCCTGAGAATTCGCAAGAGTCGGACATCATGACTACCCTCGATCAGATCAAATCAATCTACGCAGTCAGATTAGCTTTATGTGAGCTCACCGGAGCTGGCACGCCGATTCCCACGGCTTGCTCACCGCTTCACATCGCCACAAACAGGCCCAACACAGCAAATTCTCCGAACATTGAAGACAGCACATCGTCGACTGTGCTTCAAAGTTGCCTCAATACACTAGAATCGAGACCCCAATGGTGGACTAGTTACAGTAACAGCAGGCAAAATGCCCTCGTGATTTGTCAAGCAGCACGCATTGAGGTGGAAAAAGAAGAAATGCTCAACCTGCACCAGTCACTCGTCGAAAATATGGCAAACATGAACAAGGGACTCCGGGATGCTTTACGTAATGCCAGCTTGGAAGGAGCCCGGCACAAAGCATTTGTCGACGCAGTACGCGACTTGAGAGCTCAAACAGTGAGCGACCTTCAAGAAGACCAGAGTCGCGTTCGAGGTACATTTGCGAACTTTTTTCGAGAGCTTGAAGCAACAGTAGGCTTCAGTATATCCAGAATACTTTCACAACTGAAGGACGTGGAATTGAATTCTGCGAGCTTGAACGAGGTAATGCCCGTGGACAGACCGCATAAACTAAACGCTAACTAGGTTAGGAAATTCGAGGTTCTACAAACGGCATTAGCCAGTTACGCTCCGATATACGCGACCTCTACAACGATGTCGAATTACGGAATTCTAGGTTTAGAGATTCCTTTGAAAGGGACGTTCGGGACATGGAGTCCAATCACGAATTGGCCCTAACTATCCGATCGTCCCTTGATGACCTAGGACAGACAGTATCTGGCGTTGACGGAGCTTTGGTATTTCTACAGTCACTGCTGTTAGAATAGTCTAACGAGGTTACATAGGAATGGTTAGTTGGGCGCTTTGCGACTATTCAGCAACAAGAAAGCCATCTAGCTGAGGTAAGCCCCCTGTATTTTGATCAAGACAGAATCTAACAACTTCTAAGCGTCTTCACGCATTCGAAGCTCATTTGGAACATTCAAATGATCAAGCAAAAGAGCTTCTTCAAACACAGACTTTGCACGCCGAAGCTATTGCTACACAAGCCCGAGCCCAAGAGGCTTTGGGATCCAGTACAAGGGTCGCGTATGCAATGGTTGACAGACTAACCACCCGCGCAACTCAACTTGAGACTGCACTGGAAGAGACGGCAGCTAGGTTTGACGACATCTCGGCACTGAACAATTTGTTTGGCATAAAAATCTCGGCCTGGACAATTTCCTCTTTGCTGCTATCCATTATTGCCGTCCAAAACCCTAGATGGGTGATGCCTCTTTTTGCTTTAGCAGGTTAGCGAGCCGCAACAGCTCTGTTTGGGGTTTCTCACTAACATGACTTTTGCAGGCCTCAGTCTACTTTACAGGGTTTCGTCGAATTTTATAGCAACCATTATTCCATGGTAGCAACTTGAAACAATGCTGGCTTTCATCAGGTCTGGTGCCTGAAGAAGGTCTGGTTTTATGATTCACGAGGTATTTCATATCTACTTTCGATGTTATTCCCATCATCTTTGAAAACTATAGGATTTATACAGGCCGAGCATCAGAAAATGGTTGCATATTTTATTGGTCCGTTGCGCTCTATACGTCGTGTATTTATTTGGTCATATCGCATATTTTAGTCTATCATTTTAGTTCTGAATCAGCATTGGACATTTTCCAAGAGACCATGACAGGAAAAAAAAACTAGCTGAGAACTGTTCATTCCTCAATCCAAAGTTGGCCCCACATCTTCCTGCGCAACTAAACACGCGCAAATTTATCCCGTGTTTCTTTTTCGACGCCATCGACGTGAAGCGACAGAAAAGTTGCTGAAGTTGTCAATTGACTCGATTTAGGGGAATGATGAACTTACATATGAAGAGTCATTATGATTTGCTATGGTTCTTTACCAACACAGCTTTCTGAATAAATTAATCCTCGTGTTTACCCCGACTTTCAAAATCGCGCTACAACATTGCTTGCTAATGCTTAGTAGTGGGCTAATACCGGATTTAGCGGATGTTTCTGCGAAGCCAGCCGTTCTCCATGTGGAGAAAAGAAATGGGGCTGCGACTATGGGGTACTATGTGTTGGTGTATATATAGCCTGTCGTTCGCCGCTGGAGTTCTTCCATCTGCTTGTTGATCGATAAGTGGTCAAAATGCATCTCGCCTCGTTTCTAGGGCTATGCTTGCTATCCGCGACAGCCTCGAAGACCGCCTCTTCAGTCACGGTGCTCTTCCATAATGATGGAGACTGGACAACCCACGAGCAAAAGCAAAGTGCACTGTTTGTGAACCAGCCTGCCACGCACAAGGCTGCAGTCGCTACCTGCGCTTCCTATGGCGAGACGCTACTCGACTGTGACCAATTCGGTGCCTTTGCCAACGATCTGGCGTACCAAGAGTACAACCATGACGCCAGTGGGCTGTTGTTTTGGTCGAAATGCAACTCATCAGCGCCAATAAACTCCAAGGGAGCGCTGGAAAAAGACCATGCTGGATCAGACAGTCTAGAACTTCCGTTTCTATGCACCAACACGGCCCCGTTTGTCAAAAAGGTCGACACGGACTATTCTGGATTCCCTCGCGTACAAACTCCTCAGATTGAAGGCACTTCATTTGAGGGTCTACGGGATCACATGGCTTTCCGATTCATGGGCATTCCCTTTGCCAAGCCGCCCACTGGAGACCTACGGTTCAAGTATGCGCAGTCCATCGAATACACAGATGCCAAGGTGAATGCGACAGCATACGGACCGGCCTGCTTGCAATCTGGCCAATTCGATGGAAACTCTGAAGGTCTTAATCCATGGGGAAACAGCGAAGACTGCTTGAGCCTTCAAGTCTTTACTCCATCCCTTCCAGTCGGGGGCGTTCCCTCAAAGGGGTTGAAACCCGTGATGGTCTGGATATACGGCGGCGGTTTGGCTACTGGTACATCAAGCGATTCGACCTTTGACGGTGATAGTCTGGCGAGTCGAGGTGACGTTGTGGTTGTGGCCTTCAACTATCGGTTGAACATCTTCGGTCTGTTAACTCTCAACGACGGCACGATCACTGGAAACTACCACATGTCGGACCAGATTACTGCGTTGCAATGGGTCAAGAAATACATTGCTGCTTTTGGTGGGGACCCTGGCAACATAACCATCTTTGGCCAGTCTGCAGGCGCAGCATCGGTGATGGGCTTGGTTGTCTCGCCAGAGGCAAAGGGCCTCTTCAACGGTGCCATTGCGCAGTCAATCGGTGGATTTGTTAAAAACCAAAGCGTGGCAGCAGCAGAAATCTCGCCTTATTTGCAACCCCTCTGCCATAACTCCACGGGCGAGGCGATGCTGAAATGCCTTCAAGGTGTTCCAACAGAGACCCTCCTCAATGCCAGCAGCAAAGCTTCTTGGCAAACGGTGATTGACACCGTCTACATGCCAGAGCAGCCGCTATCTCTGGTCAGCCAGGGCAAGATCAACTCGGTCAACCTGATGCTGGGCTTCATGCCCGAGGAAGGCCAGTCTCTCATGGCAACCGCAATTGCCCCCAACGCAACCAACTTCAACGCCTCGCTCGATATTCTCCTTGAGATGAACGCCGTCAACCAAACGCAAATCAACGACATCGCAGCTTCCGGCCTCTGGGACGTGCCCAAGGACTACAACAACATCTACAACGCCACCGCCAATCTAGTCACAGACGCTATTATTCTTTGCTACTCAACCGAGTTCGTCAGCGCTGGCTCGTCTCCAGCAGGGAACCCCGATGCCTTTGACAGTCTATGGGTATACGAGCACCAGCGCGGCTATGCACTTTCTTACTATGATTATTATAACCTGTGCACATTCCCTGTCGGAAAACCAGACACACCGTACTACCGCTGCCACTCGAGCGACCTATACGAAGTCTTTGGCACGTACTACCTCTTCGACCAGCCCGTGCGCGTGGCCGATGATATTTACTATACGAACGCTGTGCAGGATATATGGACCGCGTTTGCGAGGACTGGTAACCCAAATCCTGACAAGGCATACCTCGCAGCCAGAGGGTATAACTCAACGGCAGAGCTGTTTGGCCGGTTCCAGTTAGAGGAGTACGGCTCCAAGACGGGGCAGCTGGCGAAACTGCAGTGGCCGCAGCCGTGGTATGACAGTATACCTGACCAGGACCACTGTCGGGTGATGAGCTTGGACTTTTAGCTAAGATGTATACATATTGTAAACAAGTATGTTGTATATATTTGATAGTTATGATTAAACTGTACAAACCAAACTCATCAATTGATGTATATCCAATATAGACGTTAACTAAATCCTAAAATTGTTCTCCATGCTAATGCAAAACCAAGTATTCAAGAAAAGACAATAGACGCCTTTTCACCTTTATGCAATATACCCTCGTACTCCAGAAATCAACAATTCATGTACAAAATGAACAAGGGGTATATATTCAAGTAAGTATATGTGAGTTTTTATGTGTATATGAGAGAGAGAGAGAGAGATCAACTCAAAACCTTCACTTTCATCCACTCGCTCGTGCCAACACCCAGATTGAGCCCGTTGCGCGACCACCACTGCCTCACACGCTGCTCTGCGCCAGAGGCCGGGTCTGCGTCTTCGAGCGCTTCTTCAATGTCACAAGTTTTGAACTCGACGCGCAGGCCGCTTGTGCGCCACCATTCTAGGATCTCGTCGTGCCCGTTCTTTGTAGCTCCGACAAGAACCTGGTTGTCAAAAATCATTTTGGCGCCTTTGAGTTTCTGCCAGAGCTGCAAAACGTGTAGGTGGCCGTGGGTGCTGGCGATGCGTGCCACGGATTCGGAATGTGTGTATGGAATCCCCGATGCGTCCCACCATGCGAGGGATTCGGTCTGTCCGGACTGGGCGGCGAGAAGAACAGACTTGCCAACTTTGAGTTGTATGCGCTTCTTCTTCGATGCGGCTGCTTGTTTCCACCATTCCAAAACTTCGACTCGGCCCTCGGCGCTGGCGGATTCTAGAGCGCGCTCGGTGTATCGGAGTGGTAGGCCGGATGATAGCCACCAGTCTAGGACGTTGGTATGACCCGAACGGGATGCTCCGTCTATGGCATCGGCGCTGTGTTCCTTTGTCGACGAGTCTGATGAATCGCGCCACCATGTTAAAATAGCGGGGTTTCCGTACGTTGCAGAGGCGAGATACGGCAGGTTTGTGAAGCGTGTGGTTGTGCTGTAGAGGCTGGGGTGCTTTTCTAGCAAGTACGTCAAGATGTCGGTTCGCGAGAATTTGATGATTAAATGGCATGCCAGGTTGGGCAAGGGTGTATAAGGTGTGAGCTCTTTGATCTTGGATGTGATGGCAGTGAACGAGCCCCGGAGAATTGTATATTCGAGAGAGGCAGGCGCAGACATTTTCAGAATATGGGGCTGCCACTGTTTGGGCACAGGAAGCCTTGTTGGGATACCTACTGCCTTCGCAATTTCCCAGTCGCTAAGGTGGTCTTCAAAAATATTCAACCAGAGCTCCAGCGGCAACGATTTGGGACGTCCATTTCGCGACTCGTCAAGGCTTTTGGCAGCTTGCTGAGAGAGCTTTGGAATTGCGAGGGAGCTACTGCTTTGGCTAGATTCGAGCTTCTCTGATAGAGGGGGGACTGGCTTTGAACGGGCTGCCGAAATGGGCGTTAATCCGAGCGTCTTGTGAAGCAGTTCCTCAAAGCACTCCTTGCCTTCCCATGGCAGTTCTGTCAGTTCCTCCGGTCCCGTAAGCTCCCACAAAAGAGGCGATATGGTGAAAATCCAGGGCCAATCCCGGGCAAGCGCATCCAGTTGGCACTTGGTAAGCGGATTCTTCCATTCCGAAACAGTCATCCCAGGAACAAGGATAACCGGCTTCTTCAAGTCCCAACCTCGAAGAAGCGAACGCGTTAAAGTGTTTGTTAGGCCGTAGAGTATAGAGCCCAGCGTACCCGCGTCAATCGGAGCCACGATGAGAAGGTCGGCCCATTCGCTCAGCTCTGCTGCTTTGACTCTTAGCCATTTCCGTGAACCAGTCCTGCTGTCAAAGGTATGGTTATCCACCGAATCCATATAGTGTGGCACCTTGCTCGCTCCCGTGAGTATCGCCGACGGCTCTTCATCGGTAATCAGGCGCAGTTCGACCTCTGAGCTTTGTATCAACGGCGGTAAAAAGTTGGCTGCGAAGGCACTTTCGGTCGAGAGTAGCACTCGTTTTCGGCGATTAGGGATTTGGTTGGGCGCATAGTGGCTTGTTTCTGAGGAAGTTCCTTGTGGCGATTTCTCTAGTGTGCTCGCAGTGTCATCGTTGTCCATCGCAATCTTCTCGACTCGTAGGTTGTGTGTGCCGGACGCTTTTGATTCTGCTGATGCGGGGAAGCATTCGGTCTTTAAAGCGATGGCCATTCCAGAATTATTTGTGCCGGGGTGTGTTTGTCAAACATGGGAGTATCGTGTTGGGTATCGTGGCGATTCGGAGGTAACCAAACAGACTTGTGTATCTCAAACAGCCGATATATCTCCTGGAAACGAATCGAATTCCGTTTTCCTTTTCGTATTGCACAAACGTGATACCAGCAAGGCTGGAAAGTATCTTATCGCAAAACGTTGGTCAAAAGAAGGTGTTTGTCGAAGAAAGCTGGACCGTCGCACCAAAAAAACGAATCCACCAAACCTCCCCTATTGAAACAACTCGGGAAAAAAAAAGGCGAATCCAGACCGCTATGGACTTATGCGTTGCCACCTGTTCTCCTCTTGTCACTTGTGCTGTTCTTGGTCGCGTTGTTGAGCCGTCATACGTGGATCAAATCGCCACAAGGTTGCAGGGCTCTGATTGGAAGTGGGTGACCGACCCAGCTGCAGCCAAAAAAGAAAGCGGGGAAGAACAGGGAACAAATGGTTAGTTAATTAGTAAAATAATCGATTTGCTGCATCTTTGGCAGTAGACTAGGCGTAAGACATGTCACCTGGGGTCATCTGAGGTCAACTGTAGGAAAGAAGAGTAATGAGGCCGAATCTAGTGGCTAAGGAACTAGCCAAGGGTTCACCGCCTCCGACATGTGACAAGCACATACATGTACTTTTGAGGGCCCTGCAGGAAATATTATTATTATTATTTGCTGGTCATGTTTTAAACGTAATGAATGGGATCATGATATGTCGGTGCCTGAGGATAAATCATAGATTGATTGCCTAAGAGACTGAAAGTCTTTTGGTGTGCTGTCAATATGATATGTTTTTTTCATTGTGAATAATTATGCTACTCTAATGTATACATTTCCTTCCTGTGTGGCGAAAACAATATGTATCTCGTTGGATTCGCTGGCAGCAAAGTTTCCTAGGGCTAACGTCGAGCGAGGTTGTTGTGTAGTTTGTGCTGTCTCATAAGCAAACTCGTCAGCGCGGCCAAGATAACCAGGCCAAGCAGTGTCGCAAACAGTGCTTGAAGAGCGGTCTCGTAGGAACCGAGCACGCCCTGGTACCAATCGCTGGGCACTTTCCAGATCTCGTCCAGGCTATCGCGGATTTGGGGAATCAACTCCTCAGCGCCGTCGCGATCGCCGAATCGAGCCCACAGCTGTTTTTTGAGGACATTCTGAAACACGGTCGAAGCAATAGTGATGCCAATCGTACTCCCAGTGCTTCGGAATGCATACGAGGCGGAGGTGACGACGGAGTGGTAGTGGTGGTCGACCGCGGAAATGAGGGCGACCAAAGTAATCGTAAGCATAGCACCATAGCTCAAGCCTAGAACAAAAAGGCACACAAATGGTAGCCATGCCGGCGAGTCCACGCGGAATGTACAGATGGCAGCCGAAGCGGCGACCATTAGGGTCATTGTGAGGTGGCTCAAGAATTTATACCGGCCAGTGCTCTTCATTATCATACCTGTGCTCAAGGACCCAATGGCGGTGCCAACAGCTTGAGGTATCAGGCGCACTCCCGCAGCTGTTGCCGAATAACCCTGGATTTGGAAGTAGATGGGTACATAGTACAGTGATCCAAACACAGTCATAGTAGCGAACCAGTTCGTGATGCACGCGCCGCCGACAGTTCGATCGAGCAATAGACGGACGGGTATCATTGGCTCGGATGCCACTTTATCTTCGACATAAATAAAGATGAAAAAGAAGACGGCGGACAGAGGTAGACTCGTCAGGACCAGTGGGTGATTCCAAGGCACCGAGTTCCCACCGGCATTCAAGCCGAGTAGCAGTAAAACAAGGAAAACGATGAGGGTTAAAGCCCCGAGAAAGTCGACTCGCTTGATGCGCGAACGGTCAGTCTCCTTGACGGGAATGTTCACAGTAAAGGAGACCAGAATGCCGGAGAAGATAATGACGGGGACCTGGATGAGAAAGGCCCAGCGCCAGCCAAGTGTGTCATTAATCAAGCCTCCAAAGACACCTCCAAGCCCCATGCCGGTACCGTAACAGATATTGCCAACCCCCTGCCATACTCCACGTTGCCGGAGAGGAACCAGGTCAGACGTGATAAACGTAGAAATGGTTGTCAGGCCACCCCCGCCAATGCCCGCGACGACGCGGCCAGCGATAATCATCCATGGCTGCGTTGCCAGTCCGCATATCAGGTTTCCCAGGGCGAAGAAAAAGTTGGAGAATAAGAGGCCGGCGCGTCTCGAGAAGATGTCGGTCAGCTTGCCGCTCAGAGGTTGGAAGGCGGCATTGGAGATCAGATACGAGGTCGCGACCCACGACAACAGGGACAAGGAATTGAAGGACGACGAGATCGGAGCCGAAAGAGTCGCAACAACAGTAGCGTCCAGGGCCGAGAGAAAGACGCCTACCCAGATGCTGCCGAGGACCACCGTCAGTTCAATTGCTGTTGGTTCCCTGGCGATGGGAGTGCCGTCGGTGTCTTCGGCCTGAGGGGGGTCGTCCTCCAGGAGCGGCGTCTCCTCTGTCGCAATGGGAGGCAGGCGCCTAAGACCGTCTGTATACTCTTCGCTGTCATCCGACATGGTGCGTACCAACCATTTAAAGGTTTGTGAAGAATCAAATCAGAATCGGAATCGGATTTGGAGGCGTGCGTTCCCGCATTGCGAAGCTCGATTGCGGATTACGGAGGAGGAATTTAGTATACGGGTGGATACGTTTCCGGAAAACCACGGTTGTACATGGATAGTTCTGGGGAAACTTATATTTTTGCCGAAAACGTAGCCAAGGTTCGTTATATATTGTGACATGTTTCGAAGATATTTGTCTTTAGAGAGAAAAGACATATGTGTTAATGAATTGGTTTTCTTTAATTACAGATGTCTTAATTCTTGTAAGACGTATTTTTCAATGTCTAATTGAAATGAGGCTTACTCCTTTTTTATTATTTTTTATTTAATTTTCTGAGCTACAATAAACAAAAGATAATTTCTATAGAAATTTTAAATAGAAGTAGATATAAATAGACTTACTTCTTTTTCTTTATTAGATAGATTCTTTAGTTAGTTGCCATTTTAGTTAGAAATTGAACCATGCCTTTGCTCTCTTGACTTTCTGCATCCAGTCCGTAATAATAATAAAAGTAATAAATATAACAAAGACAGTAAGTAGTAGTAAAAATAATGAATGCCCTGAAACGACCAAAGGGAGTGAAGGGAGTAGAACCCACCACGATCCGCTGCGATATCTATAAAAAAATTACCCGCTACGTACATGCCAAAATATTGTGGCTGGCTGAACCTCGCGAATCGTAACGTCACCTCCTTTATTATCCCCTAACCAGGCATCTCAGCAGTATTTTTGCTATCACGGTCTCTCGTTGAAATTTGCCACACGCCCTCGGAGTTCTCTTTTCTGTTCCTTTTCAGCCCCAACATTTCTCTTCTTTTCATCCGGTCTATTGATAGCATCCATATAAAAAGCACCAAGATGATAATCTACACGGTTTGTTTTGATCTTAACTCACGCCTTCTATCTCCCATTTACGCCTACTTAAGCACCAGGCAAAACCCAGAGGCAGGGGTAGGCAGGCATAAGGAGACACGCGTGTTAAACCCCTTTGCTTGCCTCCCTAGACCTAAGTCGCTTTTGTTCCGCTATGCGTGTCAGTGATCTGGGCAAATAAGCTAATACGTGCATATTTGTAACTCAACAGGACGTTCTTACTGATTCTTGTGACGAATGATTGTCGGACACTTATAGCATTAAGGAAGTCGACGGTGTTGTATACGAAGTTGACTGCGCCATGGTAGATATTGTCGAAAAACGGTGCGTATCCTCTTCATTGTTCTAGCTTGCTAAAGCTATTACCTAGAGAGGTCCCCTTTCCCCCTTCGATATCCTCTCCTGCTTATTATACCTATAAAAGGTGACGCTGCCCAGAAAGTCAATGATATCGTTAGAGATTTCCGCCTTCAGCCCTCCAGCTTCGATAAAGCCTCCTACGAGGACTATCTTAGAGGTACGATAAGGATCACTCTGCTTACCTGAAGGGGCTAAAAGCCACTGCTTAAGACATCGTGACTATTCTAAGAGCTCTCAGTAGGCTATCTTCGGAAGGTCGTTAATGCGCTCAAGTGGAAGAATGTTCCTAACGAAGAAGTTATTACCTTCCAGAGGGGAGCTTTAGCTCACAGGAAGAGAATTCTTGATAGCTTTGAAGATTGGGAGTTCTACACCGGCGAATCCATGGATGAAAATGGCATGTACGTTCAACTATATCTATCATTAATGCGGTGCATTGCGCGAATAGAGAAAATAAGGAACTATTATACTAATAACTTTGCATATAGGGTCGTTCTGCTCAGCTACCGCGAGGATGGCAATACCCCTTTTGCTGCGTACTGGAAGCACGGTCTCGAGGAGATGAAGGTCTAAGCCTCTGTTACTGTACCTGTTCTATCACCGTAGCATTACGATACAAACAATGCAGTTACACGGCAATGGATTCTCAATTTCTCAGTCGATTGCCTGGCTGACGGATTTAACCCAAGTAATTGTCAATCTAAGTAAATCCCGCAAGGCTATCTATGATCGAGTGTCTATGAATAAATGAGATTTTGCTAGTATGTCATACATTACTAGTAGATCCTCCAGCAGAACCTATTTAATCCCGACTAAGTCATAGAAAGACTTGAAGCGAAGGTCGACCCAGTGCCCGATTTTAGATCTGTATTAATGACTAGACTCCACGAGAGACATCAAGTCTGCTTAACTTGCTACCATAAAACCACCTCGTAGTGTACAGGACGTGTGGATAATATCTATAAGCATCTTAACACTGAGGATAAGATCACTCCCGACTTCCAACGCAAAGTCAAGCAAGTCCTTACAGTACCCATAGTATCGTGATATCCAATCTTTTACCTATACTTCAACGCGCTCACAACCACAATTTCAAGACCCAGCGTGAGTAGCCTAAGTCGGAGTGACAGCTCTCAGCTACTGATGCATTATCGGCTCGTGATGCAAAAAGGAAGGCTAAGAATAGGGAAGCTCTAGAAAGACTCGGTACTTAATGTGGGGAGAGAAGGGAGGCGGAGAAACAAAGCCAAAGAAGAGCACGAGGAGCAGAAAATCCTGGAAATAAAAGGAGATCAGGCGAAATCCCACCTTCTAATACTGTAATCCTATTGAACAGCATTTTCTGTTTGATACTGTTGGAGATCCTTTTGTATGAAGCAAAGTATGAAAAGTTATATTGAGGGTGGATCTTACGTTGGGAGGCACCAACATCGACAAGGTGTGGGACGACTGCAAAGCAAAGGGCACGGTATCGTGTATCATTGATCGCCCACACACTTGTGAGACAAAAGGTATGTACTGTAGCTTACGGTATTTCAGTAAACATCTGTACTGGTATCTGATTCGTAATATATACAGAAATATTGATATTCTGTTTGATTTCCTAATACACAAGGTCCTCTAGGGTTCGAGAAACAATGAAAGAGTGTAGGTGGTGACTCCGATTTCCGGAAATACTGTACTTACATGTCAGAGACTTCATTGAAGAAGTAGGACCAGACCCAGCTCGACCTAGAAAAAGACTGGCTTTGCAACTTCTCGTCTCAATACATGCTCCAGAAAAAGATTTTTAATCAGATAATGTTATCATTCACAATATCCCCACCTTAATCCGCTTCTTCTGTGAGCCAGGTTGAACTGCGGATACATATCAACCCAACTCTTTTGCTTATGCCTGGGACTCTTTCTTAAGTATCATTATACCAGACCTAGGATTCTATATTCTGCTGCACTCTCACACAGTAGATTAATAAATAACTTAAAATAACTTGAAGCTGACAGTATTATTCTAACTTTTCTTAAGCATTCTAAAAACTAGAATAGCATGGACTTATACTTCAATCGCTAACCTAAGGCTACTTAGCCAACTGTAATCTTCTAAGACATCATGAACAACTCCGGAGGCTAACTCAACAATAGCTCGATTTTGCTACATTACCACCTATAAATAATCGTCTATAACCGTTCTGCTAAAGCTGAATTTTACTATTCAGGCATCTCAAGTATCTCCCTTAGTAAACCATCACTCTTCTTCGGCAATTCTCTGCAAGTAACAGGAAAATTACTCTACTCAACGGAGCGAGCTCTCAATATTCAAAAGCAGGTAATTATCCCTCGCTTAATTTACTTTCAGCCTCAGCATATCTTCCGCCTTGAATAGGTATGCGTTTTGAGATGTCGTCCAGCTTTTGCAAGTCTTCTTCTGTGAGGTTGATCTGTCTACAGTTTTCTGCCGCCCACTCTGGCTTCTCTGCGCCTGGTATAGGGATAATGACACCATTCCCGTTCCTTCCACTCTGCGCGCGAACCCAGTTTATGGCGATCTGAGGTACCGAGCAGCCCTTCTCTGTGGCAAGTTTCTGAACTTCTTGCGTGAGTTGTCGATTTGCTTTCAACGCATCCCCTTGAAACCTGGGGAAATTTCGCAAGTGCGGCGGCAAGTCTTCCGCCTTCTCCGGCAGTTCCATTGTAAGGCCACCACGGCTCAAAGGTGCATATGCCATTATTGGGATGCCTAGCTCAGCACAAGTTCGTACGACTCCATTGTGCAGAATGTCTGGCGACCACAGTGACAACTCCACTTCCACTTGAGTAATGTGGTGGACCTTGGCTGCCCGACGAATCGTCTCTTCCTTGACCTCGCTGAGGCCAATACCACCTATTTTACCTTCCTTCACTAACTCCCCTAGCACTCTAACAGTCTCCTCAATAGGAGTTTTCGTATCGATACGAGCACATTCGAAGATATCAAGGCTTTTTTTGCCTTCAAGGATCCGATTGCATTCGTCAACCGATCGCCGAACGCCCTTCTCACTACCATCAAAGATCAATGTGCCAGGTATACGAGCTCCTTTGATAGCGAGCACAATGCTTGAAGCCTTTTCTGGGTATTTTGTGAAATATGCGTTCAGAAGATGCAAAGTGTTGTGGTCGGGGGTGCCGTAGAATTCTCCGCCATTCCAGTAGTTTGCACCACTTTCAAGAGCTGCATTCATTGCTGCAAATGCATCTTCCTGGGGTATTGGGCCAACTGGTCTTGTCAAGCCCATGAGGCCATAGCCCACCGGACCAATGTGCTGGTCGAGAATGGTAGTCATCCTGGAATAAAGTTGAGTAGAGGGAAGGTGCTGAGTATCTTGAAGTTAAACTTCTGTACGACTTAGTTCAGACTATATACCATAAAACTGAGTCGACCCTTATCCCGACTACATGTCTTTCACGTGGCGGGTTACCAGTCAAAGATGACTCGCGGGTATATCGGCTGCTCCGGAGGCGTTCCCCGGTTTAGGTATGTGAACGCCTTCCCCAGACTTCTCCACGGCGGAACACGAGAGGTGTGTTTGATGTTCCGAGCCCATGCAGCATGTTAGCTTCTCCCTAAATATATACTAGCTCCGCAGTATGGTAATGGGGTTGAACTAATATTGTATATGGACTGATACTGTATATGAACTGTTTCGTTTTATTCAAGGCAAACATGGCGGTTATTGCAATGCTAAATCAATTTCAGTCCCTGGACATCGTCACAGCATTATGGACACTGCCCGCCATTTACGTGCTCTCCATCATCATCTACCGAGTCTGGTTCCACCCTCTTGCGAAATATCCTGGCCCATTCCTCAGCAAGTTCACCGACATCTATCCCATGGTGGCCATGTTCAAGATGACACGAGTATACTGGCAATACGACATGTTGAAAACGTACGGTAGCCCGGTTCGGGCCTCCACAAACCAACTTTTCTTTTCTGACGCGAAGTCTTGGGTGGATATATACGGCCAGAGCTCCGCTCCTTGTACAAAAGAGTCAATTTTCTACGATCACCTGAGCGCCACTGGAGCCACCAGTGTGCTCAACGAGAAAGGCAAGAAAGAGCATGCCCGAGTTCGCCGTCTGCTCTCGCATGCTTTCTCCCTTAACGCCCTCCTCAAGGATGAAACTCTTGTAAAGAAAAGGGTTGAGGTACTTGACGATGTGGTTTTCAAACCTGCTGCGGCAAAGGGGGAGTCTGTGGATATCTTTAGTAAGATGATGTGTCATTTTCTCGACATCTCGAGCTTCTTTAGTTTCGGAACCTCGTTCGATTCTGTCTCAGGACGTGGAGAGATCAGCCATCAAGACATGGATTGCTTGTAAGCCACAAACCGTTTCTTTTTAATCTTACACAATGTTGATCTGATTCATCTTTATAGTTTTGTCGTCATTCCTGTACAATCGTTTTTCCCCTACTTGAAATACGTCCCGATTCCCAAAATCCAAGACGCCTACCGTGGACTCGACAAGTTAGTGAGATTCGTTCAAAGGACTGTCCGCGAGTTTAAAACACAGCTCGAGATGCAGGGTGATAGTTTTGCTAAAGGCACCTTTCTGCGCAACCTAATCGATGCTAGAGATGATGAAACCGGAGGGAGCAAGCTCTCCTTTGAAGAGCTGGTGGAGAATACCGTCATTTTCTTGCTTGCTGGTAGTGACACTACCGCTATCACATCTATGTACTTGATGTGGGAGTGCGGCAAGAGACCAGAGGTGATGAAGAAGTTGGTCGATGAAATTCGCACAGCGTTCCCTGACCCTGAACAGATGCCTACATATGAACAGGCCTCAAAACTGGTACGTTAGAAACTTGTTGTTTCAAGTTTTACGACACTAATAGATGCTGTCTAGCCATACCTTAATGCATGCATTGAAGAGACTCTGAGAATACGGGGTCCATTCAACGTAGGCTTTCCACGAGTTTCCCCTGGTAAACAAATCGGTGACCACTTCGTCCCGAAGGGTGTTGTTGTCGCTACCGTGTCTTATGCAACTCACCGTGACGCCAAGATATTTCCTGATCCTCTTGAGTTTATACCAGAAAGATGGTTGAACCCTAACGCTGAGATGAGAGGTATGTCAAAGCCTTTTGGCCATGGACCTAGAAATTGCATTGGTAAACATTTGGCGGATATTGGCATGCATTTGACACTCGCGCATTTGTATCAGCAGTATGATGTTGAGATTGATCCATGCATGACTGATGAGATGATGAGACAAAAGGATCGGGGTGCTGCAGGGCCTTGGGATGCTAAATTTGTGGTTAAGCCTATACCAGTCAAGCGATAAGCTTGAGGGGTCGATTGTATCGACTGATCAAAATCGTGAGTTCAGGAAATTGTGCTGGATAATGGCCTTCAAGCAAAATGTAAATGTGATCATGTACTCGTAACACACGGTTCTGGATAGCTTTAGAATTAAGTGCATCAAACTATATTTCCGCGAAATTTCTCATTCCTTAGAAAGAGCTCCCGTATTATTTTGATCTACAGTATATATTTGTGCTGTATACTTGGCTACCGGTTGGTAAATTGGTACTACCAACCATAGTCGACTGATCTGGAGCGTTGGGGCGTTGGAGTGTTTACAATTGACTTATTTGACGGCATAGATATCAACACGCGGAGGTGATTATTGAGTGCTTACATTTGGTCCTATGCGGGGAAATTTGGAGATACCATTAAGTTAGAGTTTTTCCTTGAGTAGCTCAACCTTTGGTTAACATTCCGCAAGGGCTGCGCTGTTGATTCACCCCTCATTTAAATTTCCTATAGCCGGACGGTCCTAACTTCCCGCTCCATCCCCGGTGTCTCCGGCTCGCATACTTCAGCCCCGATGCAGAGTTGGTAAGAGCGGAAGATCGTTCAGTCTTTTAAATGGAGACTTTATCCATTATATTCGTTGTTAAACATTTCTGACATTTTGACTCTCGTATTCGGGGTAACTACATGAGTTAGCTATTTTCACAATGGCTTCAATTGTTCTGCCTTTCGCTCTCGACAGTGCATTTGGTCTCATCGGCTTGACTATACTGCTTGTAAGGGTCTCCCTTTAAATTCAATTGAGTCAAACTATTGTCCAATCGAACGAGAGCGTACTTCTCTGCCCACGAAAACAGCCATGCGGCTGACAACTTTCTGCAGATATTCCTTGCCGTTGCTGCAAAATGTATATATAATGCTTTCTTTCACCCACTGGCAAAGGTCCCGGGGCCGCGACTTTATGCAGCTTCGAGTCTACCATATATTGCCGGGCTCCTCTCAGGACACTGGCCATTCATCGTAAAAAAACTCCACGACGTCTATGGCCCTGCTGTACGCTTTACACCCCACGACGTATCATATATAACACCCACAGCGTGGCATACAATATACGGTCACAAGAAGGCCGGACAACTCTCTTTCCAGAAGGACAAGCGTCTTTACCGGAGTTCTCTAACAGCGGCTGACAATATTTTGTTGGCAAATGATGTTGACCACAGTCGCCAACGGCGTCTACTCTCCCACGCCTTCTCAGAAAAAGCCCTCCGTAGCCAAGAAGATATACTAAACGGTTACCTCAATCTTCTGATCAGTAAGCTAGCAGTAGAAGCTGAGTCTAAAAGGGCTGCAAATATGGTTCAATGGTACAACTTCACCACCTTTGACATCATAGGAGATTTGGCATTCGGTGAGCCTTTTGGTTGCCTTGAAGCTGGAGGCTATCATCCCTGGGTTGCGAAGTTATTTGACGGCTTCCGACTTGCTGTATTCAATCAGGCAATAAGACGATTACCAATCGTTGCTCCTCTTCTCCGACAGTTCATTCCACGCAGTCTTATCACCAGTCAGGTCGATCACCTGCGACTAAGTTTTGAGAAGGCAAAGAAGCGGCTTGAAAGCGGAAGGACTGATAGGGACGACTTCATGACCTACATTCTGCGCTATAACGATGAGAAGGGTATGACTGTTGACGA
Organism: Talaromyces rugulosus; assembly: GCF_013368755.1. NCBI lineage: Eukaryota > Fungi > Ascomycota > Eurotiomycetes > Eurotiales > Trichocomaceae > Talaromyces > Talaromyces rugulosus. The sequence continues at coordinate 3,004,797 of NC_049563.1, read as the reverse complement.
AATTGGTGAAAATAGTAACATTTTGATCCTCGCTGGTAGCGAGACAACTGCGACACTCCTTAGTGGCACAACATACTGGTTGCTGAGGAATCCTAAAATTTACCAGACTTTAGTACAAGAAATTCGTTCAACATTCATGAAAGAGGAAGAGATCAATTCCATATCGGTGAACAATCTGAAGTATCTACTTGCTGTTCTCAATGAAGGTCTTCGGATTTACCCACCATCACCAGGAGGTCTGGGTCGAATATCTCCACCTGGAGGGTCCACTGTAGACGGTTACTGGATGCCAGAAGGTGTAAGTTAAGAATTCGTGACTCTCTTGTATACTCATGACTGACACTATCTAGACTGTTGTGTCAGTGCCGCATTGGGCTTCTTATCATTCGAGTCGCAACTTTGCCTATCCGGATGACTTCATCCCAGAGCGTTGGCTCAACGATCCACGCTTCGATAACGATGTCAAAGAGGTTCTGCAGCCTTTCCAGTTTGGTCCTCGTAATTGTCTCGGAAAAAAGTACGATTCCAGGCTGCTTCGAAACTCTTGACACAATACTGATTACTTTCTAGCCTCGCATACGTAGAAATGCGATTGATACTCACCCGCGTTCTATGGAATTTTGATCTGGAGTTAATGCCAGAAAGTTATGCATGGAACAAGCAGAAGATTTTATCATTTTGGGACAAGGGCGCCTTGAATGTAAGGCTGAAGCGTGTTGAGAGGACTGGAAATGCTTAATCCGCACAATAAAGGTAGCAGATCGAACATACCGTTATTATCATCACGGTCACGGTGTTAGGTATTGCTAGCAAAACAAAACAAGCTACAATACTGATTGTTTCTAAGACTAAAGTAATATAAATTTGATATCTAAGTTACTTTATAGAGTTAAATAAATGAAATTTATATTATGAATAGATATAATATTATTATATTTAATTAATAATATAATAATACTAAAATATTTCAACCTTCAAGTAAAAAGTTTTATTAATTTCATTTTTACTTTTTATATAAATATTAATGTAGTATATCCTTTTCAAAATGTATAAAATATCTTAGTATTTATCATGTATAAAGCTTAGTGTATATTTATTAGTACCATAATTTTGTTATTTATTCTATGCAGTCTTTTCTGGACTGTTAGAAAACACTCTGGCAATATAAACATCCCAGTTGTATCACGGACAGAAGCAGATCGAAAAGTTTGACACTCAATGATACAGCCCATGGTCTGTATAATGCTTGCGTGCTTGCTGAATTAAGTCTAATCAAGAGAGTTAGCACAATACGATAACTTAAAAAGTGCGAGTGTGAACTTACCTTCGGCAACATCAAGGAATGCCTTTTCCGGGTCATGATCCCACAAAAACCTTTGTGTTTTAACATCGCCCAAGAGGTCTGGATTCTCGCTTCCTTCCGTCACGGCCTTGAACTTCGTGTCTCTTTCTTGTTGTTCAGGCCCATCAGGAAGATGCAAGACAGTTCGGTTATTGCCAGCCACACTCATGATATGCTCTGCTCTCGGTCTGCGAGCCAGCTCGTATGTTTTCAAGAGGACTTGCAGATCATCCTTCGTTGAGATCCGATCTAACGCCAAATGGAGGACCGCAACGTCCTCAACAGCTTGCGCAGCTCCTTGTGCGACGTACGGTAGCATAGGGTGACAGGCGTCTCCGAGCAAGACCACTTTACCCATTACCCATGTAGGCAGCGGGTCATGTTGGTACAAGTGCCACACCATAACATTATCATCCGGTATGAGATCTATCAGCTTTTGCAAGTAATGCGGATCCCATGAACCGAACTGATCCAGGATACTCTGTTTGGATGCTTTAGTTGTCCAAGATTCCTCCGTAATCTGGGGGTCTGGGTGACACAAAACCTTCCAGCCACAGTCAGTACATGTAATCACACTCAAGAGAATAGAACCATGCAAACCATGTTGTAAAGATTTCCCTGTCGGATAGGATATGCTTGAATATGTCTCCCTTCGCCCATCCACCTTGTCGCCACGGGCTCCGTCACAAAAGCCCGAAGTTCAGGATCGGTCACATTTTCCAGAGGGATGCAGGCTCTAAATGCAGCATCTCCGGTCGGAGTCGCTTTATCTACCAACCCAAGCTTCTCATAGATCAGTTTTCGACAAAGAGACTTCATTCCTAATATTTTCAGCAATGTCCTCGTAGCAAAGCGTCCTGAACCAACCGTCTGCGCCGACAATTAAGTCCGCCTCATGAATAGTTCCATCCAGCAACGTCACCGAAGGCTTGTCAAAATCGACCGAGACGACCATGCTATTGACACGGATTTCAGCCACGTTTTCAGCTTCCTCCATCAGTGCTTTGTGTAATTCTGCGCGATGGATCACATATTGGGGAGCACCATGCCTGACTTGTGCTTGGGGCATGAGAGGCGCTGCACCGAGAAACTGACCACCTTCCCACCGCCTCAGATTGACATGAGTGAGTGAATCAACGTGCTTTTTCAAGCGGCTATCGAGCCCCCATCTGCTGAGCAAACGTGAAAGATTAGGGGCGCACGTTATACCGGCGCCAACCTCTGCGATTTTCGGTGCTGCTTCGAGGACGATGACTTCGTGTCCGGAACGCCCTACCAGTCCAGCTAGCGCTAGACCTGCAATACCTGCTCCCACAATGATGATCTTTAGAGGCTGTTGAGTTTTATGATGCCCCTCGGTTTTACCAGCACCTAAAGACAAGTCAGCTTGATCTCCATGCCCTCGGATCAACTTGCAGGAGTACCATTGACATGATTAATACCCGCCATTTGGGCGTTATTTTCCGCTATGTGTTCAGTACAATGAAACAGTTTCGAGAAATGACTGCAGATTCTCGGCCTATTCAAGCCAAATAAGTACAAAATGATTCAAAATCACCACTAGCACTTACCCGTAAGCGGTTTAATGTCGGGTTCACTTCCACAACCCGGGGAACGGCTGCCAATACCGTACCGGTTCGGTTGATATTGACTCTGACCGGTTTCCGCGAGGACATTTGTCACGAAATAAACTTTCAAGGGTATTAATAACTCCTGGCCGGTGTATTTTCGGATACCCGAGAGTTGCACCGAAGCTCCAAATTCTAGACTTGTTGTCGTCGAGCTCGTAGTGTGGTTAAGCCGTTCTGTCCCCTAGCGGGGAAGCTGTGGCAAAGCGCTGCTCTCCCACCTGGATCCTGTAGAAAGGTGGGCTGCATAAATAGTGGCAAATTCTCATGCACGATGATCGCATTATCAAGATCCTGGTGACTTGAGAACTAAACACCAAAACAACGCTTCCAAGCCTAGTGGTAAAGACTCTTGACAATGTACAGCCAAAAATCCGCCTCCGGCATGGTAGTGCCATGCGTGATAAATGGAGAAGCAGTATCACTACCTGACACGCAGAATTTTGCTGTCATTGAAGGCAAAACTGGAAAGACGGTGCATTATGCTCAGAGTGCGACTGTCGACGTCGCGATCAGGGCGGTGGAAGCCGCGGCTCAAGCTTTCAAGTTATGGAAGAGGGTTCCAATGACTGAGCGTCGAGACATCCTCAACCGAGCAGCAGACATCCTTCAGAGCAAGGCTAGCGAAGCTACGAAGCGAGTCACCATTGAGACGAGCAGCGACGATCACTGGCCCCCATTCGACTGTTCGTTGGCGGCAACAATGATTCGGCAAAATGCTGCTACTGGAATGACTCTTGGTGGCAAGATTCCACCCCCCGATGACCCTGATAATTTGTCTCTTGTTTTCAAAGAGCCGGTGGGTGTTGTCATGATTATTCCACCGTAAGATTCCCCACCAAGACTAAATAAAATTACGTGATATTTGCTCATACTAGTTACGCCAGCTGGAATGCACCTATGATCATGGCTTGTCGAGGAATCAGTGCTGCGCTTGCTGCAGGCTGTACACTCATTTTGAAAGCATCAGAGCTATCCCCGTGGTCACATCAACTAATTCTAGAAGTATTCAAGGAGGCAGGATTACCAGACGGTGTGCTGAATCAAATCCAGAGCTCTCGGAAGGATGCAGCTGCCGTCACAGAAACTGTCATCAGTCACCCTTCTCTTAGAAAGATCGAGTTTATTGGCAGCCCGCATGTCGGAAAGATCATTGGCAGCGTGGCTGCAAAACACCTCAAGCCTATCCTAATGGAACTCGGCGACCAGAGTCCGGCTATAGTTCTAGAAGACGCGGACCTTACACTAGCAGCGGAGAAGTGTGTTCTCGGAGGTAAGAAGCTTGACTGGTTTTCTGAGTACTGCATCTGAACATATGTCTAGCATTCATCCACCATGGCCAAGTCTGTTTCGGCACCGAAAGAATTCTTGTCCAAGACAAGATTAAGGATGCATTCCTGGAAGAACTCGTCAAAGCTGTGAAGGCAACCCCTGCAGGACATGCTATCACTTCTGAAAGCGCCCAAAGAACACACGACCTCATTTCTGAGGCTGTAGTCGAGGGTGCCGAAGTTATTATTGGCGAGAATGAAATGGTCGGTCGTTCTTCTCTTCAGCCATGTATTGTATCAAACATCAATTCCAAGTCACGCATCAATAGAGAGGAAATTTGGGGGCCTGCTGCATCATTTTCGACTTTCTGTACCGACGAGGAGGCCGTAAAGGTTGCGAATAGCACTGAATATGGGCTTTCGGCGTCGATATTCACAAAGGATTATGCCAGAGCGTTGAAATTGGCGCGTAATCTTGACTTTGGACAGGTTCAAGTCAATGCGTTTACTTTGAATGTGACCTCGACGACTCCGGTGACAGGGTATAAGGGTTCCGGATGGGGGAGCAATGGTGGAGGATATGGAGTCGAAGAATTCATGTTCAATAAGCATGTGTTTTTACGTCCATGAGTATTGTTCATGAACAAAACAAATCTATTCTGAGCTACGATCTTCTATGTGATTAAGCCCAAATAAACAAACAACAACTGGTTACTATAGATGGCATAGTGTGTTGAACCCTTAGCGCCAATATTGCATTGAGGGAGAAACTGTTAGAGTTGGTCTGTAAACCGAACGTTCGAGTATTACTCGTAGATTTGACCTTCTCTCTTACTAGGGATATACGCTGGCACCAGAACGTCTCGAAGCATGAGCAAAGTGAGGATACATAGAATATTTTGCTGTTCTTTGCATTTGCTCTATATGGAAAGATACAAGCTTTAATGACGGATATCGCCGACCTTCTTAGGTCCAAAATATTGGCATCGAGAAAGAAATTCCCTTAGAATGGCAGCAAGGGCAGGAAATTAGTGCGACTTTGCTGATTTCTTTACCGTGATCTCTTCCCCCAGATACAATGCGCTGCATGACACTTCCGGTGACAAGGTACTAAACCAGTATATCCGAGCCTATCTCACGGAAATCCATTTTCAGTCGGCGGATCGTTTCCTACCACTGTCCGGGCGGATGGTGACTCGTCCCCCGAAGAGTCTCAACCTTCTTCCGAGATTTCCGCGAGAGTCATGGTAAAGTCCTGACCTCTCTTTCGAGTCGAGTTTTGTCTAACTAGTGATGAATGATATATTGGGAAGCATATACCAGGATTCCAGAATTTTTTTTAGATGGACGCAAAAATGTCTCTACCGAAACTACAGAAAGTTGTCATCGTCAAGGATGCTGGGCCAAATGCAAGCTTCTCTATCGAAGAGATCGAACTTCCCACATACAGTGACGATGAAGTTCTCGTTCGCCTATCCTACAGCGGTATATGTCACACTGACGTTGCTTTCGCATATGGCGAATGGAATCAGCTAGGTTTTGGCATGATGGGAGGCAACTGCACACCCGGCCACGAGGGTGTTGGCCATGTCGTTGCTATCGGTGCCACTGTCAGCAACCTAAAGGTCGGTGACAGAGTAGGTACAAAATGGCTACGAAGTGTCTGCGGGCACTGTCATTACTGCAAAGAAGGAAACGACCATCTTTGTCGTGAGAGGCAGGTTTACGGACTTGCTTGCCCAGGCTCATTGCAGCAGTACATTGTTTGCCAGGCATTCACCACGCCTAAAATTCCAGACAGCCTTTCGATCGACAAGTCAGGGCCTCTTCTTTGTGCCGGGGTTACCATATTTCGTGGGATCAAGATGACTAAAGCTTCATCAGGAGACTGGATTGTTATTTCCGGTGCTGGTGGCGGCCTGGGTCATTTGGGAATCCAGTTCGCAAACAAAATGGGCATCAAAGTCATTGGCATCGACTCGGGTGACAAAAAGGAGTTTTGTTTGTCCTTGGGTGCTGATCATTTCATTGACTTTCGTACTTCGGCCAATGCACCAGATGAAGTTCACAAAATCACAGGTGGTGGGGCAAAGGGAGTGCTTGTGCCAACCAGTAGTCGTTCATCTTACGAACAGGCGGTTAAGATGTTAGGACCCGCAGGAACTCTCGTCTGTATTGGCCTTCCACCGGATTCCTGCTATTTGCCTCTTGAATTGATTGACATAATCACTGGCGGGTACACCATAACAGGTGTGAATGCAAGCAGCCTGAAAGATATCCAAGATACTTTGGACTTTGCAGCACTCCATGACATAACGCCTAAAACCCAATTATTTCCGATGGAGAGGACAGGAGAGGCTTTTGAAATGTTGAAAGATGGGCAGGCCAAAGGGAGAGTTGTTCTGGATCTTCAGTAGCCACATCAGTAAATGGACGCTAGATGTAGATAGCTATGTGACAAGTTTTTCCATCCCATAATCCACCTACTAGAAGCATCTCACACAACCTTAGAAAATAGGTGATTGATTTGTTTTTGCAGCTCTATTAAAGATTACCGATGTCGTTGCATAAGTTACAGTAAACACCAATTCCGGCTTGTTGCGCATGGATCATATTGACTGCAATGACAGATTGAAATATTATTACATACCAACGGCCTCTTGAGTCCTCCTGAACAATGAGAAGGAATTATGAAAGGGGAAACATTATCCGCTGAAGGTTTATGCGGTATTAAAGCAGTCCAAGATGGTAAAAGTTGCTGTGACCAAAGGCGATAAAGCCTCACTTAATATAGTTAGGTCGAAATAACTTGGTAAAAACTTGAACCATGCCGCTACTAGCCATTGATATATTTCTATTTGAATCAGTTGGTGTGAGTTACTCTAACTCAGCTGTCAAAATCTAACACTGCTGGAATATATTCATATACCGTATACTGTATATTAATATTTGAAGGACATTTGGGGTTAGCTTGAGAGAAACACAGAAACAGACATACGAGAGTGCGCTGTATCAAGTTAGTGAGCTGCAAGATCCTGCTCTTGATTGAGCCTCTAGCCACAAAAGGTGTTGAGATGCCCGCCGGGGGTTTTGGTGTATCGGGGATAATCCAGCTGATCCGCGGGACGGAAAGATGGCGCATCCCCCAAGCCGAGCTGCGGGGGTTTGGGTGCAATCTTGCTGAGCCGTGGAATGGAAAACCCTAACCCCCTTTCCCCGAGCCGATAACTAGAGGTAGGCTAGAAAATTAAGTTAGGACCATTGTAAGAAAATTCGTATCGGGAATCTATCTTCTCACCACTCTCCACTTCCTGATTGATTACGATACATTCGTGTAAAATCCAACTGAAATTAGCCATGGTTTCTCTTCCGTCCAGCAATGGGGTGCAGCCAGTTAGGGTTCACGCCCTAGCCACAGGTCAGCTTCATCATCCAGACCGATGGCTTTTCGAAGATGGCGACGAGGATATTATGAAGGCCAGGCACCGTTATCCAGATTTCAGCTTTCTCATTCAGCATCGTTCTGGCAAAAATATTCTATTCGATCTAGGTCTTACCAAGGTGCGCAATATCCTTTCGCGACGAACGTCTGCTGATTAGGTCAGGACTTCAATCTGGTTCCTGAAGTCATAAGAAGCCTTTTTCACGTAATTTCGCCAACTGTTGCGGAAGATCCCACTGATATCCTCTCCCGAGGTCCGGTGTCACCGTCCAGCATTCACTCGGTCGTCTTCAGCCATCTGCATTTTGACCACATTGGAGATTGCACTAAATTTCCAGATGCATATATGATCGCTGGTCCAGGCAGCAAAGATGCAAATGGAGAAGGATGGCCAGTTGATCCAAAATCACCATTTTCTAGCGCACTTGTCCAACATCCCAAGTACCATGAACTCAGCTTTGAGGTAGAGAAATGGCTGCCGCTGGGCCCGTTTGATCGAGCATACGACTTTTTTGGGGACGGCAGTTTTTACCTGATTGATACTCCTGGACATATGCCAGGACATCTTGGTGGCCTCGCGCTGACGGGACTGGACGAATGGGTATTTCTTGGAGGAGATTGTTGCCACCACCGCTCGTTGCTGGTGGGAAATCGCCCTATGAGTGTGACTTCGGGACCCATGGGACGATGCTTCCATAAGAACCCACAAGTCGCAGGAGAGACTCTTGAAAAGATACGAACTCTAGAGAAGCTGGGTAAGGTTTTCGTAGCTCTTGCTCACGATTCATTCTTGGTTGGAACAATGCCACAGTACCCGGATAGTCTGAATGGGTGGTCTGACAAGGCTTGGAAGAAGGATCTCAACAGCATACTCAGCCAACATTACCAATCTTAAATGAGACTGTATATTCTTACTGCCCAGTTTCAGCATTTTAAGAAGCTCGATCCATGTTTTTTTTAGGAACTTTTTGAGTGTTGTGTCTCTACATGAAAGCCGGCATTGAACCAGGCACCCCATAGCACTCTACCAATAAATACATGCATGATCTTTGTAAATACACATTTCCCGAGAAGAGTAGTTGCTCTAAGCAGAACTTCAAATTTTGTGGTGCTAATATCCCACTTAATTCGAGCATATTAGAATTATCTCAGATTATCATTGGTGGAAATTCTGACCCTATATGCGTGGAAGCTGCAATTTCATCTAATCTAGTTCCCCGAGCCATGCAGTATGTACCGCGAAGGCTGAGTAATAGCAGATGGCGAATATATCCGACTTGCCCGGGTTCTCAATTCTAATCATCACTATTTTGGAGCACTACCCGCGCATAACGGCTTTCATATACCGGCTTCCGATTGCTGCTTTCTCCATGCCTACGTGGCTGCCGGCTTTGCCGTTTTACCGAAATGAGATTTTAAACCTTCTACAGGATCTCGACATCTATCGCTGATGTACAAATAGACTCAAACTTCCGCTCCGTCAATTTCGGGTGTTGAATACATTCTCAAGCTAGGAACAGAACAAAAATGTCCTGGCTAAGGCTGATACGATTTGAGGACAAGGCAGGACGGGTGCAATTCGGGGAGCCTGTTGTTGATAATGCAGATGACGTGAAGGTGCTTCTCGAGCAAGGGAGGCTTTCAGCAAAGGTTTTGGCTGGTGATGGGCCTTTCGATTTAGAACCTACATTTCAAGAAACAACAACAGTCAAGCTACTACTGCCGCTGTTATATCCCAACGATGTTCCGATAATAAAATGCATCGGATTGAACTATGTGAAGCACAGTAAGTTGACAGAGATGGAAATATGGTCTTCCATAGTAATACTGAGAATTTCAAAAGTCCAGGAAGCCGGTCGGACGCCTCCACCTTTCCCGTCATTCTTCATCAAACCAAAGACTTCGATAGCGAGCCACGACGAAGATATTCCCATTCCCAAGGTCTGTCAAGATCATCAAATCGACTGGGAAGGGGAGCTCTGCATTGTCATTGGCAAGACCGGCAAAAACATTCAAGAACACGAGGCACTCGATTACGTTGCTGGCTATGTAGTATCTAACGACGTTTCTTCTCGCAAGTGGCAACGAGATCCTGCATACGCAGGTGGTGTTCCGCAATGGTGCTTCAGTAAGGGATTCGACAAGTGGGCGCCACTGGGTTCGGTTTTGGTGTCTCCCAAGGTGCTGGGCAACGCAGATAATCTAGCACTTCAGACATTGGTAGATGGAGAGGTAATGCAGGACTCGAACACCTCGGATCTTCTGTTTGGGGTTGAAAAGGTGGTTTCATTCATCAGTCAGGGCACGACACTCGAGAAAGGGACAGTAGTTATGACAGGGACTCCATCAGGAGTGGGAATGGGGAGAAATCCTCAGGTATTCCTTGAAGACGGACAAGTGGTCGAGGTAAAGATTGAACAGTTGGGCAGCATTAAAAACAGAATGCGGTTCGAGTGATTACATTATACACGATAATAGAGCAATAGTAAGTAGAAATGACAACAGAATGTCGACATATATAAACTAGGCTTCCCAATTTAGAATTCTTGTATATGAAGGCTTTACAGTATATGTTATGGACCCATCTATTCATCTAGCTTTCTCTCCTCGAACAAAACTTTATCCGGTTTAAACTTCTTCAACCTGGTCTTGTAGTCAGTCTTCTTCCTGTAAGTCTCGCTGAACTCTTCACTCACCCATCCTCAAGCAAAGTAACCCGTACGATACGATATACATCACCATGTCTCATAGGAACCGTCCACACAGTACATCCACATGCACTGCAAAATACTTTATGCTTGGGGTAACCACTCTGAGTATCCGTGAGGACATAGTGTTTTAGCAAATCCGTGCCCGTCTTTATGTTAACCAAGTCTTTATCATATTTGGCAACCTGTAGAGTCGTTAAATACTATATTCGTGGGATGAATCGTGACACTTACAATTTGAAACGGCCCGCCGGCATTCTTTTGACAATGATTGCAGTAGCACTGCAATACAGCCTCGGGTGAGCCGGATACTTCGAATGTGATGCCTCCGCATAGGCAGGCTCCAAGTACTACAGCCATGATTGTGTGAAAGTATTGTTCCTCGCAATTGTATTCATGAGAATATAGATTCAAAGTGATCAAGGGGCATATTTTGAGGCCGGCTATTTTTTTGCCTGGTTCCCTGGAAATAATTTCATGTTCCCCGAGTATCGGTATGAGTCCCGCGACACCCGACTGCAAATCGATTGGCTTGAAACAATGATTTAAGTTGCTGAACAAATTAGACGCAATGTTAATCCACATTCCAGCTGTCACATAGCTTTTGTCTTTTTCCGTCTCATTATTATTACGCCCACCCACTTTTCATAACAGGGGTTCCGATGGCTAACCAGCCAAAACTAGCAGTGACTTCTGACTCGGAGAAGCTACAAAGCATTTATCACACCTGCATCACAGGCAGTCATATTTTGCATTATAATGGGTGAGAAACAGAACTAAACCTCCAGTTTCCATGTTCGAACGGCATTAAGAAATGTTCTTGGGTGTAGAGTTCTAGACGCGTTTGGGCACCTCTCTGCCCGTCACCCAACCAATCCTGAAGTATTTATAATGCCACGCAATACTGCTCCAGCAAATGTGTCTTCGCCAAAGGATCTGGTTCAATACCGCGTGGTGGATGCTTCTCCAGTGGACTCAAATAGTCCGCCTGGCTATGTGGAGCGCTACATCCATAGCGAGATATACAAGCGTTTTCCAGAGGTCAACGGAGTGATTCACAGTCACGCTCCAGAGATAATTCCCTACACAATCACATCGTCACTCTTACGGCCCTGTATCCACATGGCCGGGTTCATAGGTAAGTCCCATGTTGTCTCCATAGTTCTATAATTTCTTCAGTTCAATAAATTGACAAACATTGCTCAAATAGGCCGGGACGTACCTGTCTTTGATATTTCCAAGCACTACGCGTTGGACGATGTTCGGGATCTACTAATTCGGAATGCCAGACTTGGGGGCGAGCTCGCAGAGTATTTATCAAAACCTGGTTCTGCATCGACATCTGCGTCTAGTACCGCACCCGATCATTCGATCGTGCTAATGCGTGGTCATGGTTATACAGTTGCCGGGTCTAGTCCCGAAGACGCAATATACAGGGCCGTATATGCCAGGGAGAACGCTGCGATCCAGACAACAAGTTTAGGGCTCGCACATTTTAGTGGCGGCAAAGACACGGAAGTTCAGTATCTGAGAGACGATGAGCTGGAAGATACAGGGGCAATGGTTCAGACCGCTTGGAGCAGAGCTTGGGGTTTGTGGCGTCGAGAAGTGGAAGCGACCGAGTTGTACAAATGTGACGAAGAATAAGTACTCATATATGGGGTGTTTTTGTGTATCGAGTTATCTGTGAACACATTTCAATTCTACAAATATCATATGAAGTAGTTTTGCATTATAATATGGTTTTGGGGGCATCGAGTGTCTGTCGCTCTGGCAAGCCGTTTCTTTGTGATGGAATCCGATCTACAGCTACATGAGGCTGCCGTAAGCCCAGAGAAGTCGCTCAAAATTAAATTATGGAGTACTCTATAGAACTGGGCTATGCCGTAGTGCACGAAGTCTCAGGTGAAATACATCCATAATATTGATTATTCGCAAGGAATGGACTACTCGACTAGACCTGTGAACGTCGCGGCATTCCTCATCAAACCCAATGCCTCAACCATAGGGCGATCATTGATAGCAGCCAAAAACGCATCCTTTCCATCCCGAGAGGTATTGGTATGTACAACACTGCTCCATGCAGGAATAGCAAACGTATCTTTGGTAGTCCACTCAATCTTACGCGACTCATTCTCCCCCGGTACCCGGATCACAGAAAATCCATCACCCCCCATAACATGATACACGAACGATACTGTCTCTTGAATTTCCGGCGATGAACGGTTCGGAGAAAGCCTTTCTGCTTGTGCAGATAAGGTTCTTGACAAATGCCGTCCGTCTGCATGCTTGTAATCATATCGCGCATAGCCACCTTTCACTTCCTTCAACGCCTTCTCCACCGACTCCCAGGGGAATTGTGAAGCACAGTTGTCAACCAAATGACTCGGGTACTTGGGCTCTGGGTAGCCATTGAAAAAATTCAGCTTGAAAGTTCCGAAAAGCGGTAGATCTAGACCATCAAGCCAGATCACCGGATCGTCACCCTCATTACCATGATCATGCCAATGCCAACTTGGAGTGAGAATAACATCCCCTCGCTTCATCATAACCTTTTCTCCTTCAACAGCAGTGTATCCCTTGGTGCTTTCGATGATGAAGCGCAAGGCAAACGCCGAGTGCCGGTGAGCAGGAGCAATTTCTCCCGGAAGGACGATTTGAAGACCGCCGTAGATGGTGTCGGTAGTGTGTGGGGATTTCATGGCTGGGTTGACGAGCATGAGAACTCGACGTTCAGCCTCTTCTACTGGAACGATGCGGCCTGCTTCCATCAAGGATGGAAGGATCTCTTTGTATCGCCAGATGGCTGGGACGGAGACTGGATTTGGTTTAGGAGGAACGAACTTTTCGAGTTTGAGCCATAGTGGCTCGACATTTTTAGAGGGCAGCAATTCATAGAATGCTTTGGTTTCCGTTTCTCCATTTACCACCGTTTCGCCGTCAATATTGTCATTGGTAGATGTCAATGTGTTTATTGCAGACATTTTGTGTAGAAGATGTGTTTAAAATTGGCAACGGGTGAAAGATCTTGATGCTGGCCTAATAGAGCAGGGAAGGATATTGACCACACAGGGAATCTTTGCGATATAACGACCGCTTTGCGCGTTTCCAGGTGTCTGTGATCCGCAGCATACTATTTCGCAAAAAGTATGTACCATGACGTTTAGTTCGCGTATATCCGTCGCAATACTTTCCTGGCTCGGCCTCAAGTGCATCAGCCGCGCGGGCCGGGTATATCGGAACGCCCTCCGTTTAGTAACCCTAACCCTTTCAAAAGCTCTTCTACATATCAATCTGCTGGCTTAAGAGGCCGACTCACTGCAGCGACGAATAACATCCACAAAATCACTCTACCACAGACATTTTCGATCATAATGAACATCCCTTTGCCAAGCACACTGCCAAAGCTCGAGGAGTGTTTACCGAAGAACTTAGGCCTATACTATAATGGCACCTGGCACAAGCCCGTTGACGGGCAGTACGTTGAAACCTTCAGCCCCGGTGATGGTTCTGTGATTACGAAAGTCGCCTTTGCAGGTGCAAAGGATACCGAAGCGGCATTGGAGGCGGCGCAAGCAGCATTTCCTTCGTGGAAAGCAACGCCACCTTTGCAGCGCGGAAAACTGTTGAAAAAGGCCGCCCAGATACTTCGAGACCATGCCGTCGAGCTCGCCGTTCTTGACGCGGCGAATACTGGTAGCCCCATCACGATCATGGCGGCAGATGCCCATTTTACGGCGGAGCACCTTGACATGTTCGCCGGTCTAATTCCTGCTGTTGTGGGCGAGACCAATCACCTCGGAGACGAAACTTTCAATTATACTGTACGGGAGCCTCTTGGAGTAGTGGCAAGATTGGTGGCGTCGAACCATCCGTTGATGTTTACTGGAAACAGGATGGCTCCTGCTCTTGCCATGGGTAACACCGTGGTCATCAAATCACCCGAACAAGCGCCCTTGTCTGCGCTTCGGTTCATGGAATTGGTGGGACACATCTTCCCTCCGGGCGTATTGAACGTGCTTTCGGGTGGCATTGACTGCGGAAAGACCTTGTCGACACATCCCATCGTCAGAAAGGTAACGCTGGTTGGCAGTTTACCAGTGGGTCGCGCCATTCAGAAAGCAGCTGCCGACTCGCTCAAGATAACAGGGTTCGAGCTCGGGGGGAAAAATGCGCTGATTGCGTATCCTGATGCAGATATTAGTAAACTAGTAGATGGAATCGTGGCTGGTATGAACTGGGCATGGTGTGGTCAATCTTGTGGATCAACGTCACGAGTGTTCTTGCACGACTCCCTCCACGACAAAGTTTTGGACCTGGTCACAGCTCAGTTAAACCAGTCTTACAAACCCGGAAATCCTCTGAATCCGGCGACGACTATGGGATCGCTCGTGAGTAAAGCTGCCCAAGACCGAGTCCTGCGATATATCGAAATCGGCAAGGAAGAAGGCGCTCGACTTGTCACTGGAGGGGAACCGCCCAGCACTGAAGACACGAAGGGAGGATATTTTGTACTCCCCACAATCTTCGCAGACGTTAAGCAGAGCATGACCATCGCCATGGAGGAGATCTTTGGCCCAGTCATGTCGGTGTTGAAATGGTCAGACGAGGAGGAGATGTTTGGACACGTCAATGCTGTCGAATATGGCCTCACAGGAGCGGTATACACGTCGAATATAACGACGGCACAAAAGGCAATCAGACGCATCGAGGCGGGTACTGTGTGGGTTAATACTTCGGCTTCGCATTTCATATCAATGCCCTGGGGGGGATACAAGCAATCCGGTATAGGAAGAGAAGACTGTTTCGAGGAGATGGTTGAATTGACGCAGCGCAAGGCGGTACATGTAAAACTATGAATACAGTAGATCGACTAACTAGCTTAGCATGTTTTTTATCGACTCAAAGCAAATGATTCAGATCCTTCGAAGGATGCATGTTTGGCTGACAAGTGCGAGCCGTAGAGCCCAGAATAGCAATGACGATGATAGACCCAGAGGAACAATCCGGATGTCATCCGGTTCCGACTTGGCAATGACGACCTAAACATAAGCTGACTAAGCGAGAATCGGCCACCAAATGGTCGCTGGTTGACTGGAATGGATGCGATTGGATCGGATTCATGAGAGATTTACTATCTAATAATGCAAATTAGAAAATCATGCTTCCCCAGAGTCTGAGATGCTGGCTGCAAAAATGGCGCTTAGTCCAATGCAGGAAACAAGCGCTTCCCCGCACCGAACCCTAAAAGCAACAAACTTTCCCCGTAGTTCGGTTGGGATAAAATGCGAACCTCCCCCGACGGATGTATTCTGGTTACACTCTGCTTTCCGACCTCCTGAGCCGTAGCGTCGGCTTCAATTTTCGCTTCCTCGTCGGAAATCGGGATTCTTCACCACTGGCCAGTAGAAGAAAACAGACATGTCCTCGTGGATCGGGCCACCCGAGCAGGGAGAACACTCTAAATCCGGGGCTACAAGACGCAATCGGCCCTCTTCCTCCGATGAGGATGCTCCTGGCCACAAGCGACAGCGGACGGCATTAGCCTGCAACTCTTGTAGGTTTCGGAAATCTCGATGCAATGGCGCACGCCCAATTTGTGCAACATGCAATGATCTCGGCTTCGACTGTGTCTACAAAGGTCCAGTTCCAACTCCTCGAGCCCAGTCGAGGGAAATGCAGTCAATGGAAAAGAGGATGCAGAAATTCGAAGACCTACTGCGTGCCATTGCGAACAAGGAACAGGTCAGCGATAATGGCGACGGGCCCAGTGTGCGGTTCGCAGCCCAACCTGCTGCCAGCAGCCCTAGGGGAGGATCGGCTGCACAGGACGCC
Organism: Talaromyces rugulosus; assembly: GCF_013368755.1. Lineage (NCBI taxonomy): Eukaryota > Fungi > Ascomycota > Eurotiomycetes > Eurotiales > Trichocomaceae > Talaromyces > Talaromyces rugulosus. The sequence continues at coordinate 2,988,571 of NC_049563.1, read as the reverse complement.
TCTATATCAGCCATGTCCAGACTTGATGCTTTCCAACAGCGGCAACCGAGGACTCAGTGGGGAGAGTCCGGGTCTGGCCTCCTATCTGTGACACAGGACGACACTGTGGATGGAATGGGGAGCATCATTTTCGCAGACGAATCCAGTTCAGGATTTTTTGGTCCATCGTCCAACTCGTCATTTTTCAGTAACATTGCCAGAGCTCTGGTTTCAGGGACAGGCACAATGTCCGACGGTAGAGATTTTTCACGAGACCTGGCGGGTAGGATGTCACGACCACCATCTCCGACCCCCCAGAGGAGAGGGGACCGCAGTCCTGTTAATCCCTACAAGTTACCATCACGCACTGAAATGTTAAGACTTATAGATGTTTTCTTCTCTTTCACAGGCCAATTCTTTCCATATCTCTCAAAATGTCATATTACGCAGATGGTTAAAGACCTCGACTTGGTTAGGCTTAGTGGTACGCGAAGATCATGGCTATGCCTCCTCAACGCTATCCTAGCCATGAGCACAAGTCTTCTCGGCGGGGGTAGTGGACATCAGGTCAAATCGAGGGAGGTGGAATCTGACATCTTCTTCCAGAGAGCCTTAATTCTGTCTCCCTGGACTATTTCTAATACAGCTAACCTTGAAGCATGTAGGCAATTATACACTCCTTTCATCGCTTGCAGTTAAGGCTAATGTCCGTAAATAGTACAAGCACTTACAGTCATGACACAATACTTACAAGGCACGTCAAGATCAGCGCAAACTTGGAGACTGCATGGCCTGCTTGTGCAAGCTGCATTTCAAGTCGGTGTCCATACCAAAGAAATCAACTCCAGGTTACCAGCATTCGAGCAGGAAGTACGTACGAGAACCTGGTATACATGCATTATACTTGACCGGTTTGTCCCGAGTACGTCAATAGAAACATCCAACCACGCTAATTGTACTTAGGATATTCAGTACGACCTTTGGGAGGCCACCGCTTATCCATAACGAATTGATACAGATTGGGCTGCCGCTTGATATCGAGCTTGAACAGTTACCAAAAGACGATTCCAATTTTGAACTTCCACAAAGACTTGATTCGGGGCCATTGGACTTGATATTTATTCCAAGCATGTACGTCCCCATACCCTTTGTAAATCACATCATCCACTAACTGCCTATAGCAAACTCTATATCATACAGGGCGATATCATTCGCGACATTTACAACCAAAATATCGTCTCTGCTCACCCTCTTCGCCTGGATGAGCTTTTCAGTAAAATAATTCATTTGGATCACGGTTTGACACAGTGGAAAAGTCAGCTGCACCCGGACTCCGGGCTACTACCCCTGGATTCCATCGAAGATATGGATGTGGAGAATTGGGCGCACACCAAGGTCCAAACAGTACTTACGCTTCGCTTCCTCAACGTGCGAGCTCTTCTTTTCCGGAAGGTCTTGGAGCACTCCCTCGATGAAATTGGGAAGCCTAGCGTCCATTCTAACCATATGAACTGCTCATTACCCGTGGGAGAAACTATGATACAAGCCTGCGCAGACTCTTGTATTCAGACGATTACTATTATTCGTAGGATTGGGGCAAGATCGGAACTGCTTCCTGCTTGGTGGTATACAGCATACTACGGTGTGTATGAACGTGAAACAAGCCAAAGATGATTGCTGATAGGAGAAACAGTTTTCAATTCTGCGTTGATCTTATTCGGCGTCATCTGCCTGCAAACCTTGGAAGAGACAGATGTTCAAACAAGACCAGCAGCAGAATTGATCATGTACCTCCAGACCGGTCTCGAAGCATTGGATGTTGTAGGGAAAGAGACTCGAATTGTAAGGAGATGTTCAAAATACCTTAGAAAGATAATTCAGGTATCAACACTACTAGGTGAGCTCGTCTGTCTGATTCGCAGATGGAGCAAAACACTTACTTCTCCTACAGTCCGAAACCATGCTTCTGCACGGCAACTAGCCGAAGATGGTACAACATTTCTCAATTTGTTACCCAATAACGCTGTACCTTCTATATCTGATGAAAGCACGCAATCCCCATTGCAGAACGAGTTTGGTCAATTCTTGGTCGACGAGAATTATTCTTTCCTAGATGCTTGGTCAGGACTAGTTCAAGAACCGATGATGAATTTGACCAACCTGGAATCAACACCGCATAGGCAGAGATAGAACTATTTGAAGAGACGTCCAGATTCTATCAACTATACATATTGAACACAGAAAAGACTAAGGGGACTTTTATCCATCTTCGCTACTGTCATGCAAATTGGGGATAAAAATATGTGTCAAATTGGTAAAATCTATGAGCATGGGATTCTAATTTACATGGCCATTGGATCGGTTTTTATAGGCGTTTTCCTCAGTAGTTTAATCCAATCGCATAATTCTAAATATATATTAATAAGTATTTTTTATATAGTTAATTTTAAAAATAATAATTATATTTTTTTACTAATATTATACTATCTGCAAGCCGTCTAATAATTGACATCACTAGCACCTCTTGTAACATGACTGCCGGCCTCTGTTAACGAGTCTGATACATCCCAATTCATATAGATACTCTTCGCCCTGTCTAGATGCAAGGCGCGCTTTTTTTTTCCCGCATTGTTTTAGGGGAAATCTCTGTGGTTGATATTAGAATTGTCTGGTCTCGAGGAGTTGACCCAAGTTGATGTTTTGAATAGCGGGTAAATTATGGGTGCGTTGACCGCAACGAAGGCGACGATCTAGAGATAGATTAGCTAAAGAGGTCACCAAAGCCTGGAAATTGACATAGGCTTAACTGATTCCCTCGCTGCCCAGATTGCTGCCACATTGATATTTTTAATATTCACAAGGGAGAGAACACATCGTAGCAAGGCAGAGATCATAATGAAGATGCCTGAACATAACAAGGCGCCAATTATTAGTTTCCTAAGTACATGAATGTTAGTATTTCGAATTTTTGAAATTTCACTGGTCACGTTGACACGTAACTTTATTTGCTGAATGTTCAGCCGAATAAGTATTGGGATAGGTATTGCAATGATCACCATGTCAGTACTAACAACTAATTAGTATTGTCCTGGCCGACCAGGATATCGTACGGGAAAAGAACTACTGATATAGCATACAATATATTGAGACTAGCGACTACAGGATAGGCACTGTAGTGCATTGTGCACTCTCCTAAATTAAAGGTTAGAATAGGTGCTCTCTTCGTCTGGTGCTCACTTACTACCAGGGTCCGGATTAACCTGCCAAATCAGGTGAAATGGTCGACAGTGAAGGGCAAACGTGAGGACGACTACCACATAAGAGATGCAACAGAGGATGGCAGCTGCTCTCACCGTCTTTCGTTGAAAGATACCAGCACTGTGTCCGGGTGTTGCTTAACAGAAAAACTCCAACAATAAAAGGGCATATTTTCTGACTAACGTGAGACGTTCATAGTAAAATAATACCGAGCCTTTTAACAACCATATCAAACTAATATATGAAAACCACCCGATTATGGTCAATTTGGAGCCCAACATAATTCTGTTAATTTCAGTTGCACTGAAACTGCTCCGTTCCTGAGGCGTCCATCCAGAATTGCCGCCATAGTTTCGACCTAGAAAGGAATGAGCCCCAAAAGACATTTCATCCCAGGACGTGGGGAGGGTTGTTTTACCAACCAGGTAGATTATGGTAACCTCTAACTATACGTACACGTTAGTTTAACTCTCAGCTTATGCTCTCCACTTGTACTCACCGTCCAGAATAAAGCTGCCACAATGCAGAAGTAGTCATCACCACCGAATCCTTTAAATCCCATCAACTTCCACCTTGAAAACAGCCGTATAAGAACAATAGTGATGCCAAGTCCAAATTCTACCCAAACCTCTATGATATAAGGCGATTGGGTTACTGTTGTTAATACGGGCATCGCTCTGAAAGCCACAGACGGCGAGTTGTTCTTTAATAATGTCTGGCTTATCCCAATATCGCATGTTGAAGTAGACACAACTGGCACACAACTAAGAGTTGCTTCCTCAAGCCGACCTATTCAGAAAACATGCTATAAATACCTAGCTATTAAGCAGGATCGGATCATTTTCACGATGAAGATATCTGTGAAACAGCAACTGGACCTTTTCTATCTACCAATATATGAGAATAGAAAAAAAGATAGAGTTGAGAGGTTGGGTCACGCGATTTCGCCACTCTTGAAGGAATGAAGGCAATGTAATCAGATCTCGATTAATCACACGAGTCTGGGAGGAGCGACGCATTTCATAGGAAAGAATTTTGAAATTTGAGATGAAAAGAGTGGTACGATAATAGTTCAGCTAGCTACTGGATGATATATCCACTGCGGCTATGGGTGATGGTCGGAATTCTAGAGTCGTATACGTCAGACTAGACCCTAGGTGGCCCAAAGCCACCAAAACCCTGGGCGAAGAAGCAAACGTATTACAGGCAACGTAATTTATTAATATATGCGACAGTAATTAGATACAAGTATCCAATGACTATGAAAAGATAACTGTAAACATTATCGTGTTAGTTACGCATGCGAAGGGCACAAACGGAACGGGGCTATAGAAACTGACGAAAAACTCGAACCTTGCCCCGGATTATTATCCCTGTAGTTTCTCATTGACTGTATTCTGGAGCTAATAAGTCGGCCGTGCTTATATGCAATAATAAATTTACCCGTCTCTCCGCCACCCCACCCTATCATAATGCAAAAGCAACAGACAGTCTGTTGATTTAATTTTATTTATTTATTCTATCTACTACCTATTTCTATTTCTATAAAAGTGGTAGTTTAAATTCAAGTCTATTATTTTTCTACTATGTTTATATATTATGTAACGGAGCGAGTAATTGAATATAAGCCCTCTAAACCCTCAAAACCACCTAAATTGATGAGAAATACTGGCCCATTCCACGGGGCGGTCATATCTTCCACCACAATATGTAGCGGTATTTTGATTTTCTCCTCTTTCTGTATACAAGATGGGGATTGTGGGTATAAGAAATAAATAAGTAGTTAGATGATTAAGACTGCTAAGAATTTACTAGGAAATTTGATTTCAAGACTACGACGATTTAGGAAGGGTGGTGTCCTTGCAGGATGTACTAGTCCCAGTAGGAGTAAGTGGATTTCTCCATATTCCCCAGAGTCTGACAGTCTGTTGATGTTCGCCCAATGTCACGCGACACTGGCATGAAGGATCCAAGGCCGCTGATCAAAAGAGAGTCAAGAGACATTATTAATTAAAATCATTGCCCGTCAACGTTACATCACAAGCAAGAATTGAGCCAGCCGACGTCACCCGCAACGGCGCTTCCTCGGCTCCGATTATCGCCACTTTCCCACCTGGAATCCCCCAGACGGGCGATGCATCATGCATGGCTTGGCTGCTCCACCCCGCATCATGTTGTCTGCACGTACCAATAATACGTACTCAATTTGACTAGTACGGAGGACAAACAGCCGGATACGGTATATAGCCTGTTGAACCCCCCTGGCTCCACCATTTTCAAAGTTTCCAGCCCGACTTCTTCTTTCACATCACTGGTCATAGGCATTGCTCAGCTCGGAATAACTTTGTTATCTGAGCTTGAAGCCATATCACAACAAACCACTATCATACAAAACAACCCAGACATGGAACAATTTGCCTCGCCCAGCGGATCGTCTCCCTTGCCGACTGGTCCGAGCCCAGCAACCAGGCAAATGCTCAAGCTCGGCCGTCTCGCGAAGATGTACGTTTCTCCCTGATTCTCAGCCTAGATAATCGTGGAAGCGGTGCGCGTGTTGATATATATGCTTTTGGGTGTACAGAGGCGTCCCGGTTGTTGCCGTCGTGGGCCTCGGCTATGGCATTTCCACGTTCATGGAAGCCCAAAATCACGCTCAACAGCAGAGTTTGCAAGAACAAGAGCGCCTACGAAAAAACGCCATGTTGATGGAGGCGTACGGCGACAAGAGCAGCTTGGAGGACATGCAGAGGGCCATGGAACACTACCACAAGGTGCGTTTTCTCTCTCTGTCTGATTATGGTTGCATTTCAATGTCGAAAGTTTTGCCGCTAACCAGGATTCTGAAATAGAACTAATCGACCTTCATCTCCTGAAATTTCCTTTTTTTGTGCATGATTTGTGGCGTTAGGGCGCGGTACCCAATGGATTTCAGCATATGCATCTTCACGGCGATTTCGGTCCGATGTGTTTTTTTTTTCCCTCGCAATGTTGTACGACTAAGGCAGAACGATTACCCAGGCTGGCGAGATCACGTTTTCTTCCGTACAAACCACCAGTTATCGTGATCCGCCATACGGGAATGTCCATATTCCCTCCGATTCGAATAAACGGAACGCCGGCCACACACTCTGGGGTGTTCACACGCATTATTTTCATTACTTTCGATCACACCCTTTGATTCGATTGCCGATACTTCATTCCAGTGGTGAGAATGATCCAGAATAAACGTCTCCATCTACCCGAAGAATGGAGTCATGGAATACTGCACCCAGAGCTGGTCGTCGGTCTCGTTTTTAAAACACTAAGATTACTCAGTAACTGACCCCTCGACGTCGGCGGAAAAAAGTACTCACTCTCCACAACCCTCCAATACCTTCGTCAAGCGACGGGGCAAAAACGTTGTTGATGTAACAAAAGACAGAGTCGGTCTCCTTGCAGTCCAGTTTCTTGCGGAGAAAGTTGACGACCGTCTCAAACTTCTGGGATGCAGAGATTTTGAAGACGGCTTTTCGTAAAATCGGCGCCGAAGGAAGCGGGTGAAACCGAACTGTGACTGTCAGGCAGAGAGGGGTTAGTGGACGAAATGGTATAAGGGAGTAAATACAAATCGAATATAATAAGATACAAGTGACAGTCCAACGTAATGTGTATAAACCGATGAAAAGAGAGTTTAAGAGGATTATATACCTTTTCCCGTATCAATGGCTTCGGCATCAGCCAAGGCTCGGTGGGCATCCTGGGGAAGCCCAGTCAAGACGACCGAGGCTGCCATAGTCAGAGGCAGATCCACGCCATGGTCCTCGTCTGGAATAGGAGCGGCCGTAGTGGCTGTTCCTGCATCAGCGCTCGAGGCATGGCTGCCGACGATCTTTGGCCGCTGTGCGATTGCTGGCTGCGGGGAGTTGCGGCGCGAGCCGTCGGACGGTGAGTCCATTTTGGAGGTTCTTTGGCGAACCTGGCCGTGTCTGGCAGCTTGTGTCTGCTGGCTCTGGTGGTCCGTCTGACCTTTTTTCCCCCTAGGACGTGAGGCTTCTGCTTGATGTCAAGAACAAAAGACGTGAGGTGATGCAGTGTTGAGAAACAGTCGGGGCAGAATGCGGCAGGTGCGATTAGCTTCCGCCGTAGCAACTAACTAACTAGTTAGTTACTTCACCGAGCAACTTGGTGAATACTACGATTAGCAAAAGAATAATAATAGATCAACTAAGATCTGCAGAGAAATGCACAGCTTGCATTATCTAGCAAGGGACACGACAGGCACATGCAAACAATCCTGCCCGATGGTAGTAGTATGACGTATGGTGGTGGTGTCGTGTCTTTGGGCAGTTCAATGTTGGCCTCGCACTGCCAGCACCAGTCAATGAATCCGACAAGCAAACAAAGCGCCAGTTGTCAAAGCCAGCTTCGTATAACACCGACGTTGTCAGACGGCGTTTGCCCAAGGTTGATGACGAGTCTGGTCACGAGTGGAGCACATGACCGCCGCCGCAACAGCAGTTTATCGTAGTATATCAACGGCGATCCTGGTCCCCGCCCGCATTCCGACGCCAAACGCTCTTCCTCCTCCACAACCCTCCTCAACACTGAGTCTTTCGCCATTCCTGACCGCTGCCAATCCACTCGTCTTCTTCTCGAATTCAGACCGATCCCAGTATTGAACGGTCAAGCCTCCCGCTATCCTTTCAATTTGAGTCCAGACCTTCTTATCCGGCTACCCCGCTCGCCACCGTTGGAGACTGTGTCAAAGACCGCTCTTCCTTCCCCAAAGAACTTCCAACAACCGTCTCAAGATGAGTAGCCCAAAGCGGAGGATCGAAACGGATGTGAGTTACAGGCATTTGTTGGGCAGACAAAGTGTTCTAGTTGCTGACGCTGGATTGTCAACTTAGGTGATGAAGTACGCCTATTCTTTGCAGACAGTTTAATTTGTTGCTTGGTTGTATTGACCTTCTAGGATGTTGATGAGCGATTATGAAGTGACGCTGGTGAATGACAACAGTCAGTCAAACCCTCCCCAACAATCCTCCGACCGAACCACATACTAACTTGTATGCCGTATAGTGTACGTTTGCAATGCCATAACCGTTTGACTCGTCGACAGCTCGCAGCCCATACTCATTTTTTTTTCGATTTACAGGCAAGAGTTCTACGTCCGCTTCAAGGGCCCTGAAGACAGTACGTCGAGCGTCGCCACCGCAAAGGAACAGACAAAGGCTAACCGTGCTTTAGCCCCGTTTGCAGGAGGCCACTGGAAGATCCATGTCGAATTACCCGATCAGTACCCATACAAAAGCCCCAGTATTGGCTTTGTGAATCGCATTTTCCATCCGAATATCGATGAGCTGTAAGATGTCAAGAGCTGAGATAATGTGACGGTTGCGCTGACGGGTTGAAAAAAAAAAGGTCCGGCTCAGTGTGCTTGGATGTTATTAACCAGACCTGGTCGCCCATGTACGACATGGTCAATATTTTCGAAGTGTTTCTACCGCAGCTGTTGCATTACCCCAACCCTTCCGACCCGCTGAATGGCGAAGCAGCGGCCATGCTGATGCGTGACCCAAAGAACTACGAAAACAAAGTCCGAGGTTAGTGGGTGAAAGGCCACCTTGGACAAAAGAGTGTTGCTTACTCTTCCTCTTCTTCTAGATTACGTCGCCAAATATGCCAGCAAGGAAGCAGCCGATGAAGGAGGTGAAGAGACCGAGTCGGACGACGAGTTGAGCTCTGTCGGTAGCTACGAGTCTGAGGGCGAGGAGCCCGCCGGCACCATGGACGACGTCTGATCGGATTCTATATTCAGTTCTGTATTGCAGCACTTTGTATGGCTCCCAACCTGCATATTTCTTATCACGACTTTTAAAGGAACCTCTGGAATCATTTGAATTAGCGGGCGTCCCCCCAGGTGGAGTTTTTGTTCTTCTTTTCTTTCTCTCTTTCAACAAAGCTGCACAACCGAGTACGGACAGAGCCAGGAGAAGATTGTTTTTATTCTTCTCTTTACTGGATGTTGCTACTTCTGTACTATCTTGGCTGTTTTCAACAATAACATATATTCACGAAGCACTCCCCAAATGTTAATTTTATATGAATCAATAAATTTCTGCTAATGTAAGGCTATTTACTTGGGAACACAAGTCGGCGTGAGGAAATACAGGAAAGCGCCAGGGTTATGGTAGTCGGTAAACATAAAAGAGTAACAAGAGAGGGGGAGAGAGAGAGAGAGGAAGGAAACGAAACGAAACTAGTAGGTACGTTTTCAAGTTCTCATGAAACGTTCAAAACTCCAAAGATATCCGCGCCATCATTCTGCGACGCCAGTTTCTTGCCCTTGCGACGCGGCGATATAACGACTTCGCCCCAGTTCTTGGGCACCGGTGCCAGATGTCGCTGACTAGTTTTCAAAGTTCCTGCAGCTCCTTGTTGCGTGGTTGTTGTTGTTGTTGTAGTTGTAGTTGTGGTGGTGGTATTGTCAGCGGTTGTTGTTTGTTGTGTTTCGTTACTGGGTACTCGTGAAGATGTTCCGGATCCGTTACTGCGTAAAGTGGCCTGGGGCTGAAGATGGGTGTGCGACGACCAAATATCGACTACCGAGCTGTTTTGAAAACGTGTTAGAGAATATAAAAGGTGATGAGTGTGTGTATACATGGCAGACATACTCTGATGCGCGTTGGCAAATAGCCTCCAAAGCCTCCCTCTCTCTCTTCAAATCCTCCGGGTCTGATTGTCCCTGGTTTGGGTGATTCACAGATCCATAGCCAAATCCACCGGGATAGAGATCATCGTCCATAAGCCGGGCATGTTCCGCCTCCTGCAACCCACGTGTGAGCCCGGGGTAAAAAAATTCTAGACAAAGAAAAGTAGAATCAGTCTCACCTCGTGCTCCTCTCGGCTTCCTAGGCCGAGACAAGACTGACAAGCACCCATTTTCTGTGCAGCCTAAACGAGCAGAATACTGCCCAGTGTGTGTGTTTTGATTTCTTCCACCAGATTGACGCGATAAAAAAACAACAACAAAGGAATGCAATCAAGAGGCTTCTCTTATGATTGACGAGCTACCACAACACCTCATCGCATTTGAGGGAAGGTGGGTTTTATCGACATGGAGTTATCGATCTGAGATGTGTGTCGTTCCCCCACTGCCTGTTGTCTGTGTGTATTTGAGGGGATGTACAAATAATGTTGGCGGCGAAATGCGGTTATCGCATGACGAGGTTGTTGCTGTGCAGGAGACCGATGTTTCTCCGGGGCTGGACACCGCGTGGTCCGTGCACCTGTGGGGCTTTTACAGCTATACAACTTTGTGGTTTGTTATTATTTATTTTCAATCTATTATTATTATGTGAAAGAGTATAATGAGAAAGCAGGCAAATTGCTTCATTATACAGTAATAAATAGCATAGGTAATAATTAACCTGATTGTTGGCCTTCTATAACCTGTATATAGATATAGATATCTATATTAATATTGAATATACTTCAAGTGTTTAATATTAGGGCTTTATGTATACAACTTGTAGTTATGCAGTGATATTAAAAGAATCCATCACAGTAGAGATAGATTTATTACTATCATTGATGTCTCCATGTCGGGAGGCTCTCGCCAAGTACTTACTTAGATCGCTGGGCCTCGGCTACAAACTTGTTGATATTATCATCTGGATGGAGTTTCGGCTACTTCGGCCATTCTCGCTCTAGTTGATGCTGGCACCTTAAAAAAGCAAGGTATCTACAAAATCACAGGTTCGACTAGGTGAAGAGATATTCAAATCCGGCCACAAAAAACAATGAACAAAAGATGTCAGAAATGCAGGATCCCACCATCACCTTAAAGCAACAGATTGCGGTCAAGCCTCAAGGGCCCGACAGTTACATTTCAGTAATCAAACCAACTCGCATGGGCGAGCTCTCTGCCACTGTATTTGGAGGAAATATTCTGGCAATTGCGGTCAATGCTGCCTACCAAACGATATCAACCACGCATCACCTCTATTCCATATCTGGTCATTTTATACGGCCAGCGACAACCGACCGAAATTTGATCTGTAAAGTGCAGAGAATTCGCAATACCAGGACTTTTGAAACCCGTCATCTCCAAGTGATTCAAAAGGCTGCAGATGGATCAGCTGTACTGTGTCTTATCGCTTCCGCCGATTTTCACATCGAGGAGCCTAGGTCTATGGTAGTTTACGCCATTCCGCCTCGGTCAGGGCCACAGATCAGTCACTATGAACCTTTACGACATGACCCTGTCCCGGAACGTCACGTTCTTTATAGATATATTGAACGCTTCACTGATGTGCAGTCCATCAGCATCGGAGGAAATGAGGAGGAAACACCAGCCACGTCTCGGATATCTGGAGAGAAATTTCGAGTCAAAGGGCCTCTAGAAACTGAGGCTGAAAACATGTCAGCGCTTGCATTTTACTTGGACAAGGGGCTTGCTTATATCCCTGCAAATCACAATGGATACGAACTCTCCGAAGCCAGTGCTTGCGCAACACTGGACTTTTCCCTTCGAATATTTACTCATAAATTGAACCTTGAGAATTGGCATACTATCGAGCAACAAACAATCGCGGCGGAGAATGCGAGAGCTTTCAGCGAAGGGAGAGTTTGGAATGATTCTGGCCACCTGATTGCTAGTATGACACAACAGACCATTCTACGTCCCCGAGCTGATTTTCAGTCTCGTATATGATATATGTAAGCTACGACTTAGAAGTTGTTTGAAACAGAATAGATATTAGATAGTAATTCAAGTATAAGAGGAAGTTCTACCACTTGCTCGAGTTTGTAACCCAAAAAAAAAAAAATACAACGCTAAGTAACATCCAATTGGTGTGCCTGCTCTACTTTTTCCTGGCCAATTTTCAGTATTATATAGCGGATTAAGGACATTTTGCCATGTTGGAACCGAACGAATTCAATATCAAAGACGCAGATGACCAAGGTGCGTGGGTGATCTAGGATTCATGTTAATCGCTCGTCTTAAAGCTTTCATAGATGCTTTATTACAAGGCTGTAAGCAGTAATATACCTTCTGATAAATAATAAAATGCATTTTTATGGCCGGGAGTTAGGTCTAAAAATTGGGTCCAAGGTCGCTATTTATCATCGCTGTTGTTATCGTATCGTGATCTTTTTATAACCTTTATATTCTGACGTGGACAACAAAGACCCCCGCGAATTGTTTGACTATTTGACAAGTTCCTAGTATGAGATCTAGTGTAAAATTCACTTGAAGTTACCAGTTTTCGCTTGCGAGAACGGACATGTAGCCACGCCCTTTGCCTTTATTACCTCCATTTGCAACCTCATCTCCTCCTGTCCTTTCCCCTTCTGTGGCGCTGGCCCAATAGTCATTATGTTGTATCCTTGTGGTTCATATCGGTCTCCGCGTGAACCAGGTACCTTCCCTCTCAATATTCTGACCAGCAACGCCCCAGATCCCCATGTTGACCAGAAGGTAGGTTTGACGTACCATGGTTGCAGGCCCTTCCTTTCGAAGTTGTATAAATGCGTTTCAGGATTTGCTGTGTCATGTACTAGATTGACAGCAAGGGAGGAGAGACGCGGAGGTGCAAGGTATCGAAGGGACAATTTTCGTAATTCTCGGATGAGGGCCAGTAAAAGAGATAACATAAGGCCGGGAGGCTCGAGACTGGAGATGTGAGCAAGATACAGTAAATACACCCCGTTAGTATCATTCTCTAGACTTACCAAAGACTTGCCCTCATGACATCGTCCAACTCAGCACCGAGCACCTGTCGCACAAGTGTTCTTATGAAACTAGGAAGCGACGACATCGCCCCATCAACATAAACTCTAACATATTGGTCGTTCGTTGCTGTCGGCTTTGCGACTTCTTCTTCATAATGGATTGTCCAGTCTCTCAGTTCCATCGCGAAGTGCAGGCCATCTTTCCAGCCTTGTGCATTGGACGGAAGTGGACTAAATGGGATTTCCATATCTTCTCCCAAGTTCTTGTGAAAGACGCCAAGGGCACATTTCTCAACATCAGTAAACTTGCGCCATTCTTCTCTCTCAACAACATTGAGGATCTCGGCAAGACCATCACCCAAGGTATGCAGGAGATCAGTATCGGTGATTTTGTTAGCACGACGGTAACGAGCGTGGCTAATAATGTGTCACGGATCAGTGAACAAATCAAGACACTTACGTATCTACTCACGAGGAAGTTCTACTTACAGATAGTTCATTCTCGACACCGCTGACGCATACCGATCGGAATCTCGAGGCTTAGATTGAGCCTCTCGTAGGAGAATTTCCGTGTCAACGGCGCGCTTCCCTGCATTGCGCCTATTGTTTTGGCCTGTGACTGCGAAAAGCTTGGACATGGTCGGGATACCTCCGGCCTATTTTTTTTTTGTAATTTGAGTTGAATTCTTCACTGTCACGAGTCCTTGTCATACCTTTAGTAGAGCTATTTGACGGGCCTTGGCAAATGCATATGGAAACTCGAGCTCTTGTAATTGGGTTATAATTTCATGTGCTTCTTTGACCGTCATGCTTGATAATTTTCTCTTGCCAAGGGTGAATGAGGCCTCAATCTTTGTCATACGACGATACCGAAGAAGCGCAACCAGTGCTATATAGCCGATGAAGACGACGACGATCGTCAAGCGATTATTCAGCCACAGGGCCTTGGACGAATCGGTCGCGTAAAACATGATTTCTGAAAGTCATTCAAATAGTATTTCGCTGTTCGTTATCAACTCGATCGGTATTCAACGCAAAATTAGATCTTGGTGCAATTCGGAATGAAGAAGAATCTAAGGGTGGTCGAGGCTACTTTAAGAGTTCGAAGTGGAAGGGAAAAATTGAGCTCCTAGTCACTTTAAACGAGTTCCCCCAACAAATCTTTAGATTTAATACTGGCGACGAATTGCTGAGCTCAGTGTTTTCAACCCGAGGTTCCGAGAGCTGATAACGATGATAATATAATCCAGTCAAGTAGTAATTGGGTAGGTTCCCGAGGATCCCAACATATATTTCGGCGCCATGCTCAGCATATCAATATGGATGGGATAAAAAGTCATGTGGAGATATTATAATCCATTGTGATTTTGGTATAAGTGTCGTTCATATTATCGGATATCCAATGATGAAAATTTTCCGCTTTTTGGGTCGAAGCGAAATTAAATAAGTACCCGTTCCATTTCGTGGTATTGCAGATTCTTCTGGTTTTATTTCTTAAACAGATCTAATTTTGCGTCTATACCATGCCAAATCAAGACCTACATTCCTTTCCCCTCCGGCTGAGTCGCCTGCGAATTCTATTGCTTTGTTTGATGCTTACAACAACTATCCACTACGCCCACAATTACTTGCGAGCTGAAGACTACCCCCCAGTCCCGTTTATCTACACGTCATCAAAGGCATATCGAATTGGAATCATTGTATTCTACCCTTTTCACACGTTCTGCGGGATACGTGGATATTACTTATATAAACCTGCTACCTTGCGAACCTCGATTATCTATCTCGCTAGTTACGCATCTCTAGGTATTCGGACACCAGCTCATTTCTTCGGAGGGATCCCCCAGATCCCATGGTTTTGGCTTTTTACGATTTTTACCGACTTTTTTGCTGGTGTTGCACTGGCAATTTTCACTTACGAAACATATGTGTCAACAAAGAGTTTCTAGTAGGGGGTGCCAGACTGGCTTTCTTGATGTTATGTATTCTGGATATACATGTATGAGGAAGAAGGAGGAGGATGCTATCAATGGGTATGGTAATTGCAGTAAAACTAACAACTGGGTATGGTAATTTCAAGATTTCCCTTGCACTCGGATGAGAGGGAGATAGATTCCTAATACTCTCCATTGTAACCATATCTAGTAACCCACAGGTATCTTCAGATAGTCGATCAATATGGGTCTCTGCATTGACCCTAATAGCCCCGGAGAGAAAAAAAGACTTCACAGACATTTTTATACAGACGGTGTGAAATGTTTAAACAATAAAAATAAAGAAGAAAACCAATAAATTTTTTGGCAAATTGAGCTCCCGATTAAACAATGACACTGTATAAGATAGATGGCGGATTTAAGATACCTTTCTCCCTATTCATTGCCAGTGAATCATCTCACTCACCTCATTAAAAAAAATGATAATTTTAGTATTTACATATAATCTTTATATATCATAAGGAGTAATAGATAACTAAAAATAGAGATTTCAAATTTTAGCATCAATATATAAAATCTTAGTAAAAATCCCATCGACCTGTAAAATTAAAGATAACTAACCTAAAAAGGAAATTTTACTTGTTTTTAGAGTTTAGGGCGTTCTGACAGCCAATCAGCACATTTTTAGTTTACTGATAGTAGAGCGAAGCTCCACGATAAAAGCCAAGCCCTCAATTATTTCTCATGATATACAGCCCCGTAGCTGAATAAATATAACCGTATTCAGCTGGAATATGTACGACTGTCTGGTGGTAAAAGTCTGCCAAGACTCAACAGTACGGCAGGCACTAAACTACAGTAGTCTTAGGGCCCCACTACGGCCATGCCGAGGCACATACTGATTATAATATCAAAGTCTGGAACAGGAATGAATTATCTGATGCACTGCCCGACGTTCGTGTGATTTCGGTCCTGTCGGAAGACGAATGATTTATATTATCAAAGTCCTCCATCACTGCGTCCCGTCTGATAGCTGGTGGATTCAAGAATGGACGGTCCAGATTCTCGACTGTTAGAGCTCCTTTCGGCCTGTCGCTATCCCTCAGCCGGTGAAGATGACATCGTGAACGGTCAGGAAGACAGTGACTCACCGGTTGACAAAGATTCCTGTACCGTGACACGCATAATAGCCGAGCAGGAAATCTCAAGGAGACCATCTGTGGACATGCCGAGACGACGTTCGACCAGGAGAGCTGGAAGGCCCAGGTTAGATGCTGCAGGCGCAGCAGTGCTATCAGAGGTAACACACATCCATAAATGTATAGATCACGATCTGACTACCCAGTAGGGCCGGCGGATGCAAGTTCGACACGCCCAGAGAACATACAGACGAAAGAAGGAGATTACAACCCAAAAAACCAAGGCACATTTGACGGAACTTGAGGAAAAGCTTGTCAGAATTTCAGAATCTTTCACAGCGCTCTATGATGCTGTTTTTCAGTCAGACTGCAGTAACAACCATGCAGCCCTGGTCAGTCATCTGGAGGAGATTCGGGGTCTCTTAGCGCCAGAGTCACAAAGGCCGGCAACAATATTTCAGACTGTGAAGACTAGAGAGAAAACTCTGCTCCAGTCACAGACTGATATCCCATATGGATCTGACAAGTCGTCAGATGTGATTTTTGGATATACGACCTTGGAGAAACCTACAAGGAAGAGTCTAGATCAAACTATGCAAATTGACCAAGAATACGCACGATCCGACAATTGTTTCGAGTCATATCCAGTCGGGATTAGAGATAGCGATAGCAAGACAATTGCGTGTGGGTATAGCATCGAGCGACCGTTTGGAAACAACTTTCGCTATTCCTACTCCTTCCATGAGTCTACACTCACTAGGAGATTGCATCGATACTGTCTAGAATACGCATTCCTTCTATTCAGTGACACGCGTGCTCATCCAACGGCGGTCTACAGAATGTTCAGATTGGTCCCGTGCATGCAAAACAGAGCAAAGATGTACCCGTACTTCAAGCGTCTCGTTTGCAGCAAAATTAACGATCCTCTGGAACTCCCGGCCCTTCCACTGTATTGTATTGGTGGCGCTGGCACTCATTATCCTGTCAAGGATCATTTGGGGAATCCCATTTATCCATCAAACACACGATTACCAAGGCGAGTTCTTGGTATATCAGCAACTAGGGACATTGGAGACTTCAGTTCTGGTCAAGGTACGCAGGAATACCTTGGGACGTTCGGACTCGATGGTCAGTGGTTTACCTGCACGGATGTGGAAGGCTACCTCAGAGACCAAGGAGTGAACTTCGATGGTTCTTCTCTATATGCGGATGTATCATGCCCTAGGTCAACACCAAATTTTACCGTGCCGCATCAACTAGGGAATAATAGCCCGACAGATACTTCTGGTTTAATATCAGTTCACAGCGTACCTACAGGTAGAACTACCGTCCCTCAAGTTGTAAAACGTGTACGACCTGAAGTTTTTCATGAAGGTACTCTCTACCAACTACAAAAAAACGACAATATATTAATCATCCGCAGGATCTCTAAGACCTAGTGCGTTTGGACGTATACGTTTCGTTCTAGACATCGAATCTTTCTTTAGCCGTAAGTTGACCGTTCATGAACCTGGTAACATGAGAATTCGTATAATTAACTTATTAGGTTTATTGAGGGGCGCTATTATTCTTGGGCGGACGCCAGGCTTCAGACTAGCCGATGTCGAAAGTGCCTTCAAGTCAGCATTACTAAGACACCAAGTGTCCTAAGACGCTTCAGGTATTCTTGTTTCTTCTGCTTTTTGCGTGGTCTCATAATTTTCAACACCACGTTAGGCTGTGTATGTTCTAATTTCACTCTGCGAATATGGACATCATAGTCAAAATTGTGTCTGTCCTTTCATAGTCACATTAGGAATCAATTGGCATTTATAATTTGGTCTTGTTTGCTCCGATACGAGATGTTACATTTGTGGCTTTCCACCACGGCCATCCTTGCGGAGCATCTGTTCTCATTGTACCTGTGAAGCCAGGGTTTCTCTTTTCCAGAAAACTTTTCATACCCTCCTTGCTGTCTCTCGACAACAAGGTAGTGAGAAAGATTTTCGATTCCAACAAATGCGCCTCTTCAGGGGTCGATGGACTCCTGTACATCATGTCGTGCATCACAGCTGTACTCACAGTAGATGTATGAGCTGCGATTTCATTTGCTATTTCTATTGCTCGAGAGACTGTCTCTCCGGGTGTAGGCAACACTTCTGAAAAGAGCTGGGCGAGTAATGGGTCTGATGCCGCGTAGCTACCACCAGTTGTTACCAAGTGCAGCGCGCGCGATAACCCGAGAAGTCTAGGTAAGAAATAGGAACTGCAGGCTTCCATAACAAGACCGCGTCTTGAAAATGCGAAACTAATCTTTGATGTCGCAGAGACAACCCGGATCGTAGCAGGGAGTGTCATTGTTATCCCAAACCCTGCAGCATGGCCATTAATAGCCATAATCGTCGGCTTACGGCAATTATGGATTGCGAGTGCAACTCTGCCGCCCCTATAATGCTCATTAGCACACCATGCCCCTGTGGGAAACAGCCAAGACAGGACATATTTAGAAAAAATACCTACCCATCTCTATATGCATTGATTGCAGTAGGACCACCCTTCAGATTTTCAAGAAGTCCGGAAAACCCGACTTCGAGGTCGGCGCCAACACAAAATCCTTTTCCCACGCCTGTGACCACAATAGCCTTGATTCGATCGTCGACCTCAAAGTAATGGAATGCAGTTATTAGTTCTTCGATCATGTGCGCAGTCACGGCGTTGAGCTTGTTCGGTCGATTTAGCCGTAACAGGACAACCTTCGTAGGGGAAAGGCATGTTTCTGGGACGTGTGAAATCAGAATGTCCTTGAAGGGAAGCGAGGAGTACGATTCTGGAAGGGCTGTTGGATTTGCCATGGTATCCTCTCGTTCTGAAAATTACGCTTCGATATAAGACTAATAATGTGAATATGTTTAACTACAGTATCTAGCCCTAATCTCTTCTCTGGGAGGGGTTATATAGAACAGTTAAAGCCTATCAAAACGTAGTTGTCCCGAGATAATGTAATCAACAGTACTATATCATCGTCTCGGATATTATAATCACAACTGGGTTATTCCGTAAATGAAGATTACGATAATACAACAATTTCCTCGGCAAGTATTAAAGGCTTAGTGGTAGCAATATTTCTTAACAGATCTTGGATCTGTTATCTGAAATCGAGGCCATGTACGTAATTTTATCCTTATTCCTACTCTCATATTTCCACACCATTCAAAATTAATACATTCCTTCAATTATTCACATCGGTTGCTGTAATATGTGGCTTGGACTAGTGTGGTCTTGAAATTGTGAAAAAATATTTGAATTTATAGATTTTGTTTTAAGTAAAAATAAGCCTAAAACAATAAAGGTGCAAAAGTATCAGACGCATTCCCCCGTTTCGTGCCCTTCGATTATTGTAGTTGTGATTTTTATTAAGGTCTATCTGTGATGAAGAACAAGGATCACAAGCGACATATAAACCTTTTTGCTTTGCCCACACACCATCATGAATTACCAAGAACCTCGGCTGTACCTTGGTAGATCAATGATTATAATATCAAACTTCGATCTCACTCTTCAGTAAATATATGAAAAATGGAAGACGGTTGTTTTCTTCCGATACGTCAGATTATATAATATCACAATCAGTAATTGGATTTAACTGCACTGGATGAAAATATAAAAATCCAGAATATAGGTTGAAAATTTATATAGCCGAGGTAGTACAAACGATGCTAACCGACTTAACTAGTAACTAGTGAACTAACTTAAAAGGCAACCATTCAATTACTTAAAGATTCGAATACTAGATAATAATTCGTTTAATTTTATTATCGCAGTTTTTCTCTTACGGTTTAAAGAGAAGTTAGACATATTCACCATGTCCTCAGACGCTATTCATAACATTGTAACGCTTATCCCGAAAAGTGGCAAATTCAATGATGTACGTCTACCTTTTTTTTCCCCATATTATTGCTCCCTTCCTATATCTATTCCTATTGAAGTTTATTCTAATGAAACCATAAATACAGCTTCTTCAGGCATTCGATAAGCTGGCTCAGTATGTCCAGGCTAACGAGCCTGAGACTCTATTCTATTATGCCGTGCAGCCCAAAAGCAAGGATCACATCATAATTGTTGAAAAGTCTGTTTATCTTTGCTAGTTGATTTAATAGGTGAATGGGCTAATACTAAAAAATCGGTGAATCTGCTGCAGGTATGAAAATGTTCATGCACTTAAGACCCATGCGCAGTCTGCGCCCTTCAAGGAGTTCGGAAAGGCAATTCAAGGGCTTGTACAAGCGCCTCCTGATATAAAAACATGCATTTTTGCTACGGGGTTTGACATTAGACCTAAAATATGATTGATTTTTTGTTGTCGTATAATTAGTCATGAAATGTCACTACATGTAACAGACACATGGATACATAGATGAAAGCAATTTATTGATTACAAGACCATGATTGCTTCTCCTCTTTAAGCAAGTCTGAAACAACTGTATAAATCAGGCTTATTTTAAAACCCAGTTCTAGGTATTGTTAAACGATGGTCATCGCCAAAAGGGAGCAATCGCTGCTTCTCTGGCTCTGAGCTGTTGCAACAGTTAAGCTTCCAATTCCCATCACTCCATTCCCCGTTTCCTAAATTTCGTTCGACGGTTATCACAAGATCATGCGACCTGTCGTATGCCGGGCCTCCGCTCCCGTAAACGTCGGATAGCGATGCCATGACTGTATTGGCATTTTTGCATCCATTAAAGCTTGAACCACCTTCGTCAAAGAATGGCTGATGGAATATATAATCCCATTTGACCCAGGGTATCACTGCCAAATATCATGGTTATCTGTCTTAAAACCTGGGTTAACCGTTAAAATACTTGGGAAAAGACATCATCTCTTTTCATCGAACTTGTGGTTTTCCAAAGTCGGTCGTCACCAAGCCATCATCCATTGATATTAGAATTTGGTTGTAGCCTGCTTCTCTGGCCTAATTTCAAAACACCCGGCAAAGTATACTAAGAGAATCTTTCATCCTGGAAGAAATATTGTTCAGTAGCAGGGGGTACATGTACTGTATAGGGCAGGACGATTAGATGTGGGTCGACCCGAACGGGCAACCCCACACGGTTTAATTCTTGAGAAGCACCGACCATCAATTGTCACCATCAATCACATTGAAACCAACACCTCTGCAGCAACGAACATCGAGTCGCAATGTTCGAAGTACCAGAAGCAAAGCGGTACGCACGAGCCCCCTCAAATTGGCTAAAATAATAGAAAAAACAAACTGACAGGAATTCACAGAGTCCGTCGCGACGAAATCCTCTCGCCTGCTGGCTCTGGATCATCTTCCGCTGCAGCTTCGCCCAAAATCCCCTCAGCAGACGATAACAACGAGACGTTTTCGAAACTCGGACAGCTGCTAGCTTTTGAGACATTTACCATTGACAAAACCGACGACACAAATGGGCAGCAAACAGAGGAGGGCGGAGAAGAAGATGAAGAACAAGAATTCGAATTCCGACTATTCAGCGGCCCGACGAATCCCACTACAACAACCAAGCAAAAGAACCATGAAGATAAACCCGATTCCGAAATCACAACGCAAAAACTCAAGATTCGGTTACACTCTCCAGCGCCAGAAGATATAAAGGCCGGAGATGGGCGGTTCGTTGTCCCGTTTCGGGGATGGCAGTATTATTTTACCAAACCGGAGGTGATGCAACTACCTCACGACGGAGAACAGGCCCGCGTGGAAGAAACAAGGCGCAAGGAATACGAAGATGTCGCAGTTACAGGCTCTCAATTACTTGAATGGGCCCAATCGACAAAAACACCCGGTTGCCATTTACCCTGGCGGGTATTCCATTTAAAACCAAATGACCACAGGGTGCCCAAGCCAACGCCGCCGGCACTAAGTATATCTACGAGTGAGGAAAAGAAAAAATCGAAACCAGGCAAGAAGAGGCGCATCATTTTGCGCAGTAGGGCGGCCGCTGCGGGCATGACGGACGCTGAGAAGCGTAATAAGAAGAACCGGGAAAAGAAGATCAGAAAAAGGCAAAAAGAGAGAGAAAGGAAAGCTGCATTGGGTATATCGGTCGGTGATAATAATGAGGAAGTCAGTGGAGACGAGTAATTATAGAGCAAATTTACGAGGGCTAGATCAAATCAAATATTCCTTGAAAATAGTCATGTCAATTCCAATATGCAACTTCACTGTATCATTTACTTTTCATGCAAGGGTATGTACATAGAAATTATGTGAAGGTTTTATCTCAGTAGAGGGCATGCGGTTTTTCTCGTAAATCATCAAAAAACAAAAATCAGTCGGACTCTAGGCTATTGATCACCACGAGCATCAGCCAGTTTCTGAAACTCGGCGACCTGCTGCTCGGGAACGGGATAAGTATGTTCTATTGCCGGATACTCGCGGGCTTTGACTTCAGTGCGATATTGTTCAATTCCCTTGGTAATTTCGGACCAGGCATCGGCGTACTTTTTGACAAACTTTGGCAGATGACGACCTGGCTCAAAGTTGCCTGTCATGTCGACCTGCACAAGGACTTGGCCAGAACAACCGTTTCCGGCACCAATACCAATCGTAGGAATGGATAGCTTCTTCGTGATTATGGCTGCAATCTCGGCGGGTATAGCCTCAAGGACAACCATGAACGCACCGGCTTCTTGAACAGCATAGGCGTCTTCGAGGAGCTTCAAGGCCGCGGCAGCTGTCTTTCCCTGTGCACGGAAGCCCCCAAGTGCATTCTGGCGTTGGGGCGTAAGGCCAATGTGCGCAACAACTGGGATTCCGGCTGACGTGATGGCTTGGATAGCCGGGACAAATTCGGTTCCTCCTTCCAGCTTGACCCCTTGGACTTGGCCTTCCTTGACTAGTCGAATTGAAGATTGGACTGCTTGCTGAGGAGAAACCTCGTAGGAACCCATAGAAAGATCACCAACCTGTTAAAAAAATGTTAGCAAGGTTGCGTTTCATAAAAAAACTAAGGGTGTTGACATACCACAAAAGCAGCCTTGGCCGCTCGAGACACGCTTCGACAGTGCAGGATCATGTCGTCCAGGGTCACTGCACTAGTATCAGTCATGCCCAAAGCCACCATGGCCAGGCTATCCCCGACCAGGACCACATCCATCCCGGCTACTTCGGCAGCGTACGCAGACGGAAAATCGTGAGCGGTGAGCATGGCAATCGGCTCGCCCTTTTTGTACATGCTGCGTAACGACGTGATGGTCACGGGCTTGCGGGCTGCAGCGCGCGGAGAAGTGTCCATGGGCGCATGGGCGCTGTATCGCACTTGCGAAAAGGATGCAGGAGCCGTGGTAGCGGTAGAGGGAATAAGACACCAGGAAGGCCTAGCGAGAGACAGTTCTCCAGCAATGGTGCTGATGCATGGCCGTCTCAGCATTTGTAGCGAGGTGGTGAGCCCACCGACTGCACGTTGGCGGCTCATTTTTTTTTTTGTGCGTTTCCCAACAAAAAAAAAAGGGTTCTGCAGTTTTGAGGTTATTTGATATAAGCTTTGATGATGTCACGAGACCGATGTCCAAGAATGCAAGGTACGACTCGCAGCAAGGGCAGTTCAACCAGAGGCAGGGAAAAAGCACGTCGGCCGCAGAAAGGGAACCATTGTGGCCAGCGAGGGGCTTTTTAAGGGCGAAGGGAGACTCTTTAGAATTCAGCACAACTGTGCTGGTATATGCCGCGTAGGATGGAGCATTTGGCGGCGGCGTTTGTCTTGTCGCACGGCGGCGCGGGCAGCCACTTGCCGCTTGTCCGCTTCAGGCACAGCCGAGGCTCTTGCCTGTTTTGGCTCTAGCGCCAAGGGCGCCTGCAGCCCGGGGAATTTCTCTACTTCAACGCGCAGTCTGCTTTGCAATATCAATGCATTCTTTATTCATGGCTAGTGGTACTGCTTTGTTACACAACAAAAAGGCCATGAGTCCCTGTACGACTTTGACTTCCCGGCAATCTACACCAGCGCCTGCACTGTCTCCTTCAGGCCCCGGGCCGGCAGCTCCAGCAACTCGTTTGACAGTCCGGCCTGTTCGAAATTGTTCCCCGTGAGAGGGTCGACAATGGCTCTTGTGATCAGCGCGCCGACACCGCTAAAGTCGCCCTGCTGCAGCTTCTGCTGAGCCGCCGCGAATTCCGCGTCGAGATCGACGGACTGGATGGTGTACTTGCTGCCGCTCGCGGCCTCAAAGGCAGCCAGAATGTCGGCCTGCGAAGCCGTCACCGTGTGCACACGCAGAATCTGGTTGGCCGTTTTGGCGGCAATGGCTGGTGACAACGCCTGTGCAACGGCTGCTCCTATGTCGCCCAGGTTGGTTGCTGAGAATACGACATCCTTATATTTGGTATTGATCCTAGCGGTTTTGTCCGCGGCATTGATCCCGATGAAACCCACTTTAATGCCCCTGAAAGAAAGCGGATGGAATGTTATTCATGACTAGCTTTTTTAAAAAAAAGAGAAGGGGAAAGAGGAAGAAGAAGAAGAAGAAGAAGAAAACATACCAGTCAAAGAACAGCCCGGTGAAAATCGCAGTCCATTCGATTTGGTCCTGCTTGCTTTCCAAATACTCCCGGACCTCAACCTTCTTGGCCCATCCAGGAAAGTAATTCAGCGCGAGTGGGTTGGACGTATCAGACCCAAACTCAGACGGGATGAAGCGCTTGACCCCCGCAGCAATGGCCGCGTCGATGACTTTCTTTTGGGCATCGATAGCGGCACCGCCAATGGTAGATACAACGGCATCCTGGCCCTTGAGCGTGTCGACTAGCGATTCATGCGTGTAATCTGTCTTTAGTAGCTTGATTCCCGCCGGGGGTGCATATGTGGAGGACTCTCGTGAGAGTACGGAGACGGAATATCCATGTGGGGAGGCAGCCAGGGCGTTAATGATTGCAGGACTAGTCTCTTCTATGAGTTTTGACTTCTTCTTCTTTTTCTTCTTGCTTTGGTCTAAGGGAGTATAACTAACCCGAGATTTCCTGCACCCTGTAACAACCCAATATCAGTCACAACCAAAGAGACCCCCTGGGAAAAAGGGCTAACTTACACCGATGACGACGACGTTTTTGATTGCCATTATTGCAAACAAATCTTTTTTGTCACTAAACAAGCTGAGCTGTAGAAAAGCGTACTATAAGAAATCCTATCCTGATTGATTGACTGATTGATTGATTAAATCCAAGAAACAAAAGTGAGGGGTTCACCACGCCTCTTAAATACATGCCCTCCCACCACCCCCCCCTGTCCAACTAAACAAGCACACCATATCCCGACCCCCATGACGAATGCACACATCGGGTGTTGTCACCTCCCGCAAGAGCCGATTAGATGTAATCTGATAATAATATCACAATCGCATTCCCTCCCATCCGGCCCCACTCTATCCCACATTTATTATTCAGCAGAGTTTGTTTTGCTTTTCCAAGCTTGAAGGATCAGCTCATGTGGGCCATTTCGATAATGCAAACTTTCCAAATCTAGCAAAATCCGAGGTTTAAACTTGCTAATGTGTCGTCTCTTGGGTCAATATTGGTCATGTTTGGATGTGTTGAGATAGAAGCCTGTTTGTTTGAGCGGAAATGGTCCGCTTCAAGTGCGGAATTAACATCAATTCATCGCTGATTACAGAGTATTATTATTAATTAATTATTATTATTCTGACTGTAGAAAAGAGTTTATATTCCTACTAAGAATAAAAAGACTTGGTAGCTAGCGAAGAGAATGGTAATCAAACAGTACATCGACAATCTGTACTTACTGCCCTCCCCCCCTTTCCCCTCCTAGTACATGTACATATGTAAACATGTAAAACAGTGATGAGTGAATGTCCTTGACGGACAAGTCAAGTATATATAAGGTATGGTATGCATGTGGTCCCCCCCTGCAACGTATAAGAATCCCCCTCGAGTTCAATGTTATGTTGCCTTTTTATCTGTAGCTATGTGATAACTGAGCCATCCGATGCATGTTCGAATGCCTCTAAATGTGTTGTGGCGAGATTAAGTGTAGTCTCGCCATGTCCTTCCCCCTTGACAGTATACGAATGGTGATATGTCAGCCATCGTAACCCTCGTTTGATATCTCCAGATTGTTCGAAAACGAAGAGTAAAAAAACATTAACAGCCCGTCCTCGGCCAGAGGACTATAACGCCTCGAAAATGCTGCATACGATGAATAGACAGCAGAATGCAGGTAAATGAAGAAAAAAAGAAAACGTGCTCAGTCAGCGCTGTGAGAAAGTGTTGAAGTAAGACGAGAACGCAGATGATGAGCGAAGGAAAAAAAAAAGGCAAAGAAATCAATGGAAGTAGGCCGTCACACTTCCATTCTGTCGTATTGTCCTTTTACTGGGCGCTTAAGCTTAGCTAGAAGTGCGTCAAGGTCGGTCCAATTGGACAAGGTGGTGGCAAATTTGCGATGTTTTCTGGTCATTACGTGCTGTCAAATAAATTAGCAAGGACCTCATAATGTTATCAAATATGACAACCGTACCTCATCAAAGTCGTCGAATTTATCGCGACAGTTTTCACAGTATCCCGGTTTCGGGTCACGCTTCTTTTCCTTGACTTCTTCCTGTTGAGAGTTCTTTCGCTGGGCGACTTGAAATTTGTGGCTGCCATTGTCTTCGGACTGCGTTGTGTCTTCTTCCAAGATAGGGCCCTGCTTCTCTGCTGGTTGCTTGGGTCTTGAAGGCACATCTGCCAACGCTCCGGCAGTGGCGGGCATCTCAACGGATCGATGTGACGAGAAACTACCGCCAGGTATACCCACATTTCCTTTCTCCAGCACTTTTCGTTGCAGCCCATGCACTTCTTTGCTCAACCCTGCCTTGGCTCCAGGAGCAGCTGTGGTGGACGAAATCATCTGAGACCGAATTGCCGATGTAATATTCGAGGGTTGAACTCCAGAAGCAGTGGGCTCGCGGCCAAGGTGGAATGGGCCGGTCCGAGTCAAGGCAGGCGCAATGAAGCTTTCGGAGCTCTTGCGAGATGAACCTGGCCGAATAGGAAACATCTTTGGCTCCGTTTGTCCTGAGGCCACGGCAGAAACATCAGTGTCCACCTTCGCAGGAGGAACCATGGCTTCATTATCGTGCTGGCGAGAGTTTTCCTGTTCCTGTACTGGTTGCTTCTTGACATTTTCTGTCTTCTCTGCTTTTAAGATGGTGGCCATCGCGGACTTCTTTCTCTCTTCTCTCATGCGTGCGATTTCCCTTTTCGACGGAGCTTCCTCAATGAAGGGGCATTTCCCGAGAGGTGCACTGCGAAATTGTGGCCAAGTACCGTCCTGCCTCTTGGCAACTTTGGAATATTCTCTCACCATGACAGGCCGGGTCTTCTCATCCATGTCGTGAATATAAATGTACGGGCCTTTAAACAGGAGCAGGTCCTTCATGAGCTGTGATGGATCGCGATCAGAGGGGCCATGTAGCCGTTCGTTGCGAAGAACTTGAGAAAGCTCGGTGTCTCCACGCGCCCTGGTGGTTGAAAGGCCGGTCCGGCCACCGGCATAAGTCGTAGGAGTATCTGCTTCATTGATCGCTGCCAACATACGCTGCAGTTTTTCGATCGCCCAGATTTTCATACCCATCTGTCGTGCGCGGAATAACACATCAGTGTTGTTTCCTTGGTCCCTGCGGTGGTCATTCCTCTCTAGCAACGACGGGTTCACGGTCTGGATTTGACCATCGATTGGAAGCTGTTCCAGTGTCGGGCTCTCAAGAGGACTCGGAGCATCTGGGTCAGGGATTGGGCGTGAGGTGACAACATGGGTCACTGTTCTAGAAAAGAACCTTTCTTCACGCTAAATTATCGGTTCAATCAGCACTTGGGGAAAACTTCACGGGCAAGGGAGGTATCGAATCAAAGGTCAAAACTTACAGCACCCAACGCAAGCACTTCCCTGAGGCTTCGACTCCGCACATCTGTAGGTATGCTGTCAAAGTAGAAAACAAACCCAGGAAAGGCCTTGCGGTAATGTCTTTGCCACTGTCTGATATTGTCCATGGTTTCGGCAGAGGTTTTCTCATATTTAGAGCCCCTGGGCTGAGACTGTCGTTCTTTTTCTCTCGCGGCAATCAGTTTCCTCTCAAAGGCAGTGGCCTGGGTATGGTGAGTACGTCGTGAGAACACTCTGGACTCGGCAGTCTGGCTGGAGATGGTCGTTCGTGTTGTTTTGGTTGGAGAGCGAGACGCCGCGTCGTCTTTCTCCAGAAAGCGTTTTTTCGGAGGTGGCTGTGAAAACACAGTGACCAAGTGAGATACTGAGTTCGCCCGTTTTACTCCAGCAGCGTTGGAGCCGCCATGGTGAGGAGAGTTTGCGGCATTGGGGACATTGGCCAAAGGGGGTCGGTGGGAAGACATGGCGAAGGATGTTTGAGGAGACGGAGGTACAAATATAGCTGCCATGTGGTAACAATGGATACAGACGGCAAAAAGAATAACAAATATTGCAGAGAACCGGGACCGAGTGAGAGAGGGGCTGGGTCTGTCACTGGTGTTGCGAGCACGCGACGTAACCAAACGCCGCGAGAATATCGAGTCTAAAGGACCATAATTGGGACGTGTTTTTGGCACAAGAGGTGGAATATCGTATGGATAGAGGCCGTATAAAGTCCTGGACGGCCGTGTAGCGTCGCAAGCAAGAGCACAATGACCGGGTTGTTTTGCGAGAGCAGAGTTGGTGAGAGAGCGGGAAGCTGGACGCAAGCTTGTTGTTTGGTGGAGTCAGCCGCGAGTTGTTTGGGCGGGTCCGTCCTGGCCCGGACAACCACCAGTAGCGCGACGCCGACTTGGCATCTCCAGCAACCATCGCGCAGCACATTCTTGGTCGCGTTGATGAAGTCGTGCTGCTGAGCTCGAGGCTGGTTTTTTTTTTGAATTTTTATTATAAGGGAAAAGATTTTGTGCGAACTGCTGTCAAGTTCTTCCGGGGACGCGGAACCCTTCCAGTATCATTCTACATGTGTATTTGTTTGTTTTCATTCATTTCAGTGTGGATATGCCAGATGTCATAGAGATGCATTTGTTCATATATTTTACAGACTATACAATTATGTGTTGATACAGTGGGATATCATAAAATCTACCTGGCCGGCGCCTACGAGCGGAGTGCCTCAATATCGTCGATCTAGCATTGTTAGTGTTAGCATTTCATACTTCATCCAGACCTTGTGAATATCACTGGCATACCTCTTTAACTGCCTCCGTTGTGAGCGTTATAGGATCCTCGTCTCCCACGCATACGCTATCTTCGATACGTATTCCAATGCCGCGGAACTTTTCCGGCCATCGCTCGTCGTCAGGAACGTAAATACCACTACCGGTGTGTTAGCAGTTAATCTTCAAAGGGGGGGAAAGGTGGCCGGAACTCACGGTTCAATGGTGATACATTGCCCGGCTTTGAGGCTGCCAGTTCGTGGATAGCCAGCGGCATCGTGCACATCCAGTCCGATATAATGGCCGAGATGGTGTGGAAACAAGGTCCTCATGGCCTGCAGCTCACAGTCAACTATTGTACATATAATTTTGAATATCGTGTGGTCATACATCACCGGAGACGTCAAAGTTCAACTGTTTAAGTTGGTCTTTGAGTCCTTGTTCTGCAATACCATGGAGACGGTCGAGAGACAGGCCAGCAGTTTCTCTGCAGAGAGACACGCAACTCCGGTGGACGTTCAAGACGGCCGTGTATAGATCGCGCTGCGGGTCGGTGAATTTGCCATTGATGGGCCATGTTCTCGTGATGTCTGAAATGTAGCCACCGCGTTCCTGGAAGCAGATTAGTACTTTGTACTGTAGAAGCCACTGCAAATACCTACCCCACCAGCATCCACCAGCACAAGCTCTCCGTCTCTATGATAGTAATCAGCATTTTGAACTTGAATGTGGTTAGGGTGGCATATTCACCGTAAAACGTCATCATTTCTGGTATAATGAATACTAAGGCCATTCTATTCCAGTCAGCACGACATTTCTTGCTCTCATCGCCAGCACGTACCCTTCCGCCTCCCACAACAGGGACAAAGGCGCTACCATCACAGCCGTTTACTTTAAATTGATATTGGATAAATGCGGCCAGGTCCTTTTCCATGCTGAAATCATGGCGCATGGATTCCGTAAATGCTCGTCCTGAAGCCTGGCCCGTTTGTCGGAGATTCACCACCTCGCTCTCACTTTTAAAAACTCTCAGTTCGTTGAGTATGGGGCGAAGGGGTTTGACGGTCCGCTCTTTCAATATTTTCTGGATTTCGGTTTGGCCCTCATTGGCAGATAAAAGTCGAGCCAGTTTGGACCCTGACGTAGATAACGATGTGATGTCGGTATAAACTTCGCTCGCTTCGGACAAAATTGGGAGGAGCGTTTCCTTTATTCTTTCGATATTTCCAGTCTATTCCCCGCCGCGTATCAGTTTTGCTAATTCTCAAGCACGAATCGTTGCCGTGGTGTTTCTCACTTCGTCTGCATTGAAAACGTCGACAGCTGCCTGTGTTCCTGAACGTGCTCCCTCCCAGAGCTCTATTCTCGGATCCTTTTCTTGGACGTAGAGATGAAAAACATGGTTGTCGCCGGACCCATCGTTCGCTACTCCATGTCAGAAAACCTCCGTCTCGACTACACGAACACATCAATATCTCACCAATGATAGCCAGCGCATTCGGTTCATTGAAACCTGTCCTTTACGCCTTAGCATTGTCCAATCTCCATCAATCAATTGTAGCAGTTTCAGGCGCATACCCGTCAGGTAGAAGAAATTGGAGTCTTGGTGGTATTCGTAAAAGATGCCAGAAGCGCGGTACTTGATGTCGGCAGCTGACAATATCGCAATTGCATTTTTCGGCAGTCGATTGGCAAGTCTCGAGCGACGGTGAGCATACTCTAGCGCGGTTATACCTGGCGTCACTGGAGGGTTCAACTGTCAGCACCGGAAAAGGTTGGAAATTTCTCCACAGTCGAAAAGACGATAACACATACGTTCACCAGGACCTAGCAAATGAGGGTGTGTTTCATGGATCGGCTGCCCAAACTGCAGTTCGGCCGCCGAAACAGACGCGTACGTCCTTGTCTGCGCGGGGGTTGTCCATCGATGTCCACGAGGAGTTGTTGTAAGTTGGGCGACACAACGTCGGAGTTGCGCGCCACGATGCCGTGATTGGCGTAGGCATGCGACGGTGCCTCTCAACATGGTGCGGGGTAGATTGAGATGTGCCAACAATCCATATGAACTCAGATAAGAGCTCAGAGTGTGCGTCGGAGAGCAGTTGGTTGGGTGATGGCTAGGCAGGTAGTATTACTGAGATGCTCAAGGAATTATTTACGACGGGGAAGCTGCAAAACATTAGCTCCCGCATCGCCCTTCCTAAAGCGGGGCTAGTGCGAGGCTCCCAGCTGCAAAAATGTTGCAAATAATTAGGGCGTTGCCAGCAGTCTGGTTCGGCGACAACAGCCAATCGGTGTCACTGTAATTACTCGGTCGAGACATCCATTCGACAACCACCAACTTGGTCGACGAGATCTATACGATCATTGGGCTGCGATCCCTACGTATCTCGCAACAAGATCCGCTGTCGTGATCGCTGCTTGCGAGGTGAGGTGTGTAAGTTGGACCCTGTGACTCACTTGAGCCCTATATAAAGTGTGTCAAACATCCATGAATTGACCAGGATATATAGAATTCATCAGTTTCTTTGATATATCAATCGATTAGCAATCAACTATCAGTCATCATGGGCAAGACCTTTACTTATCCCAAGCGGAGCACCAATACGGTCAAGCGCTATGCTCATCGAGGTATCATCTCAATACCCCTCCTCTAGCTGAACCATATTGCTAACCAACCCCCTCAGCAACGTACGATGTAGCCGCCATTCACTCGATCGTCAATTCAAGCCAGGTTCTCCATGTCTCCTTCAACCCAGGCCCAGAGGACCCGTTCCCAACAACTCTGCCTATGATCGGCCAGATGGGTTCTTTTGAATACCCCTCTGCTGATCTTGGCGAGCCTCTGGATTGCTATATCCATGGGTATGTCAGCATGCGAATGGCGAACATCGCCCGTGATTCCGAGGAAGGGCTCCCCGTCTGCATCTCAGCAACCAAAGTAGACGGACTCATCCTTTCCCTCACACCCTTCTCGCACAGTTACAACTACCGCTCGGCTGTTCTCCATGGCTATGCCAAGCTGGTCACCGACAACGAGGAGAAGGAGTGGGCGATGAAGATGATTACCAACTCCGTGGTCCCAGAGCGATGGGACAACAGCCGTACACCGCCGGAGAAGAGCGAGCTGTCCTCGACTTCAATTTTGAAGGTTAGAATCGTCTCGGGCAGCGGAAAGGTCCGCGACGGAGCTGTTTCGGACGAAAAGAAGGATTATCAGGATGAGGCTGTCACAAACCGTGTCTGGACTGGCGTGGTTCCTGTCTACGAGGTTCTGGGCGAGCCTATTCCGGACTCGCTTAACAAGGTAGCAAAGGTCCCAGACTACATCACATCCTACGTGGACAGTCGTAGCCAAGAGAGCCGGGAGTACGCCATTGCCGCTACGAAGATTAATCTGCCCAAGGAGGAGCAGCATTAATACTGCGTATGGGTTTAATCGCCAATTACATTCGTTTATATCAATTGACATTGTGACCAAAGACATTCCATTGAAGTTTCAGACAGCACTGAGTGCATGCTCAATTTAAATATTGTTTTCAAAAATTAGCTCTAAAATGACAATCCTACTTGTAGGTAGAAGACTGGATAATATATCAATACATGTATTTACGACATCAATTGATCAGGTGTGGGGGGAAATTTTGACATGCAACCCTCAATGTTCCCGACATTGATGAAAAAATGTCTTGGTTTGTAGTATTGACTCGTAAATATTCTCATATATTCTAATCAAAACTCTGTAGCCTAAATAAATATATAACACTGAAGTACCTAAACATCAATCAAGGGGAAAAGACTGATGTAAATACGCTGATATGTAACCGTTGGTGGGTGATTGGCGGGGCGGCTGCCTGCCGACTCGACAACCAACGTCACCGCGCCAGGTGGCTGCTTAACTATACAAACACGTATAAAAAGCCCTCGCGCGTTGTGGACATTCCTTTTTTATACCCTCGAGTATAGGATATCTTCTCATAGAAAAAACAAACACCTTGTTGTCCGCAAAATCGGCTGGATCCAAACATATTTTTCCAGCAGCAATGGCTCTGATTCCCGCAGCTGACCTCCAGTCCTTCAGGGAGCATCTCCACAAGAGCACAAGGATACTTGCGCTTTTGGGTGCTGGACTATCTGCTTCTTCGGGCCTGCCCACTTTCAGAGGTGCTGGGGGCATGTGGCGCGCCTTTGATGCTACTGAACTCGCTACGCCTGAGGCATTCGAGAATGACCCGGGCCTGGTATGGCAGTTTTACAGCTTCCGGAGACACATGGCAGTCACCGCAAAGCCAAATCGAGCGCATTACGCACTGGCGGAGCTGGCCAGAAAGAATAAAAACTTTGTCACATTGAGTCAGAATGTGGATGGTGAGTATTTTTTTTTAAGTGTATTTCGATTCGTATACTAGCATATATTTACGACTTCCTTCCAGGTCTATCGCCCCGAGCAGAACACCCATCAGAGCAATTACATCTTCTGCATGGCTCTTTGTTTGATATAAAATGCACATCTTTCTATTGCGACTACACGAGAAAGAACGATTTCACAGACCCGATTGTGCCCGCTCTCGCAATCCCTACTGAAGCAGCTCACCCGGACCCTTCAAAGGACGACAGAACCGGCGAAGAAGCCACAAAGGCGCTGTATGGAGCAATGAACGCACGCAAAGAGGTAGACATTGCCGACCCAAACGTACCCATCCCAAAACTCGATGCCAAAGACCTACCTCTATGTCCGCAGTGCGGCGGCCTGCTTCGACCGGGTGTCGTTTGGTTTGGCGAAGCTCTACCCAAGGCTACGATCAGTGCGGTCAAGGCGTGGGTCGCCGAGTCTCCTCAGATAGACCTGATTTTGGTCATTGGCACAAGCTCTCAAGTATACCCCGCGGCGGGATACGTTGACGTTGCGCGAGAAAAGGGCGCGCGTGTCGCTGTAGTCAATATGGATCGGAGCGACACTCCTGGCCGGGGTGGAGGATTGAAACCGGGCGACTGGTTTTTTGAAGGCGATGCTGGTGAGATTGTGCCAGAGTTGCTGAAAAGCGTCATTGGAGAGATTTGAAGGGGATATACAACATTATATACATGTAACTGATGGATGACTTTATTTTAACGAAACTGCAGCGATCAAAATTGGATTTTATTAGTCATATTATACAGATTCCAAACATACAACTAACATTAACAAGTTGCTTTTCCCATCGTGTAGACCAAAGATACATAGTTTATTGAATATTATTTGGCTGGCTCTAGTGCTGGGCGCGTTGCTGGGGCACCCCGCAGCGGAGCCCAAACACTAACAAACTGCTCGCTATCGATAACAAAAAACACCACTTTGAACCTTCCCACCACCACCACCTAACCATAGTTTGAATAAGACAAACGGCAAAAATGGTGAACGAGGTCAACCCTCCAAAGGGCCCGTTGGCGTCACGAAGGCCCAACGAGCAGCCAAACCAAGCAAGCCCTGCGCCCGAGTTTGGCAAGCCCACCGCCATGCAGCCACCAGGCCAAGCACCACTACCATTCAACATCCCAAAAAACAACCAGCCGCGTGTCGAGCATCACCGTGTGCCTTCGAGCAATCGCCCTACAGCCCCTATCCAGAGACCACCGCAATCACGAGAACCCTTTGACCCGTTCAAGCCGGTCGTCCCGTCCGCCTACACGAGCCATCGCGCACCCCTTGGCCGCGACGACGATGTTATTGAGATTCCGCGCCCGACGAACCACACATGGTCCACACCAAAGGCTCCCCGCCAAATCTTTTCGTCAAAGCCGTCTGGTGGCATGAAGCAGTCGAGTTCCTCCAAGACTCTACAGAATTTCATCGACTTGACAAACGCTAGCAGCGGGCCTGGGCCCAAGCCAACTACGGGCGGGTCGCTTTCGTACCAGCGCGAGGAGTTTGGGTCGATTGACGCTCACTCATTTGTTGATTCGGCGCAAGCTCAAGAGAATATTAAGGCATTGCTTGAAGGTGCCTTTGAAGATGAAGAAGATAAAAAACCCAGGACTAGAGCTCGAAAGCAGAAGATCGAGGCAGACATCAACGATTTGGCTAGCAAGCTTCAAAATGTTTCTGTTGGTGAAAATGCAGAAGAAAAGAACGAAGATGAAGACCAGGAAGACGAAGAAGAGGAGGAAGAGGAGGACGACGGTACAAGAGAAGGCCTGAAGGTCAAATTGCTACCACATCAGATCGAAGGCGTGGATTGGATGCGTGATAAAGAGAATGGCCTAAAGAAAACCAAAGGTGTTTTACCCAAAGGAGGTATTCTTGCAGATGACATGGGTCTGGGAAAAACCGTCCAGTCCATTGCCTTGATTCTCACCAATCCGAAATCTGTCCACGAGGCAAAGGACGGAGAAAAGGCAGAATCGAAGCGAAAGATACCAGAGGGTGTCGACAATGGCACACTCATTGTTGCCCCGCTCGCTCTCATCAAGCAGTGGGAGGCAGAAATTGAGGGGAAGATTGAGCGGTCACACAGACTCCGGGTATGCGTGTACCATGGACCCAGCAGATCGAAATATAGCGACGAGCTGAAGGACTACGACGTTGTCATCACAACCTACGGCACACTGAGTTCCGAGCATGCTGCTGCTAGCGGCAAAGGCGGCGTTGGCTGCTTCGGCGTTCACTGGTATCGGATTATTTTGGACGAGGCGCACACAATCAAGAACAGAAATGCAAAGGCCACACAGGCCGCTTGTGCTTTGGATGCTCAATACAGGTGGTGTCTTACAGGGACCCCGCTCCAAAACAACCTCGACGAACTGCAGAGCTTGATTAAATTTCTACGCATCAAGCCATATGACGATCTTGCCTCCTGGAGAGACCAAATCACTCGCCCGTTGAACAATGGACGCGGCGGTCTCGCCATCAAACGCCTACAGGTTTATTTGAAAGCCTTCATGAAACGACGCACTAAGGATGTCCTCAAACTAAACGCCAACTTCAAGTCTGGCGAAAAGTCTGGTGATGGCGAGGGCAGCAAGAAGCCCTCAAACGGATTCCAGATTACCAAGCGTGAAGTCATCAAGATCGAGTCCGATTTTACACCAGCAGAGCTCGAATTCTACCAGCGGCTGGAGCAGCGAACGGATAGACGTCTTTCTCAGATGATGGGCGGGTCAAGTCTCAATTATGCGAGTGCCTTGGTCATGTTGCTGCGTCTCCGCCAGGCGTGCAACCACCCCGAGCTAGTCAACGGCGATCTCGCGGAAGATAGAGACGTGTTGATGAACAATCTTTCCAAACAGTCAAAATCCTCCAAGGAAGACGACGTCGACAGCGTTGCAGATCTCTTGGGCGGTCTTAGCGTTGTCAACAAGAAATGCGACATCTGCCAAGTAGACCTCACTCCGGCAGAATTCCAGAGCGAGTCCAACAGATGTGGTGAATGCGCAGATCTGGACGTTGATCTAACCAAAAGCCTAAAGAAGCACAAGAAGAAATCCAAGAGCAAGTCGAACAAGCAAGTCGAACAGAAAGCTAAAGCTTCATCTGCTCGTCGCAACTCTGAAGCTCGGAAAGATCGTGCCAGGAGAAACAGAAGGGTGATAGATGACAGCGACGACGAAGAGGAAGAAGATGGAGAATGGGTCGTCCCCAAGAGTCAGAGGACATCCACAGACCTCGGGAAAGCTGGAGGCTCTGATGACGAGGATGCCGAAGGCGGAGGCGAATGGATTAGATCCGAGGACTCGGATACCGAGAACGAAGCGAACGAAGTCATTAGCATTTCTAGCTCACATGACTCGGACTCGGGCGAAGAGGAAGACGAAGACGAAGAGGACGA
The DNA here is from genome assembly GCF_013368755.1 of Talaromyces rugulosus. Lineage (NCBI taxonomy): Eukaryota > Fungi > Ascomycota > Eurotiomycetes > Eurotiales > Trichocomaceae > Talaromyces > Talaromyces rugulosus. The sequence continues at coordinate 2,951,583 of NC_049563.1, read as the reverse complement.
GGAGGACATTAGCGATGATGATTATGGCGACGGAAACCAACTCCTCCCCTCAACCAAGGTCCAAGCACTCATGAAAATCCTCAAACGCGAGGCCCCCGAATTCAAATTCATTGTGTTCTCGGTCTTTACCACCATGCTCGACAAGATTGAGCCGTTCTTGAAGCGGGCAAATCTGGGCTATGCTCGTTATGACGGCAGCATGCGAAACGATCTTCGAGAGGCCAGTCTCGAGCAATTGCGGAGCCGGCCAAGCACGCGAATTTTGCTGTGCAGTTTGCGGGCTGGGGCGCTGGGTCTCAACCTGACTGCCGCCAGCCGCGTGGTTATTTTGGAACCGTTCTGGAATCCGGTATGTCACTGAAAAAATAACATCATTGAATTCTCAGTACTAACTGTGCTTTAGTTTGTAGAAGAACAGGCGATAGATCGGGTGCACCGACTGAACCAAACCCTCGACGTCAAAATCTACAAGATGACCGTCAAGGATACCGTGGAAGCACGAATCCTGGCTCTCCAAGAACGAAAACGAGAACTGGCCAACGCGGCAATTGAAGGCAAGACGGCGGCAGGCAAGCTCACCATGCGCGACATGATGGCGCTGTTCGGCCGCGAGGCGGAAGCCCGGTTCGAGCATGAGCGCGACGCTCCTGATCTCAGCCAGAAGACGAGGTTGCTCGCCTCAAAGGATGAGACGGACCTAGATTCGCATGGTGGGGATGGCTGGTCGATGCCATCGAGCCAGTCGAGCTCGCAGGGCCGCAAGCAAGGCCCGGATAGCAGCCGTGGGGAAGACTCGGTGTATGGAAGACGGTGGTGATGATCATGACCGAGCTTTTAATTTTTTTCTTTCTTTCTTCTTCTTCGTTAAATGTTCAATGTTCTTATCTATTTACATCACATGGTTGCCGGAGGGAAAATTTCCGCATGAGGAAATGGTATGGTTAGGTTAGGGTTCACAGGCGGCATTCAGGGTAGATCTCCGATCTGCATGGCGTTGGGTGCCACGTCAAGTTTCAATTTCTTCTTTTTATTCTTTTCATTACTGAATAGACTTCTTCCTTTTTCCAGTGCTACATAATAATGTAATAATGCAATGAACCATGCAACATCAAAATGGTCTGGGGATGATCGGACCCAGAGCTGACAGATTAGCATCGACAGCGCAAACACCCAACGCCACCAACAAATAACCAGTCAGCTTTCTAGACTGGGACTGATGTATGCATACGTTTTGATCGACACAAACATTAAAAAAAAAGGGTGAGACATGGTGTTGAGGGCCGTTTGAGGCACAGGGCGACGTGGCGGGTGTGATTGGTTGAGGACACATGCAAAAGTGAAATCAGCCTTGCGCCATAACAATGAGAAGAAAAAAAGAAAAACCTTAAATTGGCATTGATTCTGAAACGACACGTGAAACCACAGTTTAAGAAAAAGACAGACACATGCCAGATGCATGAGCTGAAGGCCAACTCCGGCTGGTGATTGGCAAACTGTATTTCCGGCTTGGGTGGCGAAGTAGCGTTTCCCGGCGGTCATTGGCCGGCCGCTCGTGCAGCCACTATGCAGGCCATACATGTGGTTGGGTGTAGGGAGATGCGATGAGATTAGATGATAGCCTGCGATAATCGTCGGTGTGCCCCAGTTCTCTGGGTCTCTGCTGCTTGAGGGTAGTATTCGGGAATGCGACCGTTGCTAATTTTTTTTTTCCCTGAGTGGTGGTGGTATTGATTGATGTGCTTTCGTCATATGTTTTTCTTTTCTTTCTTGCTTTTCTGAATAAACCTCCTTTTGATATGCACATGCATATTCAGCTGATGATTCTTTTTTCAAGTGTCTTATTTTTTCTCTTGGGTTTATACTAATATATAGTTCTGACATTTTCGAATCCCCGTTCTCCTTGTCGTCGTTCGTTACCCGCTCAATAGAGTCACTGGCTGGCGTTATATCTACACCGAAATTCTTTCTTTTATCTAATGTATTAATATTTGCGATTCTCATTACGGACGTCAGTCAAGACACCAATTAATATTCGGCTTTCCTGGCTCAACAATGATAACTACGCGCAGCGCGTCGACATGGATGTCGGCGTGGATGTCGATATCTCTGATCCTGTTCCTGATGCCGCAGTCATCACGAGCACATGCACAAAACGGATCAGATCCGGATTACGACGATCCTCTGGAGCAGAGCAGTACAGACACGCATTCTGGAAGTGATGGCTCGATGGGCAACAAAACGAGGGTGCTGATTATCATCTTGTCGGTGGTTGTTCTTGTTTTGCGTGCGTGAATTCAACAAATGCCAACAAAAAAGAGTGGAAAGAAAGAAAGAAAGGCTGACTTTTCCCCCAGTTAGCTCATCCATCCTATATGTCATCGCCCAACGCAGACAGTGGAATATCCGAGAAGCCGTTTCCAAGTCCGCTCGCCGTGTCATGGATGCTATCAAATCGCCATTTACCAGGTCACCACAAGCCATCACACCTCAAAGAAGGCGTTCATCACGGGGCATGACCAAGCTAAAATCACCGCGTACGGCCGAGATGCTGGCAAACCAGCAGAGACCTCCCCCTCAGCCGGATCGCTTTGAAGAAGCACACAAGATGCCCTGGGAGTGGGGAGGACACCCCCACCACGACAACGAAAACTTTGATATAGAGCGCGGAATCGAGCTGGCATCAACGGGAAATATGAAAATTACGGTATCGACGACGGTGGATAGTAGTAATAGCAGATCGGACAGCTCGTCGAAAACAGGCTGGGGAGGGGTTTTTACATTGGGGCGACATAAATAAACTGTAATTGTAATTTGCTTGTTTTTTGTTTGTCAATCTGGCAGCAGGCCTGCTGGATTATTTGTTAAATACCAGTTTATATAATGAGCACATGTCGAAGCTTTTCCAGATTAAAGTCAAAACGGCCACAAAGCCTATGGATGGCCAATCGTGCGGATATAAGCGGATATACCCCGCAACCCCGCCAAGTGCATCTACTTTTTACAGATCGGATCGGCCGCAGAAAACGGTCAATGCCAATGCCAGGCTGTTCGGTGTCAACACCTGATGTATTAGTTAGTCAGGGGCGAAATGTTTGCCAGTCTATTCCTATATTCCTATTTGGTGGAATTCGCGAGAGCGTCCAGACTCCAATATAAATTTAACTATTGTGATTGGCTGGATAGAGCCTCCGGAACAGGTCCGACGGGACTTCCTATTGGCTCTTTCTAGTTTAGCCCCACATAAATCGGTACTCAATCTTGTTTTAACGGTGAGCTATGCCGTTTCCAGACTAGTCGAGGAGAGCTTGCACCCTTCAATTATTTTGTCTATTTTGTCTTATATCATGACAGTATTATATATGTAGAATATTATTCATATAGAATATTGATATAGAATGAATCTGAAAATCATCTAGTATACATCGGTACCGGTTAATTCTTATCCCAGTATTTAACTGGTGGGTAGTGACTGTATCATGAGCAATGGCTGTACACTGAAATCTGGCTGTAGTAAATCCAAAGCTACATTTAAATTGGTGGTGGAGATGGGAATATTAGGCAATACGTGCCACGGCATGACAGCCAAGACAGTAAAGAGATTTCGAAGGCGTCGTGTCTTTGCCACTACTAATCATTAGCATCGTTGTTCTGCGGAACACCAACAGCAGTGAACCAAGCTATGTGCACCCGCCTGGCCGTCCCACCTGCCGCCATCTTCTCTTCCTCCGATGACACACCCCGCCTTCTCTCAAACCTCTCTGCGCTGCCTCTACTCGACCCCTCGACACCGCGCCTGGATCGTCGATGTCGTGCGATAAAAGAACATTTATTATTTTAACCGCCATTCACTCGACCTGTGTGCTTTTTCCCGCTCTCTTTCGATTCGCCGAGGGGCAACCGGAAATATTCTTTCCTATCCCTTCAAGACGAGATCGCACCATTCTTTAGTCATTACGAGACAAAAATTTGAAGAATTTCGGTTGGACGACTCCTTCATTCTATATAGACCCGAGACTCGCTTTTCTTTCAATCTTTGCGAAATTGCAGCTATAACTCAACAACCATTTTTCGAGCAAGCCGATCTATTCACATGCCTAATTTTCTTATCTACCTGAAAGATATCCCACAGCAGCGAGGAGGAAGGGCTTTTTCGTCTACGGATCCCCTCAATGCCATCTCCTCCGCCTGAGGTGCCTCAGGCCGATGCCCTTTCGTCGCCCAACCCCGCCGAAAACACGTCTGTGGCGACGGAGGATTTACAAGGGCAATCATCCGATATCACTGCATCTTTGCCCTCCGAATCAAAGCCTAGATTGTCGCGCCTCGACTCCGACGCTTCAGATAGGGTATTCCCCATTCGATCCGTCATTTCTGTTGACCCAACCGTGTTGAATTCCTCCGTCTCTCGGTCGCCGCCTCCCCAGCAATACCACGGCCAAGCTCTGTCTCCTAGCAATGAGGGATTTACGGAATTCTCGATTACTGAGCAAAACACGCAGTATCAGCCCTATAGGCAGGATGAAGATCTTGAGCAGTTGCCGACGGAGGAGTCTGACAATACCAAAGAACAATCAGGTGCAGCAAATAAAGCAGAGGACAAGTTGACGGGGACGGCCTCCAACCATCTTACGGTAGATAACATCTCTAGTGATGGAAATAACACGGATGGTGGTGTCCCTGTTACCAGCCAGGACCCTCCTCGGAGCATCCCACAAGCGAGTGATGACCCGGATCTGATGACGTCTCGTTTCCGCCACGTTGTGACCGACGCTGGCCATGCCATCATAACAGGCCGTGATGGTAACAGTTTCCAGTATTGCGAAGACGAGCCAATTCACATTCCCGGTGCGGTCCAAAGTTTTGGTGCGCTAATTGCTCTCGAGGAGGAATCAGAGGGAAAACTAGTCGTTCGTGTTGCTAGCGAGAATTCTGCCTCCTTGATCGGCTATACGCCTAGGCAGCTTTTTGCCTTGGAAAGCTTCACTGAAATACTCACCGAAGAACAAGAAGACAATCTTCTGGACCATGTTGACTTCATCCGAGATGAATCGTGTGATCCCAAGGTACACGGTCCAGAAGTCTTCATCTTGTGCATTGCCACTCCTACGGGGGAAACGAGGAAGTTTTGGTGTGCCATTCATGTGAATGAAATGAATAAAAACCTGATCATCTGCGAGTTTGAACTCGAAGACGATGCAATCCACCCTCTGAATGTTTCCGGGCAAACCACTCCCGAGGAGCCTTCCGATACTTTGGGAGTAAACCCAACACCCGAAGAATTGGCGGGCAGTACTGTCAACACAAGCCGTCCTTTGCGTATTCTGCGAAATGCTCGGAAAGGAAGAGGTGAAGTAGCTGCCATGAAAGTTTTCAACATCTTGTCCCAAATACAAGAGCAATTGTCTGCTGCTCCCACTTTAGAGGCGTTGTTGAACATCGCAACCGGGTTAGTCAAAGAGTTGACTGGCTTTCATCGCGTCTTGATCTATCAGTTTGATAGCAGCTGGAATGGCATGGTCGTTGCCGAGCTTGTAGAACCACGAGCTACGAAAGATATTTACAAGGGACTTCATTTTCCTGCATCAGATATACCGAAACAGGCGCGAGAATTATACAAGATCAATAAGGTTAGGCTTTTATACGACCGAGACATGATAACTTCTCGTCTTGTCTGTCGGACGGTGAAAGATCTTGAAACGCCACTCGACATGACCCATTCCTATCTACGGGCTATGTCTCCCATCCACGTCAAATATCTGGCTCATATGGATGTGCGCTCTTCAATGTCCATCAGTATAAACGCCTTTAACGAATTATGGGGCTTGATATCTTGCCACTCCTACGGAGCTTCTGGCATGCGCGTCTCTTTTCCCGTCCGAAAAATGTGTCGTTTAATCGGTGACAACGTTTCGAGAAACATCGAAAGGCTGTCCTATGCGTCTCGTCTTCAGGCTCGCAAGTTGATCAATACTGTCCCTACCGAGTCTAACCCGTCTGGTTATATTATCGCATCTTCGGATGATCTTCTGAAACTCTTTGACGCCGATTACGGCGCCCTTTCTATTCGTGATGAGACAAAGATTCTGGGACGCCTAATTCATTCCCAGGAAATCTTGGCTTTGTTAGAGTATCTGAAAATGCGCCAGCTAAACTCGGTTCTAGCATCTCACGATGTGAGCCGGGACTTTCCAGATTTGCGCTATCCACCGGGCTTCAAACACATTTCCGGACTGCTCTATGTCCCACTCTCTACCGGTGGAAGGGACTTTATTGTCTTCTTTAGGCGTGGCCAACTAACCGAAATCAAATGGGCGGGAAATCCCTATGAGAAGACGCTGAAGCAAGGCACTTCTGGTTTTCTCGAGCCCCGTAAAAGCTTTCAAACTTGGCGTGAAACTGTCATGAGCCGGTCAAGAGAGTGGACAGAGACCGACATCGAAACTGCCGCAGTGCTATGTCTCGTTTACGGAAAATTCATTGAAGTGTGGCGTCAAAAGGAGGCGGCGATGCACAGTACCCAGCTGACTAGGCTGCTGCTAGCCAATTCTGCACATGAAGTCCGCACGCCCTTGAACGCTATCGTCAATTATCTAGAAATAGCTCTGGAAGGGAATCTAGACGCTGAAACTCGGGATAATCTTGCCAAATCTCATTCGGCTTCTAAATCTTTGATCTATGTTATCAACGATTTGCTAGATTTAACTAACACTGAAAAGGGACAGAATCTAATTAAAGATGAAGTGTTCGATCTTGCTGCTACCTTTCAGGAAGCTACTGATATGTTCGACGGTGAGGCCAAGCGCAAGAAAATCACGTACAACATCAAGGCACACCCCGGTGTTCCAAAATCGGTCTTTGGGGACCAGCGCCGCGTTCGTCAAGTCATTGTTAACCTCATTTCAAATGCCATACACTATACCGAATCTGGTTCTGTATCAGTAGAGATGTGGCGGTGTCCCGTGCAACGCGAGGAAAGTGGATCTGTAGATGTTGAATTTACTGTCCACGACACGGGCTCTGGCATGTCTCAGACCACAGTCGATGCCTTGTTCCGAGATTTTGAACAGGTTTCGTCAGAAGAAGAAAGCTACTACTACGACAAAGACGGTGATCAAGAGCACGCTCAACAAGGAGATGGGAAACGTGTCCTAGGTCTCGGCCTGGCATTGGTTGCTAGAATTATACGGAACATGCACGGCCAATTGAGCGTTAAATCCGAGGAAGGCGAGGGAAGTCGGTTTAAAATGATGCTCAAGTTCCCTGTGCCGGCGGATGAAATCATGTCTGTCCCCGATGATTCGACTATCCCTGAAATTGCCGAGTTATCAGCTACACCGCCTGTGGTAGACGGCGAAGTGATGTTACTGGATAGTAACGCATCCCAGAAGAGCAACCAGCGACGACATAGTGGTGGCAGCAACCGAAGTGGAGGTAGCCTGGGCAGTGATCGAAGCGGCCGGAGCGAAGCTGATCGTCTCATCAGTGCGATTCAAGAGCCGGCACTGGTCAAATCACCCGAGTCTCGAAGGAGTAAACATGGCAGCCGCGAAAGTAGTTTTAGTAAAGCACTTACTGCAAACCAGCCAATTGTTAGCCCCTCGATCTCCAAGTCTCCCGGTCCCCTCAGTCTCCCCAGCCCAGGTTTGCGTCATATGATGCCTTTGGGATCTCCTGCCGAACCGGGACAAGAGCCCGTTACAGACTCGGGAATACCCATAGGCGCGTTACGAATTGACGAAGTTGATGTCCAGAGACCACCCTCCCCTAAACAAACTGCTCGAGACAGGGCCGGGTCTGCGGCCATGATGTCGGAGAGTTCCACTACGACGGTCACGTCCCCAATAGGAATGTCGTCGGATAACTTTCACTTTTGTTCGCTTCGCGTGCTTGTTGCCGAGGATGACCCAGTCAATAGCAAGATTGTCCAGAAACGACTGCAACGATTTGGACATTCCGTGCACCTGACTGTTAACGGCGAAGAGTGTGCCAGTGCATTCAAAGCGAATCCGAAGGAATTCGATGCGGTGCTGATGGATATTCAAGTGAGTTTTCTTAGTTATAAACCGAATTCTGATTGCAGCTAACGCTAAATATCTGCAGATGCCTATTGTTGATGGCATGACTGCAACGAAAATGATTCGAGAATTTGAACAGAGCACTTCCGAAAATACCGTGTCCGAAAAAATAGCACTATTTGACCGAATACCTATATTCGCCGTGTCAGCATCGCTACTTGAGAAAGACGTTCAAAAGTACATTGACACGGGATTTGATGGTTACATAATGAAACCCATTGACTTTAAACGCGTCAACACGCTTCTTTGCAGCCTTCAAAGCGAACCGGAACGAAAAGCTCTTACCTATTTGCCCGGGAATTGGGAGAACGGCGGTTGGCTTCCACGGCAATCCTCAGGACCACCACAAACCGACACGAAATGATTGGTGCAAAAAGACTTGATGAAATGGATCTATCTATATACACGACCACCTTGACCTCTTCCGTACCCGACACATTTGAATTTCTAGTTATTGGTTGCCCTAGGTTGGTGACTATTGCATACGCAAGGTTTTTTTTCTTTCTTATTTTCTTTTCTTTCCAACCAAAAAATCTTGTTTGTCGTATAATACACGGGTACTACAGCATTGGTCGGTGAAACATGGAGTTTTGAACCCCCCCCTTTTTTTCAGTGACTGGGATTTTGTTTTTTTTTTCGCCATTGACTAACAATATCATCTCATGTTTGCCTGGTTGTCTTTGGCTTGCACATACACTGTACAGTATACGATGAGACGTGTATATTATTTTGTGTTTATATGTACATAATAATGAATAGAAGGGGCGCTGGAGGCTCTGGCATTAGTTATCGTGGTGATATGTTAATTAATATATGGCCAACCAGTTCAATATTCTTTCGAAAACAGATATAGATATGTCATGATGCTGTAAATATGCACGTTATATACAAAAAAGAGTCAACTATGTACACAAGGCTTCAAACGTAACTCCAACTCATCAAATGCAAACCAAAGCCTTTAAAAAAGAACTTAATAATACTCTGGCAAGCTCCCAAAACTCGGCACAGCATCACCACACTTGAAATCCGGCTGATACGCCAACTTGGGCATAAATCCGCCTTGCCAGGCCTGTTTATAACTCCACTGCGGTGCTGATTCTGTCTGCCACGTCCAATAAAACCAGCCCATCATTTTCTCAAAGGCATACATTTGTGCTTCGGCATATGTTTGGAGGAATTTCTTGTAGTCGTCAGAGTACGATGAGGCAGCAACGTTGGCGTCGTTGCAGCTGCAGGATTGGGTAGTAGTAGTGGAGGTAGTTTCGTCGCTGTTGCTCACTGCGGTGGGGCAGCGAGGGTCTGAAGTAGAGCCTATGTTGCCTGTCCAGCGAGTTCCGGCGCCGACGTTGTTGAGGTATACGGCGCAGTCGGTGTCGGATTGGGAGAATTCGCCGTTGATGGTTGGGCCCCAGCTTTTTTTTTTTTAGTCAGTTGATGGATGTCTCAAAGAGGGGAAAATAAAACATACCCATTGGTCGTGCTGTTGACCTTCTCCAGCATTGTTAACCAGGAGGAACAGGTCAAGTTAATTTTGGCAGTGTGAGTGAGGTCGATCTCATTCGTGTTAAAAATGGTGTATTGGTGAGTGTCCAGCAGCATATTCGACGGCACATCCGTCTTCATCATGTATTGCCACTTATCCAGGTTCAAAAATCCGTCGCCCATGGCGATTTTGGCTTTGATGCCATTCTTCTGCACAAGCTCCGTTGCCTTGATCGTCCAGTTGAGCACTGTGGCTACATCAAGGGATAGCAACGGAGGCTCATTTACTAGACCGTATATGGTTACGATGTTTTTGTATCGAGATTGCGCGAAAAATTGGGATAGCTGGTCGTGTATGTCGAGAGAGCGTTGTGCATTCAAATCTCCATCCGTACCATTGAGCCACCGGATGATGCCCTGTTGGCCACTGTGATTCTCGCCGTTCTGACTGCCCGGAAGCCCGTGCAAGTCAAGATTAACGCGCAGTCCGTACTTTCGGCAGTATTCGATAGACCTCAGCAGATATCGCCACGCTATCCTTTCGACGTACGGATCTCCTGAATATGTCGTGACGGCCCAGTATGAGTATGGAATGCGGACATGGTCTAGTCCGGCTGCGGCCATTTGCGCAAAATCCTCTTCTTGGATGAACGTGGCGTAGTGCTCCTCAAGGGTGGAAGCTGCAGATGAACCCAGCTTTTGACACAGAGTGTATTCGTCAACGACCCCATCTGTGATTGGGTACCTTGAGAACAAGGACGGCGCGATAAACGGCTCGATTGACAGCCACCCTCCGATATTTACGCCTCGGATAGGCCTGCTTCCATACGGAAAGCTGTCATTGAGCGCTGGCACATTGTCATTTGGCTTCGCGGAATCATCCCAGGTGGAATTGAGGCCCATTATTGGCAAGCCGCCAACCGTCTCGTTCGTGTAGGTCAGATTGAAGTCCCGGGTGTCGTACCATGTAAACGGATCCCAGTACGTTCCTTGTGCGGCAGTCTAAAAAGGGTCAGAGCTACTATATGACAAAGAACACTTCCTGTGTAGGACTTACCGGTATGCTGTCTCTCGAGATACTCGACAAACTCGAGGTTAAACTGTCTGAGCTGGATGAACTGCTAGACGAATCCTCACCGCTGCTCCCACTATTGTCGCTGTCGCTGTTGCTGCTTTGCTTCTTGGAAACGACAACTCCGACTGGGATAGCAATAACAAGAATCAAGACTATGGCACCTATTGCTATTAAAAGCTTCTTTCGCTTTTTCCAAAATGGTACACCGTCATCATCGTCACCCTTTTCCCCTTCATCGCGGTCATCATCGTCTCCACCACCACCGCCATCACCACCACCTCTACCGAAGAGAGGACGGTCTCCCATACGCTTCCAAAATAGGAGTTTATTGCTCCGACCTTCTTCCATGATAGCCCCCGAGACCAATCGTCTCTTTTGAGACTTCCGAGGCTCGTCATAATCGTCATACGTCTTTTCATTAACAACTTCTTGTCGTCGACGCTGTCGTCTTTTCTCCACCCGAATATCTTCATCAGGCACATTGCGAGTGCGATCACGATCTGCCCGGCTTGGTCGTTTATAGTCGTCTCTCTTTCCTCGCTCATAGTGATCATTCAACTTGGCGAGAGCATCGGCACTGAGCAACTGAGATGCACTATTGGTCGAGTCCGTGCTGGTATGTTTCGCTGCCGTGCGCTCCCGTTCTCGCTCTCGACGACGCTGTCTGCGTAATTCTCGCTCGTGCTCACGCTCACGCTCACGTTCTCTATCGCTTCCGCCTTCGTCGTACCTAGCCCGCGGCCTTCGCTCCCTGACTGGACTTCCATCGCGGACACGACTGGCTCCTCTTCGATGTCCCTCACGATCCATCCTTTTCTTTGGCGACGTGGCCGGCGACTCTTTTGCTTTTGGCGTCCGCTCTCTTCGAAACTCTTCTCTTCTATAACCCTCCCTCCTATATCCTCCTCCTGCTCCTTCCCTCGTCTTCGTTGTTCCTCGCCGCGAACTCGACCGTGGGCGTTCGCGCTCCATCTCTGGGGATCTCGGCGGTCTTGATCGTCTTGTCGGCGTTGCAGGAACTCTTATCACCTCTTCCTCCTCCTCCTCCTCCTCCTCTTCTTCTTCCTCGGAATCATCCTCATGGTCTTCTACCTCCACCTCGTGGTAGTCGTGAGCTCGTGACTGATCCCGCCGCGTAGCAGTAGTAGCACGGTGTCGGCGATAATGGCCGCCATCCTCCTCGTCTTCGACATTGTCGTCTCTGGAATCATATCGTCGGCGAGAGCTATGCCCCCGTTCGCGCTCACGCTCACGCTCGCGATCGCGAGCGCGCGATTGGCTGGGCATGTATGAGCGCAGCGGCTATGTGTTTTGTTGTTTGGTGTAACCCGTCGAATTGAGTTCCCGATGGAATTGTAGAGAAAAAGCGAAGCGAAACGAAGCGAAAAGAAAACGCTAGAATCTGGCGACCAACATAAGAATAAATCAGGCTGATAAAAGAACCTTGGACGATAGATATACCCCCCCCCGGTAAACAAAGCGCAGCGCTTGCTCAGCAGTACGCGCGTCCGATGCAGACCCCGATAATAAATAAATAAAAAAAGGCACTTCTCGTGCTCGGTCTTCACGCAAACAACCCAAGGAAAAAATTCGTCGACGGGGATTGCTTCAGCATTGGCGATTTGCCTTGGCTAACCAATAGTCCAATACGTAGCGAGGCACAAGATCACTGCCATGATGCCAAGGACGTCTAGGCCCCTCGGCCAAGTGTCTGATATTAGCTGGTGGTTGCCGGGACAACGGGTGAGACTGATCCAGTAGATACTAGACACTGACAAAGGAAAGAAAGGTCGAGTGAGCTGGAACAATTAAAGCAACGAGAATAATAATAAAGACGGAATATCACGATAAGTAGTTTGTTGAAGGAGAAGATCGACCGCCAAGCTTCTACGAAGGAATGGAATCACGATAGAAATTGGAAGGATATTGATTGATTATTTTGATTGGCCCTGCCCGCAAGTGGGACATTCCATTTCCAGCAGTCGAGCACATCTATATCAGTTTTACAGGGGGAATAAGAAACTGAACAAAAAAAAGAAAGAGATCGATAATTACATAACAGTAATATTCATCGACAAGGCGCAACTGCGGGGTATGCACATAATCGTCAGGTGGCCGCCGTAGAGAGAACACGAAGGAAAAGAAACCAAGGCAACAAATTGTAGAGTGAAATATAGCATACGACGCCAGACAAGACAAAAGTCATGACAGAAGAAGACAAGAAGGCAAAAAAAAGACCCGCCATGCAGATATTATGATTGCAGCCGATATGGTCGGTCCAGATCGGTGAATATGCCGACTAAGAAATTGAAATTGGCAAATGTAGCAAGAGGCATGAAACCTCATCTGGTAGAACCGGAAACGCATCGTAGTGTGTTTGTAAAGGATTCGAGTGTCAGAGACATAGCGATCATGCAGATAGATGATAGACCCAGCGCAGATATGCCAATGAACAAAAGGAATAGAAGCAGTAGGTCGTAAAACAACAGTCGGGCAGATACGTGTTTTTGTTTTCTGGACAAGGGAGCGGAGAAGAGAAGTTCTGAGCCCAGAACATGAGATTTCAGCTGCTCCCCCAGTACAACCGAATTGCACAACTCAGCGAACCGCAGATTGGTAAGTCAACCTGATGTTCTCGCCGTGTTGCTCGACGGACATCGATTGCATGCATGCACGAAATCTTCCTGCCAAGAGCCCAGCGAAGGAAACCGGAAGAGACTCGCTAGCGCATTGAGAGCTTTGCTAAGCTGTCGTTCAACTACTGATGATGTGGCGTGCGCCTTCTTTGCCTAGTACTCCAGGCTCCGTGGGTTTTGGACTGCGCTCGCGTCCCTTCTTGCGGCTCAAAAACGACAGCATGCCGCTGTTCGGCGGTTTCTGGCCCTTGCTTATGAGTGCTTCATAACCTTCGGCAGGTAGGGTAGAACTTTGATCCGCAAGCTCGCTCCAACTGCCCGTTTCCTCCAAGACCATTTGGACGCCGCCGCCTTTGCTCATCTTCCGCGTTGCTCCTCCTCTCTGATGGCGATAGTTTGCGGGCAATGGCGGAAGTGGACGACTGAAAGATGGGGCGCCGGGGTTCTGCGAAACTGGCGAAGGTGCCGAAGTCACTGATGGACGGACCTGGGAAGAAGGAGATACGTTTTCTTCGTCGTGCACAGATCCAGCAGCGGCGGGGACGACATTGGGATTGGGGAACGACTTCTCGCTTAAGTTGGGAGGAGACGTTCCACTCTGAGAATTCGACTGAGACATTTGACGCGAGTGTAGGGATGCTGATCCGGTGCCTGTGTTGGTGCCATTTAAAGGAAGATGGTCTTCCGGATTACCTGCTGCTTCCAATGCGGCGGCCGCATTGCTAAAATTGGGCATCAGTATTGAATATCCCGAGTTATGAAGGATGATTTTGGTACGCACCCGCGATAGGACATCTGCGTGTAATCAAATGGCTCAAACATCGTCTCAATTATACGATGAAGTTCATCTTCGCGAATCTCCTTGGCAGTGGCATCGTCCCGCAACTCGGCTCGCGGTTTCTGTCTCCGAGCGCGTGCTTCCAATGGCGCCTCTTCCAATAGGAGCTCTTCTAGGTCGTAGGTTGCGTCAAAGTTGGTCTTGTCGCTTGACGGGGTGAAGATTGGGTCGATTTCCTTTCTTACTAAAGCCTCGAAGTCAATCTCGGCGAAGAACGGGTGTGACGTGAAGGTTTCGAAGCCAGTTGCTCCGATTCGTTTGCTTCGGTCTTTTTCCATTAAGGCGGACAGGGCTCGCAAGCATGGGACCGATACGGCAGGATTGGTGACGTAGTACTTTGGTTGGGCTTTGGTAATGGACTCGTTGAGGGCATCCTGGCTGCGACCTTCAAACGGACGCTACATGCGGGTGTCAGTTTTGTCCATTTTCATTGGCAAGGGCCGCATAACAAAATCCTTACCTTGTTGTAAATGCATTCATAAAATGTCACACCTAATGACCACCAATCCACCTCGCTGTAATATCCGCTTCCCTCATAGACTTCTGGGGCTAGGTATGCCAACGTTCCGGATTTGCTTGTCAAAGGTTTTCCAGGCTTGAAATCAGACGCGACATTCTAATAACACGTCCTGTTAGTACTAATACAGCAGGCTCCCTTTTGACTTGACACTTACGAAATCAGCCAAGTGAACGTGGCCTTGGGAGTCCAAGAGGACGTTGTCTGGTTTCAAATCACGATGAACGATGCCTTGTGAGTGAATATATTTCAATGCACATCCCAATTCAGCGACCCAGAAACGAACAGCCTCCTCTGTGAAACATTTCCTCGAGATATGGAATCGTAAATCACCGCCGTTCATGAGGTCGACAACGATATATCTGATTGCGGATTAATAAGTGGCGCGGAACATTGTAGTGGGAAACTCACATATATTCCATATCCTGGAAACTGTAGCGCAAGTTACATAGGAAAGGATGGTTGAGGTGTTCCAGCATGCGTCTTTCTCTGATCATATTCCGGACACTTTCAGATCGGACCACTATTGATCAGTTAGAGGGATACCGTCTGTATTCTCTGGAAAGAAACGTACCTTCTTCCTTTCGAATGTATTTCAGGGCAAAGGTCAAGCCTGAATCCTTCCGCTCGACAATCCTGACCTTGCCAAAGGCGCCTTTGCCAACGACGCGAAGGAGACGAAAGTGGTTGAGATTGACTGTGGAAAGAATTGTCAGACAGTTCAAGGAGGTAGGGAATGAGGGAAAACAAACCAGCATCGGTGAAGACCACCGGCTTCCCTTGAGAATTTCCCATCTTTTGTAACAAAGTACAAAAAGCTTAAATTGAAAAGAAATAGGCGAATCCCGGCATTACAAGTTCGACTGGCGAGAAAGAAAAAACAAGACTACTCGCGTAGGGTCATGAAGCTGGGAAAGCTTGCTGGTATTCACAGTTTTTTCAAGGCGTTTCCAAACCAATTGGCCAACAACAAACGAGATCGGACGCTAGATCGATTCCAACGGCGAATTTCGAGTGTGGCTTGACGGCTATGCAGATTGTTCCTTGCCGCGGACCATGCAGCGAAGCCTAAGACGAGTCGAAACTGGATGATGATAGGTCGACAACAGGAGTTTGAGGCAGTGGCAGGCGTGGCAGGCGTGACGAAAAGCCAGCGACGAATCGGAAACGACTTGGACAACAGCCAATTCGGCGTGGTTCGTGTTGGGCTAGGGGGATAGACTCAATAGTGACGAAGTAGTCGCTTGACTTTGCGTTGGTTGGCCGTTAGGTCGGGTG
Organism: Talaromyces rugulosus; assembly: GCF_013368755.1. Classification (NCBI taxonomy): domain Eukaryota; kingdom Fungi; phylum Ascomycota; class Eurotiomycetes; order Eurotiales; family Trichocomaceae; genus Talaromyces; species Talaromyces rugulosus. Next base: position 2,935,682 of record NC_049563.1, on the reverse strand, counting down.
CGGAGGGCGAAAGGGGGGGTTGAAAAACGATGCGGAGGGCGGTATAGCAGTACGTAGCGGTAGTCAATCCGAATATGCAGGGAGGTCGATCTGTGACTTGACGAGGACAGTATGCGAACAGACGAGTCGAGGAGGGGGCGGAGAGCGCAGCACGGTGGTGGTGGTGATTAAGGGCCGGGACGAGAGACGAGCGACAGCAACCACGATGGATGGATGAGGATGAGGCGGTAGGACAACGAGCACTCCGTACACGTATTAGCTAATGATTAACCAACTAGTGAGGTTTGTTAGGCGGCTGTGACAGGGGAGTAGTAGGACTGGCGACTGGAGAGGAGACTGCGAGGAGCGAGGACAAGAGGCTAGCAGTAGTAGCGGGCAGCAGGAGTAATAATGGGCATGTCAGGCTAACTAATTAAAGCGGAGCCTTGCTGGGCCGCTTTGTTGTCTCGTATTTAGTAGTATTTACTCAGTATTTATCACAGAGTAATAATATTAATTAATTGTCACAGTCGATCTCTATCATCTGCTATATTAAAATATAGTAATTATTATCATGATTGGCATTCTATCCTTTTGATCCCTTTTTCTGCTGTGGACTGCGACGGTTCTGCTAGTCTCTCGGCTGGCCCGCCGAGCCCTGGGGGCGCTTTTGGGGCGGAAGCTGAAGACGATATTCTGGAATTGTGTACGGGGTATATGCTGGATGAAATTATAGCAGGCTAGAGCCTGTTGTAGAAATTGTTGTGCTATAATAAAAATAATAGTTGCTGCTATTATAGAGAAACGGCAGCTGCAGAACGACCGCAATCACGTGGCCGGCCATGTGAAGTTCAACGGCCCCTTTGCTGTGATTGGCCGCCCAGCTCATACTTTCGCGGTCTTGGCAATCACGTGAAATTTCTCTTGACGAATTCTCTTATTAATATTGTTTAATTATCTCTCTTATTATTATTATTTAATTAATGCACTTTTCCCATCCACATCTGGCCGAATCACGCACACATTATGGTCACGTGGAAGCCTGGCAAACCGAGCAAACACGGCACCAACCAATAGGCGGGCGGCACGCAGCCCCACCTGCTTTCTACACGTTGCAGACTTCCGCCGGCAAGCTGCATCGTGCATCGTGATACTAGCACTTGGTCCTGTCCCACACCGTCTGTTCTTGAAGTTGCTGCAGGCCTCGTGGGTCTCGCATCCGCTGCTCTGCTCGCCATTGTTCAGTCAACTTCGACCCGTTGCTGTGCTGCGTGTCCACTCAACCACCAACCACCTAACTAACAGTCTCGGTTCCTTCGAGTTCCTTCCGCGCCCATTATGCAAGCCTCGTTGGTATCGTCACTCGTGTACGTAGTACGTACACTCAGTCCCTGGCTGGCTCGAGCTTTCAGTGGATTATGATTATACAGACGTGAAACGGCCTGCCCGGGGATTCTCTGTCGCAAGCGGAGGCTACTTCGCTTATGGCAGTAGCTTTTTGACCGTTGGCAATTTAACGCACTCCTTCGTGCACGGCCATACCCCCTACCGCAGACTGCGACGGGTTCCTTATTATCACCCCGACCAGCGTTCGTCTTTTCCGAACGGTGAGGCTTTCGTTCGCCGATGCCATGCCCATCTGGCATCGCGTAGTGGGCCTCGGTAGGTAGCTCCGGACAGATCTTAATCCGGTCTTTGATATTACTACTGCACTTCCTTTGTCGTGCCACGATATCTACCGATCATTTACCTGCCACCATCACCCTCGAGCTGGTCCATATACTAACACCAAGGTGACGCAAGAATGCTACTAGCAATTACCGCTCATCTGTTCAGAGTACCACCGCCATTGTGACTCGGCAACCGATCACATGCTCTTCTGCTCTACTTGACTACTTTACTAGTACGGAGTACATATACGATGTGATTGCTACATTTGCCGCCGCTTGATGCCAGCAAACCGACATTGCCCCTCTAGCTGACACTGATACGCTCCACTAAGCGAATGCTCGGCCCTCAACTGACTTGTCAACAAAGCAGTTGACATCTGAAAACAGAATAATCTGCTTCTCCGCTTCACTCTCGGCACGCGACCACAGGTGGGATTTGTCCTACGTCTAGAATGCCCCAGGATACAAGACGTACGTTGTACAAGAAATGTAATTTCTCGTAGATATAATAATAGACCACCGGTCTTACATCGGCATACCGGCATTATGCCCCAAGCTGCTTACTCCCGTCTTCCTGGTTGTATCACTCATTGACTCAACTTGCACGGGCGTGTGCTAACGGCTTTACCGAACAAATGGAACGCAGAGATAAGTGAATCCACAGCAATGCCCTTGATCTTGTTAGCCCTATGCAACTAGTCCTACTACCACAACGTTATCCTACCGCGGACCAAGTTTTTGGCCCCGGATATCGCCTTGCATTACGCGTCCACAGCTTAAACCTTTAAGATCTCTTTGAGTTTGTAAGTAGTGGCATCTAGTATTTACGGTTATTTGCTGACCACGCAAAAAAGGATTCCTACATTCCTGCCAGGATTTATAAAAGCCGCAAGCTTATTAAGAAATGTGTCATTTTGACTAGACTTGGTTGCTTCAAGTATCGGCTTTTCCGTATATGTACATCATGCCGAATCCCCCCCCCCCCCCCCCCCCCCCCCCCCCCCCCAATAATGTTGCTAATGTCTTATCCCGCTTCTAATCTCTCAGCCAATCGCTCCAATTTTTCTTTTTTCTTTTCGGGATATCGTGAATATGTGTGAATAATGTCGAATAGTGTATATGAATATGCTTTCAAATAAAATCCCAATGCAAAAATGTTCCCTGTGCGCCGCCAAAAAAACATTTAAAAATACAGCCCAGAATTGGTTGTCTTCTTCTTCTTCTTCTTCTTCTTCTTCTTCTTCTTCTTTTCTTTTTTTGGTTGTTCTTTTATTTGGCCTTTCCACCCTTGGTAGCTTCAAGGAAAAGCACCTTTTTCCGCACCACAGGGTCGTATTTGAGCATACTCAGCGGTCGATGAACTCGCGGTCGGATCATTGTTCGGTAAAAGCCGGTCATGGCCATTGAGATGAGGCGGACGCTGATAGTTCGGGATTTCGCTATGTAAGGAAAAGAACTAGTTAGTAATATTTCTTCCAGAAATTGGACAGTAAGAGATAGAAAATGGACAAACATTTTTTCGCCATTGTGTTGAAATTGAATTGGTAGGTACCGGTCACGGGGGAGACGAGTTCAATCCGGCACGCTGCGTATAGAGATATATTGTAAATGTCAGCCGAGAAGAGTAATCCCCTAGGCTGGACAAGGGGCGAAACACAATGTGCGCGAGTGTGTTTCGAGAACAGTTTGCGATGACGGAGCTGTGGTGCTGGCAAAGGAACAAGGTGCGAATTAAAGTTGACAGGAAATCACGTGTTCTTCTATTTTGGGACTAGCGCGTGTTTTACTGTATATCACTTCGTCTTTCTTTTGTTTGGTCAGCTTCTATCACTAATAATACATGCGCAAAGAAATATTACTTGACGAGAATAAGGGCCGTTTAAAAAGGAGTTTTGGTTGAAGCAAATTCTATTATCCACGGCATCGTTGTTTACAGAGACTTGAGCAATACAAGTCAACATTTAAAGTCTTTAGATTTGGAACTAATAATTGATGAAAAATTATATGAATGATCTACACAATATGGCTAGGTTGATGTAACTTCCTTCATCTCATTCATGGTCAGGCTTTTCTATTTTACCTATGGGATGCCTCAGCAACTCCAGATGTCAAGATTTGTGTATAAAATTATGCATCGGACTGCTCACTCGCAAGAAAGAAGTAATACTATCATGTTAATAGCGTCAGAGACGATATTTGCGTAGCACAGCTCCCATGGTTCCGTAGGTAACATTCAGAGCAGCATAGAATGATACCATTTATCATTATAGGCGGCATGAGTGTCGATGACATGGTGTTTATAGCAGTATTGCTTCGCCTAGGTGACTGGGACCGGCGTAGTTTGCGGCCAAATGAACAAATTCAGCAACAGTTCCTGTTTTTTCCTCGACGATAGGCGCTCAACAGATACCATCCACACAGCTCTAAAAATTCGGGCGGTGAAATCAAGTCTCCAGAGGCGGGCTGGTATTTTACAAAGCTCGATATCTAATATGACTGGCAGAAAGTTCGTTCTAAGCCCCTTGAGCCAAAAGGACTGGCTGTGGAAGTCTGAATATCTTCAAGTCCATGGTATCGCTGTCAGTTTCGATATTGCGGAGACACTGTTGAATCACATAGAGAACAGGACCCCTCTGAAAGGGTTGCTGGAACAGCCCGTATCCAAACTATGGCATAAGCACGGCCCCTTCATGACAGCTCTTACCAGTCAAGTGGTGGTCGAACATGTCGATCTCTGACTGCGCTAAATCCACCAGTTGACTCTCCATATGGTGGAAAGTTCGTTAGTGGAGATAGAGCGATACTCAAGTCGGAATCTAGAGTCTTGTGTTCAGTCGTAAAATATCCATTTGTCGTATTCGAGGTTGGAGAATAATAATGATGCGTCGATATTGTCATCAGTCATTATTTTCTTCCATATTTTTGATATTGAGTCCTGCTTCGTATGCCTCGTCACGCGTGTTGACCGAACGAGAAAAAAATTTTCCGGCCGTATCCCTTCCATCGCACTCTGTACTGCTTGACAAGTGTATATTTTTCTGCTGCACCGTATAACTCGCTCGTCGATAATCGCTTCCACCTCATAGTGCTTTACACCATCGGCATCAACTGCTACTTCCTCCGGTTCATATCCCTTATCTTGTCTCCATCATATCCAAGAAGACAGGCCTATGCGTTTGTGGAAACGATGAATCAAGTTTCAATTAGATGTACCGAAGTACATTACAGGATATAAATCATTCCTGATGGCTGGGATGTTGAGGTACTAACAGCTATTAGCATGGTTAGCTATCTTTAATTGAAAAGAGATACATACTGTTACCCTAGGAGTGTGTGGTGCAGAAGTCCCGGTAATGCTATCTTGAAGACTTTCAGGCAAATGTGTTGGGAATGACTGGATTTGAAGCTATTCCCTAGGTAATGCTTGGCGATGTACCCGGTATTCATGTCGTTATTGTTTCCTTCCACAATTGACAGTAGTCTGTCGAACGACTCCAATATTCTGTGATATCTTCATGCCTTTGGCTCTCCGAATCTGGGTGAGGGTGAGATAGATTTGGTAATTGATTGCCATTTCCTTTTCTTTTGTCTACTCATCGGCTGTTATGGCTAATCGGTGGAATGACAAAAGGATGTCCATTGATAACTATGCTTAGTACGCTGATAAGGACCGGTGGGCCCATGGTTGGACCACGTGAGTCGGCGCTACTAATTTGGTGAAGTCTTCTTGGTCAATATTGGAATATGCTGGCGATGCTCCCGTTTGAGTTCGCCGCGTAACAGTTTCTGGATGATTTTAGCTGCAGCGATGTAACGGTATTCAAGTCGTAGGCGTGAGTCACTCGTCCCGTCATAAAAAAGCCACTTGTCATACTCATACTCAGAGAACAAGAATGACGGTTCGGTGCTGCCGTCGGTTTTAACGGGTTGTGGGACACCTTGGTGAGGGCTTCGAGTTTGAGGGTTTGAATACGATCATTGCTGATCTCGTCTGGTTTTTGGAACTGCCAGAAACCAAGAACATTGTCCTTCAATCTGTGGCCATCATTCCTCTTCCTTGAATATGGTTCGCAACCGAAGCAGGGAAAAAATTAGCGATCACCTCTACACTAGCAGGACCTTCAATGGGATGACGGAAAAGACCTTGAGTCGTAGGGGCTGAGCCTGGTTCAGGGGACGTACACGAACTGGAACTACCACAGCCGGGGGAGGAGGCAGAGTAGGTGTAGCGGACCGAAGAACCTCCTTAGTAGCTGACATCACGCTTCTTCTCCTTCGAACCCTTCTTGGCCCTTTTAGCTTTGAAGTAATCCTTGGCAGGCTTGTCGACGCTATTGATGTCGCCTAACACGCTGGTAACGCCACTGACTTTAAATCAACGAAATCAAGGCGCCATATTTGATGAATCGAGTGAGGTTGTCAGTATAGTATATTTATATGTCGATACCGGGCTTTGCGATCTTTGCAACATTGAATCTTTGTATATCTGGAATTTTCCTTGGAATTTATCCATGACTCATCCTGCATATACCAGATATCAGCTTGCCTAAAAGTTTCTGTCTTTTAGTACAGCGGCTGACATTGCCTAGTATGTGCAAATCATTATGTCAAGCCTTTCCAACGGTTGAGTATTATGTAAAATGGAGTGAAGAGTCTGCCTAGTGCGACTTAACTAGGTTAAGACGATTAAACAAAGAAAATGGGTTTCTGTGTCCTGCAAAGCGGTATACCCATACGGTAAGTAGGGTTAGGGTTAGGGCTGAAAAATTCAGATATCACTGATGTCATGTCATTAACCTACGCAACTTATGTACTATGGCACCGACAAGTTTATACTGTATAAAAATTTGTACTAATTAAGTTATATACATGGCTAGAAGTTAATGAATGTACAGATGTCGTCCTCAAGAATTGATAATCTTGATATCCTTAGACCAAGTGGTGTTGTATGCCGTCATCTCCTCCAGCGTCGTCGCCGCTGTGGTGTTTTCGTACATGTAAACGTCGCTGATAGTCACTCCACTAACAATAGAAGACTCGTTGTGGCCCTGGATAAAAGCGTTGCGCGCTCCCTTCTGACGCGCACGAATGTTTTTGATTGTAACGTCCGTGACCGGTCCAACGCCTTCATGAGAATCCTGAACGTACACGGCTAACCAAGTGCCAAAGCCACCAGGGGTTCCATGCAAATGCTCAATGTCAATGTTCTCAAAGGTGATGTTGCTAGCTGTCTCGGAGCCAAATTCGTGGTGAATGCCAATGCCTACTCCGCCGTCATAGACAACGCTGTTCTGGAAGGTTACGTTGTCTTGAACCTCCCAGACACCCTGACCAATCTTGTAGCCAAAGCACGTGGTCCAAGCGATACAGTTGTCGAAAAGGATGTCATACTGCGGCTTTGGAGAATATGGGTAAGGCACAGTTGTGCCCACCTTGTATGGCCACGTCTTGGCCGAAAAGCTGTCATCGTTGGCGATTGCAATTGCGCGCCTCACCGTCACTCGCTGAGACTCGACCACGTCGACTCCATCGTTTTGGGTAACGTCATGGCGGTCAAGAATTTTCAAATTGGTCAAGAGGGCATCGTGGACTTGAATAGGGGTCACCGCCCAGAAGCTGCTGTCTCGCACTATAATACCATCGCATTCAAAGTTCTTGGTACCCACGGGGACGAGCAGGTCTGCCATGAATTTGTTTTTGCGAGTATTGTAGCCATTGCCGTCAATGGTGCCGCGGCCGTAGACTTTGATGTCTGTGGAACCGAACTCGGTTTGAATCCACCATGTACCGGGTCCAATGTCTGACTTGGAGTAAAGAGTCTTGTAGTCAGATGGGTTACCAGTAAAGCGCAACACCGAACCGCCAGCAAGATATAAAGAAGTCTGGTTGCGAATGAGGAGGTTGCCGATTTGGTAAAGTCCAGGAGGCACATAGACTGTGCTACCGGGTTTTTTAGACGCAGCATCGATGGCATCTTGGATACCTTTGGTCACTGATTTACCACTGTCGTCCGCGTTGTAGTCCAGGACATTGTAAACGCCATCGGCCGAAGGATCGGGCACATCTACCTCGGCAGGGTCGACCATGATAACAAACTCTTTCTCGTCATTGATCTTCACAATCAGGTATTGCGCTTCTGTCAGCGAGAACACCAATTCCTTTCCCTGTTTGGTGGCCTCGATAGACAGATTGCGCGGCGAAATATAGTACGTGTCGACCGACTTTTGGTCTGTGACCGCAATGCGGAATTCGGTGGGATATCCTTCGTCCATGGAAAGATGGACATAGTCAAACCCAGCATAGCTGACAGTGTACATGTCCGTGCCATTCACTTTCAATGAAAAGTGTGCCGACTTGTTATAGATTGATGGGCGTGGGTAGCTAACAGCGCCGGCCGAGACGAAGCCCACCACCATCGCCATCAAGGCGATAATGGGTTTGAAAAACATAATTGCTGCTGTCGGATTGAGGAAACTGCTTGGACGTTTTTTTTCCCATGTACTTATGCTGCATTTATAGTAACTTCTTTTTGAATTCGTCTTTCTAAATGTTCTTTCTGCCGATCTCTTGGGCTGACCCATAAAACACAATCCGGGGGCCGCGAAAGTGACATTTGGAGCATAGCACAAGGGGCTAAAGCCAACAATTCTAGATCAATTAATTATCGGCCAATTATTTTTAAATAATCCATATAATTAACGATCCCGTATCCCGCAGGCATCCCGCAAGCATCCCGCAGAGATCTGGGAAAGGTATGGTCTCGTTGATCAGCAAGTCGCCGCATGTTACTATAAAAAGCCAAGGGGCATACATTTTTAGAATTATGCCCAGTGTTTAAAGTTTCTTAGCTTTCTCGGAAGCCTTTCCTAGTGGGATGTGTTCTACTTATTTTTAGACTTGGTAGAGTTACATAGGTAACTCAGGATCTGCTCGGTGCTAGGAGAGATAGTAATTCTTTATCACTTCATTAAGAGCCCTGGTCTATGGCATTCAAATCGCTTCGTGCACGGCAAAGTATGTCTATCATCTCCGAACCGAGATGCGCATTTGGTGTCTTCCAGCGTCCGCCATCAGGAAAGACAATCCGGCGTAACCGGTTAACGCAGGAGATCATAGGCTGATAGTACAGAGTGAAATTCTCCTCTGCAATTCTAAGGAAATCCTCTTCATCAACTATAACCCCTTTCTTCTCATTGGCCAGTTTCTCTGTGTTGACATAATTCCACTCCTCAAAGCCCTCGACAATCCTTCCCTTCCCCGGCGACTCGAAGTGAATGCATATCCAAAAAAGCACCCAGAAAAATGATTCGAGATCGTGCATGAAGGAATGCTTTTCGCCGTATAGCACACCAAAGCCATGAATGCCCAGGTGCCGGTCCTACCTCGGACTCCGGAGAAACCATCCCGTTTCACCCTGATTGCGAGGTCAAGATCGACCAAAAAAGCCCGCCAGGAAGGGTTATCATCGTCTTCGTTCACCAGTAGGTTCCGCGGGGAGATATCACATTGGATCATCCCGGCGTTTTGATAGAGGGAATCATACCCTTTGATACATCCCTACAGTCCAGCAAGTAGGGCCACCCTTGAGCTACTCTCGTAGATTGGCTTCCCATAGTCCCGGACAGTTACACGGCGGTGCACTCGATTTAGTGGGGTGCTGTTTGCGCCGGATTTGGTAGAAGAGCACTGGGTACGTTTACTGGGAGGAGGAGGAAGCAGGATATCCACACAGTCAGAAGACCTTTTCTGTCCAGAAGCACTATTTTGGTCCTTTCGCCCTAGGAGCGACCTGTTCCGGCTTGTGGTTGGCTTCACGCTACCCTGTCCGGATTTCAGTATCGGAATGCTTAGGTCTCTTCGAATACTCAAAATTTTATCGATCTTGCCGTCGATACGAACGGTCTCATGGTGGTAGTACCTAGCAAAATTGGTGACGCCACTCTCTGCTGCTTCGCGCAAAAGCTCCCCTTCATCATCACGCTCTGGATACTGCCATGAGTCCTTGGCCACCAGCGGGGTTCGTGGGTCATCCTCGCGATGTACCTTCCAACAAGTTGTGGCTTGACCGGCAATACAGCGCGCCCGCCCAATTACGCCATCAATAACAAGTCTTTCCTTTCCACCATCTTTCTCAATCTCAATGTAACGTTGGCCTCCAATAGTGATGATGGTGGGGTCAAATCCAAGCTGTTCCGGGCTCATCAGGAGGAACCCAAGAATGATGGTTATGAATCGGAGACCATCTATGTTGATATCAAAGCTCTCCGATGCTATCCCTCCCATGCGGTCGAATTCCCACAGGCGGAGGAATGGCCCGCAGAGAGTGAGCCCCAAAACAAAACGATGTGAGTCCTGAGCAGCCAGGGTATCTCTCGCATACCTTCCCAAGTCAAGCCACACTCTTGAAAGGTTGTCATATTTTGGATCGTTCTTGAGTTCTCCTGGTACGAGAATCTGGGACCGGCGGCCCCTGGAGTTTTTGGTGGAACCCGGATCATTGACAAAGCTTCGCCATATTGAAACGTTGTGATTTCTGATTTTTTTAGCCAGGGAAGCCATCAGATTACAGGAAGAAGAGATAATCCGGTCAAAAAAATATATAGTAGGGGTCGCACGCGAGGAGCGAAGCTCGTCCAAGGCGGCGTCGGCGGTAAGGTACAATCTTTGAAGTAGCGCTCAGTCCACCTATTATTTTTTATCTTGCCGCTTTATTCGTTTAATATTATATATTATTTAAATGGATTTTATTTTCAGAAGCTCTTTAATAAAGATATTATATAAATATATTTATATGATTTCTGGACTTTTCGATGCGCTAGCTTATATCTTTTTGAATTACTAGTATTAAAAGGCTCTAAAGACTTGGTATAAGGTATAGCTCAATACTTTATGGTAGTAGGATTAGGAGAATGGAATCAGAGGATAGAGTGGGAAGCCCACTAATAAATTGGAAGAAAGGATTGATCACTTTTCGTTGTGGTTAAAGAAAAAAAAGGAAGAATACATATCAAAACGGGTAAACCGTAAGAAAATCTCCAAGATGCATGCACTAGAACGGGAAAGTCGCATGTGTAACCACGGAAAGAGAACTAATTCCGATAGAAATGTCTTCTTAATGCGGGGATGCTATCAAGATGCACGAGACTTGCTAGAGTCCAAAACATACGCCCTGTGTCATTTCCGCTGCAGTCTACACCCACTAGTTTGACACACTGCGACATCTGGAGAAATAAATAGAAAAGCATCGAAACAGACAGAATGAAACTTTCAAGATAAGACATGACGCGTCATCAAGAACATGGTAAAGCCAAAGATCTGTTTCGTAACGAAAATACAGCACCACACCAGTCGACACACACACACACACAAGCATTAAAAAAGAAAAGGGAGACAAAAAACCCCCTGTCAGCCGACCTCGCCTCAGCTCTATATCTTTGACGCCATGACGCCATGATGCAAGTGTCGCACAAACTTAATCGTCTTAGCGGCATCACCAGCCACAGTGGTATGCAGAGCAACAGAGGCAGCTGAACCGAAGATCGGGGATGCGCGTCTAGTGCTTGTTGGTAACTACGTAGTTGTTTGTAGACTTTTTTACGTACATTTATTTTCTTAACTGCGCCTGATGTCGTTTGCTTATCATTTCAGCGTTGTTTTGGAATATATACAAACCTCTACTAAACTTTTTGATGGTTTTCATTTAACAAATGTAGGGGAAGAATGCACCCCTGGGTAAATCAATACTGCCAGTGAAGTACTAGTAATATTAATAGCGAGTAGCTGAATTTACATTTCAAAACATCTGGTATTGTGTTACAACAACAATAAACAAATTTGATGAAAACAAACAAATTTGATGAATCATATATATTTCCCCAAGAGGACCCCGAATTGTTAGTATGACTCACTATCTAATCGAATACAGTACAATTGATTTTTTTTTCATGTGCGGGGTAACTGAATATGCAAGAACCCGCACAGTAGCAGCAAACCACCATCTAATCAAGTGATCCAATTCAGAGACGAATAAGTGTGAGTCATTGTCTTCAGGCCAGTTATCGATAACAGATAACAACAATAATGTACTAAACTGCTAGGTGGTAGTTACGTTGTGGGTACATGTATGTATTACAGCGAACTTTCACCATGTAACTGGCATAGTGGAAATACATATGCAACTAATAGAGAGAAAAAAACCCTACAAGAGGAACAACTACACAAGTGACTCATTTTCAACCATGTCGGGATACAAAAGAGGAATAAATCGTGCATTGAAGTCTGACAAGGGTGGTGGGCCAGGCCAGTGGAGGCTGTGTATTCATAGTACACTAAATTCAAAAGTAGTTTAGTTTGGTGGATACGTAATCACGACTAACGGGGAGACTAACCGTAAAAGGCTAGTGTATTGGCTATGCATATGGGGCTGGCCACTTTTAGCGTCAATTGTTAGTTCGAGGCTGATTCGGGTGGAGTTACAATGCAGAGGACTACTACTTCGGAGATTGCTATGACGATGAAAATAGAAAGTAGTTTTGACGATTGTGCATGTATTGTTGCTACACTAAATACATAAACAAAAAGTACAGGAGTAAATAGATTGAATCATGAAGAACGTTTCAACGTAAACAAACGTAAATCGAAGCAGTGTTGTGGTTGGACGGCACGGGCCGTTGTAGTCACACATCGGCCAATGGGAACAAAGGAAATGAGGTAGTGGTAGTACGTATATGCATGCATACAGAACTCTCTATAACCGCAGGGGATGAAGCAATTAAGCAGTCGACGATCAGGTAATAGATATACGTGTATATCAGGGAGGACGTCTCGGCGTTTTTGCATTGGTTTGTCAGTTCTGATCAAACCAGCCGTAGACAGTCGACGACGAGCCACAGTGCGAGTTGCTATCGCATGTAGCTGGGACCGATCGGAGGAGCACCAATGATCAAGGGTGACAGTAAGGTTCAAAAGAAAAACCATGTCTAGGGCGTATAAAGAATAGCTTGTAAAAACGGTCGAATGGATTCATTCACCGACGCACACGGACGTATTGGCGGCGCTCCTGACGGTCAGCGCGGTCGGTTTCGTAGAGAGAGCCACGGTTGGGAGACGATCGAGGGTAGACAATGACGCGGCGGCGAGTGCGCGGGGCACGCTCGATGATCTCAGTGACGGGCTCGGTGGTCGAGGGGCGTCGGGCCTCAACCAGGTAGTTCTGGTCGTAGCTGATGACGGGTCGGTCACGGTTGTGTAGACGCAAGCCTTCTTCGATGGCGAGCAAAAGACGACGCGATGCCTTGAAGCCGCGCGGGATGCGCACCAGCATCACCTCGTCACGCTCCTTGTCGACAGCAGAGAAGGCCTTGCCGTCCCTGCTGAAAACGTAGTTGGCAACGTCACTGGCGTACTGCAGGCCACGCTCACACAGAGAGCGGCCTTCGCGGAAGGTGTCGAGCGCATCTACGCAGCGCGAGCACTTGCTGGCGTGGCCTTCATATTCAGATAGCACAAAAGTCTCGTCGTCAGCGAGATCACGCACGCGCGTGACGGGATCGTCGTGGCCGAGAAAAGGCATGGTGGGCGAGCGTTGAGGAGGACGGTAGTCGTAGAACGAGTCGCTACGAGGGCGAGTGGATATGGTCAAGTCCAAGAGAGAGCGTCTTGGGCTATGAGAGGGCGACAGCTTGGCGGTGTTTGTGGAAGCTGTTGAGAAGAGAAGTAGGAAGATGATATAGTAGGGTTGACGTAGAGTAGTGTAAAGGAGAAGAAGACTGAATGTGAAAGTCGAGGGGGATCAGCAGATTTATATGACTTTCAGGTGGAATGACCAGATGGTGTATAGAACAAAATGATAGAGGAGGGGGGGGTGAGGATGCTCTTTAAAGCTCCGGCCTATGATACATGCAGGCGGTGGAGGGCCCCAGGCAACACTTAGTCTGGTACTGTAACGGTACGATACGAACGGATACGGGGCTCAGCAGGACTTAATCGAAGCCTAAAGAGAGAGCGCACGCGCCACATTCCCGCGCGCTAGTCCTGTTACGGGCTGGCACATGGCGCTGACTCGCTGACAGCTGCTCATGTGCTCCACTATGGCCCGAAACGGTATAGTTGATGTGGCTTTCGTCTTCGTATTTCGGGGGAGGCTGTGGCTTCTATTTTCTGCTAATTTCTCACTCTGTGGCTGGTCCATTATCATCTACTAATCTTCTATTTTATACGGAGTTTTAAGTACTCTAAATTTTAGTATACGAACGCAATCATGCACTCATAAGCTTCCAAAATGCCTCTGCTGTAATTTTGCAGCCTGTATTCTGTATTCCGTATTCCCCATACCATCAATTCATGTTGGTTCTTGCCCTCCATCTATTTGCCGACTCTGGCGACTGCTGAGACGGTCGTCCATGCAGGAGCTTGCATAGAAATCTAAATATGGCGGCATTTGTTTCATGACCATATAATTTCCCTGAGGGCATTCGGGGTGGGTGGGGACCTGATAACAGCCACCGGCCAATCAGGGCTTTTCAGCCTCACGGGGCTTGGAGCGTCACAAGCGAAGTTGGTGCGACTCCGCCTCGAATCCTACGAACACCTGCCAGGAACAAGTGGGAAAACCAGCTTGGTTGGACCAAAACCGCCTGTTCACGATGCATCGCGCCATGTCAACCTGCATAGACGCCCGTCCATCGGAGAAATTTCCCACACTACGAATGCAAGATGCTCGACATTAAACGTGTCAGAATTAGCCGCCCGCGCCCCTGCACTAGGGAAAAGCAGCTCTCTCGTCCTATGGATCTCCAGACGCCGCATATAGAAAACACCTCCTTGATCAAACCTCTCTAAAGAATCGTTTCGTCTTGTTCGCTCTGGCGGCTATGCAGCCTGTTTCGATCACGACCAGCCTACCGATCCGGAGGGGCAGCATCTCGTGAAACGGTCTGCCACTCGGGCCTTCTGACTGAAAATAGAACACCCGTTTCTAATTTTGTTTATGTTGCGATTGAATTGAACACAGAGCACAGAGCACTCCATATGGAGCACGTAGTATTTACTCGACAATCACTGGGGACAAGTGCTGCTGATCCGTTTCTATAATTAGCCCCGGGGGACGTGATCGCGCCACGAGATTGCGCTCGCTCATTTCGGCCGAAGAATAATAATAACGTCGTCCGGATTATTCACAAGACGAAGAAAAACAAAATATTATTTAAAAATCCTTCATTATCGCACTGTGGCTTTGGTGTTTCTGTGGCTGTTGTGGCTGTTGGGCTGTTGGAGTTTTGGCTGGTGATACGAGTCGCTGACGCGATCCATGCGCCCGTTCAGCTGGTGTCTGCCAGCTGAGCTGTAAGCAACTGGTCTGATGACGTAGGGAGGCTCTTTTCTTTACAAGATTACAGAGCAGCAAGTATCAGATATTCAGAACAGTCTTGACTAGTATGTAGGATTTATCTATAGCATATGTTAGTCAATAAGTATATTGATTCCACTATAACGAGGGTGATGGCGGAGTTTTCTATGCTAATGTCATCACTATATTCTTGGCGGTAGTATGGATTCCAAGGAGATGGCTTTGGAATCTGGCAAGATTTGCAAACATTGGCTTGCAATTACTTTCTACATGAACATAGAGTTAAAACCATACCGTATGATCCCATGGTGGACAATTTTATATCTGTTTAGCCAATGGAATATATTCGGATGTCGGATATAGAGTTCCTTCATAAGCACCCTTTTTAAGAATTACATGTACCGTTGGCAGTAAACTTAGTCTTGGAATTTGTTGTAGATCATATTACATATTCTATCAATTGATGTCAATTGATTTGTTAATTGTCAAACGTCAAATGTCCTCGTTTTCAGCCGCCCCCACCTTCGCCCCTCTTGTGTGGCTTTGTCGCTATAACTATTCATTTATAGCCTGACAGGGGCAGTCAGAATTTTCTTTGCGTTATTATTATTATTAATGTTCTTTTTATACTAGTAATGTTTGGTTGTGTGGCGCATTCAGTTCAGCTGGAGTCCGCCAGGCGTCATCCTACGAGTCTACACCAGACTAGCGACAAATTAGCCCTAGTCTTGCTCCAGATGTTGAGTCAGCCTTGCTGAAGAACTGCTGCCTGTAAGTCACAACCATAATACATAATCAATCTGCCTTATTTGTCGAGGTCACGGGCCGATGAGGAGATTTTCGTTGGTCGTTTCTAATCTGTCCTCTCAAACGTCTTGACAAATCCAATCATCGGTGGACTTTTTGCCGATCCACTTCTCTCTCTGACTGGACGTCGTCATGGACAGAATTTTTTTTTTCATGCCACTTGGCTCTTTTGCTTTTTTGTAAGGGTGGTCTTTTATCACTCACCTGATTGCTTGATCTTGCGCGGCTGCCTTGTAGCGTTTCATATGTGCCAGTCTCGTCTCGTCTGATGGTATCGTACCTGTCATGACCAGACACGCCAAAATACCATCTCCCTCCCCCACCCACCATGATGAGAGAGAGGGGAAGAAAATGCCTCTGGTATCTTCTCCGTTCTTCCCGTTCTTTCTCCTCTCTTCTTGGAAGTGACTCCGGAGGTTGATTCCTAATCCTGACTCTTGAGTGAGTCCGTCCCCGCTCTGCCTCGGACGATCACGGGTCTTGGATATCAATTGATACACCGGATCGGACTTGGTTGCGCCGCTTTTTGCTTCTTTTTGGATATTGTTTCGTGTCTTTTGCTTTCTTGTCTTTCTTGCCACTCGTCCATCGTTCCGGTTTGAGGCATTTGGAAATTCATCCGAGGCTGGCTATGATCATCCACGGGTTACATCATTCAGTCCCCTCACCCCCTCTCCTAGTATGCCTTGTAGTCTCTGTTTGTCGTCTTTGATACTTGTAACATGCCTTTGTCAAAGTTAGCCTTGGCAGTAACCATCTTATGAGGCAAAAGTGCAACCTTAGTCCCTATATCCATCCCTAGTCCACCTAAGCCTGATATGCCATACACACAAACATATACACAGAAATATCCACTGTATAAAAAAATTCAAAGACCATCACTCTGAGAGATGTCGTCTATTATAACTTTCCGCCCTCTCCACTCTTTGTTATGCGTTGGCTTCACCGCTGCACTGCTGAGCCTTGCCCCCACAATCCGCGCTTCACCTTATGCACGCCATATGGAGCCACGGTACAGCTTATTCTTCGCATCCTGCCACCTCACCCAAGTGGATCTGCTGCATAATTCCTAAATGAACCCGCATGGTCATTTAAAATCCAGCTGGGCAAAATTAAGGAAGTGTGGGAAACATTAAAATATAAAAATAATGTCAAAACCATACCCACCCGAAGACCTTCCCGAGGCCACAATCGAGTCCATCATCGCACACATCAAGGACTACCAAGCCAACCACGGCTCATTGATCAAAGTCATCGGCTCGGAAACAGAACACAGCGTGCGATTGCATCCAGTTGGGGTCAGCGTGTTTCCGACACTGTTTCCACAAAAATTGTTTGATGAGGCGGTCGAGTTGCAAAGGATATATGACGAGTTGTACAGCAAAGTGGCAGAGGATGTGCAGTGGTTACAGGAAGTTACGAGTCCGCTAAGAGATAAAGAGTCGTTGATTGATGCTCTGTGGACGGTGTATGAGGAAGTGCAGAAACGGAGAGGAGATGGATCTGCTCAGTTTCCGGTCCAGAATGTGTCTGGCGGTGTCTTTCGGTCTGATTATATGCTCCATTGGCAGGATGACGACGTAGACGAAGATGAAGCCAACAACAACAACAACAACAACAACAACAACAAAAATAGAGAAGGGGAAAACGACGGCCTGCACTGGATGAACAAAGTCACCCTCAAACAAGTTGAATTCAACTCATACTCATGCGCCGGCGGCGTCCACGCAAACAAAGTCGCTGATATGCACCGCTTCCTCGTTCGCAGACACGTATACCACGACTTCCCACTCGGCGAAGATGACATGAACCTGCAATCCACACGCGAAAATCCTATTCGGCAAGACTCGCTACCCAAAAACAAGACGATTGACAAAATCGCATACATGCTAGCCGCGGCGCTCACAGAGTACCGGTCATCATCATCATCCTCCTCCTCCTCCTCCTCCTCCTCCTCCTCCTACAGGCAACCCACTGCCGTACTGATGGTCGTGCAGCCGCACAACTTCAACACCACAGACGAAAGACCAATCGAATACGCGCTGTGGAACTGGGAAGACGGAGGCTCGCCCATCCCGACATACCGCGTCGAGTGGCAGGATGTCTTGCAATACACCACTCTGACCGAGACAGGCCAGCTACTCTTCCACCCAGAAGAAGCACACGGAAAATCCATCGAGATCGGCGTTGTCTACCATCGCGCGGGCTACGAGCCCAAGGAGTATTCCGGCGACCACGGCATCGAAACGCGGATCCGACTCGAGCTCTCGCGCGCTATCAAGTTCCCATCTGTCCTGGGCCATATCACCACTACTAAGAAAGTCCAGCAAGCACTGGCTGCTCCAGGAGGAGTGCTAGAGCGCTGGCTTACGCCCGAAAGCGCACACAAGATTCGACAGACATTTGTCAAATTGTATCCATTGGACGACGGCACACCGGCCGGTGCCAAGGGCGTTGAGCTCGCGACTAATAACGTCTCGGCAGTAGACTACATACTCAAACCGTCGCTAGAAGGTGGAGGGCACAATCTCTATGGAGATGATATACCGGATTTCTTAAACACTATTCCCCGCTCGGAATGGTCGGCATACGTGCTGATGGAGAGGATTTGCTCGCCACCGGGCGTGTTCAATGTGCTAATGTCCTCCGAAGGCATCGTCGCCGGTGATGTCGTGTCAGAGCTGGGAATTTTTGGCACTTGTCTCTGGAGGTCCGTCCCTAATGAGGGTGGTCGTCGGCCTACATGCGAAATGATCAAGAATAAAGTTGGCGGGTGGTCGTTCAAGACCAAAGACGCTTTTGTGGACGAGATGAGTGTTGTCAAAGGGTTTGGATACTTTGATACACCGTGTTTGGTTGATCAATAGCTGACTTTCTCTGTTTCCCTTTTCTTCAAATATTGGGTTAAATATTGATACCAGACGATAATTCTTATGAACCATTTCAATAGCGGTGCTATTAATATTTTGTATAATGGAAATATATTTAACAAAATCAAAAATATAATGTGGTATACCCAACGCCCATGCAACTGTTGTATGACATGTATGGCTACCCTCAAAAACGCCTGTCCAATGTAGAATAATCATTTAAAATACATAGCTCAAAAATTCCTGCCCCTTTACGGCAGTGGCAATATGCCATGGTAGCGTGTTGTGCTGTACGGCTAATGTGCCTTTGGCTCGGGCGAGAGTCGCCAGATCTCGGTAGCTGCTCAGGGCCTCTCTAAGCACAGCTTCATATGCCCCAGAGGGTCTCGAGGTGTGGACCAGGTTCACAGACATGGCTGCAACTCCTTGGCTGTCATTGACGCCTTTTCGGCGTAGTAGGTACCCGCTGATAAGGGCTGGTCTGTATTCTGTTATATAGGTCGAGTTGTTAAGACGGTGTGATAGGACCACTGCCCAAGACTCGTCATGTGCATCAATAAGCACCGCATCTGCATCAGGTTCAACATAAGCTGAGAGCTCTGTTGGGGTCACGGCATTCATCGGTCCCTGACCACCACTTGCTGGGGTCCCAACCCCAAATTGGTCTGGCGATGAGACTCCGCCGTATGGTGTAGTCACCGGGGTTGACGCTGGGTTGATCATGTTGGCTGAAATTGGCGCTGCTGGAAGTTCCAAATGTAGCCCAGGTGCGACATTGACGCTGAAAAGCGTCAGTTCGACTGGCATCGCCTTGGATTGATTGTAGCGTGCAGCAAGTCCATTCCACGCTGGCAAAAAGATTAGCTCCAAGTACTACTTTTTACTTTATAGATCTAGACATACCTTCAGCCTCTTCTTGGTCAATCGGCTCCGTCCTTACAAGAAAGACCTTTGATCTGGTTTGTGTTCGCTCCATGATATCTTTCGTAGTTTCCCATATCTCTTGCCGTACTTCTGACAGAGTTCGGTTGACATTTGAACCTCGAGCTCGCAGACAGTACGACATCAATATTTGAAAAGAACCTGAGCTGTCAGACCATGCCGCGCTAATCCAGCGCTGATCAACACTTCGTGAGATTGCTAAATGAAGGCACCGGCCTTCTTGAAAAGGAGAAACGCGCTCCGAGGTAACTCTAAAGGGAAGGCTCTTTGGAGCAGCCTCTGCGAGAACGATTGGAGGTGCATACCCTGTAATGCCACTACTGGCATCCTTCGGTGGGCATCGACCATAGACTTCCAGAGCCAGATTGAGATATTGCCACTGCGTGGGCACTGCTATCGATGTTGGAGAATACACGAAACTCATCGGAATAATCTGCAAAACAAGTTCATTCATCTGGCTCTTTGCATAGTTCCGATCAACATCGCCGATGTACTTGTGAAAAAGATGCAAAAATGCAGCAGAAATGTCGGCAAAGGCTGCTCCATGTGTAAAAGGATTGACAACATAGATGACAAAATTCTCCTTGGCAGAAGGGGCTTTGGACAACGCGGCTCCTAGGACCAATTAGAAAAATCATTACATCTCAAAAAAAAAAAAAAGAAAAAGCAGCATACCAAGATTTTCGCACAGATTTTTCAACGACTGCATTGTCCGCACATATGCCCCATCTCCTTTTGCGATACTCCAAGCCCCTAAACCATTTTCAAACGTCTTATGTCGATCTCCTCTAACATGCTGACCAAAACTGCAACTGGAATAAACGAGTCCCAAGCGTGTCATAAAGGCATCGGCACCTTCTGTTGCGAAATGTGGGTATATGCAATAAGCAGAAATGTCTTTTGGTCCGTTGGCAGGTTCCAACCCAAAGGTTTCCCAAAACGACATAGACGAGGGAAGAACATCTAAATAATCCTTTCCACGGTGCACATGTAGATGAGGAAGCGAAATCTTGTTAATCGATCCTTTGGCATCTTTACGTTGCATATTTGGCCGAGCTGAAGGCGTCTCCATTGTCATTTGCATGTTGTCGTGCAGAGAAACCAGTGTCTTAAAATCCAGTCTTTCATTTTCTCCTAGGATGGGGGTATCATCTAAAGGTGTGTGAAGTGGGACCGTGTCGTTTTCGAGGTCTGGAGTTGTTTTCCAGCCATCAATTCTATGAGAAAGTGATGACTGAGCAAGCTGATCCACCATAAGCTGTGCCAATTGGACATGGTCCTCTCTTCGAATCAAGACGGGAGAATACTGGTTCTGTTTAAAGGCAAAGTAGCCAGCCAGCGACCAGTCAGTGATGACAGAGAAAAAGTTCCCTAAGAACACGCAATAGTCTTCTCTTGTCAAGTTGGTGTCCATTTCAGACGCAATAGATAGTCTTTCTAACGAAGATGTTGTGGATCGCTCTGCTTCGGAAAGTGGACGTTTTCGTTTCAGGTTGGTCAGTCGAGCCGGCGACGACTCTCTTTCGTAGTCGTCATCGCTAGAATCAAAACTTGTTTCACTGCTGGAAACAGATGCTGAGCGTGGAATTCGTGTCGCCGAAGGGGACTGCTGTGTCCCATTCGGGCGTTCGGAATGATGAGAAGGGATTGGCTTGCGGCCCCGAGGAAATCCCACTTTTGGAATCTCGGATGCGAGATTTGCTGTTGGGTTTTCGTTTTTCTGGGCCGCGAAAAAGAAATGGCCGGAGTTAGAATATTTCTGATCGGACATAGTAAGTCCTTGTTGGAAAGAGATCGAATCGTAAAGACTTTGCTTTTTGTCGGCATCAAGATCGATACGTTTGGAATCTTTCCCCGCTTCTGTTGTGTCTGTGTCTGCCGTTGAAAATAGAAGTTTCTTCACTTCGACTGGACTGAGAGGAGGGCTCATGGCTTGTTCCGGAAGAGTCCAATATTTGCCAGGGGAAGCAGCAGTAGCAATATTTTGGTGTTCATTTGCTTCAATTTTTTCGACGTTCAAGACAGACTCGGGCACCTGGTCACTCTGTGGGTCTGACTTTATAGGGGGCTGCATAACGCCCTCATCTTGGGGTTTGTCTATAGAAATAACTGCATGCGGAGTTTGAATGTCGGCTGCTTCTAGTTGCGGTTGCTGTGGTGTTTCGTGGGCAGGTTCAGCGACAGGTTTGTCCATATCGAAGTCATCGATCTCAGGATCATCAAAAAAGTTGAAATCATCATCCGTAATTCCTTTTGGTCCAAAATCTTTGTCATTTATATCCCCAAACAAATCTTCGTCACCGGTAGTATCGTAAAGACCGCTTGCAATCTCCGCTTCGCTTTTAACTCGGGCGGCCGTTGCATCACCCAGGTTCCTAGCCATCTGCACCCCTCGCCTTGGAAATGCGCCATCTCCTGGGGCATGTGACATATTAATGTCATGTCCATCGGACCCAAACGCCTCAGAAGCCGTTTGATTCATGGCCGATGCGAGAGCGCCATCTGGTGGCGTAGGGTACACTGTACTGGCGCTTTGAAGGTCTGGGTATTGAGCCACCCTAGCAAGACTCTCGATCGGTTCGGAAAAATCAATCCTAGGCGTTGATGAATCTTTGTTCTGCGGCGTCTGCTGCATATGTGAGGTGCTAGGTACGGGCTTTCCCTGTCGGGCACTAGCAGTCCCGATCCAATTTTGAGCAAAATTCACGGGGTCATCGCAATCGGTAACGAGAGGATCGAGATCATCGATCAAGGATGCAGAGGTGAGCTTAGCCCTCCTAAAGCAAAATCTGGATGGCCAAAGAATTCGTTTGAGAGGAGACACCGTTTGAACATCGTCCACTTGACGCAAGTAATCAGCTGCAAACCGTGCATAAAATGGTTCCGACACTTCCACTTCAACCCAATGTTCTTCCTCCGACGAATTGACCGACATACCAACATCTCTCATCCATTCGACAACCGTGTCTTTCCAAATCTTTTGCCTGGCCTCCACGAATTGACGGGTAGTACCATCGTTCTTTTGCCTCTCCGCAAAAACATTAGATTCTTCAGCATTAAAAGTTATTAACCGAGCGACTGTCCCATTCGGGGCGAGCCAGATATCTGTGTTGGGTCTCACGTCGGCTGGGTTTACTTCTGTAAGGTCATATCCACCTAGCCGCGAGATCCCTTCTTGGTAGGCGGTATGCAGAGAGATGATGACCTTTCCGGTCAAAGAAAGTTCTATTCGTAGAGTAGTCAAAGCAGGAAGCGTGTCTGCGTTGCCATCGGCTATTGCCAGACCGCCGAAAAAGCTCGGTTCAATTGGCGTAAATAATGTCCGAGCGCCCAATGGGATCGCATCAAGACGACGCACAAGTTGCAGACTGACGAGTCCCGCAACGGCAGATACAAATGATGCATAGAGAACAGTAGAATTTGTCCGACCGGAAGTTGAAGACGGGTCGGCAGATAGAGACCTAATGAGGTCAGTAGCCGTTATACTACCTGAAGCAGAGACTGTTGAAATTGTCAGCAAACTTGGGCAGACATCTTGGATTAGCGCGAGATACTTGCCCTTGAGCGAAGTGCTTCCAATAAGTAACTTTTCCGGGTCTTTTAAGTCTTGGTTTGGCGATTCCTGGGCAAGCGAATCCACACATTCAAAACCTGGGGTAGAAGAGAATATCCATAGACCAAGCCGTCTAGGATAGTATGAGACTAGACAGCCAAGGTTTCTCAGTTTGATCTCTAGGTCCTTGAGTCTGCTCAGGAGCTTTAAAATGCTGTAGCCGTTGCTTGCGACAGTTTCCGAAGCCTGAGTGCTGATGTTGGTCTCTTCATTGTAGATTCTCCAGTATATCACAGAAAAGCCATTCTGCGCAAAAGTTCAGCCCCGGCACAAATCCTGACATGTTAAAAAAATGTGATACTCACAATAACACTGATATTAGTGATGGCGTCACCTGGAAATTCCATCATCACAATGACAAAGGCTCTCCGGCCGGACGATCAAGGCCGTTCACCAACGAAATAAAAAAGAAACCGGACTCTACTTGTGCACGTGGTTTCATTTCCACGGGCGCATTTGTTGCAGGCCTTGAGACATGAGGGAAACAGGGTAGAAAACTGTGCTGTTGCCACATCGATATCAAGGCCGAGATCAGGAGCCTCTACCGAGCGTCTCCATGCCGGAGGAACATCAGCTTCTGAATCAGTGGACGGAACGAGGGGATAAGAAGAGCCGAAATGCAGTTTCTAGTAGAAAAAAATGATAAAGGCGATGAAAAATATGCCCAGACTGAAACAACAGGACCGCGCAGGGTTGTTTTTATGTCCTGTCGACGCCGCCAAATTATTATTGATGTTGCCCCGGGGCAAGAACGCGCCCAATCAGCTCCGGCGGGATTCGGTGGACGAAGGTGTGGAGAGGCCGAGTCACGTGGAGGGGAAGCCATGCCGATTGCCGTTAGTGCTGCTCCGGTTTTTTTCTCTCTAGTTTCTGGTTATCTCCGAACTTTTTTTTTTTTTGGAGAAGCTTTAGAAACAGAGAATTTTTTTTCTTATCCTGATCAGCATCCGATGGGAGGAGGTCCGGGTCGTCAAAAATGAAACTCTCAACTCAGTCATCTGTTCCGGTCTATACGATTTCAGGCTCCTCGACAGCCCGGCCACTTCCAGAATGGCTTGCCAGGCGGAGGAAGCGCAGTCTGAAGAACGACCCAGAATACGCCAACAGGGTCGAGCTGCTGCAAGATTTTGAATTCGAAGAAGCTAGCCAATGTATTCGCGTCAGTGAGGATGGCCAATGGGTTATGAGCACAGGTAATTTGTTCTTCACTTTTTTTTTCATAAAAAAGAAAAAATCTTCATGTGCTAAGCTTGCCTATTACAGGTACATACAAACCGCAAATGCACACCCATTATTTGCCACATCTGTCGCTCTCTTTCGCCCGCCACACCATATCGCTCAATACGACGTTTCTTTTGCTGTCTTCCGATTACTCGAAGTCATTGCATCTGCAGGCAGATCGATCCCTCGAGTTCCACACCCCCCAAGGATGTCACTATACAATGCGACTACCCCGCTACGGTCGCGATCTCGTTTACGACCGACAGTCGACCGAAGCTCTTGTCCCAGCAGTGGGAGTCAATCAAGATGGCAGCGGTGAGGTGTTCCGCCTGAATTTAGAAGCAGGTCGATACTTGCGCAGCTTTGAAGTTGACGTGGGCGGAGACGATTTTCACTCTACCGGCGGCGGTACTTTGCAAGGCGGCATTAATACAGGATCGGTTAATACGGGTACTATTGCTGAAGAGAGTCACAACCTTCTCGCTTTTGGCACTTCGATTGGCACTGTTGAACTGTGGGACTCGAGAGCTCGAGGCCGCGCGGGGATTTTGCTGCCACCGTCACAGTCCCAGCCGGGAGAGATGCGACACGAGATTACTGCTTTGGAATTCGACAGATCGGGCTTGAATCTGGTGACGGGGTCTTCCAATGGGCTCATGCACCTGTACGATCTACGATCCCCCGTGCCGTATCTCAAGAAGGACCAGGGCTATGGCTATCCGATCCACACGTTGAAGTTTCTCAACCCATCTTCGCGAACACGCGAGCAAACACTGGAACCAAAAATACTTTCTTCGGATAAGAGAATTATCAAGATCTGGGACCCTCGGAACGGAGCCCCGTGGACCTCGGTCGAACCGGCCGTGGACATTAACAGTGTTGCGTGGTGCCAGGATAGCGGTATGATATTGACAGCAAACGAGGGAAGGCAACAGCATGCCTTTTTCGTTCCCCAGCTTGGCCCAGCTCCCAAATGGTGCTCGTTCCTGGACAACCTTGTGGAAGAAATGGCCGAGGACCCCAACGATCCTCAAGCATTCACCGGAAACCAGGCAACATCCGTGTACGACAATTATAAATTCTTGACCACTGCTCAACTGCGCACTCTGAACCTGGACCATCTGATTGGACGAACCAACCTGCTACGACCATACATGCACGGCTACTTTGTCGCCCAAAGACTGTACGAAGAAGCGCGACTCATCACAAACCCTTACATCTGGGAAGAAGAACGCGCGAAGCGAGTCAAAGAGAAAATCGACCTGGAGCGCGAAAGCCGGATTCGCGGGAAGAAGAAAGCCGCCGTCAAAGTTAACAGAAAACTTGCCGAGAAGCTACTTGACAAGCAAGAAAAAGTCGAGCGTCGCAACGCCAAACGCGTGCTGGACCAAGGTGGCGATGAGAAAATGGAAGATGCTCCTGCGGATACAACTGCCACCACTACTACTGAGACATCTTCTGATAAGGGCTTGTTGGGTGATAGTCGATTCAAGCAGATGTTCGAAGACACCGAGTTCGCCGTGGACGAAACGTCTTATGAATACATGATGCTCAACCCGAGCAGCAACATAACCCCCAACACCGGAGATCGCGCAGAACGCAAGGAACGTGGTCTCACTGCTGTCGAGCAAGAAGCCGCCGACGAGACACCAGGATCTAGCAGCGACGACGACGACGATGATGACGACGACAACGACAACGCCAACAAGGTAGACGACAACGATAAACGATACACAAAACCCCAGCAGGCCACAGAAGACATATCCTACAAACGCAGCCGAAAACCATACACAAAAATGCAAGTCTCATCATCGTCATCTAGACGAGCAGGACCCGGCGCCTCCCGGGACCGGTCCTTCGAGTCTCGCGCGCAAAAGATGCGTCCTTCTACCAACAATAGGGATAGGACTGGTCGACGCAGTGCTGTCGGCGAGAAAGAGTTTACTTTTACGCCTCATAACGCAAAGGCTAACAACAACAAGTCTCGAGAAGCAGAGCCTGTCAGACTGGCCGAGGATTATCGAAGCAAGGCACGCCGTAGCGCATCAGGGAATGCCTTCCGTCGCATGTGAAAAAGCGGAGTGAAGGAGCGGAGAAAAAAGAAATAATGAATTAGTACATTTCTAGGGTCGTCGAAGATGTTCCAAAAGACTCGACGCATGTGGATATGATAATGAAACCAGATGTCTCAGCTGCTGTCTGTCACACCCGTGATCAAATCCTGATGATATCTGTATCATCCAACCAGAAATAGGGACTTGAGTTGCACCCACAGTGCTCATCCTTACTCGCAGCGAGACATCACATGCTTTCTAACTTTTGAATACTGTAATTTATTTACCAGAGATGACCGTTCTTCGTGGAGAGATAAAAAGTTGAGATAGATTGATTGAGATACCCGTTTAGATTTGTTGAAATTCATCAATGTAAAGATTCAGACAATTCAACCAAACTGTAAGGAAAAGGACATAAACGAAAAGGGTCCTCTCATGCAAAAATGATCACCTTTTTATACCTCCCATGCGGTTTCCAGTGAATAAACCAAACACCGGCCAAACAAAAAAAAAGTCATGCCAATCGAGGTAAAAGGATATCAAAAGTGACAATTCAAACAAAACATAGCATGCAAACACAGTTCCGACCAATTTGATTCAAGACATGGGTGCGAAGAATAAAAAGTAATTAACCCAAATAAAAAGTCAGCATTCTCCAGTAATCAATGCTAAATGAAGACAGAGGCTGGGACTTGTCTGAATGCGAAGTATAAAAAAAAATACAAAACGAAGAAAAAAACAATAGTCTTTCGAGTCGTAAACTTCTATGTAGCATGCGGCATAACAATCTTTCTGTGCTCTTCACCCGCACAATCTATTTGTGCAACGGGGTGAGCACTAGTGAGGTGAACATATAGATTTTAGAACTAGTGTTTCCACAGTTCCCTGAGTAAGCCCCATTTCCGGGGGGGGGGTAGAATATGGGATGAGGGGGTGCTGTCGGGAATCTTCTTGCATCTTGGAAGTAATGCAAAGTCGTGGGCAGTCGTAGGAGTGCGATAGGCCATTTAGGATAACATAATCCATTCATCGAAGCAGCTACAGTCGTTATTGCCATGCATGGAAACTTGGCATGCCAGCACCTCGTCTTCCGCTACCGCGTCTGGATCCTCCAGAGTTTGCACTCGATTCACCACCAACGCTGCCCCGTCGACTTTCTTCAAGACTTCTTCTCGATGAATGGAAATCACTCATCGCAAATAAAAGCGGCTCATCCTCTTCAGAGTTCATGGCATGCTGTGCTGTCGATCTTCCAGGGCCGGATCGTTGGGCTGCTCCGCGTCGAATATCCATCATTGAGTTTCCACTATTGCTTCCACTAGCACTCGGGTCACGGTCACGCTCACGTTCTGCCAAGTGTGACGGAATTGCACTTCCACGTGACAGGCTTCCGGAGGCAGAACTATGTGATTGTGGCCCCGCAGACGAGCCTCGTCCACGACTGTGCGACAAGGGAGTCTGATATGGGTGGTTTGATGACGCCGCGCCGGGCACGAAAGCTCCACGCTGAGAACCAAAGTCTCGGGCAGGGCTCGGTGTTTGCAGAGCATTGTTAGCTCCTTCGTCGGTTGGTGGCGCTGCTTCTGAGCTTCGTTGACCGGTGGTATCCCCTGCATCGACATTATCTTGTTGGCGTAACCGAGTACTCAGGCTCAGACTAGCCCGCTCTTCTGCGCCTAGAGACACACTTCTCATTGCAAAAGGAAATATTTCTTCCTCATCACCACCACCACCACCCGTGCTAATTCGACGATTTTGAGCAGCGGAGCTCGAACGTCGGTAGCTGGGACCCAAGGGTCTCGGAGATTTGGGAATGTCAATTGCACCTGGACGATTGGAACGGTGTGCTGTGTCGTAGCTTGTGCTCTCTTCAGTCTGAGAGTCTTGTTCGGCACCTGCCTGTCGCAAGGGCGAGTCTCGTTCCCGGTCATTGTAACTGACAATACTATTCGAGCTTAAACGAGAGGGAATCGCAGGTGTATGAGGTGTATGTGGTGAAATGGGTTTTCCTGGAGATGAAGCCGTGGAGATGGATGTACCAGCAACCATTGGTGGGATACTGGACAATTGTCGACTAGACGATGCTGATGAGCGTTGCATTAGCAGGGAAGACGACATGGAATCGGATAGAGCAGCATTTGAGTCTCGCATTTTCTGGAATCGAGTGAGAGCAGCAGATGTTCTGCGAGTTGCAGCATCCACGGCAGCAGCTTTGACAGGATTCAAGAGATCTTTTCTTAAGTCCAAGAGCTTGAGGAAATCGGATATGTTTTCATCATCGGTCTGGAGAGATTCTCCACTGTTGCCTGCTGGTTCGGCCAAAATCCCAGATCCAGGCTGGGCATTGGAAGAAGTTGCACTGGCTTTTCCGCTCGATGTATTGTCTTCGTCTATACGTACGTTGCCACCAGAAGATAACCTCCCCCGTCGATGACTGAAGGAACTACTGTATTTTGATGTAGGGGCAGGTCTCGGAGAGCTGGATGCTGACGATGATATAGCTTGTTCTGAGGCTGGTAGCCGTCCTGCAGAGGCTGGTACAGCTGGTGGAGGCATCGCTCTTGGGTCGTTCACACTCCCTGGCGTCGTATTAACACGGCCCGTCGTTGTACGCGGCGATGCGCCCAGGGGAGGATCCACTAAAGATGGTGATGCAGACAACGGTGGAGCTTTAAAAGGATGAAATGATACCGATGGTCGTCTGGCCATGCTCAAACTACTTTCGTTGGCCAAGGCGGCGGTACGGCCTCCTTGCCCAACTTTGGCTGCGGGAAGGAGTCTTCGGGGAGGAGACATCGAAGACGGGGATGGGTTGCCTAGATCGCGAGCTGCCCGCAAGGTCGATATGGGGCTGGCGCCGGTCGTCGGGCCTACTTGATGAAAGGTTGAGAGACTTCCATAAGCCTGAGTACGATCTGGCTGCCCCAAGCCCCGACCAGCAATAGGCAGAGATCCTTGTGCAAGTGGTTTATTGGCTTCTTCAGACGGCAACGAAGGCAGGAAATAGGTGTCATCAGCACCCATAAACCGAGAACTCAAGAGAGCTTCGGAGTCATCAACCCTGAAATCAACATGGCGACGGTAGGTCACTTGAATCGAGAAGGGCCCAGCAGGTGAATCGGTGGCGCCAAAGGAATACGTATCGACAATCTTTTCGTTTCCTGTTTGCAAGGGGATACTTAGGTTATCGAGAGTGGACAGACGATCTTCATCTCGGGCTTCGCGAATTCGATATCGAATTTGTAGCACAGGATTGTTCCTCATAATACCAGGTCGCTTGATCACCTTCCAGGCTGGGAGGAATCTTGAATATGCATGTAAAGACCGGAAGAGAACGATACTCTTTTTATAGACCGCTGGTAAGATGACACCCAAATCCGACGGTAGTTTTGACGATGATTCGCCTAGCTCTACTCTCCACCTCTCTAGAATGACTTCTTTTGGTCTTGACATCACCCCGGGATCTTGCGAGGCGGCCAGAGCTTCCAATACATCCCAGCGCTTTCCGTTCTCGTCTATGAGAACCAAGGTTTGGCTGTTCGTCAACGGTTTGGCATCCAGGTATGTTTCGATCACCATTGGCGGCGGCCGATTGTCGATAGCATCGCATGTTTTCCATTTTCGGATGCTTTCTCGATATTCGTCGGTTTCGTCGATATCAATGTTGAACTGTGTTAAACAAAACAACGAAGTTAATCAAATGCTATTTTATTTGACAGCGCAGATGGGAAACCAGCAAGAATGTTGAAGGGCTTACCCAGCGGTTGACTTTTGGCTTGTCCGATCCTTTGCTGAAAAGCGGTGGAAGGTCAACTCGTGCGCGTAATATAATCAAGGCGGCTTTCGTATGGTAATTCTATTATTCAAAGGAGGAATAGTTAGCCAATATACACGTAGCTTGAAAGGTGGCCAACGCACAAATATGATCTGATTAAGCCTCGTTATGGCTTCCTTTGCGGGAGCGACGGCCTCGACACCAGAATCAATACCCAGGCCTCTTGTGGTGTCCAATGCAGTTCCTGTGGGCGGCCTATCGTCGTCCTGATCTCTAGGGGCATCGTCCCTAGCAGGGCCTGGTTGGCGCTGATTAGGCTGCCGTGAGGGCAGCGGTGATCGTGGATGCTGATGCATTGTATTGTATGTGTTGGCGGGTGCCTTCCACCCTCGCTGTTGGGAGCGAAAACGACCAGACGGATAACGGTTGAGATCCGAATTTGTCAGGACTCTGAGGAAAAAAGATATAAGGGAGCCAAAACTGAGCTATCAGGCGGGACAAGGAAAGGTGCAATATCCTGCCATGCTAACTAAACGAGGCTGAGTTGTGGACGATATGCTTTTAGAAAAGCACGAGTTGGTGGCCGGGAGAGTAACCAAAAACGAAGTCGAGGGAGGCAGAAGGGAAAAGGATGCACATTGTAGGTCAATCAGGATACCAGGCAACAGTTGGTGGTGCGGTTGGCAAAGATCAGTTGCAGACGGGGCTAGTCACTCAAGGGCTTTCTCCGCACCAGTTGGGTGGTGACCGCAGTCAATGGGGAACAGTGCCTCCTCACGATGTGTGAGAAGCGGCACAGTTCAGCAATCCATGGCAAGCAAGGCTGTGCAGAGTCGAGGCAAAAGGGGAGAGAGTGCTTGGGGAGGGGAGGATGAGAGAGGACGGAAACAAACACACGAGGACGTTGGCAGATGGGATGGAGGACGACTGACGACCTGCGGCCTGTGACGCACACCCACACTCTCACACACCTGGTGACTCGAATGGGGCCCAGGCGGTCAAGTCACTAAGTGGCTGCAGAGCGCGGCGCTAGCGGGCAGCAGATCCACTTGGCGAGTAAGCTTGAATGCTATCGCTGGATGAGGCTATCAGCTGGGCGGCTAGTCATTGGCGATACGTATATATAGTAGGCGATGCGGTCGGTCACAGAGGGAGCTCGTGGTGTCGGAATGGGGGAGGTTGTGGAGAGAGGAAGAGGAAGAAGAAGAGGGGGAGGAGAGAGAGTGTGTGTGAGGAAGGAGGAGAAGAAGAGAGAGAAGAGAGCTGTGGCGGGTGGAGACCTGGCGATAGCGTTCGTTATCAATAATTACCGTCACCGGGCTGTAATCCAGTGATCGCGGCCCCAGAACGGGCAAGCGTGGGTGGGGCGGCGGCACTGTCGACCAGCCAGCGGCCGCCAGACGCAGGCACCACCCGGCTAGCCCGGTTCTCTTCGCTGAAAAATACCCGGTATGGTCACGCCGATTCAGCCCAGGGCGATCATCTATGATCTCGCCATTGTTATCACCTCATCAACACTAGTCCACTATCATCACTCATGCCTTCTTCTTCTTATCCCAGTGATCTTGGAGTATGATACCAGCAGCATGGTCACTAGTCGCGTTCGTTCTCGCCACGTAATAAACAATACTGCCAGTCTTCGGCTAGCTTGTCTTCGTTTGCGCCCCGAGAAGAGTCGGTCCAGTTGCACAGTCAATGTAATGTGCTGCTGTCATGTGGAGGCTCTGTGGATGAGACTTACGTATCATCAGGCTGTGTCTCTTTGTCGACCAACAGCGATGCGCCGGCGATTCGCCCACGGATGCCTTGTCCGTTTGCAGAAGTAGCACGCAAGTGGCCGCCTCGTTAAGCCTTGTTGTAGCCTAGACGATCCATCACAAGCTTATAGTATCACCCTTTATATGCGCGCCCATTGCCCAATCGTGCCGACGACGCTTGCAATTGACAAATAGTCGTCGGGGGACTATTGCGAACCGGCCCAGATGCACATGAAACTGACTGGCCTGTGCGAGAGAATCGGGACAGCGACGGAGCGAACAAAGCGAGCACACACAGTCTGGGGACGGTGTGACTGCGGGGTTGGCAACAGGTAGTACATATTCCAAGATACAGTACGGAGTAGTGAGGACGGCGTGATATTAAACAATACAATGTTTAATCATGGTTCGCCTGTCATCGAGTCTCCCCGGGGGGTGTGCCTGCCTTGATTGGCTGCCCGCGATCCCGATAACATCGTGTCTTCCTCGCGCGCCGAAGACAAGACAGGACAACTTGTTCGCTTCCTTCTTCATCTTATAATCCCCTCGCTCGACAAGCTTCAGCTCGAAACCCTCGATCCCGTCCAGTTTTTATATCATCAACCCGACAACTCGCGCTTCCGTGATCGACCGCACTGCAAAACTGACTCATCGCATCGCAGCCGATAGCTGACGTCGCCACCCCACATACACCTTTTCGACCTCGTCGAGCGTGCAAAAACAAAACAAAGCAAAACAAACCACCAATATAGCTGCTGGAAGGACTACATTTGACACCACTTCTTCCTGTCATTTCGCATCCTCCCCCCTCAGAAATCTTTCTCCGGCCCGAAGAGCTCCTTTAAATACGCCGTGGTCCTTTGTGATTACAGCGAGGAACTCCGCTTCCGGCAGATAAAATATTTCCGATCAAGAACTCGGTGACACATGAGTAGCACGCTGCTGAAATATTTTCTCCAGGATGATGTGGACAGTTTCAAGCGCTTGCTGGCAAACATCAGCAATGCGCCCACTGGCCAACGTTCCGCCGGAGCAAGCGTCGCACCCAAGATAGGCGGCAGTCCCTCGCTCGGCTCATCCCCAAACCCGGCTTCCAGGGGCAAGAAGGCTGCCGGGACCTCCCCAGCTACTTCGTTTCCGGACCGGGGCTCGTCCCTGCGCGGTACCCCTTCACCATGGTCTCGCGCCCAGGTGAATGCTCGCGATCAGCATGGACGGACCATCCTGCATCTCGTCTCCTCGTCGACAAAACCCTCCGCCATCGACTTTGCAAACGCCCTTTTAGCGATTCCGTTTGTCGATATATATGTGCAGGATGTGGAGAGTGGGTGGACAGCACTGCACAGGGCATTGTATTCGGGGAATGCCTCCATCGCCCATGCTCTGATCATGAGAGATGTGCGAGGTGCAATCGATTTTAGTGCACCAAGCAACTCGCTGCACCCGTCTTTGATCAAGATGAAGGATCGTGAAGGAAACAGTCCTTTCGATGTTTACGGTGCCACCATCGTTGATCGAGACATCAAGCAGATTGTCGCTTTGGATGTGCAGCCACTGCAACTTCCAACCGGTGAAGGTGCCGATAGCCCCCCTTCATCTGCCAACAACTCTACGTATGGTGGGGACGACTCCGGAGATGAATTCATATCAGGGGCGATATTGAAACCGCGCATCAACCTGCTAGCTGACGAGGTTTTCACATTCGGTAGCAACAAGAATTTGACGCTAGGACTGGGTGATGAAGATGACCGACACTTTCCGGAACGAATCGTCGTGGAACGTCCACGTCACTTACTCCAACGCTTTTATCGTGAAAGAGAAGAAGCACGCCAACGCGCAGGAAAGCTGGAACCGGGCTCCAGCTTGGACTCTAGCTATCAAAGTGATCTTCCGACACTGATAGAAAGTAAACCGATTGTATTCCAGGACATATACATGTCTAAACTACATACCGCTATCTTGACAACTGATCCAGAATCGAATCTGCACATGTCCGGCTTTGGACCTGGAGGCCGCCTAGGCACTGGAGACGAAGCAACAAGATTCGATTTTGTGTGTGTAGAAACCGGAGGCCTGGATGGGAAGAAGGTGGTCTCAGTGGCGCTGGGCCAGGACCACTCGATTGCAATCTCTGACGAAGGCGAGATCTTTAGTTGGGGAAGTAATAAATATGGCCAGCTGGGATACAACCTTCCACGAACTAGCAACAAGAACGACGTCCCAATCCAAAGCACGCCGCGGCAAATATTCAATCCGTTCAAACGTGAAGTAATTCTTGGAGCCGCTGCCTCTGCCATTCATTCCGTCGTCTACAGCAGCTCGGGTCTCTACACCTTCGGTAAAAACGAGGGGCAGCTTGGGTTAGTCGACTCTGATGCTCGCTCTCTTGAGGTTCAGGTAATCCCACGCCGTGTTGGCGTGTCACTTTTTAGCTCGCCAATCCGCATGGTTTCGGCCATTGACGGGGCTACCGCCGTTTTACTGGACAGTCATGAGGTATGGGTTTTCACCCAGTATGGGTATTCTAAAGTGGCATTCCCCCTTGACTTCAGTTCCTATTTTATCAAAGAGAGCTTCCTAGCCACAAGATACGGGAACGCAGCGAACAGGATTGTCAAAATCACCTCAGGCAGAAACACAATCTGTGCGCTTTCGACATTTGGCGAAGTGTACACTGTACAAGTGAATGGCAAACCTGAAAACGCATCCATTACTTCTTCGACAACAAATCCGGCCAAGATTCGCAATTCCTTGACAGTACCAGAGCGTGTTTGGTCAGTGAGGAAGTCTCACATGGCTGCCGCAGACGTTGATGTCGGGCAAGACGGGTCTATTATTATTTGCACGACCTCTGGATCAGCTTGGACGAAAGAAAAGAGAACTAAAATCAAGGAATCCAGTTCCAAAGACTACAAATTCGTCAGGATTCCGGGTCTATCTAGAGTCACGGCTGTGAGGAGCAACGCGTTTGGTGCCTTTGCAGCCTCCCAGAGAGACTGCAACGTTACAAAAGAGCAGGTCACAATTCCCCCTTCCTCCCTGTGGTATGACTTGTTCCAGCTTCTTCCATTCAAATATTTGGCGGACCATGGGACAGATGACACCACGGCGACCAAATACCAGATAGCCGAGATCAAGGCGGCCATTTATTCGTCGTCTGACATCGAAGCTGAACTCCGGCCAACTTTTCAAACAAGCACATTGGTCAGACCAAGCAGCGTGGTCTGGATTAAGAGTACGGTGTCTGATGCACGGATACCTGCGCATGAATTTGTGCTGGCGGGTCGCAGCTCTATCCTGCGGGCGGCGCTGAGTGAATTTCGACGTGTTAAATTTTACACGATTCTCGACATCATGACAATTGAGTACGATCAAAATGGAGATACTCAAATCACTTTCCAAGGACTTGATTTCCTCACACTTTTGAACCTTGTGTTTTTCGTCTATACCGATAGTGCATTGGACGTATGGCGTGACGCTAGACGCGATTCAGTCAATGCGTATAGGTATCGACAGGTGCGAACTGAAGTCATGCGCATTGCCGCCCAATTAGACCTCAAGTCTCTGGAGCGAGCTGCCGTCATCATGGTTAAACCTAGTCGAACGTTGCCTTTTGACATGAGAAGAGCTTTAAAGGACCCGCGCTTTTTTGAGAATAGCGACGTTGCGATCCAGTTGAAAGACACAACAATCCACGCACACAGTGAAATGATATGTCAAAGATGCCCTTTCTTCGACGGTCTTTTCTATGGTCGCTCTGGCGGAAGGTGGCTTGATTCAAGACGGAATGAAGATGTAATCACGGTTGACCTCAAAGATATGGATTCTCATATGTTTGACTTTGTTCTGCGCTATCTGTATGGAGACGAGGAAGAGGAGCTTTTCGCCGATGTCAGATATGACAGCATCGACGACTTTGTTGACTTGGTTCTCGACGTGATGTTTGCTGCAAATGAGCTTATGATTGACCGTTTGGCTCAGATATGCCAGAAAATGCTGGGGAAATTTGGTATGTTTGCTGACAGAATCATGTGGGGATTATAGGGCTGACTTGATTATCAGTGAATACTCGCAACGTTTGTCACTTGCTCAATGCTGTTGAAGCATGTACTGTGACCGAATTCAAGGAAGCTGCGCTCGAGTATATCTGTTTGAACCTTGAGACTTTGTTGGAAAATAGGTATGCTTCCGATTCCCCTCTTTCTAAATATGGTCATTTTAACTCCTTTAGGCTTCTCGGTGATTTGGAAGTCGAATTGATGGATGAACTTGACTCGGTATGTCAAGAGAACCAGCTCGCTCGATATCCAGTGTCTCGTGGGCGAAACTCTGAGCACTTTGTATTGGAAAAGTATCCAGAGCTCGTCGCGACGATTGAAGTCGACAAGCAAAGACGGGTTGATTCGATGAGATTAAGCTCGCGTCTCGACCAAGACGAACTATATGACGAAAAGATACGGATAAGTGCTGCTGCACCACTATCGGCTCGTAAAATCAAGGCACTTCAGTTTAGCGAGACCACCAAGTCATTGTCCCCAACCCTCAAAGCTAAACAGTCGGCCGGCGATTTGATGTTCCAGATGGACGACGAGACTGCCATGTCATCACCCATCCCGACACGCAAGGGAAGGCCTTTTGTGCTTAGCTCGATTCCCGATGACTTGGGCGATATGTCTCAAGGGCCTTCGTTGTCCTCGAGTCAGGGGCATATTCCTTCATTGTTCTTGAATCATGGCGAGTCACCGGGTGATCCAATGAGTCTAGATGACAGAATTGGATCGATAGACAGCGGCGAAGCCGGCAGTCTTCTAGGTTCACCAAGCCCGCGCGGAGCACCATGGGCGTCCCCTGTTGTTTCTGGCAATAAACGGGATCTCAAAGACATCATGACGGAAACGTCTCAGTCTCGCATATCGAATCTGACGCTTGGAATGTCGAACCGCTCAGACACTAGTGTTCAGCCAAGCAGCAATAACAACTTTTCTCAAAAGATGTCACAGCGAGAAAGGAAGAAGCTTCAACAACAGATACAGGTACAAGAGCAGTTGGCTGCACAGCAACGGGAAGCTGATGCAAGACAATCGCCGTGGCAGCCTATCGGCAAGAAACCCTCGAGAGATATCAAAGAAGATCCAAGTTCGCAGGCGTCTCTTCGCCCCAGTAGTCAAGCAAAGATTAGCCGCAAGCCATCGATGACCCTCCGACAGACCGTGTCGGGTGCTGCCTCACCTCAACCGGCACCAACGGAGTCTGGGCCATCAAACATCAAACAAAACTGCAGCGTCTCACAACCTACTACTACTACTACTACTACTACTCTTATATCTTCATCGGCAGGAAATACCAACAAACAAAAGCCAGCAGCAATACCACCACCCAGTCCAAGCTCGCCCGCAACCACGCAGCCAATCATCCAATCAATCCGGCACACGAAACATTCCAAACGATCCGTTTCTGGCGCCGCCGCTTCTTCCTCCCTCGAGCAACAAGCAGCCTCCTCATCTCTAGCCTCAATTCTCCTTCAACAACAGGCCGAAAAGGACGAGATCCGCGAGGCGGCAATGGCAAAGCACAATCTACAGGACATTCAAGCCGAGCAGGAATTTCAGGAATGGTGGGACAAGGAAAGTAGACGGGTGATGGAAGCCGAGGCCAATGCTGCTGCGACTACTACCGGTAATAGTAGCAATACTGCTGCTGCTCGTGAGGGCAAAGGTCGACAGCGCCGCAAGAATCGTGGACAACCGCAGTCTCAGCAGCAGCAGCAGCAGCAACAACCGCAAAAAGAAGCCCCAGGTAATAAACAGCCCCAGCAACCCCAGCCCCAAGGTCAGGGCCAGCAGGGAGCTCCATCAAATGAAAAACCAAGTCATCGCCGGCCAAGGAAATCAAAAGCCCAATCTTCTTCCACCAGACTTTCAAAAACTTGAACGTTTTCGTTTCTGTTCAGAGTTGTTAGAAAACTACATATTCTCCTCTCGCCATATATTTCTCTATATTTTTTTCCTAAATTTTTCTAGAAATAGATGTATATAAACTTTTTTGTTTTTGTATGATACCTTCTCTCTTTCTTGAATAGAGTTGTTCAACGGTTGGTTCGATTAACTGATTCTATTTATATGTAACAATGATAAATATCCTATGACTTGGAGCACTTGAGAATGTTCATTGTATCCAGCTGCATAGGTCAAAAATCCAGTCTAGTCAAGGTAACAATAGTATGTATTAGACTATTAGGTAATTAGCCTGTTTGGAAAAGTTCAAGTACAAGTCTGACGCAAAAAGAAGAACAAGCCAAAGCAAATCATGAATCTAATCATACAAAACAAAAAACGCCGTATGCAGGTATAATTATAAATTGGAGTTCCGAATCACAAAAAGAGGACAGCAATGAACGAAAACCAGAACAACCATCCCATGTGCAAAAATTAACTGCTAGGCACAGTAAAGAGAGAAAAAGAAACAAGTCAAATATGTATATTACCAACCCCGTTGTATAATATGCAAAGAGAGAGGGAGTAATATTTGCGAAGGCACTTCCAAGTCAATGTTGCCTATAGAGAGAGGATGATAGTAGGAATTGGTATGGCACGATTAAAATAAAACCGTGGTGAAATGTTAAATCATCCAAAACGATGAGAGAGTTTATATCGGCTATCCAGGACTGGCAATTTCTCCTCGGCTTTCCCATATCCTACGGAGAAGCATTTCTTGCTCTGAAGCAAAGTAGCCGTCGCCGTCTCGGTCACCAGATTTCATAGATGCCGTGATTATATGCTGGGCAGAACGCTGGCCCTGTGGATCAACGTTATTTTCAATGGCTAGGCGATCCGTCGGCTCCGCAGGGTCGGCAATATTGACCACATCGTCGTGTTCCTGGAAATATACACGGCCTGGTTTTGCTGCTGCGTGCCGACTATCTGACTCGGTGCCGTTGTCAGTGTCTCCAACTGGAGCACGCTGTCGTCTGTTTGGGGGTGTTTGTAAGAATTTTCCATTTGTCAATGACGGCGCGGATTTGACGCTCTTTCCGGCCAGGTCGCTGTTAGGCCCAGACTTGGAGCTTGGGCGTCCTACGTCATTTGCTAAACGTTGTATCCGGCTGAAACTATTTTTGGTGGGATTCTGAAAGCGCCGAACGACGTTAATCTCTGAAGACGTCTTCTCATACGCTTTGCGGGTATGTTTGGCCTCGCTATCATGGGTTGCACCAACACGGACGCTTCCATTCACTGCTCCTCGGCCATTTTCATATTGTCCCGTCCTTGAATGCGAAGCAGCCATGAAAACGGGATCAATAGTGGAAGGTGGAATGGCCGGCGAGCCATGTGAATCGGGCGGCGACGTGGTCAAGGTAGCTGTTCGCTGTAGCCACAATTTCTGTTGTGTCCGAGAATGCGGACCATCGCCCGGAGGTCGCGGTTGAGGTGATGTTGCCTTGGCTTTCTTCGAAGAATTGCGAC
Source organism: Talaromyces rugulosus (assembly GCF_013368755.1). Taxonomy (NCBI): domain Eukaryota; kingdom Fungi; phylum Ascomycota; class Eurotiomycetes; order Eurotiales; family Trichocomaceae; genus Talaromyces; species Talaromyces rugulosus. Next base: position 2,896,183 of record NC_049563.1, on the reverse strand, counting down.
CGGGAGAAGGAGGGGTTTGTGGATGGTAATGTGGGAGAAATGACGACGGTGTATTGGGATCGGAATCCGTTCGAGAAGCGGCGTGTGCCCCGGCTTGATCATTCGTAATGAAGCGCGATACGCCACCTTCAATCGATGACGATGTAGCCTGAGGAGTGGCCCGAGGAGTAGCCCGAGGGGCTGTCTGAGTTTCAGCTGTGAACGATGTAGAGGGGGCATGGCGTGGTGCGACATGACTGGAAGCTAGATTCGTTAGGGACTCGTTCCGACGGGCTGCGTCCACCGCTGTCGCAGTGCCGATAGCTGATATAGAAGACATTGCAGGCGGGGCCTTGGATGTTCGAGATGAACTCAATAAACGACTCGCTATCCCGTCTGGTTCGTGGGCATGCATCGGCTGTATCTGTTCATTCGAAGAGACCGAGGACTGACGCGCACTTTCTGAATCCTCATTCTCTAGACTCTCCTTATCTCGAGGGAAGGTGCTAATGATAGACTCGGGCAGACTGCGTGCTTGTATCTGGGGATACGGACGCTTCACGAATATTAACGGGTCAACCAATACCTGGCTATTCTCGGCGCTGTCTCTGGCGGATGGCGCGACCGATCCACGTCTCGTGCTCTCTGGTGATTGAGTACTGTCTTCTTCCCACTCTGCTTCCGAGTCAGACGCGCCGGCCAGCTCAAAGCCAACCGATTTTTTAGGCCGTCCTTTTGCTGACTGAGGCCGATCTGTGACGAGCGATTTCTTCGTGAGAACACCTGAGGGAGGACGATGGAGAGAGGGGGTGGAAAAGTTCTTTCGTATCGAGGCGGCGTTGGCTTTGCGATCGCCCAAAGATGCGTTCGTCTCGTCCCAACGGATATGCGCGCCTGAATTCCGAGGACTTTCCGCAGGTGTCACAGGAGCGGATTTTTTGCGTTGGTGGTGACGAACACCTGTGCCGATCGTCGCACTTTCGGTGAGCAACTGGACATTTTGGGCACTATGCAACCTCTGCAGCTTATTCAGATTTTTACCGAATGAAGGGTTACGTCCGTGAGCGCGATGACCACCACCACCCACGACGTGGGCGCGAGTTTTGTGGCCAGTCGCCGCTTTGGGCGGTTCGATCGCATCTGTCGCATTGGCTGGCGACGTACGTGTCGAGATGACCGCGTGGGAGGACACGGAACGGCGGCCGAGACCAGGGCGCTTTGCCGGGGACGTGGTATTATTGTTGCTCGCTGGTGACATGCCGACTGAGGTGGGTGTGAGGGAAAGTAAAAAAAAGAAAGAAACGAAGGTGGCAGCGCAAGGGGATCGATCGACCCTGTCTCCAAGGAGCGCCAACCAACACACACACGCCTTCCAGCTTTCACGGCACAGACGTCCCGACAACCATGAATACCAGTTGGAGCCGGGTTACGTGTAACGCGAGGTAGCTTGAATCGAGAAATGGCGGGGTTAGCCCGCAAGATTGATACCAACGACGATGATTGATCGATCAGGATTGACGTCCTGCAAGATAGCGAAATTGGTGCAAGGCAATTGGTGGGCCGGAGGCCGGCCTTGGCCGATTTGGGCGGACTTTTACTGCATCTGCAGTGGTGTATGTACGCAGTAAGCACGCCTGGTTGCGACCCTCGTGAGATGAGCACGGATAACGCCGCAAAGGTGACCAGATCAAGGCGAAGAAAAAGCGCAGTTGGAGGTGATTAGTCGCTGACACGAGAGATGTTGTGAAGGAGGAGTGAGCGACCTGGGCGGCGGAGAAAGGGAAGGAGGAAACCGGTGGGGCTTGGCATAATGAAGTCACCGGAGAAGGCGGCGGCGCGTGACCTGGACCGAGCCCTACTTGAGTCTACTGTCTACCGTCTACGTCTCTCGCATGCGGCTGGAATTTATGGCATTCAAGCAGTAAATTGATATAGATCGCTACCATCGTACTGTACATGGGCGTTATGCTTTCCCTATACGCGAAAAACGAACGAAGAGCTCTTGTATAATAAGAAAGGCTCGGTATGGCACAGCGCCGTGCCATATCACCAAATACCGATATGCTATAGATGCTGATTGGTATCGTAAGATGTTCGGGCGAAGGGAGATTGGGGAAGCAAAAACAGAAGAGGGAATCCAAACTGGCAGAGCCGAGAACAGGTGGCTAATATTGGCTAGACAAAATCAGAGATCAATCAAACTCTCCTCCACAATCGGCTTAGGTGGCGCAGGTTCTTGGAACTGCGTGTGTGTTGGATAGGCGGTAGGTACTTGTGGGCCTGCATATCCTGTATAAGGGCCATTAACTGGAGGAGACGTAAGAGGTTGGGTTGAAGCGACAGGCGGCGGAGGTTGAGAATAACTATGCGAGGACTGCTGCGAGAATTGCGAGATAGGAGGTTCATGACTTTGTTGATAAGCTGAAGCAGCATCCTGGTGCTGGTAGCCTGGTTGTGGTGGCTCGCCCGTTGGTGCATATTGCTGCGGTGAGGAATAAGGACCAGGACCAGTCGCTGTCTGTTGGAATTGGGAATCACGTCTCGCTATAGGTGACGGCTGATACGGCGTTTCACTTTCTCTCGACGGCGCTGAGCCAACTTGGCCAGATTCTTGAGCTGGCCCATGGCTAGGGTAGGCACCTACAGCTGCGGGGGGTACCCCATACTGTCCTGCGTATGAGACAGAATCGGCTACCGAGGGAGGGCGGAAAGCCTGAGGGTTATTCTGATTCCATCCTTGATTCGGCGGCGCTTCCCCAGCAGGGTTCAGCGTTGGGTACGGACTAGGGCTTCCTACCCCGGGAGCTGGAGTACCAGCGCCGTAACTGGCACCAGTGTGTTGCGGCTGTTGTGGTTGGAAGGTAGGGTTGAATTGGTCGGGAGCAGCGTTTGATAAATAAAAGTTTTCCGCAGCTCCTCTACCATCTGGTGGATTCTGACCTAATGGTGGATAATTACTGTATGGCTGTCGACCAGGGGGTGCCGAGCCGTAGGGGCCAATATTATGTTGCGAGTATGCGCTTGATAAGCGCTCTTCGAGCATCCGGTCATAGTATCGTACTACCGAGGAAAGCTTTGCATGTAGATCGAGAAGAGCATCTAGATTTGCCGTTAACACCAACCCACTGTATTGAAGGACACTTCATCTTACCATGTTTACTCATTGTTTCGCCATATGAACGCGCCAGTTTCGGCCGTAGAGATCCTATGCTGTCGTAAAGTTCCTGTATTTGTGGTTCGCGTAGAATAGTTCCAGGGGGCTGGTGTTGAAGACGGTCAACAAGGGTGGCAAATAAATTGATATTCTCGGCTTCCACGGGGCTAAGCTCATATGAATTTTTCGGCAAAACAGTCGCGTTGACGGTATTTTCACTGCGTCTTTCTGCTACAGCTGAGCTTTTCAATGTCGCTGTATGTTTTTGCTTTTGCTCTTCCATATCTCTTAATGACGCCTCGATAGCGGCCTTCAAATCGGCATCTTCCTCCTCAGCATTGTTTATGTCTGGTTTCGTGGTTTGTGCAGGGACTGGTTGAGTCGGTTGAGTCGGTTGTGGCGTGTATCCAGAGTTACCGCGACCCTCTGACTCTTCTAAGCTCAATTGCAACGCCCGGCGCAAGTCATCGTCAAATGATGAATCCACCCGAGCGCTTCGTGGTTCCATAGATGAAGCTGCCTTTGTGATTGAAGTATTCTTGAAAGCCGAGCGTTCCGAAAGGCCGGTCGACGGAAAGTTCCTAGATGTAAGTTTAGCGTAGCATCCGTCGTCGACCCTGACTGGCTGCAGGATTCCAAGATGAGGTAGAGGTATAGTCTTGCTAGAACACTGGGCATCGAAGACGTTACCACAGTTGCGGCAATGGTGCTTTCTATTCGTAAAAGTAAACGCTGTTCGACAGCGCATACAAACGTCCGAGTCAATCCACTCTGGCGGCTACATTGCTAGATTAGCATGCTTGATACTGATCCATCCGGACTGAAAACTCACCGCACTGCTGTCCAACATACTGCTCGTCACCTCGGTTTTGGGCGGGAAGTGGAACCCCTCGTTCTGTAGCTTTCGGTATGTCTCTCCAAGATAAATCAGCTCCAACCTACCCTGCGCGGCCAGGGCCCAGTTTTGTATCAACTCCAGCATTTTTTGGTTCACTTCGTGGTTGAGCGGAACTCCTTCAGACTTCAAAAGGGATACGAGATTATCCATGAATTCGCGAGATGCAATTTCGGCGAGGAAATGGGATCCTCCATTTTTGACACAGGTATCTGTCAGCTAAAACACTTGTTAGGAACACACAGTCAGGCGGCAAGGAGAGACGACTCGGGTGGCGAACCTTCAAAGTAGCAAGCTGTATATTTGGGTTCTTGTTCTCGAGGCGTCGTTTTAGAGCTTTCATTGCATCTCGGGGCTGTACGCTTTTCGAGCGAACGAGATCGGATATCTCTAAGTTAAGGGCGATGTCCTCCCTAGAACGAGCATTAGACAAGGCATCCGCCAAAAGCCATCAGCAGCATGCTAGCTTACAGGGACGATGAGGTCGCCTTTTCGATCTGCTCATCGAGCGGAGAGGTAGATGAGAACCAGCCTGCCATCGTGAAAGCAGTTGGCTATAGCTCCAGAAGCTGGATCTCGAGTGCAAAGATGGGCTTCGTGAAGCCAATGACGTTATGCGACAAGCGCAGGCAGTTCGGGCGTCGGTCGAGTGTCAGGATGAACAGGTAATATGCACAAGACTGTATTGGAGGAAGCCTGTTGTCACGATAGTATTGCTGCCGCCTGCGACCTTGTAGTAAACCTTGGGTGGTGAAGGTGGCGATGGCAAGTCGAAGGTACCTTTGAGATAATGCGGCACGTATCGCTGCTGACTGCGGCACAAACAAGGCCCGACTGGGTTAGCGCGAAGCGCCCGCAAATGGGTGGCGTCATCATCCAGGGCGGTGAGCGGCAGCCGTTATGTCCGCGCCAAACAACGAGGCCACTGTCCATTCCATGGAAACACATCTCTTAACAAGCATTCTTTTCTACATCTCGCTCCGATATCCCACTGATTGAGCATCCGTCGAATTTTCTCTCCTTTGAACTATCTTTTGCGTTGCGTCGTGTTGCCCATTGCGTGTCGTCCCCATCACGTGTCCTCGATGGTTGTGCCTGAACAGTGAGGGGCGAACTGACAGCCAACGATAATAATCCTGTCGCCTTGGAGGTATCATCTCTCGCTTCTACCTCGCCGACGCGGGCTTCAGACCATGCCCGGCACAGGCTGTTGAGATAATGTCTCCCAGTACAACGGCCTTTCCCAGCGCCCCCGGCCCGACGTCAGGCATTCGAGGGGGAGACGTCGGTGGGATGCAGCTCCCCGGAGGACGGTCAAGTTGGACTGGCCCATATGGCACAGCTTCACCCGCTTCTGGGGACAGGCGAGCGCGGTATCCGTATATAAAGGATCTCCAAGATCAAGCTGCACGTCTGGAAGTCGATGAACGGAGCCCGGTAATGACACACCCTTTGCTATGCGGGACAAGTAATCGTTCTGGTGCTAATACGAACAGATCAACCATCTTCTCGCGACTGCGTCCGAAGCCCTACAAAAATGTCAATCATTCGTTAATCAAGGAGACCTTGGAACGGCCTATGTCCAATACCTCCGCGCATCTGAAATTATCGTGAATACCATTCCTCGGCATGTAGACTATCGGTTGCTTCCCGTTCATCATCCAGAATGGTACCATCAGTTCTCGAATCTCATGATGGTAAGTCATATCCTTCTGATTTATCCAACTCATACATATCCTCTCCTTGTTATGCCCATTTTCGAGACCCCTTCGTATGTACTAACCCAGAATTCCACCTAGTCAATCAGTCAGAAACAGTCTACCATGGATGCGATTAAAGAGCAAATTCTCGAAGATAATCTGGCAACTCAGATACGGCCACAAGGATCTCCTTCTATGGATATACAAAGGGCACCAAGTCACCAGCAAAGTGCCCCCCTCAGGATGCCTAGCCCGGCGGACTTCCAATCGAACGGGGCATCGCAGCAATACAATGGGGTTGGAAAACAAAACGGGACAAGATCTGCTGCAGAGGATTTGCTTGCCCAACGTTTTGCTCGATTGCAAACTACACAAAGTTCTCCGTCTAATGGACAACATTCCTCAGGCTATGTCAATTCTACTTTAGCGGCATCACCACCGGCCGAGACACTTTCCGATTATCGTCCTTCTTCGTCGAGTTCAGTGCAAAGCCTAACAGGCACTTCCTTCGGTTCAGGTGCCTCACGGCCATTCGGTCCACGCGCGATAGGGACACCTCAACATATATCTGTTCCTCCAAAAAAACCGTTGAATGTCAACACTGTTTCGCTCCCCAGAGCACCAAGCCCAACTTACAGTCCGATATGGTCGGTGCCGTCTCAACCGCCGCCGTCTAACCCCCCGCGAACTTCAAGCGAAAGCTCTCGGGCGACACCGTCGAAGTATGCTCAAATTGTTGGATCACGATTAAGTAGTCCCAGGCGTTCCGAAGACGACAATCCATACCGGTCCCGCACGCCTAACGGGGTTCATCTTGCACACGAAAATAAGAGTAGCTCGAATGAGCTGCCATTCAACACAACTATCCGAGCGCAGCAATTACTTGATTATATGCGCAAGTACAATGTCTTGGTCATAGACGCGCGTCCTCGTGAACTCTATGACAGCGGACATATTTACGCTAGGTCTATTTTATGCATCGAGCCAGTGGTATTAAAAGAGAATATGTCGGCAGAAGAGCTGGAAGAACGGCTGGTTGTTTCGCCAGATAACGAGCTATCCTTATTTGAACGACGAAATGAATTCGATCTCGTGGTGTATTACGACCAAGGTACAGACTCGGTCAGTTATCTCGCGGGATCGCCGGTTGGAACATCCGCTCCTCACTTAAGAGCGCTTTATGACACGCTGTATGAATTCAATGCATACAAGCCTTTGAAGGACGGCAGACCACCAGCTATGTTGATAGGTGGACTCGACGCTTGGGTGGATTTAGTTGGCTCCCAGTCACTGGCAACGTCTTCTACGGCAGCGATAATGGGATCTATACAGGCCAAACGGCCTGTGCAGAAACCTGGACGACCTCTCGGAAGGGTTCCGACGGCAAGTGCTAATTCGAGCTTGGAGATCCGGAAAAGACGACTACGCGAGTTTAAGCCTTTGAATTCCGAAGAGCTTACAGCATGGATGGAACGAGCCAAAAAGGAGGAGGTCATGGCCCACACTTACGAAGATGAAGAAGGGACGATAACAGAGGAGCCTGAAGACGAAGCCAATGCACAGGAGCCGCCATCGCCATTTGTACACACTTATGAAGATTTTCTACGACGATTTCCTGAGCCCCAGGCTATCCAACAATCGATGGTTGCTCCAGAGCCCCGAGTGGCCATGCCGGCAATGCCAAATTACGCAGCTCCTGTTCCACTAGCACCATCACGACCCCCGCCAGCACTGCCGCGGCCGAATTATGGAGGACTCTCAGATGGTCGCCAGATACAGCCACCTCTTGCTCGTCAAAACTCTGCAAGCAAGACGGCGCTATACACATCAAGCTCTCTGATGACACGGCTCAAAATGCCACGAACTGGACTTACCAATTTCGGAGTGACGTGCTACATGAATTCCACGTTGCAGTGCTTGAGTGCGACGACAGTAATGAGCAAATTTTTTATCGATGATCGGTACCGGTACTATGTCCAAAAGAACTGGAAAGGATCACAGGGAGTAATGCCTGGCCTCTATGCCAACCTGATTCGATCGCTGTGGAAAAACGATGTCGAAGTCATTGTGCCGACCTCATACCGCAATTTTTGTGGTCGATTGAACCGGGAGTGGGCAATTGACCGGCAACAAGATGCAAAAGAGTTTTTTGACTTTGCTGTTGATTGCCTACATGAAGATCTCAACGTCAATTGGCAACGAAACCAGCTGCGGCCTTTGACTTTCGAGGAGGAGATGCAGCGAGAAAAGATGCCAGTGCCTAAAGTATCGAGGATTGAGTGGGATCGATACTGTCATCGCGAAGAATCGTTTATATCTTCATTATTTGCTGGGCAACATGCCAGTCGTCTACGGTGTACGACATGTCACCGTACGTCGACAACGTACGAGGCATTTTATAGCATCAGCGTGGAAATACCGCCGACGGGGACAGGGGATATCTACCAATGCTTGCAGAGCTACTGCAAAGAAGAGATGCTGAGTGGTGACGAGGTTTGGAAATGCCCATATTGCAAATGCGAGCGGGTGGCAACGAAACAAATCATCATCACTCGAGCTCCCCAGATTCTAGTCGTCCACTTCAAACGGTTCTCGGCGTCCAAGACGCAATCGGCACGCAAGATTCACACTCGCGTTGAATTCCCATTGCATGGACTTCGCATGGACAATTTCGTGATCCCTTATCCAGCGGTGAATGGGGAAAATGCAAACGCATCAAATGCAGCTGCTGCAGCGCCGCCGTCCCTTTCGCCCACGATTCCGCCGTTCACGTACGATGCATACGCGGTTTTACGACACCTGGGCTCGACGCTGAGCGGAGGGCACTATATCTCGATGGTACGAGATGCACAGCGTCAATGCTGGCGTCGGTTCGACGATGAGCGCGTGGCCGATTTCAACCCGCGAGACCTGCGACCATCGGATCGGCTTCAAAACGAACAGGCGTACATTGTATTTTATGAGCGTGTCCCCGCTAAGTGAGGGAGGGACGAACGTTTTCGGTTTGGTCTTTGAATTACATATTTGTTGAAGGGTTTCCCCCCTTCTTTTGGATCGCTTTTTTTTTGGTTAGCGAAAGAATCAGCACGCATTCATACCCAACTTGCATTGCGAGATTCATTTCTTTCTGGTTTTTTTTTTTTTTTTCCCTCTCGGACCAGTTTGCCAGTGCCATGTGTATATTGACAAGAGGTGGCGCGGTGACGGTTATGTATAGATGTTACGATACCATGATTACGCTAAGAATATATATCTAAGAAAATGAGGTGCAATATATATACCAAATAGTTACGTTGCTCAGATATTCAATGTTGGGTTTTTATTTGAAACTATTCACATGCATATTATTAGAATCCCCACTGCGGCCGACGCTGATGTCCACTATCAGAAACTACATATTAATATCAATTGATAGCCAATATTATTTTCTCTACTATATGCAAAGTGACATTATTTCCTTGTTTTCTTGTCAATAAATCTGATGTTGTTTATTATGCTCTATTTTATTCTTCTCATTTTTATGTATTTATTCGATAGCCCTGGCTTCGGCGACCGTGGGGTCACACCTAAGATTACATACAGCTCACTTCTGTATAGATTGTTCTAGAGCCCAAAGGCGCCGAAGCCGATCGGGGGCAATCAGCTGTCCCTCCATGATTCCGCCGACAAACATTTATTAGCAAGAATATCCCAGTAGCAAAGTATTAGTTACTTAGTAAATATGTCAATTCCGCACTCAATGCCGCAATTCGGTAATCGGTTAATGGCCCAAAAGCTTCCAGGCGTATATTGACAATGCACACGCGCTGATTGGCTGTGGGGCAGGTGAGATGCCGTTGGACGTGCCGGGGTGGAGGCAAACCCTAACGTCTCAAGCCGGGAATATGCAAGAAATCTACGGTATCATTCTCAATATCGTCGTAAAAAAACAGACAAAAAGTAAAGCAAGCAATAAAATAAAAGATTGTAGATAATAATGGCAGCCAATGGCCGCGGGCCGATTTAAAGCTGGGTTCCTGACCGCCCGAGCCCACCTGCTCGATCGGGCCTAGCGCGCCTACATCCCAACAATCTTTCTGTCGCTCTTTCTCTCCCGCGCTGGCCATTTCTCCGGACACTTCTCTCACCCCGTTTCCATCTCTGCCCTGCTTGTCCTCTCTGTAAGTTATTTTATATTTCATTTGCATTCTTATCTCTGGCAGGTACTTCCTCTTCCAGAGCGTGCTTTTTCTTAGCACTGTTCTTTCTGCCTGCGCGTTGCCGGCTATTGAGTTCCCGACTGACCTGATCTGACTGACCTGCTCATCACAGACTCATCTACTCCCTCCCTCTTCTATTCACCATGGCCGACAAGGAATTCACATACGCCGAGGTCTCGGCCCACAAGACCAAGAAGGACCTCCACATCGTAGTCAACGAAGGCGTCTACAACGTCACCTCGTTCGTCGATGAGCACCCGTACGTTTGAAACAGCAGCAGCAGCAGCAAAATACATCCGGTGCACAGTAACTAACTGTCTATGTAGCGGTGGTGAGGAAGTCCTTCTCGATGTCGCCGGCCAAGATGCCTCCGAGGCCTTTGAGGATGTCGGCCACAGCGACGAGGCCCGCGAGATTCTCGATACCCTGAAGATTGGCACCCTCAAGAGACTGGTATATTGAATCCTTTTTTTTTTCTGTTGCCCCGGTCTAATCACAATTATATAGCCTGGCGACCCTGCCCCCCGAGCCATCTCGACCTCAGACTCTTCCTCGCCCGGATCCTCCGGCTCCGGTAGCGGTGGTGTTGGTCTGTATGCCATCGTCCTGATCGGCGCCGCTGCCGCCTACGCTGCCTACCAATACCTGCAACTGCAAACCGAGACCCAGTAATAAACATGTTGATAAAGTTTTTTTTTATTATTATTCAAGCCTCGGTCCAAATATGAATGTCTATTTCGCCCTTTATTGTTGATGTTCTATTCGTTGTAGATTCCCGGGGCTTATGCGTGCAGCCGTCGCTCTACTATCAGAGCGACCTCGGTTTGTTGGCTATCATGTGACCTTGCTCATCGTCGTATATGACATGGGAACGCTCCGGCTTTTTTTATTTTTTATTTTATTCTTTGTTGGATTTTTTTCTCTTTCCCTCCGTTGCTAGATAACTATTTGCGTTATGTTTAATCAATGGCAAGAATTGCCGTTTGCTTCTAGAATTTAATTTTTTTTTTTGAGTATACATCCTTTGATGATAGAAAGAGTATTTCCCCACATTAAAACCGAATGTTTGTCAGTTATACATACATACGTATGCGATGTGCTAAAATTAGCTGACAGCGTTTAAGTCATGACATCTGGATGTACTAGTCATCGTTATCTAAGTTTGTGGTGTTTTGCCGTGTCGTGGTTAACATTTAAAGCATTGTAGAGCCAAAAACCCAATTCCAATGTGGACATGGGTATGTTCTTCTTTTTTAAACCAAAAATATATACATATAAATCAATCGATAAATGTCCCCAGTATGTTAACCACTAAAGAAAACCTATTCGCAGCACTCGAGATTCATCAACCCTTATACCTAAAATTATATTGACATTATATTGATATGCTTTAAGACATATGCTCGCTACTCCGTATTCAACCTAGTAATTATACGTCGTCGCGTACTGCTCAGGGTTACCTTGAACATCCCATTGATTAGTTATTTGATGAGCTTCTTCCATCTCTTGCTCGGTGGGCATGTTGACGACCATCAGGTAGAGTACTTTCTGTGCAGTTGTCAGTATACCAATCAAGTAAATATACAAGGACCAGATGAAAGAATGGTGTATGAATAAATGGATTGTGGGTGTGTGACGTACCGAGCCAAACAAGTTTGTCAGCTTAGCCCCCCGTTTGAAATACTCTTCGGTTATTTGCTGTTGGTTCAGTTGTTTGAGGGACTCCTGTTCCTGCTCCAGAGACATGGACCCTTGTTGCTGATACTGATTGAAACCGCGCCGATCATAATAGCCCGAGTTTGGACCGCCTCCATACCGCATGTCCTGTTCGTACTGCATGTTATTCACAAGCTGATTATCGTATCGATTTGGCTGTTGCTGTTGTTGGCCTAATGACCCAACCAGCCCTAGGAGTCCACCACCGCCACGGCCTCGTCCACCGAAGCCGCCGAAACCGCCACCCAGGGGACCGCCCATCATGCTGTTGTTTGCTAACGGATTGTTGTTATGTGTTGGATCGGCGTATTTGGAGCTGAACGTTGGTTTCCCCTGTGGCATTAGAGGACCACCAGGATTCGCGGCAGCCTGTCAAAGAGTTAGTCCCCATCAACCTAAGGGGGTTTATTAGGGTTAAGGTGTTACTAACAAACTTAGCCTGCGCCCTCCGATCCATATAATCATCAACAAACGCCTTGCCGCGGCCAAGCTTCTTTTTAAAGCCCTTCTGGTCTCCCGTGGTCGCCTTACTAATGAGGTCCAGTTCCGGGAATATGAGTTCTGCGGTCTCCATGGTCTCTAGTCCATTAGTGACACCATTTGTGATGCCATTGGAGGCCTGGAACTTATGAGACATGCGGCCGTCAGAATTGCCGTTGATATTGTTTTGAATAATCGAGTTGATATTGGCGACGGTTTTATCGTTGAATTTCGTGGGGTTCCATGTCATCACGAGACAGTAAAGCCCACGGGGACGGAAGTATTCTTTGTTCAATCTATCGAGAGCATGATTTTGTCTATTATTATTTAGTCATTAGTATGTTCTCCATTTCTTGGGTGGTATGGTAGGGGTGTCTTACCGATACCGAGTCTGCACCTCAATAGCAATACTGGTAGCAACCAACAGGGCTATTGAAATTGCCTGCGAAGCAAAAATTGGCAGCGGCGAAGCAGCAAGGCCTGCCAAGTTAATAGCGTTTATCCACGGATTGGCGAGACTGGCTTCGTTGAGCGTCTCGAGAAAATCCAGCCATGACTTTTGATCGATGCCCACGTTTTCCAGCTCCGGCGCATAGGCGCCAACGAAGCCACGATCCTTGCTCTTGGGACGCCGCTGCGGGATCGCAACGGGATGCGTGAGCTTGCCTGGTCGATAATTCATAGATTCAATTCCATGAGGCTGCACACGCTCTAAGAAAGCAGCAATGACTTTGTCTGGATTGGCCACACCTTGTTTGCTTTTGCGTGCCTTGGTCTTTTCAAGCTGTTCGACGGCGGCTTCTTGAGCCTCTTCAAGTTGCCATGTTCGCTCGATGGCATCTTGCGCTAGGTTCAAGCTGTGCTCTGCGTCGCGAAGACTTGTGTTGCTGCTCTCGGCCCCGAGATTACCTCTCTCGTCTGGGTAGGTGCTTATCTTCTCATTGCCGAAATAGCCATCCTCCTCTCCGTGATGAGATGGATCGTATGAAGGCGGAGCTTCACTAGAATATGGGGTCGTGTTCTCTGGTAATGAACCGTGGAGCTCGTGCAATCCAATGTCTCGTTGTTGATGGTTGTCGTCTGCCAAGGGCCTGGGAGACCGAGAGCGACTGACATGTCGAGAGTAGTCGTTGGAGGAGTGCGCTTCCTCGCGGTCTCCATGTTCTTCGTGCTCTTTGAGGGCTTCTTTTTTCGCTTTTTTGTATGCTTTCACTTCGCTCACGAGGCCAACGCCCGAAGTGACGCCGGAAATCAGCAGGCCGATAGGTCCTCCATTTCCGCGCCCACGTCCACGTCCGCCACTGCCCAACATTGTTTTGGGTTAAATGTGGAAAGGGTCTCGGTGTGTGTGTGTGTGAATGATGACAGAATTGAGTGGATTTCAATCAGATAATAATAAACAAAATCAAAGGCAGCCCCAGGATATATAAGTGGTCAGAGCGACCCTTGACTCTTCAAATATTGTTCAGCTGAACATTTGAAAACCCGACGTAAAGCAGGCGGACCTCACTCATATATATAGAGATGTACTAGTGAATATTAATTCAGCTGAGTTATTTTAGACACTATCGTTTTTCGAAAAAGATCCATCCATGTATATATATATACTTCGAGACGCTAAAGTAGCGCTAAAGCATAGTTCTAACCCGAAAGGATGTAAGATCGGCATATAAAGTGGAAACCGAGAAGCATGCCTATTTAGGTAAAGGCTTAAAGTATATCAACCAAATACTATCTAAATTGAAAAGATTTAGGCATCAACAATATAATTGTATATATCGGAAACTGACATCGCAGAGCATGCCTATTTAGGCAAAGGAGCTATACATTCATGTCTATTTATACTCATCTCGGCAGTCAGCACAGATGGTTCTAGTTTAAATGCAATTTTTCTGCTATCTAACTACATAAGCTAGAATAGTCTTTTAGTTAGAACCATCTAAAATAGTTATACGTACCATAATATACTTAAAAGAATAAATAACTAAGAAGTATCCTTAGACTAATTAAATGTAGAATAAATATAAGCTATTCCTAATTTAGTAAGAAAGGGGTATGGCTGTATCGCTAGGGTGGCTCCCTATATTTTATGTTATACGAGGTAGCAGATAAATCGGCACGCGGAATAGATAGGGTAGTTAGATGGATTACTTCAGTAAAATGACGATATTAATTGATCAAGGACAGTATTCTACCTGCCCTATATCACCAGTCCAAGGATAATGCACAACATCTACAATCCTCCGAAAATTGGAAGGCTTGAGCAATAGCCTCACCATATCCGCTAACCAAGCCAAATGAGTTTTTGGCAAGCGCCGATTGATACTATACAGGTTATCCAATTCCATGCGCTTAAGTTTCCACTGTGGGCCATCAGCGCCCAGCGACCCGTATGGTTGCAATGCCGTGAGAAGCTTGTCATACTGCTCTTCAAGTCCAACATAAGCGCACTTTGTAATCTCTGTATTTTCACGAGTGCCCTGTATCAACTCATACAGCTTATGGTGAGAGGCCATGACTGCCCACTTACAGAAAGCCATGGTCACCATGGCAAGCAGTTGCTTGGATTCAATGAGCTCTCTTGTGAAGATAAGACAATCTAAGATTTTCTCGTTGAGATATTGACAGGCCGATCCTCTTACACCTCTGAGGACCGGGTTCTCTCTTTGCTTGCGCATTGTATCACTCCGAAGGTCGACTAAGTCGTTGATAAGGGTCGTCCCGTACGAAAGCTTCATATATTCGGCCTCGTTTATTTGCTGACCCGTGGCTAGAGATGCTGCCACCACGCCAACTATATTGGCAATATCAATATGGCGATGAGAAATCAAGTCTGTCACCCGACTACCGTATAGCCCTTCTGGTAGTTTCGGCACAGCATGATTGCGGTAATAGCCCATAACCCTGAATTGAATGTGGGCTGCGACGAGAATATCTATTTGCCAGTCACTGACTATCTCCGCTAAATTGCACACCTTCAGAAAGGCAACGGCTGCTGCCCCATTCTTTTGTAGTAAGGAGAGAGTCTCCTCTGTGACCGCTTCACAATAGTCTCCTATTAAGACATCGTTCCCTGCATCTGCAATCGCGCGCAAAATACCTCATTTACGAGAGTACCACCACAGGCAATTGCATGGAAGTATTTTGCATCTGCACAAAGTTTGACCTTCTCCAACGTCGGATACAACGCCTCATATGCCTCCGAGCTATTGTCGCACTGTGGATTTGGTCGGCGATCGGGAGCTTTTATTGGGGGAACAGCAGTTGCAATATCGGCTCCGGAACATATGGTCGGACTTGGTTGAATGTCTAGATTACAAAACACAAGTTCTTTGACTGCATATTCGAGCTTTTTTACAGTGAAAAGGCCATGCCCATTCCACTCCTTTGGTCGCTGAGTAACATCATTCTGTGCCAAGAGCATCTTTTTAATGGCTTCACAGTTCCTCGCTTTTGTCAAATCCGCGTCCTTGATAAATGACATTGGCGATATCCCATCACAAGTACAATCGACGCGAGGATCATATTTCTCTGACATCAAGTTTGTCTCTGTACACGAAGGGGACAACACTCCACCAAGAGAAATTTCGCCGTTGTTGAATCTTTGTCGAAACGATATTATCACATTTGGCAGAAGGTCAGGGTGCAGAAGCTGGTCGATATTTGCGTCTTGAAAAAGAATTGCTATCTCGCCAACGCTCAAGAGTTTGGCAATTTGGGTCCGGTTTTGGTCGACATTTGTATCAAGCCAAGTATCTACCCAAGCGGCGTAGACTTGCAAACGAGTATTCCGGGGCGAGATATCAACTATCATAGTTCTTGGTTTCTGCCAGTCTGCATTTGAAAAAAAAAAGACTATAGAAAGAGCAAGTATCTGGTAGTCGCTGCGGGTTATGGGCTTTTCATAAATCACCGTCGAGATCTGTCTACAAGTATAGCCGACGGGGCCTAGGTACTAGTTAAATAGGCATATGAAATTAGTACGGCCGTAAAAGATCTTGTTAGATTAGGGTAATCCCATGGGCTAGCTCCACTGCCGCTATTCATGACGGTTGCTACGGTAACTTCCTAGATCGATATCGTGAATCTACGCTTGGGTATGGAGTATAGCGGACGACCGGCCAAGAGGAACGAATAGCAGCTGCACGTGTATGACAGTTAGTTAGTACTATTTCAGTACTAGCCATCCAGTGATATGATAAGATAGCTCCCCTAAAGGCCAATTTTGCAACTTGGGTATGGATGTAGAGTACACGATACTGCCATATTGACTTGCCACGATTGTAGAAGTGGTTTTTATCAAATGCCTGTATTGTAAGTAAAACACGTAATAGGACGGTATACAAGTTTAGTAGCGCATACATATGTAAACGCCAGTGGGATGCAAAACGCAGTTTACCCTTGGACGTTATTTAGAATATTTACTGCAGATTGTACTCTTTGGGTATTCTATGAATAAGGATGGCTCTATCCGAGCCAGCCAGCCCTAAACCTGATAGAGTTTTGGAGCAATTATAAACAGAAAGTATCTGCAATTATCATGGCGCCAAATTCCAAATAAAATCCACATCCAACCACGACGGATTCAAAGGCGACAAGCACGATTGCGACTGCTCGTCCCAGCCTATAAACGGAGCCATGGACGGATCAAACGGGAGCGAGAACCACTCGTCGAGATTATTCTCCCAGATAGTACCTGTCGTTGCAGTTACAGTTGTTTCCACAGGGGTATGATTGAGTTCAACAGAATCTGTCCCGGCGCTGTCTGGTTGATGTTGATTATGGAAACCGGCTGGAAGAACATTGTCCCCTTCACAGAAGCTGGACGGGACATGAGAATGCATGTTCTTCTGCTGCTGGTGCGATGAGAGAAATTGGCCTGCAGGTTCTCGAGCCAAATCACCACTGCAATGCCCCTGCGAACTGTGTGTTGTTTCCTTCTTCTTGCTCGACAGAAACAACGCCGAAGACTCAAAACTTGTACGCAGCGCCGAAACTTGAATCCTGAGCAACTCTGCATACTGCTCTGCCAGATGCACCTCGTCAAGATTGCTACTATGTAACGCCAAAATCGCCCGATCCAGGATATGTAACGACTCGATCAGCTTTACTTTTGACGCACCTAGAGCGAGAGCCTTGAGAAGGAAGATGGACGCACTTATCATGCGGGAAAACATGCGAAATGGAGCGAAACGAAGTGTGCTTGTTGTTGTTGCTGTAGCTGTTGTCTCGCTTGCTACGCGATTGTGGATTATTCTTTCGAGGATGTGGCAGCAGCCGTTGATTACGTCTTCGACGAATCCATATCTGTGCTCTAGCTGAAATGGCTGGTGGAAATCGGGGCTATGAGATTGAGAGCGGTTTTTGATGATGCGCTGCATTCCCGTCGAGTTTATGAGCACGCGCAGATGGTGGTATTCTATGAACAAGACATCTTCATAGCCAGTGGAGCCTGTTGGCAATCAATGTCAACTTCAGATTATTGATTCTTACATGTATAGAAGGAAAGAAGTACGTACCACCTGAAAAAGCGGCAACGTACCACCGCGAGAGCATATCTTGCTTCTCCTTGAGACAAGTCTGAAATTCCTCTTCGTTCTCAGCAGTCATAAGAGGAAACAAGGTGTCAGTAGTGCTCTTTATCAATTTCGTCAACTCCGTCCACTGACCCATAAATAGTTGCCACTCCGGATCATGGCTTCCACCGAGAGCCTCGTCTGATTCAAATAGTGTGCTACTAGTAAAGGGCGACATGAACGAAGTACACCCCAGTCGAGAAGACATTAAGTTTATGAAACAAAACAAGAGCTTAGGAAGTCTCCTTTGCCGAATCTTTAAGTGCTCGGTGTATGCCTTGGCATCCGACTGAGCGCCTTCAGCAATAATACTGCTGCTGCTGAGGTATTGACGCGGTGAAGTATTCTTCGTATCGTCAAATATCCCCAGTTCATGAGACAGGGCTAGAGCAGAGCTCAAGACCATCCACGACATTTGCTCAGACCGTTTTGTGGGCTCGATAATATCTCGCTTCCAGCGCTCTGATGCAGGAATATCAGCTATCAGTGGCGGATCACGCGCGTCTGGCATTGTCAAAAGTACGTCCGAGTCCCAGCCATCGTTATCCGGTGGGAAGTGAATAGAGAGTGGATACCATTCGACAAGTAACAAAAGGGCCTCTACAGTTCCAACGTTTCTGATCTTGGCTTTGGAGGCCTTTTCCTGCCCTAGCATTAAGCGAAGCAGCAAATGCTGGCAGTGCTGCCATAGTCTCTGGTGGATAAAGAGACTGCGAGTTCTGCCCCCGGGCCCGGGAAGGACATGGTATCGGGAGGAGATGGTTAGGATAGTGCAGCATAGTAAAGGCTCTTGCGTAACAAGCCAATATTGATTAGAGTGAGTTTTGTAGAAATCCGTTAGTATGGGAGATAAATGTGACATGTTGGTGAAGAATCTGCCGTTATCAATTGCTATTAGCTCCTTTTATGAAATAGTCGACATGCGTGGGAGTGAAATTTACAGGTCAACCAGTGTCATTGCTTCGCGGGCTGTGAACCAGCCCATCTTGACAAATCGACAAGCATTCCAGATATGAAGCACGTCAAAATTGGCAGAGTTAATATTGACCAGCTGAGGAGCAGACTCAACCGAGTTTGGCGATTCCTGCGTATTGGTAATCCCGTTGATACTAGTTCTCGAGACGGAGGTATAAGCATCTACAGGATCGGAACGAGCAGCTGCC
Source organism: Talaromyces rugulosus (assembly GCF_013368755.1). NCBI lineage: Eukaryota > Fungi > Ascomycota > Eurotiomycetes > Eurotiales > Trichocomaceae > Talaromyces > Talaromyces rugulosus. The sequence goes on along the minus strand of NC_049563.1, from coordinate 2,877,321 downwards.
TCAAACAAGATATTCAAGGCGTCATTCTCACTCGACACCATTGTATGTAGCACTGAATTGTGGAGGTCATCTGCTCCGTCGATATCATTCACCGAGACGGAGTTAGAAGCATCGTCGTCAAACGGGAACCCTCGTTGTCCCTCGGCAGTAGATCGAGGGTCTGGCCTTCCTGAAGAACCAGTACCGTCAGATCCAGTATCTATTTGCCCTAAATTATACTCTGCCTCTTCTACGGACGAGGACTTTCTTCTGACTCGTCTGGCTTGAGAGGCCGTACCACATATATATCAGCTGTGGCCTATGACAAAAAATCGTAATTTTAAGTGGGAGGCAAACCTTTCTTCTCTCGTGACCAGGGCAGCTTTTCCGAGAACACGCAGTCCAGACCCTGCTTGTTGCATCTTGCGCATGGTGCAGGTCCGTCGTCATCCCTCATTTGGCACTTGACCTTGCGCTCTCGGCAGGGGAGACATGCTCGGTACGCCCGCTGGAATTCGTAGGTTAGAAGTGCTCTGCTGCGGGGTGGTCTTTTTTTGTTTTCCATAACTGATAAGTGCTATGTATATTTTCAGTCCCAGTACAGCTATTGCTGATAGTACCGACAAGATGAGATGTTGAAGTGCGGGTGTTTCCAAATATCCGCGGTGGGGCTTTGAACATTGAACCTTCTTAGAATAAAAGCATAATAATTAACGTTGAACAAAAAAAAACAGGTATTTTCTGGTTTCCTAGAGCATACATCGGCATCTTAAACGAAAAAAAAAACCCACTCGTATCAATTGATATAATTGCCCTTGAATGCTCTAGACAGCAACTCCAGATGTCATTTCAGCAGAATTATTGAATTAATCGATGACTTGCATTGTCAATTGATATGTATTTCAAGTGATAAAACGAAACATCGGGTTATGATCACCTCCATCTGTCACATCAACTCGAGCATGTTGATCAACCACTCCATACAGCCTGTCCCTCCTCCGGTTCTCATGAACCAATTTAAAATGCAGTCCCAAGGCCAAAACAACAATCGCACCGGATAGCGCACACCCAATAGCACACCCAGTGACATAAAACGGACCATCCGAAGCCGGAAAAACAGAACTACTAACGAAGCTAGAGCATTGTCCAAGGATAGCCAGAATGGCCATCCCACTTCCCCTTTTCGAGTCTCCACCTTGGTTGTTTAGCAGCCATGTGATATTGATCGCCAACGCTGGGAATATACCGCACGTAGCGAGCCAGATACCCAAGTATCGAGGACCGGTTTGTGCCTCGTCGTGCACACTGACCAAGAGAATGTACCCTATTGTCCCCAGACCGGCGAATGCGCTGATGATATAGCCCCGTGAACCCCATCGATCAGAGACTAATGCAGCCCCGACGCAGCATAGAAACGATGCTAGATATGGAGGAGCTGTTAGGCCCTGGGCTTTGACGCTTTCGTAGCCCATTTCCTGAATAATGGTTGGCAAGAAGTTGGATAGCCCTGCAAAGGAGTAGTTACAGCAAAAGTGTATCGCCATGTGCACGTAGTTTTTGTAGTCCGTTAAACCGCTCAGGTATTGGCTCCATGATACTTGCCTCCTTTCTGTTTGATCAATTACTTGCAGTCGTTCCACGGCTTCTGTTTGCTCGTCTGGATTGAGAAACTTTGCGTTTTCGGGGGAGTCGGGGAGAAAGAAAAATACCACAACGGAAAAGAGGATAGTTGGAGCGCCTTCTACATCGTGACACGGATGTTAATAGCCAAAATTTCCAGCAAGGAGAATATACAAAAAAAAAAAAAAACGGACCAATAATAAAAAGAAGACGCCAAGGAGATAGTGAATGCCTGATCTGGGTTATGCCGTATGCCAGAGCGCTGGCGAAGCAATTCGCCAAGGGCGATGTACCCAATAGAAGCGACACACGCAATCCTAGTTCTCGTCGATGATAGAAAAGTGAGAGATAATACGGAGCGCCCGCCCCAAACGCAGCCTCGAATGCTCCCAGAAAGCATCGAGTGACAATTAGCTCGGCCATGTTGTGAACTGCACCACTGCACATGGCAGCAACGCCCCAACTAAGAAACCATTTTAGTTGTATGAATATTGAGAACGGTGGTTTGTAGCTTACCAAATACACAGAACAGCTATAAAGATATGAGCAGGCCATATCTTCCATAGAATAGTTGTCCATTCAAACGCAACATAGCAGAGGTAGAAGGAGTACAAGACCCAAGAAAACTGAAGACTGGTTAGGTTTAAATCTTTAGTCAGACCAGCAGTTTTGGCATTGCCGACGTTGCCTTTGACCGTGAGTATTTCTCAAAACAGAACTTGAATGTCCAGACTCACCTCGGTCAAGATAAGAGAGCACATATAGAACGCAGACAATGGGAAGAACCCGGCGGTCAAACTAAATACAGTCCACAAAATTAGAACTGTAATTGTTTTCAAAGGAATATTCTCTACCTTTCTGCAGATATAAGAGTACTGTGCCTGCGAGACCATGGGTTGCGCCTCATCTCTCTTAGGGCTGTGTTCCAGGTGATGGCTTTCAGCCACTGCTTGCGAGCTCTTTGTATCCATGGCGATTCAAGATAGCGAAGCAATATTGAAGTTTTGAAATTTTTGAATCTCTTAGTATTTTTTGAAAATGTGGTGAACGTCGCGGGTATTTTATAGATCCTCGCCGCTGGGGCCCGGTTCTTCTCGCCTTAGCATGACTAGTTGAAACGAGGGTAGAATAAGTAGCTACTTCTTCTTATTTCTCTCGAGTAAAAGATTTCATTGGCTAGCAACTTCCCCGTGCGTTGTAAGCTTTCCCCGCATCTTGACTCCTTTGATTTCCGGGGTATTTGTGGGAATCGGCAGATGCCAAATATCCGCCATGCCGGCAATTGGGCATTATCCGGGGTTTGAAATATCCGCGATGATGATTATATGCATTATATATGGCATTAATCCTATGATAAATATGTAGTTATTGGCCTTCTCAGAAGGAAAATAAGCTGCAACTTACTTTCACATTGCTCCTGCTTATCAAAGTGATCATTCATCCAACACTATTCCCATCCAACATGGCCTCATCAACCAACATACCATACCCTTTCAAATTCGAAAGCACAGGGTACTCCAATGCTCAACAAAGCAATGGCTCTCCAGCCCACGACGTGACACTAACCCTCCAAAACGTACGTGGAAAGATTCCCTCCTTTCAAACCTCTCGCCTGCGCTCCATGATGCTCGAGGCACACAGCGATCCAAACAAGATTCTAGCACACTGCTGCAGCTACGATGGCCTCTCATCGAGGCTGGTCGAGGAAGCCGGGTTTCCGCTAGTTTTCCTTGCTGGATACCCCGTGGCGAGTTCATATGGCCTTCCAGATACCGGGTATATTGCCATGGAGGAGATGTGTCACAAGATTCAAGAGGCAGTGCGTCAGGTGTCTATCCCCGTCTTTGCAGATGGAGATACTGGTTACGGTAGTCCGATGAATGTGAGACGCACAGTCGAGTGCTATGCCGCCGCTGGGGCAGCCGGAGTCATGATTGAGGATCAGACGTGGCCGAAACGTAAGGCCCAGTGACAACACAGTACAAACAGCAAGCAAGAACAAAATAAATTAACTCACTCTTCTTCATTTCCCTAGGCTGCGGCCACACCAAAGGCAAATCTGTCGTCTCGCGCGGCGAAGCATTCGCACGCATCCAAGCCGCCTGCGACGCACGCGACCAAGGCCGTGACATCTTCATCCTCGCCCGCACCGACGCGCTCATCCTCGGCTGGGACGAAGCCATGGCGCGCGCCCAGGAATTCAAACGTATCGGCGTCGACGCCGTCTTCGTCGAAGCCCTACCAGACCGCGACAGTATGCGTGCCTGTGTCACAGAACTGGGGATCCCGACGTTTGCGAATATTATCGAGGGCGGGAAGACGGAGAATCTGTCGACTGCAGATTTGGCGCAGTTGGGGTTTTGTGCGGTGGCATACCCTTGGACGTTGGTGGCTGCAAAGTTGAAGAGTGTGAGAGAGGCGTTGGAGGGGTTGAAGAAGAGTATGCTCACGGGGCCGCCGCCGATGATTCTGAGTTATGCGGATGTGTGTGAGGGAGTGGGGTTTAATAAGTATTGGGTATGGTTTCTATCTTTATTCTCCTAAGTGATTAACTGATGCTGACATTTCATAGGACCTTGAAGAGAAGTACAAGTACAATGCCTAGCATACCATTTACTAGGCCAGTGGGTTGAATTTTGATAGCAGCCGGTTGTACTTGTGTTTATGTACTAGGGATATAGACATGCCAGAAAGATCATTATTATCAATTGATGTATAGAAACAACCCGATTTGTCAAGGTGTTCATACTTGACGTCTGTCTGTTGTAGAGCTAGGGTTAGGGCTATCCGGTTTGTATCAACCGCTGCCAGTACCTGTAACAACTTGAACATCCGAGCCAAGCTTGATTCAACCAATTAATCTAGTTAACATTGGAACATTTAAAGAGCATCCTAATTAAACATGATCCGTTTCATTGCCATTCTGTATATACCAAGTATACTATACTCTCTCTCTCTCTCTCTCCATCAAGACTAATGCTAGAACATGCCAACTGGTAGCAAACAGTTATTCCAAGAAATTTTTGTTGTAATATGAAATTAGAAAAAAAAAAGTTTACAAAGAAATATGTAGCGCCTCCCATTCCATCATGAGTGGTTATTTGATGTTATCTTTTTTTTTTTGGTCAAATATTTGCTTTTCCCGTCACATATCCATCATGATAAGAAGAAAAAAAATAAAGCCGGTTCTTTCTTTTTTAAGAGCGAGATCCCAATCCAACACGAACTGCTTCCAAAATCATGTCGCGAGCTTCGTCCAAACCGGTCTTGGAGCCCTTGATTTCGATTGCCTCGCCCTTGGCCTGGCCCTTGGGAACTTGGATGCGGCAGCCGGTCTTTTTGCGGATGGTGTTGATTTGGCTACCGCCCTGGCCGACAACAAAACGGTAGGTCTTGGGGTCTGGGAGGATGAGATAGCCGGTGGCACCTTGCTGCGATGCCGCGGCGAGAGCTTTCTCCAAGGCCGCCTTGGCCTTGCCGACGTTGTCTGTCGCGCCAGAGAGGACCCAAGGGATCACAGCCGACGAGTCAGAGACTGGGGCGTTGTCAACTACTTTCCATGAGTGAGTGTCTGCGGCCTCGTTAGGGTCATCCGTGATGAGCGGAAGAGAGGATCCATTAGCTTCCTCGCGCGAGTCAACTGGGCTGGGTTTGGCAGGAGGTTGTTGGCCAGCATGGTCGACCGTCACCTGGTAATCATTTCGCAGACGTCTGAAAAATGAGCCGTTGTCAGAAATAGCATGGTGTAGGTGTTGCGGCACCTGAACGGTCTCGCCTTGCTGCTCTTTGAGGAGGCCTTCGATATGGACCTTTGCTTGCTCAACCGAGTTGCTTGGACCCCTGATCTTGACCTCTGTGCGTCCAGATCCTTGCTTAGGAATGTCTATCGAGACGTTGAACTGGCTTTCCAGGCCGCGTTTCGTGTCACCTCCTCGTCCAATAAGTAGCCTATGTTGGGTCTGAGGCACATCCAGAGCGACCGTGACTTGGTCCTCACGCTCTTTGACGAATTCGTCGATTGCCACGTAGATCTTGTCAACGACAGATCCGTTGCCTTCGAGTCTAATTGTGGTTTCGTCACTCTCGGTGCGTGGGAATTTGACCACGCGAGCGGCCGAGCTGTCGTCGGGCCCACCGGCGTCGACGATAATCCTGCGAATGTTGGCACCACCGCCGCCAATCAAGGCCTTGTGGTACTTTTTGTCAACGTCGATGGTCTTGGTGACAATCGCATCGAATTCCTTGGCCCGCTTCTGCAGTATGTTCTTGGCGTCTTCGACCTGCTTCTTCGTACCCTTGATCTTGATCTCAACGCGTCCTGCAGCATCAGGGGCATCCTGGGCGCTAGGAACGTCAATCTGAGCACCGGTATCAGCACGCAGCTTGTCCATCTCACGGCCGCGCTGGCCGATCAAAGATGGAATCTGGCTCTGGGCTACTGAAACAACGGCCAAGTGAGCATGGTCTACAACCCATTGAAGCAAGCTGAGGATTTCATCCCGAGCAGCATCGGCACCCTTACTGGGTCCTTTGACGTGTACCTCATCAGGAGCCTGGTTGTTGCGCGCAAATCGACTGCCGCCCACCTCGCTTGTCGTATCTGCCACAGATTGATCGTCGTTTACAGGAGAAGCTGCAGCGCGGGGGAATTGGACACGGACACTGTAGCGGTCTTGTAGTCGGTTCACCTGGCTGCCCTTCTGACCGATCAGGTCGCGATGGTATTTGGCGGGGATTTTCAAGATGTGAGTAGTCTCATCTTCCAATTTCTTGCCCAGGGCAACAATTCTGTGCTTGGCCGCATCGGCCTTGGCTTTAGGTCCCTTGACCTCCACCTTTCCGTTGTCGACTTTGATATCGACGTCAAATTCCTCTCGCAGCTTGTTGATATTCTCGCCCCGTTTGCCGATAAGGAAGTTGGCAAACTTTTGAGGATAATCAAAGCTAATCGTGTAGTCTCGCTCCAGATCGTCCTTCTGCTGTTGTTCGATAAAGGCGAGAATCTTGGCAGTAAGCTGGTCAACATCTGTAGAGCGCCCACGTAGACCAATTTCGCCCTGAGAGGCAGCATTGCCCCTCTGACCATTGTGAACATCAGCGTCTTGGAAAATAGCCCGCACAGGAATGCAGTCATCATCGCCCTGTTGTTCTCGCACAATGAACTTGCGAGCCTTGTCGGTGTACCTGAGAGTTGTTAGTTTCGTTGTGGAAGTGGAGTAAATTTAAATACATACTTGGCAGGAATGGGCACCGAGTTTTGAACGATGTTCGTTTGGTCACCCAAGGTGCTGATGAGGTATTCCTGTGCGGATTGAAGAGCGCGTTCGAATTGTGCGAGTTCCTCTCCCGAAGGCTTCTGTCTTGGGATCTGGAATTCCGAATCGGGCTCCTGTTGACCCTCGTAGACCAAGACGACTTCAGGGCTGTTGACGTCGTCCGGAACAATGAGATGAACTCCGTACTGGTCCTTCAACTGAGTGGTGCTTCTTGAGCTCAAGAACGGGTGGAAGAAGGGGTCAACTGGAACGGAGCGAAGTCTCGCTGGGGGGTGAGCTTGTAAAAGATTCATGATATCGGACCGAGCTCGAATAGTATTCTTTCCGTCGCGGGAGTAAACTTCCCAAGTAACTGGACGATCAATGGCTTGGGGAAGCACAATGCGGGCATCGTATGCACGCTCCAGTTCGCGGATAATCCGGCGCTGCTGAAGGTACGAGGTAAGAGCTCTGGCGTGTGCGGCCGAATGTTGCCGAGAAAGGTCAATGCTAGCCATTTGCATGCTTGTTGCCAGGTCCATTGCTCGGTTAATACCAGCCTCAATGTGCTCGGGTGGTCCAGTGATAGTCAAGAATTCGCTATCCTCAGATGTAGGAGGTAGGATGACGGCGCAGCCAGTATCAGCGAGGAACTCGTGAAGAGCAGTGTGGCTGTCTCCGAGAATAAACTGATGTTGACCACGGTTGATAGCCAACTGACGCAAAGTGAGTTGAGCTTGCAACTCGGCAGCACGGCGTTCGATCTCGGCGCGAGCAACCTGCGCAGCATTGCGTTCACCCGAAATATGAATGTGTCTGTCTGGATCGGCAACGAAGCGAATTTGACCAGGTCCAGCTTCTTGTGGAGGTGGCTGTTTCAGCCAAGTGTCGTAACGAGGCACCCGGATTTGTGCCTTTGTGCGTTCTTCAATGTCATTAACGTGCGAGTTGTGGGCACCAGCAATGAAAGGAAAGAACTCCGGAGGAATCGACTTCAAGCGTAGGTTGATGTTTGAAGCACGCTCCTTCACAATTGCCTCGATTTCGCGACGGGCCATTTCCGCAGCAACCGCATCACCTTCGATCAAGACATCGATTGTGATGCTGTCATCATCCTCATCCCCTGGGGCGGACTCATCGGCTCTCGGTACCTGGACTCGGGCGCCAGTTCGTTGCTGAATATCTTGTACCACGGCTCCTCCACGGCCAATGATGTGGGCTCTCGCAGAGGCCGGGATCGGCACTTTGACGGATTGCTTGAAGACAGATTAGCAAGTGGGAAATCTTCATTAGTGTGGACAGTGCTAAAATTACCTTGGAACCAACTTGTTGGGCGACATCTTTCAGGGCCTGGCGAACAGCGTCAACCGACCCTTTTCCTTCAAAAATAATTGAGCCGTTGGGGCCACCGCGCATATCCACAGTAGCCTTGGAGCGTTTCGTAATATCACGTAGAATGTCCCTGACTGGCTTCTTGAGCTGGCTGCGAGGAAGCATCTGGGATGGGGCGAGGCGGAGTTGCTCAGCATGTTTTCCGGGCAGGCTGATAATCTTTGGCACACTGGAAAATTCCGATGGGGCTAGATTGAGAAGGGTGATAATGTTAGGTTCTTGTTACTAGGACGATAGTGTCAGAAGCGGGAAAAAGTACATACCCGATGGCTGCGAGGCAGCAGCACTTCCATTGGGCGCAGCAGCAGTCACGCCAGGCTTTTTGGCACCCCATGCTGCAGGCACATTCGCGGCAGCTTTGGATTTGGGACCACCGCCGAGTGCCGGGAACAATTCTTCCGACTGCACATCAAACACGGGGGCCTTCTTCGGCGTTGGGGCAGCTGGGGCGACATCGTCGGAAGACTGGCTGGTAGTCGGGTTCACAGCAGACGATGGGGGAGGGTGTAGAATATCCTCTTCGTCCACCACATCCTCAATGGTGACGTTGTGCTTTTCGTGTTGCTCGGAGAGCATGGCGGCGGGCGACTTTGACGACTGGCCGCCGTTTACAATAAGACCGGGTCCTTCAGAAGAAGCCATTGTGACTCGTGGGTATATAGTTGAGTCGCTAGGGGGGGTTTATTGTGCGAGTGACACAGAGACACGATTGTGCTGAGTCAAACGGTAGGGGTTGCGCAATTGGCGTAGACTAACTAGTCACAACTATTTATTTACCCACATCTCGTTAGCGATTGCAGCAGGTTCAGCAGTGTAGAAATCGTACCTTGACGCTTGTCGTGAGAACCACTCGACTGCACTTCTAAAAGAAGCTGCAACTGAAGGCAAAGAGAGAGCGCGACGATGGCAATGGCAGGACCACGGGCGACAGTGATGATAAAGGTGGAAGTGCGCAAACTAATGCATCACAGCGGCAAGCAAAGCAGCAGAACGACAAGGAAAAGGGGGCGGAGTTTGAGGAGAACAGCGCCCAGGAGGAAGAGGGGGAGGGGGAGGAGGAGGGAGAGGTGATGGTGGTGAGAAAAGCGAGAAGAGTGGTGAAAGAGGAGAGAGCGAGAAAGTCGTGAGGTCGCGGAGTCAGTCGCAGTCTGGACGCTCGAAGAGGCCACTTAGTGACTGTCTCGGGACTTGGCGCCGGCTGTCCCAACCGACGTTAGCGTCTGTCTCCCCGTGGAGATCGTCTTTCTGTCTTGTCTACTATCTTGATCTAAAAGCATGGTTTTCTGAAAGCTGACATGGCTCTTTTTTCTTCTTCTTTTTTCTCGTGGCTCGCAAGGTCAGTGTGACCACTGACAACGCTCGGCGAGCATGACTGCGTGCGATGGCTGGCTGCATATGACTCCTCAAGCCGTGGTATCCTGACCACCAGTCACATGATGGTTGAACAATACTATTTATACGTGTAGAGAGTGCTAGATGTCAACTGTCCTTGGTACATGTCCTTTGACAGGGTATTTTGACCTTGGCTCATGAGAAGCTAGGAAATTCTGTCCGTAGTCTAGAGTATCAGTTGATTAATGAGGTGCAAACATGATGCAGTCAACCGTGCTGTAAACCTGCTATCAAAATTGAACTTAATGGAATAGACCATTTAGTAAAAGGCAACTGGGGTGAGAAATTATATTTACAGTTCCATATATTCCAGTGCAAATGAGCAAGTTCTCGGGAGATACGTGTATTCTACCCCTGGAAGCTATATGAAAATTGATATGTATTAGCAAAAGTGTATATCCCTAGATATATGCATATGTAAACCACAAAAAAATAAAGCTATACAGTTTTCCAGTCAGAATTTGAAACAGGGGTTCACGGCACATGATGGACAAAGTCGCGGGATGATATCACAGCGTGCAATCGTGGGATGAGTAAAGATTGGACCTGACCAAACCGTGGCATGTCACTGGACAATTCCAGATTGACGGCCACCAGCATTCAAATTGTATTTATTTGGCAAAGGCGTCCCTTACCGAGATCGACTTATATTTGCTTGTCTAACATTCTGCCCCGTTCCGGTTGACAAAGAACTGCTAATTCAACCCAAACTGACTATCTAGACGACCAAATCCATATCTAAAAGTTAAGAAGCAACTCTAATATACCAGAGACAAACCTCTGAAATATCGCCAAAGGAAACCGGACTGCCATATGACGGCCTCACATCTACCCGAATTCGCCATGTCGACCGGGAAAGTCCTAGACGCCCTGCAAGCGCTGCGAAAGAGCTCGACCGTGGACGAAGCCGCGAAATTCTGGTCAAAGATCCTGGAGATGTTTTTCCCGGTCACCCAGGGCTTTGAGACGACGACATTTTATAGTACGTCTGACCGGGTTATGCTCACACTCCGCCGCGTGGTGGATACGGATGGAGATACTATTTTCGATGACGGCGAGATCACAGCAATTCTCGTTGTTGACTGCCGTACGCCGCCAGAATCCGAGGCTCAATCACAGGAAGCCTCGCCGGAGAAGAACGAGGCCCTGGATGGTGGCAATGATGATAGTGATAGGGATCGCAGGAAACCCACAGAAACCACAGAAACAGAACCCTACGAGGAGAGACTGGTCTCGGAATTTGGGGTCATCTCCAAGGGACTGCAGGCAGATCTGGTCCGCGACATCGAAGTCTCCTGCACATCTGCGTCTCAACTGTCAATTATCCAGCTGCTGCAGGGCTCGGAGATGGGCAGCGTGAATCTTGCCAAAGCGTCGGGCCGGGACAAGACCGAACAATGGCTGCGCGCCATGGCGAATTGATAGATAGACAAATTGCACGATCGGATAGTATGTCCGTTTGGCGAACAATAATATACTAGCTACATGAGCAATCGGCGCTTTTTTTGGCTGGGCGGATTTGGAATGCATCAACATCTGCATCTGTTCACGGCGCCAAGTGCCAGTGACACGTACCCTGTTTGTACTTGAGGTACAGTACCAGCAACGCCTCTACGCCAATCGCTGTCTCGCAGCAGGGCGTGGTTGAGAAAAGAAAGAGGCCAGGAATGATAATAATTGTTAGAATTCGTCAGGTTCGTGTGGGGCGAGTCTTTGTTGAAACTGTTTTAGTAGGGTGAAACATGCACATCCCCCATATGTACCGATTGGGCCGTCGAGCGTTATCCGTCATGCACCATTCCTGGGGGACAGAAAATGGGACATGCGTTTCTGTCCAGTTGATGGTGCTGCAGGGGGCCTATTCTAAACGAGACTGCAGCAACCAGCACCTCGATGGCTCGGACCTGTAATTAAATACCTTCTGGAGCGTTCGAGTTGCAATGCCGAGTGGATGCCTCGGGGGAGCGACAATCCGACAAAGGGATAGAAAAGAGGGTCTAGATAGAGAGTATACAAGAAAAATACAATTAAGCTTCGGAGCGTATCTTTGAATTGGTGTAATAATAATCCGTTTGCTGGCCACGCATGGCGAAATGAGCATGGCTTCCACTAACACGCATTAGGGTTTTAGCAGAGTTGACTGCGACGCCGTTGCTCTTGGCGATGCTCTACGTTTGGAGGCTTGTACAGCCACCATGGCTCGAGCTTGAGCCGGGGCCAGCATTTGATGTAATTGCGGTGGAATTGGCAATTTAACAAGCATGCGACTGGCCAACTTCAAACGGCGAAGAAACTCAATTTCGTTTGTCTTGTATCCGGACTTTGCAAATAGTACCAGTAGTAGCCTGTAGGTGCTATCCTTACGTAGCAACACCGTTTCGTCATGCCGACGATCTGGCTCGAGAACAAGGCTGGTATGACGATTGGCGTGGCGCTAGTTTCAAGCTATTGGCAAAAGCCATGGATGTCTTGTCAAAACTCAAGAGCTGGATCACGATCCTAAGCAGTGGCCTGGAGCTTGCAGCCTGGAGGATGGACGAAGAGTGGAGGACGGGAGAAAACGGCCCAATGGAGAAAAAACCCATTGTCCCCTGTTGCTTTGTGATTCTTAGCGATAATGCTATTGCCAGCTAGCGGCTGTTAGTAATTAGTAAGTTAGTGGTAGGTGCTAGGAGAGCTCCAGGGGCCCAGGGAGGAGGAGAGTTAAATTGTCAATTAATGAACAAAAGTCGCCCGACTGTCCAGGCTCCACAGTCAAGTCAACAGTCAGCACAGCTCATTCTTCCACAACTGCAAAGTCGATGTCAGAATAGTACATCTCGCAGCAAGCACGGCGGTTTCTTGCAGAGAAGAGCAGAGAGACAGAAGAGAGAGAGAGAGCGGACGAGGTCGACGTCGCCGTGTCCCCGCGAACCACGTGCCGGCAAGCATCGCCGCCCGCACCTGCTGCCGCTGCCACTGCCACTGCCACTGCCTCCGACCGCCCCATCGAGAAAACAGACCACCTTCACCCTACTACTACTACTACTACTACTACTACTACTACTACTACTACTAACAACTGCTATTCCTGCTCTCGTCCTCCCTTGCGGCCTGCATCGCCCGATGCAAGCCTGAGTCACTGCACTTCTGCGACATCGCATCGCATTCTTCCATCTGTCAATCCCACCGTCGCCCAATCCCCGTGCTTGGTGCGAGCTGCCCCTCAGAAAGCCACCAATCCAACGCCGCCCGTCGCCGTGATCATTCACTCACCGTGCAACACGCAATCTCAGGTCGCGCCAACCAACCAAAAAGATTCTATTTCTTACAGCAAAAAGGAGCCAACCATATTACCCTCCCTCCCCTCTCTTATCCTCCCTGCAGCAGTGGCCGCCGTCGCCCGCAGTAGCAGCCTCGCTGCCACTGCCACTGCCGATTTTCTATCGCCATGGAACAAGAACGCTCTTCCGGCTTTCGGTTTCGTCGCCCAAACAGCAAGCTCCACAAGGATCCGCCGCAGTTCTCGCGCGCATTGAAGAGCCAGCAGAGCAATCCGTCGCTCAAAAGACACCCTTCCGCTCCCGTCTATCCTCGAGGCCACGCTGGCGGTCGAGAGCACACGCGCACTCGCTCTAACGCTTACGGCTCATCCTCCTCGTCCGTCGACCAGCAGAGCGCCAGCGCAGGCCACTCGCCCGTCCTCGCCAGCGGTGAATTCGCCAACAGCCCCTCTTCCCACCAGAGCTTCAAGAGTCGCATCGGCCGTTTCTCTTTCACCAACGGGAAAAGCGCTGATGAATTAATTAGTCCGCCCTTCGATACGCGGGGCATGCCCAATGTCCAGGAAGAGGCCGATTCGTCTGAGCTAGATCACCAGGAAACATCGTCCGAGACGTCTCAGCGACCCCCAAGATTGCAGTCTTACCACACCAGTCCCGCCGGCGGCCTGCAGACCTTGAGACAGTCGGCCAGTTACTCGGCCTTGCAACCACGGATGGACACGGCACTTCCCCCAATTCAGGATGCATCGGCGGCGAAGCGAAACTCGGACGATGGAAATGGGTCCAAGTCGCGCAGGAAAGGGACCTTTTCGAACTTTGTCAACAGCGTCTTGGGCTCTCCTCGCAATATCAAGATCTCTGCGCCCGAGAATCCCGTTCACGTCACGCATGTTGGTTATGACAACCAGACAGGCCAGTTCACGGTAAGAAATTGCTGCCTATTTTCTCCATTTTGGCTTTGGCTGTTCCAAAGGTCTTGCTAATCAGTTATATGTTCGTTCTTTTGTTTTAGGGACTACCCAAGGACTGGCAACGAATGCTCCAAGCAAGTGGAATTTCCAAGAAGGAACAAGAGCAACACCCGCAGACCATGGTTGATATCATGAGGTTTTATGAGAAGAATGCTGCCGGAGCAAGTGATGATGAAGTTTGGCACAAGTTCGATCATGCCCATCCGCGGCAGGCGGAGTATCCCGATAATGTTAGTTCAGCACATAGCCCCATAAGCGGAGAAGCGTCAGCGCTGATGGGACTCCATTTCCCCCAGAATCATGAGGGAAGCTTCGAAAATCCACGTCCACCACCGCCGGTGCCGCCTTCTGGCGCGCCTACAATGATCTTTCCAAGTCGCGCAGCGCCAAAGCCACCAACAGCGGGCAGTGGAATCGTGCCCTCTCGCCCACCTCCTCAGCCTCCTTTGGCTATCAAAACAACGCCTACTGCGCTAACCCAAGAACATTCACTAACACCATCCATACCCGAGGATGAACAAGCTCCCATGGACACACCGACCTCGCAGCGTGCCGGTTATGGTGTGATCAATTCTCCCACACAGTATCAACAGCAACAGGAAAGAGCCATGGCCGCTGCACAGCAAGCAATTACAGACAAGCAACTCGACCGAAGCCGCAGCCAACGCCAGCAGCTGCAACAACAGCAGCAGCAACAACAACAGCAACTACAACAACAGCAATTGCAACAGCAACAGCAACTGCAGCAACAACAACAACTGCAACTGCAACAACAGCAACAGCAGCAACAGCAACAGCAACAGTATCAGCCACCACGGCCAGAGCAACAGGTCTCCCCCGTTGCCGCAACACCAACGCCCACGACACTACAACATCAATTTTCCAATGTGCAAGCTGCGGTTCCCCAGCCGCCTCAGCACCAGCATCCCGCACCCACACCTCGGCCTCGACCTCGTGCTCGACAAAGTACTGCTTTCGACGTGCGCGCAAAACTGCAGGCTATTTGCACGCCAGGAGATCCTACGAGGCGATATTACAACCTCAACAAGATTGGACAAGGTGCATCTGGTGGGGTCTTTACCGCATACGAAAACAACACCAACAAGTGTGTTGCTATCAAACAGATGAATCTCGATTTGCAGCCGAAGAAGGATCTCATTATCAACGAAATCCTTGTTATGAAGGACAGCAAACATAAAAACATTGTTAATTTTCTAGACAGTTATTTACATGGTCTAGATTTGTGGGTAGTGATGGAGTACATGGAAGGTGGTAGTTTGACCGATGTTGTCACATTTAACATGATGACTGAAGGTCAAATTGCTGCCGTGTGCCGTGAGGTAGGGTTTTCTCTCCTTCACTACTTGGTGCTAAGACTAACTTTCATAGACTCTCAGCGGCTTGCAGCATCTGCATTCAAAGGGCGTTATTCATAGAGATATCAAGTCTGACAATATTCTTCTTTCAATGGAAGGAGAAATCAAGCTGAGTGAGTGAAGCAGTGATAGTTTTTGAATTAATCTGCTAACAAAACATTAGCCGACTTTGGTTTCTGCGCTCAAATCAATGACTCCCAAACCAAGCGCAATACGATGGTCGGAACCCCGTATTGGATGGCCCCTGAGGTTGTTACTCGGAAAGAATACGGCCGCAAGGTGGATATCTGGAGTTTGGGCATTATGGCGATTGAGATGATCGAGGGCGAACCTCCCTATTTGACCGAATCCCCGCTACGAGCCCTATATTTGATTGCCACGAATGGCACCCCCAAAATCAAAGAGGAACACAATCTCTCCGCCGAATTCCGAGACTTTTTGCACTTTGCGCTTCGTGTTGATCCCGAAAAGAGAGCGTCTGCCCATGACTTGCTCAAGGTATGTTATGACTTGAAGTGAAGTAGAAATGAACTGAACTGAACTAACAATTTTTATAGCATACTTTCATGTTGTCGTGTGAGCCCCTTCCCAGCCTTGCGCCTCTGGTCAAGGCAGCTCGCATCAGTAGAGCTCAAGAGAAGGCTCAAAAAGGCGCTTGAACGATACCGGATCACAAATCTTCTATTTCCGATTCTCACGATACGATAATACCCTTTGCCCCAAGCGCGCGATGATTTCATTTTCAATTTGTCCCTACTTTTCCCCCTCTTCCTCTATATATCGATCTTATGCTTTTTTTTTGTTGACGAAAAAAATGTTACCCCATATGCAAGCCCATGGAACCCCCCCTTAGTTGACGAGATCTCGGGCGACCTCTACTTCTTTATGTGCCCCTCTGTTGAAGCTTCATGATGTGATTATTTGCGATTCTGGATATATCTTTCGGGGGGGTTGGAACCGCACCCTCCGAGCAGAGTTTGGTCGATGTTGTGTGTAGATATAGATTCACGGCGTCTCTGTGGAGTTCAGAATGAATCACGGGGCTTGACTCGTTATGCCAATAGTACAAGTCTACTCCTGCCACTGTTTTATCATGGTTATTTAATATTGTTCTTCGGTGTTGCCATTAATAGATACAACAAGTACATAACGTAAATTGATGATGGGGCTAGCCTCTCGTGGCTGGAGCTCTGCGTCATAGCTTGCCGAGACGAGGCCTGCTAGTGGCTGTGCGCCGCGACTGCTCCCTGTGCCTACTGCCCGCACCTGATTAGGTTGCAGCATTTCACTCCCCAGCTCTTAACCCACTCGTCGCATTCCATCTTGTTTCCTCGTTTACGACTGCCTCTGCAGTTACTGCTGTTATAACCACGGAATATTTTTGCTTGCGGGTTACTACTCCCTTGTCCAGTCCAGCCTGAAGTGTTGCGCGCGCTGTGTCCGCAAACCACGGCCCATACCCACCATTGACATCCAACACCCCAACCGCAACTGCCGAACGATATCTTTTACAACAAGGAAAGCCACCTCGAGAGAAAAGGAAAACAAGAAAATATATGCTTCTGGTTCTTGGCGGGCATAGCTAAAGGACCATGTTTCGCGCCCAGCAGAATGCGTTTGACGACGCTGTCGGTGCGTTCTTACACTGCTTCAACAGGACCCATGTTGAAGGATATATTGTTATGTGTATGATGCTGATTGTGGGATATAGCCAAGGCGACGGACGAGAACTTGACTTCGGAGAACTGGGAATTCATTCTGGTGGGGATTAACCTGTTCCATACATTGACACTTTTGCCGAGGTGTTGCCTTCCGAGATGTGAGATCTAACTGTTTCGGCAGGATGTTTGCGACAAGGTCAACACTGAAGATTCAGGGTACGAAACCAGTCAATCTAATTTCTATCCCATCGATGCTAATTTATCGTCTCTGTTAGTGCCAAAGATGCTGTTGCGGCCTTGATCAAGCGACTCGCGCATCGCAATGCAAATGTGCAACTATATACACTCGAGGTTCGCTAGGTTCCCTTGGAAATATTTACTTCTTTTTTTTTTTCTGATATCGTCTTTCTCTCAGCTCGGAAACGCCCTTGCACAAAACTGTGGACCCAAAATACACCGCGAACTGGCTTCCCGGAGCTTCACAGAGGCATTGCTGCGCCTTGCCAACGACCGAGTACGTACTCCAAACGATATATATATTTGCAGCGTTGACCAAAAACCAGAACACACACCAGCAAGTCAAGTCCAAAATACTCGAGCGTATGGAGGAGTGGACCGAGATGTTCTCTAGCAGCCCGGATTTTGGCATCATGGAGCAGGCCTATATGAAACTGAAAACCACAAGTTAGTGTCCGGTCAGTCGTACAAACTGATTAATACTCACTATTATAGACCCCAATTTACAAGCCCCGTCAAAGCCGACAAAGCGTCAAATCACGGAAATCGACCGGCAAAAGGAGGAAGAGGAACTTCAGATGGCTCTAGCTCTATCGATCAAAGAGAAGGAACCAGTCGACTCTAGAGCTCCAGTGGCTTTGAGTAGCACGTCAGCAGCGACTTCCAGCCAAGCCCAACCTGCGGCCGAAGCAGGACAGCCGATTCCGTCCGGCACAACGGCAGCAACTGTTTCCCGAGTGCGAGCGCTATTTGATTTTCAACCATCCGAACCGGGCGAGTTGCAGTTCCGAAAGGGGGATGTCATTGCCGTGTTGGAATCAGTGTATAAAGACTGGTGGAAGGGCTCTCTGCGCGGACAGACCGGAATCTTTCCCTTGAACTACGTCGAGAAACTGCCCGATCCAACTGTGGAAGACTTACAGCGTGAAGCGCAAATGGAAGGGGAGGTTTTTGGGCAGATTAAAAACGTTGAGAAGCTGTTGACGCTTCTCAGCACGAGCAGCTCCGAGTTGAACGTTCAGGATAACGAAGAAATCACGACCCTTTACCACTCGACGTTGTCTATCCGGCCAAAGCTTATTGAACTCATTGGCAAATATTCTCAGAAGAAGGGTATGATTGTTGAAATATTATTGTATTTCTTAATTACTAACTCCTTGCAGATGAATTCACGCAGCTCAATGAAAAGTTCATCAAGGCACGGAGAGACTACGAGTCTCTTCTGGAGGCTTCAATGTCTCACCCAGCACAACCTCAGTACGGCAGACCACCAGCTCAGCAGAACTACCCTTATCCTCCGGGCGCAGCACCGCAAGGGTTTCCTCCAGGTCACGCAGTTCCTGCGCAGGCTGATCCTCAACAGTATTATAACGCGCGGCCGCAAGGTATGTACTACCTACCCGCTTGGGAAATGATCGTGATATCAAGTATTGACCTTTTTTTTCAGAATCCCAACCCGCTCAACTCAATGGGCCAGGTTATTTTGCCGGAGACCCTGCGCAGGGTTTCCCCCAAACCTCGCAATCTCCTGATCCACGCAACCAGACTCCAGCAGGAAACCAGCCGTTCCAACAGCAGCAACAGCAGCAACCGCCGCCGCAGCCACAGCCATCGGAGCCATTTCAGCCTGTCCATCACCGGCCTCAGTCCACTTATGACCACCCTCAGGAACTAGGAACTTCTGTCTACGATTCTCCTCTAGAGGGACGCTACACATATGCCCCGCCTGGTGCACCTCCACCCCAGCAAGCCCCTCCCCAGGGCCATGTGCCGTCATTCCAACAACAGCAGCAAGCCAGCGAACAGTCACCTTCAGTGTACTCACCAGATGAGCAACGTCCATCGGGTAGCAACAACATGCAGTTCCCGCCGCCACAAACCCAGCAACAAGCGATGCATCCACCATACCCGACTTCTGCCACAACACAACAACCGCCCCCTTCCCAACAGCCACCACCCATCCCAACGAGCAGCCCCCAGCCAACCCCATACCCTGCTTTGAACGTGGGCCAGTCGAATCCGGCGTATAATGCTTACCAACCGCCACAACCAAACTCGGTGAATTCAAACCCTGCATCGTTTTATCGGTAAAAATTTGAACGCCTTTTTTTTCCCTTATTCCACAAGCGGTTGTCACTTGCGTTATTTGTACTTGTTTTTTTTTTTCTTTTCAAGGGAAAGGCTCTTTTCTACTGAGTTTATTCGTGTAGAGCAAGCTTCTAGTTTCTTTTTTTTTTTTTGTTATGAACGTGTCATCGGGGATTCTTCAGGTGGATGACGATGACTGAGTAAATATATGACTATAGGTTTAACCTGAATGAAGTTGGGATTGATATTATACCAGTCGGCGTATCATGTAGTCCAATTACCATGTAGTGAGAGTAATAAACAGTTATCTATTTATCTACATATATATACACTCAACTATAAATTACCATTATTACACACAAATATATGTATATGTATATGCCAAATATGTTACGAGCACTCGGAAATATACCCAAGATACCAGCGATGGGCCTCAATATCATCCAAAATGGTGCCATCATTCCCGTCTGTCGAATCAATGCCAACCACTTGCACCACATCGGCATCAGTCACACTCACATTGTTCGCGCTCGTGATCCAGTATTCGGGACTGTAGTGGTCGAAACCTAATAACCGCGGAGGGAGTTTGGGCACAATGTCGTCGGAGTGTGTGACGCGGTAGTTGCTGGCTTGTGTTTGGTTGGTGATGTACTCTGCGAGTGCGAGGTTGCCGAGGCGCGGTTGGCCGTAGTTGTACTAAATAAACTATTAACATTCCTTTTTTTCTTTTGAAAAGGAAGAGAGAGAGAGAGAGAGAGAGAGAGAGAGAGAGAGAAAAGTGGGGGATGTACCAGCTCAACGTCAATACCCTCATTCCTAAACTCCGTCGCCGCAATGGCTGCTAGCGCAGCGCCCAAACTGTGTCCCGTCATGACAAGTGTATATCCAGGGTTCGCCGTAAGCGCGGCTTCCAACTGCTCCGTGATGGTCACGGCGACGGTCTGCCAGGTTTCCCAGAATCCGCCGTGCATATAACAGCCCTCGCAGATGCTGGCAGTCTCGACGAGGAAGAAATCGAGGTTTGCGATCCAGTTGCTCAGATCGTGGCTACCGCGGAACGAGAGCACGATCAGGTTGTTGGTGTTGTCGACGGCGATGAAGCCGGATGCGTCGCCGAACTTGCATGATCTTTGGAGAAAAAGTTAGTGGGCTATAGTCTACATAGATATGGTGGTGTATATATGTGCAAGGGAAGTAGTACTCGTCAAAATCGTAGAGGATCTGGGTATCGGCGGCTTCGACCAGAGGACAGTTGCCCACTGAGCAGGCTACAGCAACGCCCGTGGAGTTGAGGTTGGTTGAGCAGTATGCAGCTGCACTGTACTGCGAGAACAGAGTCAGGTCGTCGAGCAACGTGGTAGTAACGTCTGCGAGAGCAGGCAGCGCAAGCGCCATGCTCGTCCAAGCTGTGAGCTTCATCTTCAAGCTAGATCTTCAAGCTGGACCACGCGGTTGACGGTGTAATAGATCTACTACTACAGTAGTATATATTTCGTCAAGGCCTTGACATCATGTTCATTTCCGTCTGGACTAGGAACCAGTGAAGCTTTTATAAATTATCTAGACGGAGTAACTACCAACTAGGAACGCCCCGTGGGTCGGCCAGCGTGACCCACCCGGCCGGCGCTTTCCTTTTTCGTTGGATCAACAGATCGCGACTCCTGACCTGAACCACACTTTACCACCAATGGCTTACGACGCCTGCATCAGAGTTCAATCTTAATATCATTACACAGCCACTTGCGAGCCACGACTATAGACAGACATTGGACGAAGTACAGACGGAGAATCTCCCGAATCGGCAACCAGGCACGCGCCGTGGTTCGCTCGTCGATTTGATTACTTTGGCCCCCCGAAAACCGACTTGTTTAAAATGAATCTAAGTAAATCGACCCACTTCAGCTGAGATTACTAGTTGGCTCGTCTACAGCCGAGACGAACCTGACAGCTTTGGCCGCTTGGGGTCATAACAATAAACTAGGGAGGGTCGTCAGCACTATTGCTGATTTGTTACGTCGCGGTGCGATGCTATATTTATGCTTGGTAGCCGCATAGTACTACGCCGAGCCCCAGGGGCAGGTTACATTCTCGTCACCAGAATAGACGACGGACGCAATTTACTACTTGTCACCAATCGCTGTCTATGTATTTAACTTTGTGGTTGACAACTTAACACCCCGCAGTGACAGCGCTTCCGCCCGCTATATCAATCGATCCTGAAGGAATAACCCCAACAATATGGCTTTCCGACAAACGGATAAACCGATTAATTGTTTAGTACGGAATAGTTTTTGATGGAATTGCTTTTGTTACATTTTTGACAAAACTGACATTCGATTTATGCAGTGCGTACAGGCGCGCCCTTGTACTTCACACTCAGCCTCCTCAGACTAGGCCTCATCTAAAGCCTGCAACGGATCCTCACACATAAAATCACGAGATATCTCCCGGTTTTGAGATATAAGCTCGTGTTCCAAATATGGTTGTTCCTCCTTAATCGCCTCATCTTCTAATGTTCCTTGCAGCGCCGCCCGGTTGAGATATATAAACGTCACTATATCGGTTTGTGTAGCAGCGGGTTGGTATCTAGGAAGCATCCGCTGTAAGTTTATCGGTTCATTGATTGTCGTGGGATTCAAATAATAAACTGTCCAGTGTAAATACTGCCCTTGACGATTTATTCGGTCGTCAAATTTTGAGTCCAATTAACTTGCCATATCGTGACTAAAGCTTGAAGAATCTCTAAATGGCAGAATCTCTAAATGTATCAATGTGTCTCGAACTGTCAAACCATCTTTGCACAAGATATCTAGCATAAGTGGATACCGCCTTAGAACCTTCAATATGCTCATAAACTTGTTTCAAAACCCGAACCAATCGACCTTAAAATAAACCCTAAAGACTGCATCGTACCGCTGCTGTTATGCATATCTGCCTGTGATGGCGACAGTGCGGGTACTTGACTCTTCGCTAATTATATGATGGGTATGTGAGCGAAGTCTCGAGTTTATGAGGTTATTAATTGCCACCATTCGTATAGACTTCCAAGGCCGTTATGAGGATGTATGGTAATATCGGAAGCGTCAATTGTACGTCTTCAAAGGGTCCATAATTTCGAATAAATTAAGACAGGTTTGAGACAGGATAGTATAAGCGATTTATCAACTGAGGTTTTAGATAGACCACCAAAAATGTACGCAGAGTAACATATAAATACAGAGTTGCTACTGAATTATATGCTAAAAGACGAATCTGCCATTCTATTGGCTGGATTACTATATTTGACCCACTGTTAGTGACAATGTCGGGAATTACGTTTCACCGATCTGCCGCTATTCGCGATAGCTTCGACAATGCATCGCCGCAACAAAGGTACGTGACGCCAATATATACCCGGCAATTTCTGCCTCTCGTTCCAGGCTAAAGATCCGTACTTTTGGACTTTGAGCCACGCAAACACTCCTTATCAGTCCTCCCTCCTATACCACAGGCCATGCCTTTCCTGTAGGCGTCGCTGTGGGAGTCGAGTCCACCCCGCGTCCTTTCCCGCATCCGCGTCCGGGCGATGACGCCGGACTGCGAACTTGGCGCTGTGTCGCTCGAGCATCTCCAGCCATAGCCAAAGGAATTATACGATAATTCCGTTGTCAGAGAAACGCTTCTGAACAACTTGTACCTCTGTCCCGATTACAACCACCATGGAGGCCGATTGGGATGAGGTATCGCGGATTGCGGTCCCTCCTCCGGGCCCGCATGCCCTACCTACAGCTGCAACTGCCATTGCATTTGACGACATTCAGGAACTGCTATGGGCAGGCAATGAATATGTCAGTATTAGAAGCAACAGAAGATAAACGAATCCATCCATCACATTCTAACTCAGCTGTTTCATCTAAAGGGACGAATCACCTCCTTCTACGGCCCCGAGCTCCAAAGATATACCTCCGTGCGAGCCCATCCGGTGTCAGAGGGCTCTGTACGACAGCTCCTCTTTCATGAAAAGGGTGTCATATCTATATCGTCCAAAAGTGTGCATATGGTGACCCGCCGAGGACTCACACAATGGCATATCACCCACACCGATATGCTCGACCTCCGCTGCATTAGTTTCACCGCACAGACAAACCGAGTCATTGTTGCAGGCTGCCAGACATCCATGTTCACTATAGATATTGATAAAGGGGTGATAATTGACAAGCTACCAACCGAGCACAACTACACCATCATGAAGAAGAGCCGATATCTCTGCGCTGCCACTGATACCGGCTCGGTGAATGCACTCAGCCTAGCAGATTTTAAGATAGTCAAGAGTTGGAAGGCTCATGGAGCTGCAATTAACGATATGGATGCTCGGAACGATTTTTTAGTCACCTGTGGCTTCTCCGTACGACATCTGGGGGCTCCTATCGTCGACCCTCTGGCAAATGTATATGACCTGAAGACATTGACACCACTACCTCCGATTCCATTTCATGCCGGTGCGGCCTATGTACGCATGCACCCCCGACTTCACACAACCAGTTTTGTTGCCTCTCAATCGGGGCAGCTGCAAGTGGTTGATTTGATGAACCCTAATACCATCAATCTTCGCCAGGCAAATGTTAACTTCATGCTGGGTATGGAAATATCTCCCTCAGGAGAGGCTTTGGCGATTAATGACGCCGAGTTCGCGATCCATCTTTGGGGATCTCCAAGCAAGATCCATTTTAATGAAATGAGCAAAGAGACCGAATTTGCCGACGTGGTACCTCAGTCACAAATGGTTGATTGGTCGCTGGACACGCCCTTGAATGCAATTGGGATGCCATATTACCACGATCGTCTATTTTCAGCTTGGCCGAGTCATCTCGTCTTTGATTCTGGAAGTCCTCCTGCTCCAGTGGACCCTTCCATTATACCCTACCTTCGACCGGCAGAGCTAGGTCATTTTGCCGCAAACCCTAAAAAGGGCCGCCGCTATCAAGTTGAGAATATACGCCAGCTGGTTTCAGCCGAACCAGCTCTGGCAGCGCCAAAATTTCTGAGTGAAAAGGCGCGCGAGTCACCTAGAAACAGGAGTGATGGAGCTGTCGGGGACGTTTCAGACGCCCTTCAAAGTGCAAAAATCGGCGGTGAAGTAGAGGAAGATCCTCTGCTCAAATATAGTAACGTTGAAATCAAATACAGCAGATTTGGGGTGGACGATTTCGATTTCAGGTATGACATTCTGTTAATATTGCAGCATATATCAGCTCTAACATGCAACAGGTACTATAACAAGACCATATTCTCCGGGTTGGAGACTCATATATCAAATTCCTTCACCAATTCCCTACTCCAATTGTACAAGTTCATTCCTCTAGTGCGAAACCTCGCATTGAATCATGCTGCGAGCAGCTGTGTCATTGAAGAATGTCTTTTGTGCGAAATGGGATATCTTTTTGACATGCTGGATAAAGCCAACGGGCAAAATTGCCAGGCTACAAATCTCCTCAAGACCTTTAGCGGTTATCGCGAGGCTTCTAAACTCGGCCTGCTAGAAGAAAACCTTACGAACAAGGCCCTATCAGCGGCCATTCAATCTGTCAATCGGTTTGTGTTGAACCAAGTTGCCAATGACCATCGTGCCATTAGCCCCGAGTCAGACGAACTTGATCGAAACCTCGCCACAATTGCATCTGAATCGATTCGATGCATGTTCTGCCGAAACGAAATCATCCGACCAGGCAACGCCTTCGCTAATGAGCTCATCTACCAAGCCCCTGATATCAAACAAGCTCGGCGAAGCGCCTTGATGAAATTTTCTACCATTCTGAAGACAAGTATCGAACGGGAAACACAGAACCGAGGTTGGTGCAACCATTGCAGACGCTACCAGCAAGTCGCAATTCGGAGGACAGTGCATCGCATGCCTCCTGTGTTGATGCTGAACACAGGGCCCACGAATCATTTCCGTCACCTTTGGGCTACTCCAGGATGGCTACCCGAAGAATTGGGCATTGTTGTTGAAAACGGCCAGCTGCACACCTTTGAAGGCGACGACCTTCGCAATCGCATACAAAACAAAACCCCCGGGCTAACGGTGTACGAGCTAGTTGGGTTGGTGACCGAAATTGACATAACGGAACATCAGAAACCACATCTAGTCTCTTTTATTAACGTCAGCGTATCTTCCCGCCAATGGGAAGAGAAAAATAGATGGCACCTTTTTAACGACTTTTTGGTCACAGAAGTGACCAAGGAGGAGGCACTGAGGTTTACGGATACTTGGAAAATACCTAGCGTGGTGGCATATCAAGTCAAGAGTGCAAGGCACAAGGTTGACGATACGTGGAAAGATAAACTGGATACCACATTGCTATTCCACGAATGGTCTATGAAGTATGTTTCCTTCCTTTGTAATAAATACAAGACTATACTAACAATAACTAGCGGGGGCCAAATCATCGATTCTTGCCACATCCTCACACCGCAGGAACGGCCTCAAACAGGCACACCAGTTGCCCTCGACACTGAATTCGTTGATTTGGAAAAAGCCGAGATTGACGTCAAAGCCGATGGATCTCAGGAAATGATTCGACCCAGCAAGAGCGGTCTCGCTCGAGTGTCGGTTTTGAGGGGCTCGGGATTGCATGAAGGAGTCCCTTTTATTGACGACTATATAACCATTAAAGAAACGATTGTCGATTATGTGACCCAGTTCTCTGGTATCAAGCCGGGAGATTTGGATCCTCGGACCAGCCAACACAACCTGGTACCTTTAAAGGTGGCCTACAAGAAGCTGTGGGTGTTACTGAACCTGGGTTGCATCTTTGTCGGCCATGGTCTGGCATCGGACTTTCGCAAAATCAACATCCAAGTACCCAAGGCACAAACCGTGGACACACAGTACCTCTTCTTCCATCCAGCCAAGAACCGTCGTTTGAGCTTGCGATACCTCGCATGGGCTGTATTCAAAGAGTACATCCAAGAAGAAACCCCCGACGTGACCGAAGGCCACGACTCAATCGAAGACGCTCGCATGGCTCTACGCCTCTGGAAGAAGTTCCAAGAATACGAAGACGCAGGCATCGTCAACCAGATTCTTGAAGAGATATTTTCCCAGGGATTCAAACTCAGCTTCCGCCCGCCTCAACGAAACGGCAACCCAGCTGTTGCGCTGAACCGTCCAGGTACAGCCGTCGCTGCCAATAATAACTCTACAAACGTCAGCGGACGCAACACGCCTGATCTCTCGAGCAGCAATGTGACTTCCTCAGCGGCTGGGAACAGTACTCCGTCTACTCCACGCCAGGCATTTAGACGGGCGAATGCATTGACTCCTAGCAACGGGACCTTTGGTGCCCCTGGCCAGCCGGACTTTTTGGGCGGGAGTCCGTTGCGATAGGAAAGTAGTACTATATATACATACATATATACTGGGAAAAAGCAGGAATAACATTGAAATGATTCATTGTTCATTATTCTTTACTATTGACTTGCTTTACGTTTTCTTTTTCCTGTTCAGAGAAACATCATTCTTGGACGGCTTTGCGTTAGCTCAGCCTCTGATGACATTGTGATACGAAGTGACCATTAGATAAACCAAACAATAAAAATTTCCTTTTATTTTTAGTCGTTACAGTAGAATCTGTAGTTCAACCTGTGCTCTTCCACCCAAATGTCTACTTCGACAAAGCGAGATCCTTGAGCTCCTCAAAGTTCTATAAAAACATGTCAGTTAACTTTCTTCTCTTTCAAAAATGTAGCAGAGTTGATGACTTACAAATGTGCCAAACCCAGTCACAGCATCCCAACCCGTCTGGGCCGGGAAACCAGAAGTGTTGCATCCAAAGGACGAACCGCTGGTAATATCGGTGAATGTCTTGTGAGCCTCGGCGTACAACCAAGGGTTGAGGAATCCCAGAGGACGCTTGCCGGCGGCAACCAAGGCATCGTTGACCAGAGTGATTACACCTGCTGCTGCTGGCGTGGCAGCGCTGGTTCCATCGACTGCATGGACGGAACCGTTCCAAACAACGGCAAAGGCGCGTCCCTGGGCGGCGAGATCGGGGTAGGCGCGGCCGTGTTTATTGAAAAGCCCGTCATGGAGACCGTCAAGCCCCTCGACGTATCCCTTGACAGCCTTTTCTTGGTAGTGTGGACGTTCAAAGTGGTTGGAAAAGCCACCGCCGCTGACATAGCCGTTGCGCTCGTTAAAGGCCACGACCTCGGGTTTGAAGTCCATGGTGCCTCCTACACTGGTGACGTATGGGCAGCTAGAGGGGAATTCTGGGATGAACTGTGTCCTGTTCCTGCCATCGTTTGACACGCAAGTTCCGTTGGAGCCAACGCCCGAGTCGCCGCTGGCGAAAAGGACGGTGACGCCTCGGGCTCCCAGAGCGGCAAATCGCTTGCATACCGAGTGAGCGTACGATCGTGGAACGGTTTGCTCTTCGTCGCCATAAGAGGTGGAGATGGTCTGGGGCAGGACGTCGTCTGACTGGCTCGAGACATATTTCAGCCAAAGAGCATAGGGTTCATTTGTGTCGCTATCACTTCCTGCGGATGGCTTCCATGGAGGGGTTCCAGCTGTGTTGTACGTATACAGTTTGGTGGGATACGAGATGCCAATGATAGTCTCGGCGTCAAGGTTGGCCTCGATATCCTTGCCGTCTTCGAGTTGCTCTGGAGTATCAGGAGTTTGCTGGTCATCTCCATGGTTGACAATGAAAGTGGTAAAGTTGAACCCCTTGGCTTCTGGCCTATAAGTGTTGATGAAAATGTTGACGTCCGAGTGGTTGGCTGTCTCGTTCAAGAAATTGTTGATGGCAATCTTGTTCTTACCGTGGGCCTGGATAGTGTAGTCAACGGTGCCATAAAGAGTACGAAGGCAGAGCGGTGTAACCGCAGTGGCATTGCAGACAGTGTCGACAGTTGGGTTCTCGACTTGTGCTTCTGCAATGGCATTTGCGGAAAACGATGCTAGCTCATCGGCAATCTTGAATTGCCGTCCTTCCTTACGAGGACGGAAGAAAGAAGTAGTCGGCTGGATTGACTCGATATGGTCGTGGAGGTGTTCAGGCAAGGACCACTTGGGTGTGCGAACCAGTTGGGTTCCATCCTCATGCTCATAAACAGAGTACTTGGTGTTCAGAAGGCGTTCAACAGTGTCGACAGGAAGAGTAACAGTAAACCAGTCCTTGGAGGGAGTATAGTCGAGGCCATGGACATCTACGCCATGGCTGCCAAGCCACTCCTCAACTAGGCCGAGAGTTTCATCTGTAGGCTTCACTAATTCATGGACCTCTTCCTGGCTGAGATGCTGTCTATACCGAGGATGTCCCGGCGAGGAGACTATATGACAGATGTTAGTCAACTGCGAAATACGGGTGACACAAGATTCCCCTTACCATCATATAAACTTTTCTCCAACTCGTCGAAGCGACTTTGCTTCAACGCAAAATGAAGCTCAATGCGGTGGTCTTCAGGAGCAGAACCAACGGCATTCCAGCCACGAGGCACAAAATGAGTCTCCTTCACCTGATAGGTAGAGCCCAATGCAGGGACTGCCCAAGCGAGCAGAGCTACAGACCGCGAGAACTTCATAGTGACTTGTCTTCGAAGACCCTAAACGTCTGTGTTGGGAAAAAGGATCACGGTCGACGCCGTGTTGGGAGGGGGCGACATAGGATTAAATAAAAGCAACTTCACGCTCCATGGCGAGAACGAGGCCCCGGAGCTCGCCATTATTTAGACTAGCTTGCCATTTAAGATTTCGATTGATCATGATTATTTGATTGGTGAGGCGGCGAAGGATGGGGTCTGCTTCTCCATCCGGCGTAGGAAAATCAGTCGATGTAACCAAACAGCGCCCAGGGCCTGAGTTTAGCGCATAGGATCACAAATGGCGTTCCGACTTGGACCATTGAGCATAATTAGCTGCCTAATCCTGGGCTTCTACTGACTTAGTCTTCAGCTGCTATTATTCCAGCTGCCAGTTCCAGTTAGCTTGTTGATAAAGGCCGAAGATGGCCCTTGGCATTCTGGAAGAACCATGGTTAAATAATTGACTTGTCGTATCTAATTAGAAGATAAAGAATGATGAGACGGCATTGTTAATTGAGCTCGTCAAAAATCAGAACAATTAGTGGTTTGACAAAATGAAAAGAGCAAGCAGTCTGCGTTAGTTGTGAGCCTCAGCTTCCATCATGACGTGGGCGGGGAGTGCCAAGCTTCGTGCCTTCCGCAACACCAAACACAATGAATCGTCAACATATTGTTTCTCTCCTTAGCATCACTCTTCACACGACATCGACGCCCGAATATAACCCGATTTACTGCACCCAGGCTGCCCAAAGACTAGGGACACGCCGATAAACTTGTATCGATATTCGCCTGAACCCGATCGTTGTGATATTCAACTCCCCCGCCTCAAGTGCCCCGCGTGTGCCGTAAACGATGTCGCGCCATCGAGTCAAGTCACTCGAATACGACGATGATTTCGATGAAGAATACGACGAAGCAGACCCCGAAGAGCAAGAACAACTGGAGGCATACACAAATGAGGTGCTCAACGAGCTTCACACCGGACAGCCGCCGGTGACCGCGTCGCGAGAGGAGGTTCAAGAAGCCCTCTGGCATTACTACAACGATGTACCGAAATCGGTGAACTACCTGCGTGGTATGATTATATACACGGATTTAGTGTGTACACCACTAATGCGGTTTATTTTGCTAGGTAAAAAGGTGAAGGAGACCAAGAAGGAAACGGCGCCTACTACGAAGCCGAAGATAGGAGGGGGTAAGTCTTTCTTTGTTCGTTCAACTCCATGTGTTTTTCTGCACCATACTTGAAGGATGGCCGGGCTCAGATCCCTCCGGACAACAAGTTTCATGCGTCCAATCCAGTAAAATTATGTAGGTATTGGCCTTTTGCTTGCTTTGACTTTTCCACTGACTTCGTCTCTGCAAGTCGGAATTTTTTCTAACAGACCTATCACTTCCAGTATATCCTGTGGATATTGCACAATATTCTTCTTGTCCGGTACCCTTTTCAGCCGCCGAGTTCTTTCGTGATGCACCTTGGTTGAACATTCCGCTGGATCGAAAGGCAGACATTATAGTGGAACCATTATATCCGCGACTGGGCTTGCTCGGGGGTGCTCCGGAAGGCAAGATGTCTAAGTTAGCTGCTCTTGCTGCAGCACGGAAAAAGAAAGACAGCGAGAAATCATCCGCTGCACCCGAACAACCATCAAACACAGAGCAAACTGAAAAAAGGTCGGCGCAACGCTCGTTGGCAGAACGAT
Organism: Talaromyces rugulosus; assembly: GCF_013368755.1. NCBI lineage: Eukaryota > Fungi > Ascomycota > Eurotiomycetes > Eurotiales > Trichocomaceae > Talaromyces > Talaromyces rugulosus. The sequence continues at coordinate 2,846,817 of NC_049563.1, read as the reverse complement.
TAGCTGTCACTTCTACCAAGGTGCCCGAAAAGGCGGGAGGAATTTCGGCGCTCAGCAAGGAGAGTCGTCTGGGAAGCCGCCTTTCAAAACCAAGGAGCGCCCCCGTTGCTCAGGATCATAGCGAAGAAACGGTTTCACGGCCATCCGTGGACACGGACAGGCCTGCACCGAAGCCGCCACAACAGCAACCGGAAGAAAGTGCTAATTTGCGTGCACCCCCTTCAACTTTTGCAACCGCGATTGTCGGAGACGGAAACTATCTTTCGACATCTGAGCCTGGCCACCTAAGAAGCAACAAATTTGATGTCATGCAAGTTTACGGACAGGACTTTACTGAAGCTTTTGACTTTGTAGGACCCAGTCCCGATGACGTCGTGATCAATGCGCAGAGTGCATCCAAAGGTTTGCCTATTCGAAGAATGAGATGACCCGGGCGCCCATTGACAAATGACCAGGCCTCAAATCAAAGCAGGCTGCATCATCAAAAGGTTCTGGTGCTAAGAAGAATCCAAGTGATATATCGGGTGGCATGAAAGCACTCAGCGTGGAAGAACCAGTCAAGGTGAAAAGCAAGAATCTCAACGTTTTAGCAGAATACGAAAAGTCACACCAGAAAAAGGCGGCCAATTTTGTGGTTATTGGTAAGACTATTTTATGACTGGATTCTAGTGATCGTTCATTTATTGACGAATATTGCATGACAGGCCATGTAGATGCTGGAAAGAGCACGCTTATGGGGCGTTTACTCGCCGACTTGAATGCAATTGATCAGAGAACGATGGATAGATATCGTCGTGAGGCTGAGAATATTGGTAAAGGTTCGTTTGCTTTCGCATGGGTGTTGGACCAGGGTTCGGAAGAGCGTGCCCGAGGCGTGACCATTGACATTGCAACAAACAAATTTGAGACCGATAAAACACAATTTACGATTGTTGACGCGCCGGGTCACCGCGACTTTATACCGAACATGATTGCTGGGGCTAGCCAAGCAGATTTTGCTGTACTTGTAATCGACGCAGGAACTGGAAATTTCGAGTCTGGGTTGAAAGGTCAAACCAAGGAGCATGCGCTCCTAGTCCGAAGCATGGGTGTCCAGAAAGTAGTGGTTGCGGTCAACAAAATGGATTCAGTATCCTGGTCTAAAGACCGATTCGATGAGATTGAACAACAGATCTCATCTTTCCTCACAACAGCAGGGTTCCAAGCCAAAAATTTATCATTTGTTCCTTGTTCGGGTTATCATGGTGACAACATCACCAAAAGCAGCAATGATCCGAACGCCTCTTGGTATAAGGGCTCTCTTCTTATCGACGAACTCGAGACATCGGAGCCTTTCTCCCATGCGCTTGACAAGCCCCTGCGCATGACAATTGGTGACGTGTTTCGCGGAGGCGTCCAGAATCCGCTCTCAATCTCAGGACGCATTGATGCCGGTAGCTTTCAAGTAGGAGATCCGCTTGTGGTTATGCCCAGCGGCGAGTCAGCTTTGATCAAAGGTTTAGAAAAGGATGGAGAACCCAGTGACTGGGCTGTCGCAGGACAAAACGTCACCATTCATCTTGCGAATATTGACCCCGCTCATCTGAGATCGGGCGATATTGTCTGCAGTCCTGCCTCGCCAATTCAAAATATACGAACATTCACTACCAAGGTGTTGGCATTTGATCACCTGATGCCAATGCAGGTAGACGTGCACCGAGGCCGCCTACACGTATCGGGTCGCATTAGTCGGCTGGTGGCCACATTAGACAAGGGCTCAGGAGCCGCGATAAAGAAGAAGCCAAAGATCGTTTCTCCGGGAACAGTTGCAAGGATTGTGGTGGAGATAGACCAGCCAGTTCCTCTTGAGGCGCCTGGACGAATCGTGCTCCGCGCGGCTGGAGAAACTGTGGCGGCGGGGTTGCTCGAATAGGCATTTGGAAGTTGACTATGGTGTAGTCTATGATGATAGTATAAATGATATAAAATCCAACCCCGCGCCTTGCCTTTGCCCGTTTCATGTGCGGGGCTTGATCTATGGTCTATTTTCAACCTTATAGAACTTACTTTCAAATATTATCAGTGATTACCTACGAGAAATGAGCGCTTTTTTCTACACGAAATATAGACTTTCTTTGTCAAAACAGCTCGCAGATTGTGTACTTTTACCAACATTTGGACCTGTTATCTTATTCTCGCTTACATACACCTGAAGCCATTCGGCTTTGGGAATAACCATTTATCCACCCTGCGCGGGTACCATTTGTCTTCTCTTTTCCATCATCTACACATTGAATACCAGTGCTGAGCTGGACGACGTCAAAATTCAGGTTCTCAGCCTTGGACCACTCCGTTCAACAGGCGATCCGAGCAGACATGGAACCTAGGCCGGACCATCAGTTCGACTCTTTCAAGCCTAGTGCAGCCGTTCGTGATGCCCCCCGTTTGGATTTAGACAGCATAGATTGGAATGATCCTGCATCTTTTGCCAAAATTATTCTTGGTGACAGGCCTATCCCGGAGTTAAAGTCTCCGGCAGACGTGCGGCGAGAAGCCACAGCCAGGTCAGACAAAATATTTACTAGCTTCGAGACCTTGCATGAGATTCTCAAGCGCCATGAGGCTACAATTTGGAAGCGATGGTCCAAAAAAACGCGGCAGCAGAGGTTAAAGATCCTGCTGAATGCCTGGCCCAATATGCCTGCAGTCCATCGTCCCGACTTTGATGCTTTTCGGAAGGAGTCACGGCGAGACCGTCATCAGGGGACCAAATATCGGGAAAGTTTCATGTGGCCGTACATCAACCAAGAGGATCTCCTGAACACCAAGGCGCTGCCCTTGCTCCTGAACGCCCGAGGCCGCCATCATCCTTCACATTTTGCTGCGGCCGACGTCGATGCCATGCATTTAGGTTTGGTCACGGAGGCAATTATGCACATTTACCTGAACGAGCATGTGATGGTTCTGAACGGTGTGACCGAAAATACTCGGGAGTATGGTAAACTCGTGGCGTGGACGGAACATCCAGACGCCTTCGACTGGATGCACAAGCTAACGCAATTCCTGCCTGGGGAGGGCCTATCGATACTGGAGGCACAGGAACGACTGTCGGATTTTCTTGTTCAATGCTGTCTGCAAATTCTGCATGACATTCCGGAGTCCACCCTAACCACCGACTCCTTCTCTGTTCTGCCAGAACCGCAGCTCAAGCGCGAAAATGAGATAAGTGGCTTCGAGTCTCTGGGTGTGATGGCTGCAGAAGCTCCATATCGCCTTCCAGCACGGCTCGATCTTCATTACGTTGAGTCGCTGCTAAGCGCGAGGGCATTTGCTGCAGAAGATCACCTGTGGGCTTTGCGGGAGGATCCTGACTATTTCTCTAGGACTCTTCTTGAGGCCAAGGATCACCGCCAGGAGATTTTGAAGGACATCTATGGTAATGAGCATCCAGTATTCAGCCGTGGTCGGGAAGAAATTCTCTGGGGGCGCATCATTGGCTCTGTCGTATCGGAAGCGTACCTCGAGCTAGAGGTTTTCTCTGAACTTAATAGCCAGGCCAAGAAGTTGGTCACATTGCAACAGAAGTATGCCGATGATATATCACCATCGGAAGATTTACCCGAGGAGTATCTAGAGGCCTTACTCCGATTCCATCACCATGTCAATCAAGCGGCCAAAGGTCCACTGGCTACTCTCAAGACTGCAGCTGTGGCATCGCCACCCTTGCGAAGGCTCTTTGCTCGCCACCCACCATCCAGCACCGATTCAACCAAGATTTCGACTGTGCTCAAACCCGGCATCCAGATGGACAAGGTGGAGAATCATTTGATTTGGTTGCTTCGCACCCTATGGGAGGACGGTATGGATTTGTTTCTTATTCGCATGCCTGTGATTGTGGACGAGCTAGAGCGACTGCTTCAATCAGAGACACGCGCGGGGGAACTTCTCTCTTCATATATCACCACGGTAGTCGGTGACCTCTCTATCATCGCCCAGTGTCTAAACCAGCTGAACCTTTATCAGCCATGGGCCCGAAGCTGGGAATCCGAGTTTGCTGAACGTGATGACGACCTTAAGCAGGAATTTGCGAAGCGGGCGGAGCCATGGGCCCGGATTATCGCCGTTCTTAGTGATAAAAGTACCTTAAATAAAGTTGCTAGCCTCGGAGAGCCTTCAGGTGGTAAATTTTCCTATCCTGTTGCGAAACGCCGTACCAAGGAGAACGTGGAGGCGCTGCGCAAGGCTGAAGGTCATCTGGATGCTTTCTGGGCCGGCATTGATCAGGTTATGTTCGCCAAAGCCGGTGATTTGCCTGGCACAGCTATTCGGAACTTCCTCTCCCAACCACGCATCTTGCAGCGCACTCTAGAGTGGGTTGAACCGGAAAAGGCCACACCTCTAGTACCCGCACAGGACAAAGCAGGCGAGGTTGATCTTTATGCGTCATACCAACCAATATCTCAGGTCTATTCTGGCATTTCGGCAAGAACACTCGACGTCGCACAGCCCAAGACCAAGGCCAAAACCCGCGGAACAGCACGACCGGAACCTGTTACTGAAGCTGAAATGGTTCTGCAGCCCAATCCTGCTGATCGCCAGCGTATATTTCCCGTTGATGCGCGTGCTCTCAAGGTCTTCCGGGTCATCTTCTTCAACCCTGCTGTGACCTCCTCACCGGGCGAAGTCCCGTGGAATGATTTTTTGCATGCCATGACTTCAGTTGGCTTTACGGCCATGAAGCTATATGGCTCTGTCTGGCAGTTCCAGCCTAGCCGGATGGATATTGAGAGAAACATTCAATTCCACGAGCCCCATCCACGGGGGAAGTTGCCCTTTACCACTGCCCGACGGTATGGCCGTAGGCTTAATAGGGCCTATGGCTGGATCGGAGGGATGTTTGTCTTGGGTGACAAGTGAAATAGGCTAGTCATCACTCAAAATCTTTCAGCCCTGTTTAACATGCGTCTGTGGATATGTCAAGATATCAAGCCAATGATAATATACTGCAGAGCAGCTGAGGGGATGAATCTCACCCACTTGCTCACTGAAATCGATACGGAAGCTTTCTATATAAATCATTAAATCCATCTAGCTGGTACATACGACCATAGGGTGTGGAAAACAGGGCTTCCCGTCCGCTCAGCCGTACTTAAGCCACACGCCGGCTGGTTAGTAGTTGGGTGGGTGACCACCAGCGAATCCCAGCTGTTGTATGTTTTTTGCTCTCGCTCACCCGTTCTCTTATTTTTTTTATTTTTATTTTTTTGCTCCAATTCCTACAACGAACCACTTGCCACCATAGGCCTGACTATTCCGGGAATGCCCGCGTATGAGTCGGGCTGACGTGGCCTTCTTTGGCACTCGCTTATACTTGCCATTTGCCCTTAGCATAGAGTCATTGGATTTAGAAGTGCGATCACTTGCGCTTTAGAATTAGCCGCCACACGTCTGATGGGTAATAGTGTCAGGATTTTGACATGAATAGATGTAGAGATGTTGACCTAAAACGTTGGTATTGAGTTTGTTTATGTTAGTCTGGTTTATATATATATCTATATGTAGTATTTTAACTGGCATTATTAGGCTGTAACTTAATTAAGGAAGATTATGATCGCTTTATTACAGGTAGATGTGAAATTCTATATAATATCTAAGGAATTTTTGATTTGATATTAATGATTATTCACATTTTATATCTTTGTAGTAGTATCTATCGTGGTGGCTTCCCACCTCATGGCGGCCTGGAGACTCTCTTTTCTCAAGCAGTTTGTTATTGCTTTCCCATAGAATACAGATAGACAGCTCTTATGAGAAAAAAGTGAACGGATTGACTTGATCTTCTATATGATTTTGCATATATACGGTTGTTTACTGTTTTCTTGAACGGTTTGCACGTTGTGTGCAATTTGAACCCGAATTCCAGAGTCCGCGTCTCCCACTGCCTCACTCACTCATCCAATTGAGCTTACACATATTCCACTACACTATATAAACTGTTGGCTGGTAAAGAAATAAAGAATTTATATCTTAAAAATTTATATATTACAGTTATAGCTTTAAAACTTGTTTTTGATTTTTACTGGAATCTTGATATTTAACTATTATATACATCTTATCTCTCTCTTTCTCATTTATTATGTAATAGCTGATAATAAGAAAGCAATTAAGATAGAGATTTATTATCATTTTTACTGGGCTCTTCTTATCGAATTACCAGAGCTAAGCATTCCAGAAACAATGAGAATATTGCGAAGGACCGAGAAAATTTATTGATTTAATGACGCTAGGTTAAGTATATAGTGAGATTATTCAAAATTCTAGCTTATTTTAGTTATTTATAAACGTCGGTCAGATATTAAGAGCCTGAAAACACTTATATTTCTTCTACTTGGGACTAATTCTCTATTAAACCCACCTCAACACATACCAGTATTGCAGACACTGAAGCTGTTTTTCAAGTGCGATCTGAATACCGTCACTATCACAGACGGTAGAAAACATATCCATTGTCATAAATTGTCAGCACCTACACCTACTCGAAGATCGATAGTTAATTCTAACTACAGACAAACCCACGACGATGTGGCATTAACAGAATGCTTCCCTGTATGACGAGGTCCGCCTCAGACAACAACCTGGATGCGAACCACCGCCTATCAATGATTCCATTGGACAGGGTCTTCTTGTCAAGTCTGTAAAACCTACATGGCTGGTTAGAACAAGCTTCTAGCATAACCAGCTATATCAATACAGCTTCTACTCATCATCTAATATGTACGATAGCATAATATAAAACAAGACTCCATATATACAAGAAGCATGGACAGTAGAGACTGCATCCATACTATAAAGCATGTCAAGCGAGTCAAGCGAGTAAAAAGATCTAGACTTTTCTTAATATAGAAAAATTGATCAGCTCTATCAGTCTATACTTACTAGAAATATCAATACTAAAAAAATTTTTATACTCTATAGTCGATCACATAGAAACATTTTGAATTATTCAAAGGTTTATAGAATGGGCTATACGATACTCTTTATACAGGTGAATTGATTTATTAAAGTAATATAATACGTATGACAAACAGCCTACGGACTTAGCCTAGTATTCTACCAGCTGCAAGTTATTAGATATAATAGTATTGGATAGGAAAATAGACCCAAAGAGTACAATAACCAAGGAGATTAATCAGGCCTTATACAAGCTTATCATCAATTTACATTTTAGGTTTACATCCTGGGATTAGGGGGTAATAGAGTAAGAAGTTACTTTTTTGTAATATTATTTTTGTTTTAGGTGTAGAGGGGTCTTAATACAAATATTTATTCATAATAGTACTGTGATTTGTATATTGTTTCTATCTTTTTAATTGACCTGTGCGATTCCACAAATTGTCCATAGATGGAGGTTCTTAGAAGTGGCTGCTGGCGGTAATATCAAAGGGGAGGTGAAATGAATGATTCGATACTCAGGTAGAGTCGAGAAAGAAAGAATTAGATAAAGAAAGAAAAATTAGATAAAGGAAAATGTGGTCGAACTGATATAAAGCTTAGAACCCGCTCGAGCTAAAGCTCGAAATCCATGTACGTGGTATCAGTATCGTTAGGAGAATCGGGTTGATAAGATTGGGTGAATTAAGGATCATCCAGTGGATGGGTGTCAGCATGGTAGCTATGAGTGTGGTCCGCAGAGGACGGAAAGCTGTTGGCTTCGTAACCGGTGCTCTCGGGCAGTATCATATTCGGGAAATCATCAGACACCATTGTGGTTTGCGAAATTGAGGAACCATTTAACCCAGAAGGCTGTGAAAATTCATGTTGAATGGTGCCCGACATATCGGAGGGGGGATTGGTGTCGATGAAGGTATTATCCGGTGTCGTGGTCGAGAGCTGAAGTCGTGGTGGCTGGACAGCATGAGATTGCGGCGAGGCTTCTTCAGAGTCCCTCAATACGCAGATACCAGGCGTTGGTACACATCGATCTCTCTCGGCTGTGGCATTGTTTAGCATAATAGCATTTTCTAATCTGCCTGAACAGCCTCATACCTTTGAAGTACGTCTTGCAGCTTGCATCGTTATATTCAGAATGTATCTTGTGCATATGCATCAAAAATTCCTGTATCTTATCTTTGCGGAGTGCCTTGTCACAGTTCTCGACCGGACACCCTATTTTATGTCTGATGTCGCTTCAATTCGGCCTGACGGCCGAACCCTGTACGGCAATCGGGACAGGTGACCAATTTTGCGGGCGCCACAGCTGCAAGGCGGGTTGAGGGATCCGGAAACCTCTCGGCCATTTTGGAGGAGCTAGAGTAAGAAGGGAGTCCTGGGCAACGAGACTCATGATGAGGGATAAATGCAGATTTTGGCTGATTTATAACTACATGACGCCAGTGCCCTTGTCGGCCTTGACAAGGGCTCTATTTACGAGCGAAGCAAAAAAAAAAAAAACAATCCTTTATGCACTCGCAGCGTTTTCAGCCTATTATAGCAACCAGCACGTCAGACTCCACCACATGGCCCATGAGCTCCGTGGTGGGTCCCTTCTAGTTGAGCCCCGCTTCTTACTCTAGGGCCGAATAGAACTTAGTACGTATGGCCGACCGACACTTGACATGATATTACGGCGGACTATAGGTTCGTTGACGACAATATTCGTAGTTCAGTAATTTTGACGATTTATTACAATACCATAACGATACATTACATAATAAGCAATATTGACGAATCACAAGTCAGCGTTTGGTGCGTGTGGAAACGAATTTTGTCGTTAACGTACCCATAGGCTGCCGTAGATATGATGTCTCGAGGAATCGTGTACACGTACGTATTTTTATTTCATCTTTTGTAGAGAGAAAAAGGGTACCTGGTCATACAATTTTCTATATGGGTTTCCCCAAGCTATACAGCATCCTAATGCGGTACTTTCAGTCCACTGGCGGGGGTGTGCGTTTCTGTATCCAACCTATAAAGGACCCGATTCCCTCGCAATGCAATCTAAAATGAGCAAAAATTACTGAAAAAAGAAAAATAACTTCTCATTAGCCCAAAATTCTGGCATTGGCAGAAAGCAAGCGAGGCCACATCTGACCTATGCGTTTTCAATCGCTCTCCCATGAACCGGAAACAAGTCTGTTCATACGGCCGTGACAGGAATCTTATTTCTCCCCGTAAATGATGGTTCACCAAGTACTATCTGCAAATGTACAAACGCTCTACGAAAACTTAGTCTACTTTAAGACCCACAATAATTCCAATAAGAATGACTTCTATTCGCTCACTTGTCGGTGGGAACAGGCTGTGAACCAAGTGGGCACCAGCTCAACGTTGATTTTCGCATTTTTTCAGTAACCCCATTTTCCAAGTTTAAGTAATAATATTAATTGATATCCAAATATTAACTAGATAATGATAATAACCTGTTGTTAATTAATGATGGGTATGTATGTAATATATGTAAAAACCATCATTTGCACCTTGATTGATATGTGATAGGTACAAGTGTTCATGCATAATTCCTTTCCTAGCTTCTCTATGACTGTCGAACCATCATTTTGGCATTACGATCCTTATCATTAGATAATGAAGATTCGGAAGACATCTTCCTCTTTTTCCTACGAGATGGCTAATAGTAGTGCCAATCCCGGGGATGATTGATCAATTCGGACAGTTTGGTAGTATCTATAGAACATTCTGGATGCTTGCGGTGGAGGTCGTTTGTTAACACTTGAAGATCGTGTTTAGTATGGATTTGTTATTTATATTTGTTAAGGAATTGCTGCAGGTAATATTCGATTTTAAGGCTCTCGTTTCCTGAACAAAAAAGGACAATATTGTTAGGATTACAAGGTGAGACATCAAGAACAGGAGTCAATTCACTAACAAGACAAACTCTGAAGACCTAAATCTAGGAGAAAGCTTAAGCCTATAAGCCTGAGCTTCCAGCACTAAATTATATAGAATGGCAGGCAATCCCTTATCTAGAGTCACTCTCTGACTAACAGATCATAAATTACTGTTTCAATTTGAAGATTCCGCTCTCGGGCCGATGAAGCTTATGTGTCTGTTTCAACATTACCATCCTGGCCGATGTATGCCTTCTACCGCTATTTTCCTGTCAACCCATGACAAATATCCGGCTTTGATAGGAACATTCTGAAATATTAATAGATTTGGAAAAGAGTCTTAGATGTTTCAAATATCCTAGTATATACTAACTAATACCTACTTATCGAACAGTTTCATGAACCTCGAGTAAGATTATTGTTTTATGAGGTCTGCATCAAGCAGTTTCGAATCCCCTTTAAAATCCCTCAATTGTATGAACGGTTGTATTTCCTCTAGATCGCAGTTCTTAGCGCTGATGGCTACCCGTTCTATGAATGACTTCAACATTTGAATATTTGGCGGAGAGGTTGCTTATGGATGTTGAGCTAAAAATTTATTAGACAAGGGTAATGCTTTTTGTATTCTCTTAATATACAGGGAAGTATAATACGTTGGGTTGAAGATCTTCGGTTAACATCTTGCATTTATGGCCGTCTCAACAAGTTCGACAAAGTTTGCTCTTCACAATTGGGGTGTCTTGTTCGGGATGCCCAAGAAGCATTCCAGGAACCTTCCCAGAACCGCCAAGAACCACATTGAAAAGGCGGCAGTAAATATTGCAGTCATGGTGACGACTAACCTACTTACTGCTGTTGTATGTTTTGATTTTGATTTTGATTTTTTCTTCTTTTCAACTCTCTTACAATCAGAGATTCTACCCAATAATAATATCAAATGTCTCTTTGCTTATATAATAGCGTCTGCTATTACATCTATTGGCTGAGCGTTATCGATTCTCATCACAATAATATACTGTTATTACTTTTCAATAGTCTTAGTAGTTTATTATTGTAATAGTACTCTATGTTATTTTAGAATTGCCTTATATAACGTTCTTTTTTGTCTTCTGTTAACAGAATATCTACCTTAATTTATATCTTGGTGACGACTTGTTGAACTGATTGACAGATAGAGGCATCAGTTTATAGAGAGTAACCCTCTATAAGCAGGCCAGATATATATGAATCGCTGTCTGTCATAGCCTAGGGCTTGGTATAGACGTTAAATATGATTAAATAATAATAGTACTAATACTGTTAATATAAGAATCTGAGTGTTAAATATAGGGTATTGGTTACTGAAGAACTTAGGTATTATTAATTATAAAGTTATTATATGGTTAGAAGGTTAATAGGCATGCACTGTGGGACTTGTGTTAATAGAAATAATATATGGTGGTAGGCTAGAGCACTGTTCTATTTATACAAAATTATCGATACCTCGCACAGTGTTCTCCTTACTGGGAGAGGTCTTGGGACATAAGTAATTCAAGACGCGAAAAAGGAATCACTCTCGGAAAAAGGGAAAACACGCACGCAAGGAGATTAAAACTTCAAAAAAAAAAAAAAAAAAAACATACAACAGCAATAGTGTGTTGGTGTTCATCCAGGCTGCTGCCTGCCGCTCTAATGGTAACGGCTTCATGCCCTTCCCAGAACGCCCCTGAATCATTATAAGTACTTGAAAATTTCTCAGACAGCTCTAATAAATAGATAAATATAAGGAATAATATAGAATCATTAATTCTTTTAATGATAAAATATTATTGCTTTAGTTTTTATTAATAATCCAAAATAAAAACTATTATTGTTCTTAATATATTCTATTTAATCTAGATACGTTTTATGATCGTACAAATAAACAGGGAGATCGAGAAAGTAAAGTACGATTGATTTAAATATTAATTTACTGCTGTCACTATATATGACTTGGGACGGTTTGAAGGAAGTAAACTACTGCGAGACAAATTTTACCGAGGAACACTCTCATCACGCACCGCGCTCCTTCGCTACGTTTCTCCTCCGTTTCTAGTAGTTAGTCTTGTCATAGTTGGATCAATTTATTCCTTTTCTCTTTCCACCCTATGCTTGCCATTAAAATGATAGATACTAGTACTGTTGTTTTCTAATCCGTGACATAGCTCAATTAAAGATCCCAAACCACAGCGGGAATATCCCCATCTATCTGCTTCTCCGCGAGGAGAATTCCGGGACCACCTGTATGCTTGTTCCACCGAGTTACAGCGACTTTCTGGCTCTTTTCCAATGCCACCGCAACCATATCCAGATCACCATTGATGTTGAAGTGTCGTGGGGAAGAGCCGTAGGCCCGATGGAAGCCCAGGAAAGAGACATCCTTAAAGAATTTCCCACTAGAATCGGCGCAAGAAAATACGGCGAATGAATCGCTATTCGGGCCAAAAGTGCTATCCAGGCGATTGGAGACTACTACATGATTGTTTTCAGGCTTCGTGTAACATTAATGTTAACCTGGTACGTCGCTTTTAGGTGAAGACTAATACTTACCGATATTGAAATCTCGGCGGCCTTAGAACCAGTAGGAGAAGCCTCATTGCCATACGTGCTTCCTTCAAAGACTTTGGCGAAGGAAATGCCGTCTTCTGAATAGGTGACCCTAAAACCACTCAAGCTATTACTCAATTCTTGGATGAGATAAAAGTAGACGTCAGTGGGTGTACTTTTTGCATTTTTTGCGGCTTTGGGTGTCCAAAACACGCCGTGCCTGGGCCCGGACCCTTGGGTCACGACCAGAGGCTCTACCTGTTCGAGGTGGCCAGTCAGTTGGTTGACCTCAAAGATACGGACGAGGTCAGCTCCAAGGTCAGGAACAAGGACAAAGCGTCCCGTAGGGTCGACAATTACTCCATGGGGATGAGGAGCATCCTGTCGAGAAGGGACAGGACCAGGACCAGTCATCTCATAGACAAAGGTTTGGGAATGGTTAAAAATTCCTTGAGTAGGATCCACGGAGTAGGTGGTGACGGCTGAGGCACTACTGCAGAAGGAGGAAAAAGACGTAAGCATTGCACAACATACGGGTAGAAAGGGTTAGTTTCTGGGGTGTCACAAGAACATACTAGTGAGCGACTGCAAGAAACTGGCGCGTTGAAACCTGAGGCGCGGAATACATTGCAGACATTACCGGTCCAGACAAAGTTTTCAGACGTTGAATCGCAGTTAGTGTTCCATTTTGATTGGTTTTGAAAGTGGTGACACTGCCGTTGGGAGTCGTAATTCCTTCATCTAGACAGTATAGGATGCTGTTCTCACTGTCTACCATTAACCAAGAAGGGCTGCTGCCACAATCAGTGGCCTTGGAAAGGGTTGACAGTTCATAGCTCCCATTGGTCTTGGTCAGGGAGAGTGATGTGACAAAACCTGCGTATGATGCCGCATAAAGCCTCGTAGCAAACACAGCGTTCCCCAAGAGGGACGCCACCATGCAAATGAAATTAGGCCTCATGATATTATATTTAGATGCTTCTCTCCTTTCCGTCTTGAAGCAAGACAGCCAACAAGTCAAGAGATGGGAGATAGGAGACAAATGATTCAAATATATGTGCCTTGTTCAACATAGGATAGCATGTGCGAAACATGCGTGATTGATAAGCCACTTTGATATACCAGGAACCGATTTTGAGCAGGCCAGTTCCAGACCCATGGGAATAAGTAAAGTAAGATCTCGGCCTTCTGCTTATAAATTGCTACTCATAAAGCCAAGATCAACCGAAGAGATACGCTACATATCTTGGCAGATTTGCCAAGCCTGATTATTTCACACTCCCAAATCTTGTTCCGACTTGGCGCCAATACTCGACCTGAGCAACGTCTTCTCGGCAGCCCGAGAACGACGAATCACTATCCGAGAAGCCAGTTAGCCGTGTGTCTGCACTGCCGAATCGGAAATATCATCAGCCGTAAACGTTCACCGACCAGGGGGAATGTTAGTGCTTACCTAGCGGTAGTCTGTACCGTATCTATGTCTCTTGTGTTCATCCACCAGGTTTTGTATGTAAGATAATGGTGATGTCAACTAGCGTTCCTTCAGCCTTTACCTTGGTGGAAGGATGAGAGAGCAATAGAAGAAACCATCAAGCGAATACACATGGCGAGTATGTAAATATGTTGCCCGTGGAGCTAATCGTATGCTTGCGGTACTCAGTTCCTACTTGTTTCATATCTTATTCCAATATTGCTCTCTGTCTACAACTTTATGGTGTATAATACTGGTTTTAGATTTATAGCTACGGTTAAACCTGCACATTCAAAGCTAAGTTTTGAATATAATAGTATCGGGAGTTTCCTGCCTTTCATTGCCATGAAAACCCAAATCCCGAATAATACATAGCTAGGTTTTTAGACAATCTTCACCAAAATAAGGTACTTCTGCGCCTAGCACAAAGATGCATAGAGTTTTGTCAATGCATCTTTGAGTTATCGATCCACGTAATGATTTTCTATCTACAGCTTCTTGCAAATACGAAATTATTGACCAGTCAGGTTATCGTGCACTCCTCGTGCACGAATTTGCTTTGAGCCATTCCACCAAACGTCTTTAGACCCAGTCGTTATCACAGCAGTTGCTGATCGTGTCCCCGTAGTACAAGTGGTATCTCTCGTATTTTGCAGCTACTACTAAGACCACTGTTGGCACGATCATGATTCCCCACTCCTAAATGGTACAATCCTGGCCCAGTGACGAACCCAAATAGAAGAGGGGACGTGTCAATTTGGGGCTATATATACTGGGAATCTGTCGCCCGGTCAGGCAAGTTCTGTAGCACAGCAACAAATCCATCCACTTCTTTCTTGCAATCCTCTATCTTTTCCATCTCTTCGGATTTTCCTTCGAAATGGGGTCTGTCTTTCTCGGCACCCTTCTCTTCTCTGTGGCCGCAGTCCAAGGATATCTGCCCTCTGAGCAGATTGATATCCAGTCCAGCCTTCTCAATGACCCGAGTAAGGTTGTCGGGACCACCGTTGACTACATTATTGCTGGGGGTGGCTTGACTGGTCTGACCGTTGCCGCCAAACTTACGGAGAACCCTAAAATCAAAGTCCTAGTCATCGAAAAAGGATTTTATGAGTCGAATGATGGACCGATCATCGAAGATCCAAATGCCTACGGCCATATCTTCGGCACCACTGTGGACCAGAACTACCTCACCGTTCCCATGATCAACAACCGTACTTACAATATCAAGTCCGGTAGTGGCCTCGGAGGATCGACGTTGATAAATGGTGACTCCTGGACACGCCCAGACAAGGTTCAGATTGACTCCTGGGAAAACGTCTTCGGCATGGAAGGCTGGAACTGGGATAGCATGTTCGAGTATATGAAGAAAGCCGAGGTCTCACGTCCCCCTAATGCTGCCCAAATTGCCGCCGGTCACTACTTCAACGCTACCTGTCATGGATTCAACGGTACCGTACACGCCGGAGCCCGAGACAACGGCAAGACTTGGTCTCCCATTATGAAGGCCCTTATGAATACCACCTCAGCCCTCGGTGCTCCCGTTCAGCAAGATCTTCTTTGCGGTCACCCCCGCGGTGTCTCTATGATCCTTAACAACGTTAATGAAAATCAAGTTCGGGCTGATGCTGCCCGTGAATGGCTGCTTCCTAACTATCAGCGCCCCAACTTGAAGATCTTAACTGGCCAGATGGTCGGAAAGGTTCTCTTTATTCAGACCGCTGCTGGTCCAAAGGCTATTGGTGTGAATTTCGGTACCAATAAGGCCGTGAACTTTAATGTCTATGCCAAGCGTGAGGTCCTCTTGGCTGCCGGCTCCGCTATATCCCCACTGATATTGGAATACTCTGGTATTGGTTTGAAGACTGTCCTTGACCAGGCCAATGTTACTCAGCTTGTCGAGCTTCCTGTTGGTCTCAATATGCAGGACCAGACCACTACCACCGTCAGTTCCCGTGCTAATGCTGCCGGTGCGGGCCAGGGCCAGGCCGTCTTTTTTGCCAACTTCACCGAGACCTTCGGGGACTACTCCCCTCAGGCCATTGAGCTGCTCAACACCAAGCTTGATCAGTGGGCTGAGGAGACCGTTGCTCGCGGTGGTTTTCACAACGCAACTGCTCTTAAAGTTCAGTACGAGAACTACCGTCACTGGCTTCTGGACGAAGACGTTGCCTTCGCTGAGCTGTTCATGGATACTGAGGGCAAGATTAATTTTGACTTATGGGATCTCATCCCTTTTACGCGTGGTTCTGTTCATATTCTCAGTAGCGACCCCTACCTATGGCAATACGCAAATGATCCTAAGTTCTTTATGAACGAGCTCGACCTACTTGGTCAGGCTGCTGCTTCTAGGCTTGCACGTGATCTCTCCACTAAAGGCGCCATGAAGAATTACTTTGCTGGAGAGACTATTCCTGGATACGATTTGGCTGATAACGCTACACTTTCCCAGTGGTCAGACTATGTCTTTCAGAATTTCCGTGCGAACTGGCATGCTGTGAGCAGCTGTTCCATGATGTCTAAAGAGCTTGGTGGTGTTGTTGATGCTACTGCAAAGGTGTACGGTACACAAGGTTTACGCGTTATTGACGGCTCTATCCCTCCCACTCAGGTGTCTTCTCACGTGATGACTATATTCTACGGAATGGCTTTGAAGATTGCTGATGCCATCCTGGTAGACTATGCCAAATAGACGTAATGGAACAGGTTTACTAGCCAAGGGATTTGAACAATGAGAGCCTACAAAGTTAACGCAACGCTATAATTGGATAAGACACAACAGCAAGGAGACTAACACTGTCACGTGAATAAATCATATACCAGTGATTTAATTTCATTTTAACATATATGAATCTCTCTTGAAAAGCTTAATCTAGATTTAATTTTAAAGTTTTTAGCAAGAAATATATATAAATTTACTACTTGTTTAAAATTATATTTTATGAATACTTTTTTAATATAGATATTCTATAATATCTAAATTCTGGTCTTTATATTTTAAGACGTTTTGATATTTTTAAATATTTAATGAATTATATATATATTTATAAAACTGTGGTGGCATATGTGTGGTATTTGGGAAACGTCTATAAATAAAATACGGTATGAAAACCCCCTCGATCTGGCTTCCGCCCGAGTTTGTTTCGAGTTGCTGGCGTGCATGGGCTCTACGTGCTGTAGATTCATGGACTTCACCGGTTTGCGCGGATGTGGAACAGTACGCTACTATTGAAAACGAAAGTCCAACTCGGGCTCTCTCAGGAGCTTTTCCACGATAGTCCTTGAAGTCACAACACTACAGCTGGGTTTTGAGAATGATTAGATCATTTGGTGAGTAATCGTCTTTATCCATCTCATCTGCAGATTACTGGATGCTGTCTTCAATATAGTTGGAATCCACTGGGTTGAATGGTTATTTCGTATTATCAGGTAGATATTGACCTCAGTATTCATGTAAATAATTAACAGGACCTAGGTGAATTTGGGGGTGAGATAGTTCAAATTAAAAAGAGTAACTCGTCTACCTAATTATATCGTACATCAAACCATCAAACATGCGATAATATTGAGCTGTTGAATGAAGCTCACTCAGCCTATTCCCTATGGGCGTGGAAGTGCATTTAATCATATCACGCTGGAACAGCTGGCTCTGCCCTGTCCTTTTTACTCTTTTTGACACTCTTCCACTCCACGAGAAGACTGGCTGCGAAGGCCACGCACGTCAACGCTAGACTGGCTCGATACGCGTTAACCAACCCGGCCATATACGCTTCTAGGACGATAGGCAGCTCGTTTAATTTCCCAATCTGAGACAGGACCTGTCGGACTCCAGTTGCTCCAGCTCCAAGAATAACACTGGGTTCAATGTCATTGGTGTGAGACCGTAGGTAGTGAGCTAGTCCGTTCTGGAAAACGGACTGACCAACAGAAATGAATAGTGCACCGCCAAGGGTTTGAAAGAACATCACAGCAGCTGACCCAATAGGGATATCCTCCTGCGAAAGTATTGTCTGTACAGCAGTCATGGGGACCTGGAAGCCAGCTCCTACGCCCGCGCCTGTAAGAATTTGATACCCAATCCACTTCCCGTTGGAAATAGTGATGCTATATGTTGTCAAGAGACCACAGCCAATGCAAAATAAAGCCGTGCTGAAGTTCAAAAAGGGGGTGTAGTATCCGACTGCGCTGATGATGCCACCGAAGATAATTGAGGAGATGACCGTTGCGAGAAGAATCGGAAGGAGATCGATACCGGATTTTGTGGCTGAATGATTCTTGACAGATTGGAAATAGATGGGTAAATAATACATGAGTAGAAAAAATGCTCCTCCAAAGCAGACCGCAAAAATGCTCACTGACCAGACAGTGCGCTTCTTCAGGATTCGTGGTGGTAGAGTTGCTTTGTCACCGAGTTTGTACTGGGTAAATGCGAAGATAATAGCGATGAGACCAAATCCGATAAAGAGCCCGATAATCCGAGAGTCATTCCATGGATATTTATTGCCACCCCATTGAAGTGCCAGCAATAAGCAGACAATGGCAGGGATAAGTAAAGCTGCACCTGTGAGATCCAGCTGTTTGAGCTTCTGCTTCCACGTTTGGGAGTTGGCTGTCCTTCGCGATGGGATATGGAGGATCAGCACAACGACGGCGGCTGCAAGACCGCCGATGGGAAGGCTATTGATGTGTGTTAGAAGGAGTAAGAACACTAGATTGATGATACATTTTGCCACATACTTGATATAAAAGCACCATCTCCACGATACTTGGTCAGTGAATGCGCCTCCTAGCAAGGGGCCGACAACAGAAGCGACTCCCCAGACAGCGCCAAAAAGACCGAAAACCACAGGCCGTAGACGCAGAGGAACTTAAACCGCAGGTTAGAAGGAGGAACTATCCAATGGCCATAGCCAACGTACTAGAGAAAGATATGATCACCAAAGCACCGGAGAATATGCCTGCAACTCCACATCCAGCTACAGCCCTGCCTCCAATGAGGGTCGAACTATTAGGGGCTACAGCGCATATTAGCGATCCCAACTCGAACACAAATATTGCCACCAAGAAAGCCCATTTGACCTAGCAACCATATGTTAGTCAACCTATCTAGACCAGGCAGGATGTACCCGTTATACATTGAGAATCTTGTAAATACGCCCGTACGTCGGCTGCAGGGCCGTTGATGTTAAAAAATATGCGCTCCCATACCAACCCACATCACCGATAGAATGAAACTGGTCTGTAATCTTGGGGATTGCCGTCCCGATAATGGTTTGGTCCAGGGCTACCAGGAAAACAGTCAGGAACAAAGAAGCGATGATAATAACCGCCTTTAAGACACTTGGATATTCCAGATCACGCTCTTCCGGCGGTTCTTTCCCATTGCTAACGCTACCCTCGTTTTTGTTCTCACTTTGTATTTTATCATGTGTCGAACTAGTATATACCGATTCCGTTGGTGGCGGCATTTCTTGTCCATCTGGATTTCTATGATTCTGTTTCACATCCATGTCTGAATGTCTGGCATAGTGATGTCCCGTTATAGATACGCATTCATTTTATAGCTCGTGTCACTCCGGCTTGGATATAAACTTGATTAATAATAGTACCTCGTGTTTAAAGTTCATCACTAAACGAAACGACAAACAACAGCAGGTCTCTATTCCAAAAGAGCGCCTCGTGACAGCTGTATAGAGCTAGCGTTAAAGTTTGTTCTTGAATGTCCCAAAGCTGTGGCTCGCTCGCCACAAAATGAAAGTTTAGGCAAGCCATAAAATGCGTGGTCAGTTGATACAAAATTAGTCTCACCAATCTTTAAGCATCGCTACAGGCCGAATGCCAACGTCTTATACCTCTCGTTCGGATTTATAGCCTCTGGCAGAGTAGTATCCCCACGTTATTTTGGTATCCATGCTGTAGGAACTTCGGAGGCACGCCGCTATGTTGCTAGTTTTCGTAGAATTAATAACGTCATTTTTTCCCTAATTAACTTTTATCTTCTTCTTCTCTGCTAGTCAATAATTGTTAGTTAACTAAATGTTAATGATTATGAAGCAGTGGTTGTGAAAACTTGATTCTTGTTTCTTCGTATTCCAGACATCAACCATCAGTCATACCTACTTTGGACTGATGATCAATGCAAAATCAAAAAAACTTGCTATTTGATAGGTTCTGATGGGTTATTGCTGTTATTTTAATCATATCAAGTATTTTGACCAATCGAACTAAAAGCTCCCGTTTGAATGAACAACAAGGCCATTCCACCCCCCCCCCCCCCTCTCCTTACGTGCAGTATCATGCTTCGGTTTCAGACGATATTATTCATTCCCTGCTCGTTGCTGACGTGTGTCTCTGGGGTCGTTCCCGCTACGGTACTCGATGTAACACTTTTTTCTCTGTGCGGTTGTTCATTCTCACGGCGTTCGTTCGTCATCGCATAAACTGAGAGGGCACCAAATATCGCGGCTAAAAGAGTGAAGAAACTGGATAATAAAAATTAGTACACTCATTTACCCCAAAATTTGGCAATAGGGTAAACCTCTTTGACGTACAATGCGATAAATGAAAAAGCTTCAACTGTATGTGGTCGAGAGCAGACCGTAATTCCATGCCAACGGTTCACCCTACATCCAGCAGTATTAAAGTTGTTTGCTAGGAGGACAAACGCAGCGACCCAGCTGTCCGAGGTAGCATTATATTAGGTTTTCGGTTCATATTTCCTCACGAAGACAAGCGTCACTTACAAGAATGCCAGAAATAAATCAATCACAGTGCTGATAACATGAAAAATTATTGTTTTGGACCGGGAAAAAGCAACAATGAGGAGGATTAGGGTGTAGAAGACAGTAAAACAGGCCTAGATTTCGATCAGCTCGTATTGCCAACTGGTAAGGGAACCCGGAGCGAACGACTTACGATGACCAATGAATAAATAACTGTCACTGTCTTGGTTCTTTCGACTGCCCATGCGGTTATACCCAAGACAATTAGTGCGCTGATGATTTCTATAACGCGGCAAAAGAGACTGATGCCGCGCATCGTGCTTGAGGATATCGCCATGATGGTTTTGTGAGATATTTTGAAGTCACGTTAGTATTTAGATGCTTCTGTTTAGTTTCAGGGTTAATGCGTTCCTAGGCACTGATAGAACATTTACTAAAAAATTGCCTCTAGCGTTTCGAGTTTGATTTGTTATATATATTTAGCCATACATTTTCCCTATTATTAATTCAGCACGAGACTCTTTCCACGTTTGCAGCCTTTATCCACATGTATAGGGGTGGTGAGGTCATTAGAAAGTTTAGATGCTGCCCATGTGTAGAGTTGACGTAATCCCGAGGCATTCTTCAATTCTGAATTTCAGACAACGCAATGCAAAATAAAGTTCCTATCGAAACTTTCCACTATAGACCGGGTCTAGGCTCAGCCTTGTACCGTACAAAATGGCTGTCGCAGTAGGCTGAAAGAGCAGCGGCGAAGAAACTATGACTTTGATTGGAGCATAATAACCATCTTATAAATAAAAAAAAGTGTACGACTAATCTCGCTAACTCAATGGCTGCTCCTCAGAACACTAAATCGGTCAACAAATAATATCAAGACAGGAGCATTTGGCTCCCCTTTGTTGGCTATGCTAGCTTGTCAAGTGCATACACCAGTGTTTGAAGTGAAGGTCCCTATAGATGCAAACCAAGAAGGACTATTGGGCAAGATGGGCAAGATTGGAATAGGCTAAACCGAAGATGGGTGTGCAGTTTTTCGCATAACCAATGGTAAAGCGACAAACAGAGCAGACCAACGAATGGGAGGGCCAGGAACTGACTCAGAGCGGGTTGCGCTAAACCCAGAACAGGCCGACCTCTGTCAAGTATCTATATATATATATAGTAGATAATGTACATGTTTCGTGTACTTAACTACAGGCTTGCTGCTGGGTATAGTTCTACTTTTATAGGAGGTATGTGGCGGAGCACTGCCACTTGCGAGCAGTGGGAGAAGCCCTAAGCTCCATGGTTGCAAAAACTAAAGTGTGTCATGCTGGATGACCAGATAGATTTTAAACATTATCTTGGTAGGTAAATCTATCGTGCAAAAAACTACGGACACCTTCAATGTTCTTCCCGTCTCATTTAGTCTTTGTCGCTTCAACAGGACGTTATTCGATGTGCATTTCTGGTTCCCATCACGAATAGTTTCATGTTCTCGGCACTACTTGCCGGCTGCATCCCAAGCCCGGGATCTTACTGTAGGTTTGCATGCGTCGATATCACACAGTTCAACGCTACCAAAAAGCTCGGAATCATCCGAGAGCTGGAAGTATTGCTGTACAGCCTGAGCTTTGATGACTTTGTGACTTGCAGTTTGTGGTATGTACTCTCCCTCACGTAAGATTCGCAAAGCAGTCGGCAACATATAAACTGGGAGATTGATCGCCAGATGGTCTCTGATGAAGTCCAGCGATGGCTCATCCGGGCGATGGAGTTCAATTTCACGGCATTTGTTGGGCTTTTCGAAGCGCACGAGAGCGGCCACTCGGGAAACATTGTGGGAATCCAACACAGACACGATGCACCCTTCTTGGATAAAGGGAAGATTGAGCAGCTGCTGCTCTACCTCCAGCAGAGAAACTTTATAAGTGCCATTTTTTATGACTGACAAAGAGTACAGTGTTAGTATAATTGCTTGAGATGGGGCAAAGAGCCGAGCGTCAGATCATACTGTCTCTTTCCCCCCGTCCCTCGAGAACATAATCTTCCCCGACTTTACGAGCGATGTCCCCCGTTCGAAAGAATCTGTCTTCGGTGAACGCAGCTTGAGTTGCAGATTCGTCACCCAGGTAACTAGTATGATCTAGTAATTAGCCAACTCATAATGCACGAGGATGGACAACGAAATAACTTACTGAGAGAACATAACGGGGTTTTTAATTAGGATCTCTCCATGATCTCCATCCGACAGCTTAACTTCTACAGTTCGGCGAGGCCGCCCGATGCAGAACTGTTATATGGAGTAAGTAAATGGAGGGAGTTGAAGAAAAGAAGCAAGTGAAGGGATTGGGAATATCGAGTTCACAAAGGGGCTCTAAGTCTCAAGGGACACACCTGAAGTCCCACGTCCGTGTCAGGCGACGTACACAGCCCTCGTCCTCCGAGCTCTGTTGCTCCATAGGAGTTCCTTAGAGCTAGATCGATTTCCTCTCGCCAAAACTTCATCAACGAAGAAGAGGGTACCATCCCGCCACTTTGTGCTAGTCGGATTTTTTGAGCTGCGGCGATGTACTGATTCAATTCTTTGGATGGTAAAGAGCAGAGGTGATGTTTGAAGTATCTCATTAGACCATTCCAAATACGTGGGTTACCTGTCAGAATGGTTACCCCCCCTTGGTGAAGGCGTTTCCATATTACTGCCGGATCAGAAGATATAACCTCTAGTCGTGCCCCTGATAAGGGATGTCTAATTAAGGGTAATGCACCGGCAACCCAACTTGGGTGCTGATGATGTAGAACGACGTCCCCAGGACCAATGAGAGAAGGGAAGCCATTGAACAGCTTTCGAGTATGCACAACACCTTTTGGTGGCCCGCTGGTGCCCGATGTGAATAGTACCATGCTTGGGCGCTCTAGGGGGACTATTGCTTTTTCATCAATCCCAATAGAGGTTGCACCTCCGTCCAATATGGGGGAAATTTTGACGCAAATCGGAGACGAAATCACCTGCAAGTCATGAAGGCATCCATGTCTCTGAATGTTTTCTACAAGTGACATGCAAGTGTCGCTGCCAAGGATGACTTTGGATTTGCTGCGACGGATGTGCTCTAATACCTCCTCCGGCATAACATCGTTTGCTGTCGATATCCTGAACTTAGCAACTCACTGCATTAGTAGTCTTTTCAAAATAACGTACGCAATGGTATGAATGCACCCCCGATAGAGAGGATAGCAAGAGCGCCGACGGTATAGTCGTACTTCATATCTGTCAAAAGAAAGATATATGGGTTTTGGTCCCGAAGGATGTGTCTCTGATCAAACATCAAGTTTGGAATAGATTCTAGTAGTAAGTTTCGGGTTCGCACTATGTCGGTAAGAAGCTGATCGAAGTCCGACTCGACTCCATGAGTTGGATCATAGAAGATGACATCTTTAACTTCCCGAGCGACTTTGAGAAGATGAACGAATGCAGGCTCGTTTGGCAATTTTGTGTTTTTAATCTCCATGATTTTGGAGCGAGAGGGATAGTCAAGTGGGTTGGTTAAGAGAAAGACTCATGTACACTATGGAAAAGGGGAACTCCAAGGAGGGACCCGATACACCGCTGGTTCATGCAGTAAGCAATTCCCCCATCATATACAGTATACCCATTGAAAGAGCTTTAAATAGACAATTAATCAGGACAATCGAGGTCCCTACGAGAATTGTTATGCCCTCTTAATTCAATTCAATGCGTTACACAGTAATACTATCATTGCCTTCTAACATGTGTTGCTCATTAACCACTTTTGTACGAGTCAAGAACGCCGTCACCAGCGGAACCTTGAGTTAGGCCGATTGATCGGCATGATATTAGCACTTTTGTTCTCATTTCCATATCTTTTTCCTTTTTCCTTTTTTTTCTTTTTTCTTTTTTCTTTTCCCCTGATAAGTGTGACCAAAACGCCTGCTGTTTTATGGGTGGCCATTATCCCTTGCAGCCCATTCTGATAGATAGATTAGCTTATACAATACACCACGAACGGATAATATTTGCATATATTACTTTTCCCTGACTTTACTTTAAAGGCTGAAGCAGAACTGGTATGTAAAATGGGAACAATTACCACCGTTTACACCTCCTTTGGGGTCTCCTTGACAGCTTTATATTCTTCGGGAAAGCACAATCAGAGTAAGTGTGGTGTGATAGGTGGTTACGGATAGTGCTCATATGAAATGGCAGTTTTATCTAGACAAAGTAGATGGCGCCTGATTCAGTCTATGATAAAGCTTCTTCAATAGGGATTACCTTTTGCCATTTGGCCTGGGATATCATCCCACCCCTTGCTTGTGATCTACATTATTTTACTTCTCATCCCTTGTTTGTGACCCATATAAGCACGAGACAGCGATCAGTTTTGTCAACACATGAGATGGTAAGAGGACATCAATCCCCCAATGACTACCGTATAGGTGTGTATCTCTGCAATACTCACCGAATTAAGTGGCAACTGGGCCCACACACCAGCAAATGATACGTTGCAATATTATGTTCCCACAGACAAAGACAAGCAATTGTGCTGGGTTGGACACCAATGCATCTACTACCCATGATGCGGCAGTTGAAACAAATGGCATGGCTTCTTGTTTAGCAAGTGAGCCAATGCGGGTGTATACAGTAATGAGCGAGAAAAAGAAGATCTTCACGATCATCACTGCTTCATCCATGAGAATGATCGCATTTTTTGCGGGAGGACTCTATTACCCAGCCATGATTCCTTTGTCGGAGGCCTTGCATGTGTCCAAAGCTAAGATTAATCTGACTGTTACCTCTTATATGGTACGACGAGCCTGTATCACCGAGCCAAGTAAAATGAAACGCTAATCGTCGAATAGCTCGCACAGGGTCTCACTCCGTTATTGACCGGGAACCTCTCAGACCAATACGGGCGTCGGCCCGTCTTTTTAATCTGCCTGCTTGCCTCAATTGGCGTGAACGTGGGACTTGCGTGTCAAACTAACTTCGTCGCTCTGATGACGTTGCGATGTTTACAGAGCCTTGGCAGCAGCGGCGTTGCCTCAGTCACTGGGGGTACCGTCGTGGATGTTATCACCCGATCCGAACGTGGGAAATATATGGCCTATACCTCCATCGGTACCACTATTGGAGCCTCTATAGGCCCAGTTCTAGGTGGAGTACTGACCCATTTTCTTGGCTGGCGAAGCATATTTTGGTTTCTTGCCATATTGGCAGGCATAATGGCCGTTATTATTATCATATTCCAACCTGAAACCTGCCGCGCAGTCGTCGGGAATGGCAGTCTCCCTCCTCAGCCGTGGAACCAGCCGCTCCTACGCCCACAACAAACATACCCCCCGGAAGTGGAGACGCGAACAAGGTTCTCTAAGAGGCCTAGTATCCTTGACAGTCTCAAGATTTTGCTTGATAAGCAGATTGGACAACTGATCTTGTTCATCTCTCTCATGAAGTGGGGCATCGCGGCTGTGATGATCAGTATTCCGATGCTTATGGAAGAGAAATACCAATTCAACACCTTGGAAACTGGCCTATGCTATGTCCCATACGCTGTTGGCAGCATAACAGCTCGCTGGACTGTGGGATTACTAGCAGACTGGAACTTCAGACGCCATGGTCGCCAGATGGGCGTGAATATCGAACGAAATCAGCAATCGAAGGAACAGCTTTCTCTGATGCCACTGGAGAAGGTTCGATTGAAAATAGCCTTGCCAGCAATATACTGCGCGTCGCTGTTTCTTCTGGGGTACAGCTGGGTGTTGGCGTACAACGTCCATCCGTCGGGACCTCTAATCATGCTATTCTTTCTGGGGAACGCAGCCGCCGGTGTAACCAACATGACCGCGGCATTGATCATGGATCTTAACGCAACCCGGCCAGGGATGGCACGAGCAGCCATGTCGTTATGTGGATTCCTTCCTGGGGCTGGGGTTGTTGCCATCGTACCGCTCCTTATTCAAACTATTGGATTTGGCTGGCTAGGAACGATCATTGCAGGTTTATGGTCTATGTCATCATCAATGCTGTGGGTTGTGTATTTTAAAGGACAGGAATGGAGACAGCACGGTGGTAGAGAATAGGAGCTGGGTTTACTTTAGTACCACGAATCTAGAGAGTTGATTTTGAAACTATTTTACTCAGCGGCTCATATACATAATGCACAAAGATCACACTTTTTGCTGTAAAAGACTTGTTTACTGAGGAGGTTTTGTTTGAATTCCAATAGCCCTAAAGCTATTTATTTATAGGACACAATGCAGAACGTTCCCCAACCATAGGAATCTAAGAATTCTGGCACTTGAGATCCCACACCTTTACGTCCTGCAGTAGGTTAAAGCTTCCTGGCTTGAAGTATTTCTCCACAACCTCTCGTCTATTGACCTTCTCAGACACTGTCCTCGGGATCTGCTCACCATCATGGAGCAGGTGAACCACGGTGGGAAGCATATGGAATGCCAAATCTCTAGAGAGGTCTGTTCTCAACCTTTCCAGTGTCGAACGACAATCCCAACACGGGGAATTGCGCGGTATCAGATGAGAAGATTGAAGGCGCACAAGAGCTCCAACTCTTTCTGTGGTAAACGCATTATTGGCGACGGGAACTGCTAGAACGCATGCTTCGGAAATATACGGGAGGACAGTCATGGGGGCTTCAACTTCGTGGGTCATTACCTTATACCCGTAGTATCGTATATCTGTATAGTCATGTCTGTCAGGTCCTCACTCATCTTTGTACCTATAGGTTGAGAATGAAAAAAAAAAAAAAAAAAAAACTATCACGTGCACTACCATCACTTACAGTCAATCATCCTACCGTCGAGTATGTATTCATCCCCCTCCCGATGCGCAAAGTCGTCGGATTTGTAGTAACCGTCCTTGTCAAAAGCATTTTTTGTTGCTTCTGGATTCCCATGATATCTAGCGAAGTTAATTTAATCTTTGAGTATGCGGCATCCCCTCGAAGCATACCGTAGAAAAGCCAATGGACTCTTGATTAGCAGCTGGCCATGGTCTCCTTCCGACAACTTCACTAAAACCCCAGGCGACGGCTTCCCAATGCGGCGCTACCACAATAGATCATTAGTATATCACCACAATAACACAAGGAAAAGAACTGCAGCTCACCGCTTCGTCTGGGAACGGAGCTGAAGCCCTCACAAGTGCGGCACCACCTAGCTCTGTTGCCCCATAAACGACCATCAGTGGCCTTTGCATCTTGTCTACCCAAAATGTCTGAACAGACGGCAGCAGCGAGCTTGAGCTGACAATAGCCCTGCGCAATTTTTGAACTCCTTGCCGGTAGGTTTCCGCTTGTTCACGCGCTAACTTGCTGATATGACTCTGATAGTATTCCATAAGTTGTGTCCAAACGGCCGGGACTGTACTGAGGAAAGTAATTTGGTCACTGCGAAGGGATTCCCAAATAACGGACGCATCTCTTGCCACGATTCTCAGCTTTGCCCGAGCGAGAACAACGGAGATGAGCGGCCTTAACCCACCAAACCATACTGGAGAGCGATGACACAAAAAGACATCACCACTCTGGTAACCTGCGCTAGGTACAAAGACACCTCGTCCATGTATGACCAGCTTAGGGGGCCCTGTTGTGCCAGAAGTAGAGATAAATAACCCAGGCCGAGTCTGTTCGAGCACCAAGTCCTGATTGATCTCGACATTGAAGTTCAAAGGACTTTCTGAGGAGGCAATATTGAAGGTGGTCGGTACTACATAGAGATCAGTCCCTTTCCCATCGGCGTATTTTTTGATCTCTAGAGCATGATTTAGGTAAAGTGGGTCTGCTAAGATTATTGAAGATTGCGTTTTTTGTAAGAGTCGGTACGCATCTGACGGACTTGCTCCCGTACCTGTACACACGGAGATGCGTTAATGCTAGTAGTAGACAGCGCTCCTTTGTTGGACCTACCCAGTGGACAAATTGCACCGCCTAGAGAGAGAGCTGTGAAGGAAGCCAAAATAAAAACATAGCTCGCTGGACCAAGGATGAAAATACACGTTGTTTCGAGTGGCATCAGTCCTCTTGCGTCAAACATGGACTGTGGGATCCGCTTTCTAATCTCCTCGTGCATGGTGCAAATATCGACCAGGAGCTGAGCATAGCTGGCATTCACTCCCCGAATAGAATCGGAAACTGCGACATGTCGGTTCTCCCGCGCAGCTTCTAGCAACAATTTGAAAATTGGCTCGTTGGGAATGACGGTGCTTTGCGAGTGGTCAGACATCCTAATGAGTTTTGGTGCACAATTCGATATATTGACTGACGGCCAATAATCAGAGATTAAATAGGCTTGAGGAGTCTTTCACCGGTAACGTATCGATTCGTGGCACACACAGCAAACCTGAGGGATAATCTCTTCCTATTAAGTACATTGCAGCCGACTCCTGGTAGGTTGTACACAGCTCACAAAAGGATAAGGTATTACACAATACCATGCTGCATACAGGAACCAGAACGATGTACTGTGTATTGTCAGAGAAGATCTATGTGATCAGTCACAATTGTATGGACCCACAGCAAAAAGAAACGCTTTGACTCCATGAAAAATGTGATCAAGAATGGGTCCTTTCAAAAAAACATATTACGACTGTAATTTTTCGAAATAAGGTGTTCAGCTTATTCGACTATAAAGCACGTGTCAGACTTGCCAGGTCACATTCTAGCCCGTGCTCAAATTAGAAGTTTTCCATCAACGCAACCCCCGGACTAAATAAAACCAGCATGACAATGGCTTCTTGGACGTTCGATATGAAGTCTCTTGAAGAAACATTTGTGAGTTTTTTCGGTCTTTCCTGGGGGTTCACGGGCTTTGTGCTTCTAGGAAGTGTAAGTGAAAGCGATTCGATTCGATTAATAGTGTTGCCATCAAAGCTCATTAGTCGCAATTAACTAGATTTTCCTCCTCACGATTCTACGATCCATTTACAACACACTTTTCCATCCACTGGCTCGTTACCCTGGCCCAATTATCTGGACCTCAACTTTTATTCCTTACAAAATTGCTCTTATGAAGGGAACAACCCATCTCTGGCATGCCGAGTTTCATCGCCGCTATGGACCAGTAGTCCGAGTGTCACCAGACCAGCTCTCGTACATCAGCGCCCAGGCGTGGGATGATATATACGCTTGCAGGAATCCTCAGCTGAAGAAGCACCCTGAAATTACTGCGAGCCCTGCAGGGGGTGTGAACGGGATGGCCAACACCCCTAGTGATACGGACCATGCCCGGATGAGGCGCGAGCTGGTTTCAGGCTTCAGTGAGAGAAGTGTCAGGGCGCAAGAGAATCTTTTGACACGACATATCAGCCAACTGGTGGTAAGGCTCAGGGAGCGGGTCCTTGATACTCAGAAAGAGGGTCCAGGAACTAGGGAGGCCAATATGTCACTCCTGTTGAACGCTACAACCTATGATATCATAACTGATCTGACCTTTGGAGAGAGCGCCAACACGCTTGAGCAGGAGACCGACTGGATTGGTTTCGTTATGCCCATGGTAAAAGCACGCATTGCTTCCCGCGTTGTCACTAAATATGTAAGTCAGCCGGCTCTTCAGTAAGCAAACAAGGCATTCATTGATAGATATAACAGGTCTCTTTCTTCGTGACCACAATCAGTTCGCTATTCCCGGTGTTATTCCCGAGTGCTACAGTGAAATTCCACCAGAGCAACATCGCTGCATTGGACCGCCGTCTCGATTCGAGTGCTGATGACAAGCAACCTGATCTCCTCACTCTCGTAATGCCTCATTTAGGTGGACCCCAAGGCTTCTCAATAGGGCAGCTTCGCTCAACGGTGGGATCACTCATGATTGCCGGATCCGAAACTACTGCCAGTGTCCTGACATCCGCCAATTACTATGTTCTTTCCCACCCACAGATA
Organism: Talaromyces rugulosus; assembly: GCF_013368755.1. Taxonomy (NCBI): domain Eukaryota; kingdom Fungi; phylum Ascomycota; class Eurotiomycetes; order Eurotiales; family Trichocomaceae; genus Talaromyces; species Talaromyces rugulosus. The sequence goes on along the minus strand of NC_049563.1, from coordinate 2,816,339 downwards.
TACGCCCGGTTGAAAGAAGAGGTGAGAGCGAGTTTCGCAAGAGAAGAGGACATCAACATCATAGCGGTCAACAACTGCAAGTACATGATTGCCGTACTACAAGAAACAATGCGAATCTGGCCAGCAATCCCATCGAGCCTTCCACGCATAAGTCACGGCTGCTTCATCGATGGAAACTGGGTTCCTAATGGAACCAAAGTCGGAGTGCACCAGTGGTCGTCATATCGGTCAGAGCTGAATTTCACCCGCCCAGAGGAGTTCCTGCCAGAAAGATGGCTGGAAGGAGAGAATCGGCAGTTCAAGGATGACAATAAAGCCGCGTTTCAGCCGTTTAATGTGGGCCCGCGGAACTGTCTTGGGATGAGGTACGTACAACCTGTAGTTTGATGACTACTTTTCCACTTATTAAATCTGGTCTAGCTTTGCCAAGGTTGAGCTCCGTATGATATTTGCGCGTTTGTTGTGGAAATTCGATATGGAACTTCTCACTAACCACGAGGAGTGGGAAGCGCAACGCACCTACATTGTCTGGGATCGGTGCCCGCTGAGAGTCAAGGTTAGACTGGCACAGGAGCAAGGAGAGAAAACATCAGACTGTTAAATACATGCTTTGAGGCAAGCGGAAAGACAGCGATATGGAAATTTCTAGAGGGGAGAAGAAGAGAAATGTATGCCAATAAATTGATATTCGGTCGGACGAGAGAGAGGTAGAGGAGGAAGCACGTTATGCTGTTTCCATGCCACTAGGGCTCAGATTTTATCAGGGCGCATGACCCGAGTGGGTACGCTATCTCAACAGAATTGCATATTAGGATGTAACTTGGGTCTTTACGTTATTACATTAATTGTTTCATATTTTTCAGACTGATACTGGTAGGTGCCGAGTTTTGAGGGAAAACAGACCCTAAGTAGTATATCCTGCAGGTTAACTTATCTCTTTTGAGAACACACATATTTAATACAACACATAAAGAGATGTATGAGGACGATGAATTCTTTCTATCTAAGAGAGAGAGCTTATAGGAAGAACTCAAAGAAGAGGTATGAAACACAGGGCAAACATGCTTACTCGCCAATATTGACTCATAAGTACGCACTTGATACTTGTCGTTTAGCATACTCCCCAATCATGCCTATCGCCATCGAAGCCCCTAAAATGCAAGAACCCGGGCCAAACCACCAAGCACAACTGGCAGGGTCGGTCAAATTGACCAGAGAGACCATGGAAACCAGAACAAGAGCCGTTGTGCCACATGATCCCACAAAGTAAATGACTGTAAACTGGCTGAGAATACCAACAACGACCAGAAATACGACTTGCGCGGCCGCCATGAACGAAAAAACCAATTTCGGAGTTCTTCCAAGGCGAACCGCTAGCGAGCCCACGCCAGCCTTGATGTCATCCTCCATGTCTTGATAAGCATACAGAGTATCCACAATAACGGTGTATAGGACGTTGGCAGCATAGAGACACAGAGCTGCAAGTCGACGGCGATGGCCATCGCCGTCATTGGATGAATGCTGTAGAATGAAGTCCACGTTGAGGGCTGCGCCGGTCATAAAGATAGCTAGGCCGAAACCAAGGCCCAGAAATATTTGCGGTAAATGTGTTACACGTTTGCAAAACGGATAGAAAAGTGCTGCTAATGTGGTGATGGCTGCGTAGAAGAGGCAGGGCGTGGGCAGAACTTGAAGTATTATGGCGCCGACGACGAGCTGCAGTAGAAGGAAGACGTGACCTTGAACGGGGCTCACTGAACCTCGGGCAATAGGTCGTAGCCGAGTTCGAGCTACCTGACGATCAAGGTCGTGATCAACATTGTCGTTCCAAGTGCACATAGCCCCACGCAAAATCAATACCCAGGCCATGAAGTATGAGGCCAGGACGATGAGTAGCCATGGTTTCGGAGGGGATGGGGCCACACAGGCAGCAAAGCTCAGCCCGATAACATAGTGGCAGTAGTAAAAATAACATCCGGCTAGTCGATGCAGTCGCATAAGCTCAGCGTACGGAGTCAATGAGGAGGGTAGAAGAGCGAAGATGCCTTGAGTTGGTGGTTTATATTCATTCGAGGCTCCCATGACAGTGTACAGTTTGATAAAAATCTAAAAAGACGGAATTGGTTGAAGTTCAATGGCAGTCTAATGAATGAGGAGTTCAATTGACTAGAAAGCGTGAGATCTGTAAGCCACAATGAGTACGCGATTCTTATACTATAATTCTTAAGATACAAGCAGCATCTACGTTGCGAATTCCCTGGTACCCATCATATGTGCACGTAAAGGCCATTGCTGGGTTCACCCAATCTAACAAAACTTAAATTTTTGAACAATACAATAAATGTGATAGGGCTAGCATATTGCGGTAGGAATAGAGTTCAGCTTCAGCAGTATGTCCCTACTATAACGGAAATTAGAAAAAGATCAGCAATTCTCCCACTCGCCAAATTCTTTCATTCATAATTTATCATTAAGAGCAGTACGATCTACGCCTTGACCGCCATTGTGCCGTCCCCATTTTCGACCTGTCTATTTTGCCAGACCGCCATTGTGCCGTCCTCATACCCTACAGCCAGCCATTGCAGGATGTGTCTTTGTTTCGGCAGTATCTATGTCAGTTTCTTCCACCTGACGTTTTAAATGGCGAAACGAGATCAAGAAATCCTATTTCTTCTGTGCATTGATGAGTGGTATATTGTGTTTGAGTTCTACGAAGTCGATTAAAACCAGTCGACATATCACATTGTAATTGAATCATCCTGAATCCTGATTTGACTGTCAGTGCAGGCTCAGTACAAAGTAACACTTTTACTGTATGAAAACGGCTGTATCGTCTCGTATTTAATATAAGGAGTATCTCCTGGCCTGTAAGCGGACGGGGTACTAAATAACCCTTGCTTCATTTCATATGTACGATGCTGATTGAGGCATAAATATGCCATACGATTATTAGCGGGTCAATAGCATCATATGCTGACACTCTTTCTCCACGGGAAGCATAAATTGATTTGGTATATCTTGGTTTCTTTGAAAACACTTCACACTAGACTATTAGTGTACGTGGCCAATGACACCAACCTGCTAGACTTGTGAGAATTTGTTTGGTTTTAGGAGAAATCCTAGCACCCCTTAACACAGTATATTGGCTAATGGTTCCTCATACTAGATCCCATCGTTGTGTGGTCATTGTCATCGTCTTGTTAAGACCATGCAATACCCCAATTATCTCGTCTTCCTTGTTGGGGTTGCGATATCACTAGTGATTCATAATGCGTATAGACTCATCCAACGCAATCTCACTCAACGCCGTTTTATAAGTCTTCATGGCTGTCAACCGGCAGCTAAGGTTCCCTCGAAGGGCAGATTCAGCAACCTTAGGCGAATTCTCTCCAACGTTCGAACGGCCAAGCAACACCGAATCCTTGAAACAAACCAAAGCACCTTCCAACGTTTCGGCAACACCGTAGCTGACAAACGACTTGGACGCCCGGCCATCATCACCTGCGAGCCTGAGAATGTGAAGACCATCGTTTCGCAACAATTTCAGGACTTCACAGTTGGACATCGTATTCACGCACAAGGTCCACTCCTCGGGCATGGCATCTTCACATCGGATGGCGACCAGTGGGCTCGTTCTCGTGCTCTACTCCGACCTAATTTCACTCGCGCCCAGGTATCGGACCTTACCCTATTCGAGGAGAAGATACAAGACCTTTTCGCCCTCATCCCCCCAAACGGTGCCACGGTTGACCTACAAGAGCTTTTTTACTCGTATACCTTGGACTCTGCGACGGAGTTCTTGTTCGGACATTCCCTTCATACACTAAGAAGATCACACCCTGATAGCGAGTCGGGGTTTGAGGTTGGGAAGGCGTTTAACTATGCCATGGAGGCAATTACCATGCGGTCCCGGTTGGGTTCCCTGCGTGTCCTCCATTTTGATCGTAAAGCAACGCGAAGCTTTAAGATCTGTCATCAGTTTGCCGAGAGGATCATTGATTCTGCAGTGCAACGGAGAGACGCAATTCCCATTGCTACCGGTGACTCTGGACAGAAACAAAAGTATCGGGTCGTCGACGAGCTGGTGCGCCAGACCAACAACAGGCGTCAAATCCGGGATGAGCTAATAAATGGCCTAATTGCCGGTAGAGACACCACCGCCGGTCTCCTGAGCAATCTATTTTTTTTGCTAGCCAAACACCAAGAGGTATGGACTAAACTGCAGGATGAAGTCAACAGGACACTCAATGGCCGTCTTCCGAGCTATGAAGATCTGCGCCAGATGAAATTTCTCCAATATTGCTTGAATGAGGGTCCGTTTTTGCTCTCCCATGCCCAGTAGCTACATGTATAAAAGTTAACATCTCACTATAGCTCTCCGACTATATCCCGTGGTGCCAATTAACGGCAGGCTCGCAAAAATCGATACATGTCTCCCAGTCGGCGGTGGCCCCGATGCAAAATCACCGGTATTTGTTCCCAAAGACACCATGGTCATATACAGCGTGTATTCAATGCATCGACGTGATGATCTATACGGGCCCAATTCCAATGAATTCTGGCCTGAGCGGTGGGACTCCATTCAGCCGGGATGGGGCTATCTTCCTTTCAACGGTGGTCCACGAATCTGCCTGGGCCAGCAGTATGCTTTGACAGAGGCTGGATACGTGACAGTCCGGCTGGCGCAGCGATTCCGTAAGCTCGAGAGTCGTGATCCGGGGAAGTGGGAGGAGAGTCTTTCAATGACGTTAAGATCTCGAAATGGGACTAAGGTGGGTCTAATGTCGACTTAACAGTTAGGAAGGGTTCAAGTAATCCAACCCGTGATCGGAGACGTAAGGCTCATACCGGATCTGTTAAACTTCCGTGTCGCCTTTTGCCGAATGGCTGCCAGGCGGCGCTCTGGAACGCCGGAGGAGATATTATCGTTGATCAGGGAGATCCAAAACCTGCCAACAGACCAAGATGCAGTCAATTATCTTGTTGTTAGAAATCAAACCCTGTCTATAATCGAGGTAGACAATAGCTTGAGTAACAGCTAATGTAGCTAGGTGCTTATTGAGCTACAGTATCAAGCGGTCCCTAGTTGTCGAAGAGGAAGCGATGAAGTCAAAGCGGGACATAAAGAAGCGAAAAGGTTAAGCAGAGGGTCGACAGAATGAAAGGAAAGAGGAATATTTCCCAAGAAATTTGAGGCCGTCCATTTCGGCGGCGTTATCTAATCTGGTTACCAATTTGAGACCGGATGATCCGTGAAGAATTTGTTCTCTCTTTTTTTGCCTTGGCTCTGTTGCAAGAACGCTTTATTATCACCATGCATTATGTATGCAATCGCTGATCGAACAAAATTAATTAAACATACTTTCACAAAACGTGTAAACGTTTTACATCTCCTGATTCTGTCCTTATTATTACTATAAATTACTCTATATAATTAGAGCACAGCTAGAGCTTTTTTATGTTTCTAGTAGCAGGAATTTAAGATTTTATTATTGATGATGTGCCGAAGTCTTTTTTAACTAGCTTAGAATTATTATCTACTCTATTAGTTTATTATAATACTAATATAAGATTTAGGAACTCTTTTCACCTCGGAAGCCGCGGACTAATCCAAGCACCGCTAGCTATCATAGCAGTGGTATCATCTTCCAATCCATATTGTTTAAATATAACATTGGTTCTGTCTCTATGATATCTCTGTTAAGCGATTCACTCATTCTTGACACCTTTACTGCCACTAACAGGGCCGATCTCGACCCCTAATAGCTGTAAAATCTCTTCGATAGCTCTTCCCTTGTTCGATGTCTTACTCGCTGGTCCACTAGGACCAGGGTCATTAAGCAGATCGGCCTCACGCCATCGGTCCTCGCCGCCAACATCACACACCTCTAGAATAGTGCCTGGTTTGTATTTTTGAGGACGCGTGATAAGTGCCATCATTGCCTGCGCAACTTCTTGCGGTGGCAGTAGAAAATCCTTGTCTAGATCAAGAATTTTCGCTGCTGAAGGATCCTCTGTGAAAAGAGGTGTTCGTATCGTGCTATTTTGTCACGAGTTAGGAATAATTCACCTCGTGGACTCATTAAAATTGAAAGAGATGAAAACGAAACTGACCCTGGAGCGACACCAACAATTCGGATCCCTAGAAGGTCTTGCAATGGCGCCATACCCCTGACAAAGGAGTTGATGCCATGTTTACTGGCCTGGTATAAGGGGGTTGCCATCCCGGATCGCTGTCCGGCGATACTAGATACATGTAGTACACACATTTCAGAAGATAGTGTTGATGGCCTTGTGCAGTTCTTTATCTCAATGAATCTTTTGATTGCAATGCGAGTCATCTTGATAGGGTGAATGAGATTGATGTCGAGCACTTTATAATGACCGAAATCGTTTTCTGTTCCGGGATCCGCCCAGAAAGACAGTTCTGACGATTGGGACAAAGGCTCATATATTCCAGCACCAGGAATGATAATATCCGGACAAGGTGTGTTGAAGACCTGTATACAGACCTCAAATGTGTGTTCTAGCTGGGGCCATGATGTGACGTCTGTCTGCACGAATTCCACCCGGCCTATTCGCGCTTGTTGCGTGTTTTGCTGCTTCTGTGATATCGTTTGCATCCATTCTTGAGCCGTAGCATGTAGTCTCAAGTCCGCAATGAGCACGTTACAACCAGAATCGACAAGTAACTGGGAAAGCGCGAGGTTGATCCCAGAGCCACCGCCGGTGACGATGGCTGATTTTCCTCGGAGATCCTTCATGCTGTTATTTTCTCCCTTTCTTTACCAAGCCAACCAATTCTAGTCTACTTCTGGTCTATGTCTTTGTATTTCCATTTCTAAAGGAGTTAATTATCTTGACATCTCGGAAAGTTCACCGATAAAGCTCGGCTTCTTGGACGTACGGGGGAGTAAGAAGCCGAAAATCGAAATCCGGGGAGGACATCCGAAACGAGTGATTGGTTAGTCTGAAGCATTTCCCTTTTAGATTAAATTCTTCCTTGTGATGTCCCTTGTATGAATAGTCTGTAATTTATTATTTCAGATGTAAATAAGGAATTTGAAAAGACATCCGGATGCGTTACGAGATCGAGTTTTATGAAATAGCAACATCAATCCATAGAAACTCGCCAAACAGCGAGCGCATGTACCAGGGGCCAAAAAAAAAAAAAAGAAATGGACTATTCAGGTGAATTTGTATTTCCGCCATTTGACGAACTCCCTCGAGTCGATGGCCAACCAGTCGGCTGCCTTTGGGGATTTTTTGATCAAGATGAGAAAAAGGATGAACTCGGAAGTATGAGCATCCTGATGTTTTACCTCTTATTTTCGGTCCAGTCAAATTATTGCACCTGAAATGAAAAACTATATGAAAAAAAGAAACAAAACTGAAACATCACAGCTCTCAATCTCCTAACCTCAACTGTTGTCAAAGCCGCAGCCGCCGAAATCCAGCTGGGAAAACATGTTCAGCTCGACTGGGCTATGAACCATCTCGATTACCCCGGGTTTGGACGATTTCGTTGTGAGCATATTATCAAAGACTTGGGAGAGAAGGGTCTTGTTGCATTTGATGATGAGCTGCGAATTAATACGCAGACAAGCTCGCAGTGGGATGGGCTTAAGCACGTGAGTGATTTGTTAACACTTGGATTTGAATCAGGATTTAGCCAGTGCTTTTTCTAATAGAAAATACCTATATGTACGTGTAGTGGGGATTACAGAAGCAGGGACTGTTTTACAACGGTGCAACGCCGGAGGAAACTAGGGATACTTTGAGGAATGGAATTCATAGTGAGGCTTTGAATCATTTACTGTAATGATGTACTTGAGACTGATGAGTGCACAGATATATGCAACCGAGGTGGCATAGTTGGTCGTGGGATTCTTGTTGACTGGGTCTGTATATCTCCAATTTACCCAAAGTGTGTTGCTGTTCCTAATAAAGCTGTAGCTCCGATGGTGGGAACACAAAAACCCAGACAAAGAGCCCCCCTCTGCGATAAGCACGCATAAAATCCCAGTCTCCGAGGTCGAAGAGGTTCTCCGCTATCAAGGGACAGAGTGTCGACAAGGGGATATTTTCATCATGCGGACTGGAATGATTAAGTGGCACGAGTACGTATAACCTTGCGATGTACCAGTGGCAATGAAGCTTGCATAGGTAGCTTATTCACACAAAATTGCATTCAGAGAAGCATCAGTCGAGACACGAATCCACGGAACACGAGATAATCACAATTTGATCGGTCTCGAAAACAGTATGGAAAGTATACGATGGCTCTACTCCAAGCATTTTGCTGCTGTCGCCGGTGATGCCCAGGGATTTGAAGCATGGCCGTTTCCATCTGACTTTTGCTTGCATGAGTGGCTCTTGGTGCACTGGGGGACCCCCATTGGCGAACTATGGAATCTCGAGGGTCTCAGTCAAGCTTGTGCAGAGTCGAATCGGTGGAGTTTCTTCTTCACCAGTGCACCACTCAATGTCGAGGGTGGTGTGGCTGCACCCCCGTCTGCGATAGCTGTTTTATAGATAAGCTTTAAATATACAAGTAGTCTTGAAAAATGTCAAGGGTTACCGAATGCCGGTATATTTAGTGGTTCAAAGAAGCCATCTAAATCTGGTTGATTAGCTTGGTGAGGATTGATATCGAAGAGGCTTTGAAGAAAAGTCCAGTCATCGATGGGAATCTCTTCCATATTGGTGCCGTGAGCCAAGCTGTTCTGGAGTAGATCGAGATTAATATCGCCATATCCTTGTAGATGGGACCTTTCTGTACTGTTGCTAACAGGACTCGCATTGCCGACAGGACGCAGATCAACGTTGACATCTCTTCTCGGTAGGTTGTTCCTTGAAGATTGAGTCCCCAGGTGAAGGTTAGATATTTCGCCCGATCTCCCTTTTGCGGGATTTACCTGCTGGTTTTCGCGATACTTTTTCTGTAGCATACGTATAACAGTTCTGAACATGAGGAGAACCCAACTGCCAACCGGCCATGATTGCTGAAGGGATTCTAGTCCAAACATGCATACCCGAACGCGATTTTCGGCGAGCTCTCGTTCAACAGAGCTTGACGTGCAGATTGTTGATAGGTGAATAGCGAGAGCGTTGAATAAAGCGGGAATTCTTCGGATAGTTAGCTTTTATGTTATTTCCCCTTTGAGGGGAAGGTGATTATCACGTGTGGATTTGGCAAACTTGGCCCATTGAATCCGTCAGTAGATCCTCCATAACCCGTGATACATCATTAGCAGCCCTAAACGCCCGCGTGCGATTTCCCCAGGGCTCTATTTGGTCCTCGCCATATATACTACGTGCAGGTCGGCAAAGTAGGATGGCGGTGTAGCTATTGAACTCAAAAATTAGTGAACTCTAAGTAAGCCTGGCAAATAAAGTAAACATACTTCAACGCCATTGCAAGCATGGCCGACCAAAGCCGTTGTTCAGAACCCGGCCCCGAAGTATGGTACTGAAGTATAGGAGGAATATTCTTCTGGAAGACCTCCAATGCATCTTCTAGTGAAGTACGATCTGTATAGTCAGAAGACTGGATTACTGAATAGCGAGATGTTATAACGTTCGTGACTTTATTTCATTCTTATCAGCATAATCCTTCAAGCTGTCTTAATAATCAGTATGACTTACGTATTCGGCAAAGCCGAGCCATTTGGCATATGTAGTCTTTTTGAACATCGCCTCCAATGATGTCCTGAGGCTCAAGCATTTCGACATCACTGTCCTTTTCTGTGAAACGCTGCGGTCGTCCGATGGAACCACTTACAAGAGATTCTCGTATCTACCATAACCATTCAGTGTGAGAACGAAAAAGTATGGCTGATATACTAATGACTGACCCTAATAGACCACCAAATTCTTCTCCATTTTCTACTCCTCTCGCGATCCATGCCGGATCGAAGGGTTCTGTTATCCAAGTTAATAATCATTGAGTCTCCGAAAAGCGTACGTGGAACAACTCACGAACGATGCATCCCCAAGCTTTGAGCTTGACTGACAGAAATTCCAAGCCAGTGCCACGAATCTTTCGACTCGTCGGGCCCTCCCCACCAGAAACTAAGCAGAAATGTTCCCACGACTATATTAATCTTGTCGACATCGGCATCCTCGTCGTACAGTAGCTTTGCTTGCCGATAGAATATTTCCCGCGCCGCATATCTATCAGGCAGACCAGCAGAAACAAGGTCGGCCTCTGGGCAGATGGTAACGGCAATCATCAAAGCCGCATTGAGAATTAGTAAAGATGATTCTCCGTCTTCTACTTGACGAGTGAACTGTTCTTTGTCGATAATAGGAAAAGCTGGGTGAAACCATTTGAAATAAAAGCTTAGAAGACCTGCAGTGTGCTCTTGTGCTAAAACGCGGTAAATTCTCCGTTCCTGGAGAAGAATAGCTTGTTGCCAGGACGGGTTCCCTGTTTGTGTCTTTGTAAATGACGACGCCTCGGAAATTGGATAGTGCAATCGTCTTTGATACTGAGGATTGGGGCCCCTCAAAAATGGGGCCAAGACTTCATTTACCACATAGGTGAGACTGAATGCCTCTCCAAGAAAATAAGTCTTGGCTGATCGAGTGATGGGACGTTGTACCTGGTCGATACCATGCTCGGCCACTTGGGCATAGAGCATGGCAGGAGAATCTTGCGTTCGCGTACCTTGTCCTGCATCAAACTCTTCCAACGAGCTGGCTGTATGCATATATTGATTGGAAGCTGGGAATGCATCATCACGATATTGAGCGTCCGAGGCTGTGATTGGGGATCGTTGATCATTTACATGGCTACCACCAGTCCGGCGCCGCGCATATCTGTGTGAGATTTAGTGGTGTACTCATAAATAATTTCTTCCATTCACCCACTTGCCACGCTGGGAATCGATCAGGACACATTCGAAGCCCCTGGACGCACACCTCGAGCAAGGACGGTCTTTCTGGGCATTGCAGCGCACCTTCTTCGAATTGCATCTCCTACATGCAATCGAAATGCGCCGACGCGCTGAGAGACCTTTCCCTGGGCTAGCCATGGCGATGGTGAAGAAGCCGAACAAGGATTAGATGCAGGTTAAGATCGAGACAGTTGCGAGATTGGCCCCGGATCGGCACAACCCCATGAAGAAGGCCCGGGGTAGTGCGGGGTATAGCCGGGGGAGCTCCGGATCTGACGAGAAGCCAGCTTGGCATACGTATGTAATTGCTATGCTTAGATGTGCTGTCGTATTTAATAGAAATAATTTTCATTCTTTCATGTGCCGAGAGTAACCTACAATATGGCGCGCGCAGACATTTCATTCCAAACCGCTGACCATGTCACTCTACGAGGATGGTTCTATCGCCCGGTATCAGCCTCGACTGCGCTGCCCTGCCTCGTGCTGTGCCATGGCTTCAGCGCCCTCAAGGAGATGGATCTGGACAAATTTGCCGAATACTTCACTTCGAAGCTGCCCCTGAACTGTCTAGTCTATGACAACCGTGGCTTTGGAGACAGCGACACCAAGGAGGGCCAGCCACGGCAGGAGATCATTCCCGCGCAGCAGACCAGTGATCTCTCGGACGCCATCACCTACGCACAGTCGCGCAGCGATGTCGATGCTGACAAGATCGGTATCTGGGGATCCTCATACTCGGGCGGCCATGTCCTATGGACTGGAGCAGTCGACCGTCGAGTCAAGGCTGTTCTTTCTCAGGTGCCATGCGTGAATGGATACGATAACTTCCACCGTCTTGTGCGGGCGGACTTTGTCGCTGGCATGAACAAAGCGTTTCAAGAAGGTTTGTTTGTTTTAAATAGAGAGATATATGGTATCGGGGAAAAAAAACTAACTATATGAAATAGATCGCTTGGCTAGGGCTGAGGGCAAACCAGCGGCCATGGTTGCCGTTGTTGATGCAGACCCTCTGAAACCTTCAGCTCTTCCAAGCCCTGATAGTTGGGCTTTTTTCAGCGACTGGGAGAAAAAGTCGAATTGGAAGAATAGTGTAACACTCAAAAGGTGCGGTTTCTATCCACGTTCATTCGATAAAATGCTATGTACAAAAATCGAATAGTTCGCTAACCAGCTCACATGTAGTATTGAATGCTTACGCGAATACGATGCATCGGCGCATATCCATCGGATATCACCCACTCCCCTACTTATGACGGTTGTAGAAAATGATGTTGCGACTCCTACAGACTTGGCGTTGGAAGCATATTCCAAAGCTCGAGAGCCGAAGAGACTACAGATATTACCCGGTGGGCATTTTGAAGCATACTCAGGACCTAATTTTGAACGCAATGTGTCGTTTCAGGCGCAGTTCTTGAAGGACTACCTGTTATAAGGAGAGGTAATTAGTCAACATTAGGATCTACATATGAAAGTGAAACTTGCGGCAATGTCAAAACACTGGCTGATGCTTCAATATCTTTGCCAGTCTATATTTTCGTAATACGTGTAATAAATATCAACGGTTCAATGTTGAAGTTTCTCTGTTATTCAATTCAACCTGTTTTATACATTTAAAAACGTTGAACATTTGAATGATCTTATTGTGCAGTGATCTCAATGCCCGAAAATAGTGGGATCTCGAAGTGGCCAATTCACAGTCATGTCACGTAATGATTATTGGTATAGCAAAAGGAATTTGATACACTGCAATATTTTAATAAACTGGAAATCAATTGGTTTAATTTCAACCATTGATCAGTTATCATCATGTACTACATCACATTCACCAACATCCATCTTCTGACCCTTATTATGGCCTTCCTCTCCTTTCTCATCTATGTGTCGAACAGGATCACTACCATCTGCTATTTCATCACCAAAAAAAGCGCCAATTTCTTCTAGACTCAAACCTTTCGTTTCTGGAAACTTGAACCACATCAACGGCGTGCTCACTGCTGGGACGAGGATGAAGACAAGATAATATTTCCAACCCACGTCGGCAAAGGCTACCGGTGCAGCTTGCGTGTAAACTAAACGCCATACATCAGTGTTGAATTTTTTTGTTTTAAAAAAAACAATGGATGATACGTACCAAGCGTCATAGCAAAAAGTCCCATCACAGATAGCCCTACTCCCTGGGCCCTTAGATTTGTCGGAAAAAGCTCAGAGCAGTACACGTAGCTAATAGCATCAACGCAAGAGCCGTAAAATGTGACGAAGAGGAACAAGAACAAAACACCAAATCCATTTCCGATTTCGTTTGAGGTGCCACCGTATTGAGCTACCATGGCGGCTTCACATGATACCATTAAAGCGCAGCCAATCTATCCGGAAAAGGATGAGTATGAGAGGTTTGAAAAAATGACAATAACCGTGCTTACCATTCCAACAGACAACATGCGGATACGCCCAACTCTATCGACAATCATAGGGCCGGCCCAGTTAAGGAAGGCTGCCCAGGTGGTATAGACGCCATATAAGAGGAGCGGAACGGAGCCTGAAAGACCGAGGCCATTATATAGAATGACTTGGTAGTTGTTGATGACAAGGACTCCTGTCGATTGTGCTAGGCATCTGGTGGAAGTGACTGTTAGCTTAGTATAGTCAAGGAAGACTTGGTTTCCGACTCACTGCACAAAAAGCCCCATTAAGAATCGTTTCCGATAAGATGCATTCTTTAAAACAGCAATGAGATTGGTTGGTTTGCGAGAGTCTAGCTCCAGTTGACTTTCAATGAGGCGGCATTCCTGTCGGACGTGGTCTTCTCTCGAACCATGAAGAGGATCAGTATCGTCAAGGCGATTGAGAACCTTCAAAGCTTCGTCTCGACGATGTTGCGCCAGCAGCCATCGAGGAGATTCGGGTAGCCAGCTAGATCCAAGCACTAGTAACAGAGGGGGAACAACTAGTTTTTATTGACGTAGTGTTAGCTTGAGGTGCTCGTCACATCCACTCAACATGCGAATGGAGACAAACTCTGTAGAGCCAAGCATAAGCGCCATTGGATTTGTGGATTGTTTTCGTAGTAACACCCCAGCCCAGTCCATGCAGCTAATGCCTGTTTTATCCATTCGTGTTAGTTATGTTGAATGACTCCATTTATAGAATAATGACCAGGAAAAAAAAGGAATAAACGTACGTAGCCAACAACAATAAGAAACCCATGCGATCCAACCATCCGACCTCTCATCTTCGGAGGCGACACTTCTGACTGATACAATGGCACAATAACATTGATCATACCAGACCCCATGCCGTTGAAGAAGCGTCCAACGAGGAGCATCGCAATATGCACCGAGCCAGCCTGTATAGCAGCAGATACGATACAGGCTATGGTGATTATCTGCACTGATCGTTTTCTCCCTAGTTTGTCGGCAAGCCATGCAACTACACCGCAGCCGATTATACCACCGGCATAAAATATTCCTTGCGTCGCTAGAAAGAAAAATACATAAGTAACGGCATTAGAGGTCTTAATGAAGTACTTGAGAATGCTTACTCGCTTCAATCGAGGTCTGCCGACTGCTACCATCTTTCAGGTCAAAATAAGCAAAAAAGGACGGCAGACCAAACACCGTTCCCATGATCGAGTTGTTGAATCCATATGTCAAAGACCCTAGGGCCACGAAGAAGACAACTTGAAAGTTGTACCTCGTGGCGACGCCAGTAGCCTGACTCATCATGCACTATTTGTTGTGTTCAATTTTCATACAATTTTCGTATTTGATCAATTGTTTTGAAGTAAGTGAATTTTGATTTTCCAATGTCTCGAAATTAGCTATATGCACGGTGAGCATGCACCCAGACGATCGGTAACGGTCGGTTTCTGGGGTACACATGCAGGGGCGGGGAAAGTCCGGGGCTATAATAAACAAATGAAACTAAAGTTTTTAATTCGGTTTCTCGTTTATTTGGTTGGTGTTGGCTGGAATGACTCGTAACAAATCTCGGCTTCTCGAAGAAGCCGGAGAAAGTTAGCTGTCCCAAAAGAGTAAGTAACCCTATATCCGGATAATGCTCGGCTATGGCAGGACTTTTAGATCCGAGGCCATGCATCGATATGTAAGCATAAATGATCATTTCTGGATAAAACACTGGACAGCAGTCACAAGTCATCCGCATAGTCAATAAAGACATTCCTAGAGTCAGTAAAAGCCATCAAATCAACGAAATGGGCTCAACCGGTCGTCATCAGCCAGTCCGAGTGGCCGCGGCCTCTGGATCTGTTACAGATCTAGTTGAAAACTTGACCGATTTAGCCAAGAACGCCGAGGTCGATTTTATCGTTGGAGATTGGATGTCAGAATACAACATGACAATCCGAGGCAGCGCCAAGGTCGCGAATGTAGGAACGCCAGATGCCGAACCAGCGTTTGAGCACACGTTTATGGACGCTCTCGAGCCTGCAGTGGCAGATCTTGCTCGTCGAGGTATAAAGTTGGCCGTCAATGCGGGATCATCGGATACCGAGAAGCTATACAACACGGTCAATGACTTGGTCAAGAGCAAAGGTCTGAATCTGACAGTTGCATGGGTTGAAGGCGATGAAGTTTTCGACGTCCTACAGCGGTGCAAAACAAAAGGTCACCAATTCCGGAATATCACAACAGGGCAGAATCTCGATGACTGGCCCTTTGAGCCCATATATGCCCAATGCTATCTAGGCTCTTGGGGTATAACCGAGGCGTTTCGACATGGAGCAGATATTGTTGTATGTGGAAGAGTCGCTGATGCAGCCCCAACTATGGCGGCAGCCGCATTCTGGCATGGCTGGGGTCGGACTTCATACCGAGAGCTGGCACACAGTCTAATTGCAGGCCATTTCATTGAGTGTTCATGCTACGTGACTGGAGGCAACTTTACTGGATTCAAGTCTTTACCGCAGGGTATTTCGCCGTTATTGAATCTTCCAGTAGCAACAATAAACTCCGATGGAACTTTCTTCGTGGGTTTGCATAAAACTCCTGGCCGAAGTGGTCAAGTGTCGGTAGACACATGCCGATCCCAGTTGCTCTATGAAATCCAAGGGAAAAGATACTATAATTCCGATATCGTTGCAATCATAGATCAGATCAAGCTGGAGAAAAGCGGACTAGATTCTGTGTATGTCAGTAACATCGGATTTGAAAAGCCTCCAGCAACAACCAAAGTCGGTATCACGGCCAAGGGTGGGTTTCAGGCCGAAGTTCACTATTTTGTCGTTGGTCTAGATGCAGTCGAGAAGGTCAAATTACTCGAGCGCCAATTACGACATTACCTCGACACGGACAAGTTGACTCTGCTCAAATTCACCACGTCTGGAGGTTCAAGTCCGAACCCGAATTCCCAAGACGAAGCCACGCTGGATGTCAGAATCTTCGCCCAAGCTCCAACAGAAGAAGCTTTGTCACCAAAGAATTTTGCCAGACCTTGCTGGAACATTGTGATGATGACGTATCCCGGAGCAACATTTGCAGTTGATGCGCGACAAGGCGTGCCTAAGCCATATCTTGAGTACTTTGTCACAACGCTCCCTCTATCCCATGTCAACCATGTCACCAATTTGCCGTCTATGAATAAGTCTATTTCAATCTCTCCGCCTACAGATACAGTTCCGTATGTCTTTGAGCAAGAAATTCAGGAACCTACCGATGTCAAACCTCTCCATGCCTTTGGCCCATCTATCACGGCACCTCTGGGGTACATTGTTCACGCTCGTTCGGGAGACAAGGGTTCAGACTGCAACGTCGGTTTCTACGTTCGACATGCAGATGAATACCCGTGGCTTCGGTCTCTGCTGTCCGTCGAGCGAATGAAAGAGCTGCTTCAGAAGGATTATAACGGGAAAAGAATCGAACGGTTCGAGCTACCCAATATCCACGGTAAGAAAGCATTAAACCACTGAAAAGTATAAAAAGACTGACCATAATTTGGCAGCTGTGCATTTTCTGCTCAAAGATCATCTAGACCGAGGAGTTGCGAGCAGCTCAACGTATGATGTGCTAGGGAAGAACGTGGCTGAATATTTGCGGGCTAAACATGTGCAGATCCCAGAGGCGTTCCTTGCCCGAGGAAAGATCTGACTTGGTTGATGCAGGGTTTCTAGCTGGGCATATTAATATGTATGCCATGTATGCAATATATACGTTGGGTTTACCAGACGACTACAATATAACCTTTTTATTTCATAGTAAAACAAGGCGAAGTGCATTTTACAATGATAACAAACTAGCTCTTGCAAAAATTTAGAATACTTTTGAAATACATATAGAGATATCGGTTCCTTGTCCGAGTTCCTGCGACGATCTCCCGAGGGACGAAGCCGTGCTGATGCTACGTGTTGGGTTCGATGATGCCCTAGCCCCCCGGTAGTAATAATAGAACCTGTTAACTAGTGTTGTCCTCATTATTGGGGCGATCGCAGTCAAGAATGAAATGTGTCATTATGTGCGGTTGTGCAGTGCCGGAATCGCCACATGAGACGGAGCCTGGTAACCAGTAACTATACAGCTGCACGAGTACTCGCCACGTAGAATATGCCCGAAACAAAGAACATATGATATACCCACAAAAAAAGAACAAGAAAAACCGATTCCATCCGCTTCGGTTACGGAAAAGAGGCTCTTTGTCGCTTTCTGATTGGCCAGTGGCAATGACTCAGCGTTCTCGTGGGCGCAAGGGGGCCAGCCAATGGCAGCACGAGAAGTAACCTTAAATGTGTGGCGGGCGAAAAGGCCAGCATGGCCCATCCTCCAGCGACGCCGTACTTATTGCCTTCCTTCCTCCGCGTCGTCCCCCGTCTGTTCTCTCTTCTTCCCACTCCCCATTCACCTCCCTCCCCCCATTTGTCTTTCCCTTTTCTCTTCTCTTCTGTCCTTGAGATCTCTTGAGGTAAACACCGCCTGGTCATCTTTCTTTCACTCAGAAAGAAGCCTCCAGCGGTTGGGAGAATTTACCCAAGCTCCTCCTGTTTAGTTGTCCTTTTTGAACCTCGACAGCAAACACCACACAACATGTCGCGAGGATCTCGGCTGGACTCGCCGTCTAAGCCTTTTGCTTGGACAACTGTCCTCTACCTGCTCCTCGTCTTCATCGCCCCTCTCGCCCTTCTGGGAACTGCCCAGGCTTCTGACGACCAGAACGTCACTGAAAACTATGGCACTGGTAAGCTATCATCATCCCACCACCATGATGTCTAACTCTAATCTCTACGTTTCTAGTCATCGGTATCGATTTGGGAACCACCTACTCCTGCGTTGGTGTGATGCAAAACGGAAAGGTTGAAATTCTCGTCAACGACCAAGGAAACCGTATCACTCCCTCATACGTGGCCTTCACGGACGAGGAGCGTCTGATCGGTGACGCCGCAAAGAACCAGTACTCTGCCAACCCTACAAGGACCATCTTTGACATCAAGTGAGTGGCGTCGCTTCGTGGTATACTCTGGACCGTTGGTTGCTAATGCACACTAGGCGTTTGATCGGTCGCAAGTTCGACGACAAGGATGTCCAGAAGGACATGAAGAACTTCCCATTCAAGGTCACCGCCAAGGATGGCAAGCCTGTCGTCAAGGTCGATGTCAACAAGACCCCCAAGACTTTCACTCCCGAAGAAGTCTCCGCCATGGTCCTGATCAAGATGCGCGAGATCGCTGAGAGCTACCTGGGCAAGACCGTCACCCACGCTGTCGTTACTGTCCCCGCCTACTTCAACGACGCCCAAAGACAGGCCACCAAGGATGCCGGTATCATCGCCGGCCTGAACGTTCTCCGTGTGGTGAACGAGCCCACCGCCGCCGCTATCGCCTATGGTCTGGACAAGACTGGTGACGAGCGCCAGATCATCGTCTACGATCTTGGTGGTGGTACTTTCGATGTCTCTCTCCTGTCGATTGACAACGGTGTTTTCGAAGTCCTGGCTACCGCTGGTGACACTCACTTGGGTGGTGAGGATTTCGACCACCGTGTCATGGATCACTTCGTCAAGTTGTACAACAAGAAGAACGATGTTGACATCCGCAAGGACCTCAAGACCATGGGTAAGCTTAAGCGCGAGGTTGAGAAGGCCAAGCGTACTCTGTCTTCCCAAATGTCTACTCGCATTGAAATCGAGGCTTTCCACGAGGGCAACGACTTCTCCGAGACTCTTACCCGCGCCAAGTTTGAGGAGCTCAACATGGATCTCTTCAAGCGTACTCTGAAGCCCGTTGAACAGGTTATCAAGGACGCCAAGGTTAAGAAGGCCGATATCAACGACATTGTCTTGGTTGGTGGTTCCACCCGTATCCCCAAGGTTCAATCTCTTCTTGAGGAGTTCTTCAACGGCAAAAAGGCCAGCAAGGGTATCAACCCTGATGAGGCCGTCGCTTTCGGTGCCGCCGTCCAGGGTGGTGTCCTCGCTGGAGAGGAAGGTACCAACGACGTTGTTCTTATGGACGTCAACCCTCTTACCATGGGTATTGAGACCACTGGCGGTGTGATGACCAAGTTGATTCCTCGTAACACTGTCATCCCCACCCGCAAGTCTCAGATCTTCTCGACTGCCGCCGATAACCAGCCTACTGTCCTGATCCAGGTCTTCGAGGGAGAACGTTCCATGACCAAGGACAACAACTTGTTGGGCAAATTCGAACTCACCAGCATCCCACCGGCCCCTCGTGGTGTTCCTCAGATTGAGGTTTCTTTCGACCTCGATGCCAACGGTATCCTTAAGGTCAGTGCTTCCGACAAGGGCACTGGTAAGGCCGAGTCGATCACCATCACCAACGACAAGGGCCGTCTTACCCAGGAAGAAATCGACCGCATGGTTGCCGAGGCTGAAGAATTCGCCGAGGAGGACAAGGCTGCCCGTGGCAAGATTGAGGCCCGTAACGCCCTTGAGAACTACGCTTTCAGCCTTAAGAACCAAGTCAACGACGAAGATGGCCTTGGAGGCAAGCTCGACGAGGATGACAAGGACGCTGTAAGTTGACCGCAACAATCTTATACAAGTTATCATGGTTACTAACAATTGTTTTAGATTCTGGAAGCTGTCAAGGAAGCCACTGACTGGCTTGACGAGAACGGCGCTACTGCTACGATGGAAGACTTTGAGGAGCAGCGCGAGGCGTTGTCCAGCGTTGCTTACCCTATCACCAGCAAACTGTACGGCGCTGGCGCTCCCGATGAGGATGACGAGCCCAGTGGCCACGATGAGCTGTAGGCGTTTTCTTTCTGTAAAGGGCATTAGGGAGTTTTTGCGTTTTTGATCATCGATTATGTATGTTCTACACTGTACTCTAAAGAATGATTGTTAGACTGCAATCAAGTGATACCAAGTGATACCTCGAGGATGTGAGAGGATGTGCTTAATTGCTGCGCAATAAAATGTCTGGATCTGGTTTTTAAAGTTCAATTTCCCCCATTGTCAATGAAGTCCTTGATGACTTCGACAATGACCTGATGATCATGCTCTTGCTTCAACCCACTAACAACAATCACACCCACAATCCCATCCACACCCTTGACTCTAATCGGAAAACCACCTCCATGAATCGCATAATCCTCGGGAGACCCATTCGAACTCTTGAGAGCAAACTTTTTAGCAAATGCTGGCTCTACATCATATTCCGGCGCAGCAACAGTAGCAGCAATCTTGTTTCGTAAACCCCATGAACTCAACCCCCATCTCAGAACAGCATTACGTTTCCGGCGCACCCATTCTTCGTTGTCAGGTAGTGTTCCTGACTCGGTCACGGCCTGAAATAAGATATGGTTCCCGTTTGCCTGCGTGATCGAGATCACGGCGGGTTTGCGTTGAGACGAAGGTAGAGAGAGGATGCGTGTGCGCAGGGCAGTGCCGAGGGACCAGGCGGTTGAGGCTGTGAAGGAAGGGAGGACGGCAGAGGGGGAGAGCTCGTACGAGGCGAGTTCGGTGGGCTTTTTGGATGTTAGATGTTTGATTTTTATAGAAAGTGATTGTAAGATGGGGTGTATGTACTTACGTTGGTGGAGGGGTCTTGGAGCGGTTGCGAGGAGGCCATTGCTATAGACAGGCTAGAAGATCGTGCAGAGCAAAGCAATGTTTTAAGGCTAATTAGCTTTGAAAATGAATTGTACGATAAATGAGAAGGTAGAAGTTGTCTTGTTCTATTTAAACGGAGCTCGACCGACATGATCTCGTCATTGCGGCCTGCCCCACTCGTTCTCGCGGGCAGGTCAACCCGAGAGGCAAACCCATTTCGGTGAGTTTTATGAGATTTTTTGGAATTGAATGCAGTATGAAAGAAAGTCGTGGCTATCATAATCATTTGGGGGGAATCCTCCCTTTCATTCTCTTGCAGTGTCTTACTAATCGAACGTATGTTGTACATAGTTGGAGGCGCTTGCTTGAAGGTCATGTTGTCTGACCAATAAGCATCAAGCTACGTGGATCCAGACTCCACTATACCAGTTACTATATAACGAATGCTATGATCTCCCTCTTCAATAATGACCGTCTATTAATAATAAATTAACAAGAGATATCAATTTATTCATGTAATCTGACGGCCCAGACCACATAATTATTACCCACCATGACAAACGACAAATAACAAGACCCATATCGACATTTCTCCGAGCTCTCAATTCTCCGAATTGCGCCCACCACCGTTGAACAACACAACAGATTGATCAGTTGACGTGTCTATTTTAAACTATCCGTGTGACACTTTCTCCTTCCAATTCCACACTACAGATACGGAGCCCCCATTTCATCGTATCGAAAAATCGGGGTTCTATGGTCGAGACTTTCACACACAAGTCTGGACCCCCACAGAGCGAGTGCATCCAACTGCCAAATATGGTATACCGTTGGGGGGTTTCTTTTTTTGCGGGGTAAGTCGTACTACTTTACTGTTTGATACCGGTATGGGCTTCTCTATTGTTTTCTGAATGTCTTTGTTTGTGATTCGGGTTTTGATTGAAGCATAAGGTATATATTATAGGTGGCAACTGGGAGACTCAACTCATCATTGGATTTTAATTGATGTGAATATCAACTTGTGCATGTAGATACAAACGGAAATCAAAGTTACCAGTTGAAGATCATAGCATCTGATCAAGATTAATAATAAGAGAGGTTTATATCTACTCGGAGAATCGGAGAAATCGTAGGATTTTCAATACAGCAGACAGAGCAATGAGTGGGATGTTCCAAGCCTTGTGACCCTTTCTTTCCCTCCTTTTGGTGTAACGGCCAGTACTTTAAAAGTAATACACGTGGATGAAATAATAGGTAGGTTGGGAGTCTGGTCATGGGTACAAATACCTACCCAGCCGCCGTCGAAAATCGTCATTTCTTATCACAAGAATTTCTTCCATTCTTCTTAATCCTAATAGAAAAGAAAAATGTCCGAATCAATTCCCAAAACTCAAACAGTCGCCCTGGTGCGAACACTCGGTGGCGCCGTCGAGTTTGTGGATGACTACCCCGTCCCAACGCTTGGTAACAACGAGGTTCTGGCCAAAGTGCTCTACACAGGAGTCTGCCAAAGCGGTAATGCAACTTTTTATAAAATCCTGGCTCGTCACGTCTGCTAATGTAGCTGCGCAAAACAGACTTGCACACGAAATGTGGCACAGCTGCAGGCCACGACGGCACTCCAATCACAAACATCAAGCTACCCCACGTCGGCGGACACGAAGGAGTCGGGCGTATCATTTCAATCGGACCGAATTGCGGCGAAGGGATCAAGCTAGGCGGTTTGGTTGGGATTCGATTTCTGAGCCGCGTTTGTCGTCGATGCGAGTTCTGTCTGGCGGGCAACGAGCAGTACTGCATAAAGAGCACTAACCATCTTCATCACGAGGATGGAAGTTTTCAAGAATATATTGCCTTGGATGCGGACAACTTGACCATCCTGCCCGACGACATTGATCCGAAGCTGATAGGGCCTGTTTTGTGTGCTGGCGTGACAGCGTACAAGGTGTGTTTGATTTTTGTTAAAAGTGTCGAATAATGCTAACTCGATTGTAGGCTGTCTTGAATGCTAATTTCAAAGTTGGCGAGTGGGTGGTGGTTGTTGGTGCCGGTGGGGGTTTGGGACATCTTGCAGGTTGGTTGATATTATAATAGCCTGACCCAAACTATATGCTAATAACTGCAGTTCAATACGCACGAGCTCGCGGAGCATCTGTTATTGCAGTGGACAGCGGAAAAGACAAGCGCGAATACTTGCTCTCCGTAGGAGCCAAAGAGTTTGTCGACTTTGCACTAGTCCCCGATGTTATCCAGGGAGTACACAAGATCACCAACGGGGGTGCCTCGGCCGTTATTGTCGCAGCTGGCAATCCCAAGGCGTTTGCCCATGCGGCCGAAATGCTTCGAGTTGGCGGAACACTCAGCTGTATCGGCATTCCGCCCGGTCGGCCATTCCTTGAAACCCCCATTTCGACTATAGTCATCAAAGGCCTCAAAATCACTGGAAACCTGATCGGCTCACTGAAGGAGTGCATGGAAGCCGTCGAGTTGACCCGCCGTGGCATCGTAATGCCAAAGGTGCAGGTCAGGCCGTTCCGGGAACTGACTGCAGTATATGAGCTGCTTGAGAGGGGCGACATTCCCGGCCGAATTGTGCTGCAGGTAGCTCAAGATGCATGATTTTCAAATACTCAGTTGTAATAAAACTAGATAGTTTATCATATTGAAAATCAAGGGATTGTAGAAATTGCTTGCACTGTTGACTCTTCTCCCTGGTTTAAGGCTGATGGTGGGTCAAGATTCCAGAGTCGAGACGGCGCACACAACAGTGCCTGTGCCGTTTTCTCCCGTAATATCGAGTCAAGCGTATGGTCCAGATATAAAAATGGATGCAGCTTTTGATATAGAGCGTGCAAGAAATCGTACGGACCGCATTGTAGTGTGGTGCTGTCGGTGAGAATAGAATTGCATAGCAATGTATCTGCTAGGGTATTGGCAATTTCATAGCATTTTAAAAGCTATTCTCAAATCAGTTTCGTGTTTGCATATCATTAGTTAGATACATACCTGATCACGTCCTAGCGGCAGCAAGTCCTCTGAAGAGAAATTCCGTAGGGCTGCTAAGAGATCATGGCTGACTGCGACGGGGAATGTAAATTTCATCAAAGTCGAAGGTGAAAAAGATGAAAGATATCCAGCAGATAAAGCTCGCTGCCAAATAATAATTCTCATCCATTCCCTTGTAATAGAATGATCTGCCAGTCGCGTGGTAGTTGTTTTATCGGCAGAAATTTGCAATACCTGCAGAGCTTTTTCCGACTCGACGAGCAAATTTTCCGAGACATCTGTACCGATGCACTGGTCAAATACTGCAAAAAGCTTCGACAGCTCAATCAAGCCGTAAACGTGAGTGTTGGCGACAGCATCGTTTACGGCTTTGACAATGAGTTGGTCGGAAAACGATGGCGTCAGTCCTAAATGCATGCTGTAGCCCCTGTATTCAGTTAGACACGAAGCTGATAAGGGACGTAAATGAGTATACCTTTCTGAAACCCAGAGGAGTGAGAAGAGAATTTCTCTATTGTCAACTACTTCTGCAACCGGACCTTGTAATGCCTGGTCATCTTTATCAAGTCCTAACAGTTTAGCCGAAGAGACGGCCTCCTGGATAAACATCAACGCCGAATTACGCTTGTTTACCTTTGCATGGTATACATGAAGGAAAAATGAGGTGAGCACCCAGCGGACATCTAGATGTTCTCGAAAATCGCACTGTTCCCGGATCCGAATACATTCACGAGACAAATATGAACTATCTACCAGGACCGCCTCTCCGTCTTCTTGAGATTCTAGCGGTGGGATGTTTAGCTGAGCAATGGTCGCGGCGCATAGCGCTGTGGCCAAGCAAAACGTAGACTCATCGGACGGGCGTAGAGCTAGTTGTTGCGCAAGTATAGTAGATCGAATAACGGGCCAGACGCTGTACGAATGGTTCTCGTACTCGCTGATGACCTTGGCGATGGTATCAACTAGCACCGGAGGGGATTGAAATGCGAGTATCTGAGATGAGAGGATAGCGGGTTGGACTCTAGTCTGGATGCTCTCTGATGCATCTCGTAGTAGCGTAGGCGTCCTCGTTTCATCCGAAAACCGAGATGTCTTTTCATAACTGGGGGCTTTCTGTATCGAGGGCCGCCGGGCCTTCGGGCCTCTCTTCTGCGCAGGCCTGACATAGGTGCATTGCACCTTGCGCGTGGAGGCTCCACAGGTTGCGCATGGCAAAGCGCCGTCGCAGCGGACTTTGCGAGCGATACAGGTGTCGCAGGCTCTCTTCGCCAAGTTCGGCATAGACTCTGGTTGTTGGTGGTGAGCAGAGATAGATAAAGATAAACGAGGATGAAGGAAGGAGTCGGAGCGGGAAGGCACTGTCGTGTTGTGCGGGGTTGCGCTTACCCAATGGTCAGGGGTACACTAAGTATACAGCATCCCGTAGCTACGCCCTGTACTCTATCCTCTATACTCTATAATTCGTATAGTGTATAATAAACTATTGCTTATAAAGGATCCAGTACCTTACAAGCATACTATAGCGATATCCGGTGGCTGATGGCTGAGCCGGTAGCCCTGCATTGTTAGTTTTCATCTATTGTGTAAGTCGAGCTAGTTTAACTAGGTTTATCGGATACGTAAAAGCACAATAACATAAGCATCTTACTCCGTACTTCATATCCAACTCTATTTCTAAAGCATGACAAGCAGTAAAGCATCCAGATAGGGCTAGGGCTAGGGCTCCGTCTCCGCTTTTAGGCTGCGGGGAAGTTGTGCCGGGGCAATCAGCTTCAGCTTCGAACGTTACATCGCCAAAACACATGGGGAAAGCACGCCATCAAGCCTAAGATGTCACATTGTGCAGCCAACTAGCTGGGAGCTGAAGCTGTCCCTCGCGAATCAACATAGCCAGACTTGTTTTCTTATCAGATGCATTTCCACGTTCCAACACGAGATCCGCCCTGTTTCATGCCTTGGGACGGCGCTTGGCTGGTCCGGCTGATCGACCGAAGAAGTACGCAAGCTTGGACTCGAGAATAATAGTACAAAGTAGTAAGGTACGGAGTACTGCTACGTAATGTCGCGCACCGACCGGGCTGATTTTTATCTCTCTCCCGAGCTGTTCTCGCTTGATTCTCACCATCCCGATTACCTGTGAGTGAGCATCAAAATCAGCATGGGTCGCACGCTCGGGCTCGTCAGAGCCGTGTACATTGCGTGTGTCAGCTGCATGGGCTCTTTTGCCTTTGCCTTTGACACTGGCATTATCAGTACGTGTTGAACTATGGCAAGTGTTACCATTATGATAGATAGCTAACCAGCAGTCGTCCAGGCGGCGTCTTGACTCTGGCCTCGTTCCAACGCGATTTCGGCTATTCGGCAGCCCAGAAGACCAACGTCAACTCCAATGCCGTGTCGATTCTCCAGGGTGGCGCCTTTTTCGGCTGTTTCTTTATCTGGCCCATAACCGCCTACTTGGGGAGAAAAGGCGGCCTCATTGTCAGCGCCATTGTTTTCACCATCGGGACAATCCTCCAGCTCATCAATAGCGGCTCACTGGGCTCATTCTATGCTGGTCGGGTAATCGCGGGCCTGGGAATTGGTGGTGCCACTGTGTTGATCCCCGTGTTTGCAGCCGAGATGTCTCCCAAGCATATTCGAGGAAAGCTGGGGGCTTGTTTCCAGCTGTTCTTCGCGCTTGGGGTAATGGTTGCTTACTGGGTGACATACGCTGTCGCAAAGGACCAATCCAGCTCGACAAAACAATGGCAGATAGCCCTTGGTCTTCAACTGCTGTCGTCTACCCTGCTGCTCTTCGGCATGCTCACCGTCCCAGAAAGTGCGCGTTGGCTGGCCAAGCAGGGGAAAACCGACAAGGCCCGCGAGTCCTTGAAATGGGTACGCGGAGGAGACGAAACACCCGAGCTGCAGGCGGAATTCGTTGAAATCCTGGCCGGTATCGAAGAAGAGTCTCGCGTGAAGGAAAATTTCACTTTGAAAGAGCTACTTCTTCCGGCCAACCGCTACCGAATCTTCATTGCCATTACTATTCAGCTATGTGCCCAGTTGACCGGAAACACCTCGCTGGCCTACTATGCGAACCAGATCTTTTCCAGCGTCGGTGCCGGAAATTCAGCCAGTCTTGTGACGGGGTTCTTCGGTCTTGTCAAGGTAGTCGGAGTGTTGATATTCCAGCTACTAATTCTAGACAAAATCGGAGGCCGTCGCGCACCGTTCATGATCGGAGCGTTTGCCATGGGCTCGTTCATGCTGATCATTGCATGCCTCGTTGCCACGCACCCGCCAAGCTCCTCGACGACCGGCGGTGTCTCTTCGGCCGGTATCGCGGCCATCATCATGACCTACGCGGAAGCATTCAGTTTCAATATGTCCTGGGGACCTCTGACCTGGCTGTATCTGGGCGAGATCTTCTCGAGTCGCACCCGTGACGTTGGTGTTGCAGTGGGCGCCGCCTCGCAGTGGCTTTTCAACTTTGTCATGTCGCAAATGACGCCGCATGCGCTTGACAATATCGGCTGGAGGACATTTTTGATGTTTGCTATTTTCAACTATGCCGTTGTTTTTTATTCATGGCTATTTCTACGCGAGGTGAGTATTCGCAATTTCAAAGGTGTTGCTGTTGTATACTAATGGCTTATTCATGATAGACGTCCGGACACTCGCTCGAGGAAATGGAGCACATCTTTGGCGGAAACAACCCAGAGGCCAAGACTGTCGAGACCGTCCAGGCCGTCGAGGTGGAAAAAAGAGCGGAAGACACAGAGGTCAAGTCTTGATCTGTTGGTTCGATTTAAATGCCCTGGGGCATGCCATATATATATAGATATATAGAAGACGATGCAAATATAGCGCACTTGTAATTTGCTACTTTGAGATTCCTGATAAATCCAGATATCTACGACCACTTCGGAATAGACGGCGAATAAATCATCAGCGAGAAAACGTTTTTTCAAACGGTATTCAGACTACCGAATCAATTAATTGCCGGGCCTGTTCCAGCCTGTACGAATCGGATTGCAACCAGCCACTTGAGTCAGAATACGCTAGGCAGTCAAATATTTGTCAATGTCTTAACATAGTAACATTCCTGGAGTGCACGTGGGAAATGTGGCTTTTGGCCTCTAGAGTTTAGGCAATACATGTACTCTCCTAACTCATGCTCCTCCCATACACCCATTTCAGTTCTCTCAAGATACATTCAAACCTTTTCTTCAATATACACAAAAGATCTAGCTACCCTTCCTTACACCACAGACATGTCACACAGCAAACACCTCATCGTCTCACAAGCCCCCCCAATGTCGGACAAACTAAAGTACCGAAACCCAGCATTCCTCACTCCAAGACACTGCATCTATTCCCGTCCAATTTGTACGACGGTGACACTGATGTGAGTGGGGTTCATTTATCAAGGTAACTCCTAACTAGTTATTCCAGATGTCTTGGTGAACATATGACTATCCGTCTATCCATCCATCCACCGGTTCTGGCAAAAATTAGAAACTGGGCTGGCTTCCCTTGCTGGTATTTTCTTATGAGTGGTCGACAGTCTTTTACACGTGGCCTGCTCATGGATTAAACAAGATCAGCAGATTAATCGGTGATCATCATGCCATAACAAATAGCCTTATTCAACTGAGTAGCCGCCGGGTATGGACAAGTCTCACTCTAATTGTCTCAGGTACGGGTTATTGCATTTTCAGTTGCTGTACTCTTCCTACTGGTACATAACTCAACCTTCCGGAGGCCTTGTCGTTGCATGGTAGCACAAACACAGATAGACTAAACCATCAATCGTTGCAGCAGTCACTTACACACACCTCCCTGGCTTCCATTCCACGGGAAAATAGAAATATTTTCTAATATCGACGGCTGAGAGCTGAGACGAAGGCGCCGCCGCGATGCCCCCTTGACTGGATCGGGTTCGATGGCTTACATTCCGCATTCCTATTTGGGAAAAAGAGACGAACACGTACAATAACCACCCCAACGCAGTCATGTCTTTCATGAAAACAGGTCACCTGTTGTGAGTTTGCCACTTTTGTGGTTTGTGTTCAGGGTCAACTGGTACTGTACCATGACTTGGTTCTTAGTTCTACGTACCTCACAAAAGGTTACACTGCCATCTTCTCACCTACTTGGCGCAAAACGGAAACGTACTTTTAGTACACTAGACATGGTGACATGGATGTTCCATGAACAGCCTGAGACATGAAGCTGTTTACAGAAAAAAGAAAATGTATATAACCTGTCCTTCGTCTGTCGCTCTTCCTCTCATTTTACATTGCTCTATACAAATTCAAAAAAGGATCAAAAGACACAGAAAAAAGTAGCAAAAAAAGAAAGAAAAAGCCCTGCCAACATTTCTAATTTTTCAAGATGAACTTCATCCTCCTCGCTCTAACCAGCATCCTCCCTCTCACCCAGGCCGTCGGCAACGCCATCATCCTCAACAACTGCACCGACACCACCGCATACGTCTGGTCCGTGGGATCTAGCATCGGCAAAACCCAAACCCTCGCCACTGGGGAAACCTTCAATGAAGAATTCCACTACGACAGCACCACCGGCGGGATCACTTTGAAGATAACCACCGAGCGTGGCGGAATATACCAGAACAGCCCAGAAACAGACTATGCATATACACTGGATACCAATACTTCGACGGTTTGGTATGCTATTTCGGATGTGAATGGGGACCCATTTGCAAATAACACGGTTGCGCTGGTTCCGGATCAGGATTCTTGCGTGAGCTATGTCTGGGAGGATGGGGTGCCGCCGTCGGGGATTCATACGGCTTCGTGCAGTGCTGATGGGGATATCAAGCTTATTCTGTGTCAGGAAGGTTGAAATTTAGGTGTGAGAATGAAGAGACAAAGAGTTATGGCTTTTGTAAATGCTGAAAAGAGGGGGGAATAATATCGATTCCGTGGTTATGTACGAATAATATCGGTATTAGCTCGACAGATAATGCATCATAACTATAAGTGGTAGACATGGATCACACTCACGTAAATGAAACAACAAATTGGTATCGCAACATTGAAAATGAACCAAAAAATAGGGGTAGAAAAGGGCAAAAGAAAAAGAAGAGAAACCCATAATATCATAGAGTCAGTTATTCGTTGTTGTCTTCCTCGTCTCCCCCAGCATGTGCCTCAATGTCGTCGTCCTCTTCACTGGCCCCGTATCCCCTCAGTTTCCTCCTCAATTTCAAGTTCTCGCGCTTCAAAATGTCCAGCTCGTCTTCATATCTTTCCATCATCTCAGCGCTGACCTCACCCATCTCCTCAATGATCTTAAAAACTCGCCACAAACGCAGGGCGACGACGAGGGAGCCCAGCTCTTCGACGACACCCCTCAATGCAACGTCCATGACAAATGCAAGCACAATAACAGCGGCATCAAAGGTATGAAACTTTGACTTGAAATAGTTCAATCCAAAACTGAGCACAGAGGCAATCAACTCCACCATGAAAAGACACGAAAAAATCAATCCAACCAGTTCCAAAGCTTCTTGCGCAATATCCCATTGTCGGTCGACATTCTGATGTCGCTCACGCAGCCCGCACGTATGCAGCTCGATCAAGAAATTGGCGAAGATGCAGGCGACATCAACAGCGACCAGGAATAAAATGGAATAGTGGCCCCATTTAGACGAGAGAGCCGACCGGGTCTTGGCTCTTGTACGAGGAATGATGCCGCGTGGCTCTACACGATAGTAACCGTAGTGATAGTCCTCCTGGTGATGGCCGCCTTCTTCGCCGTCTCTGCCCCGAGCCCAGCTCGGGATACGTTTCCCTAGAAAAGGGGCCCCCCTAAGCCGAGTAGGAAGTATAAGGCCAGCCGAGGGGGGAGAGGAAGATGATTTATCTGAACGCTGTGGTTGCTGTCGCTCTACTCGCTCCGAGTTGTCTCCCAGCAAGGGTTGAGATGGATCGGACGCCATCTATAAGGGGGTTCCACCAGAATATAGAAGACAGACGGTAACAAAAATCGAAGCCCTCCAGGCGAGAGAGCGGGTTCGCTCGGTGATTGGAAAGCAGAGACGAGACGAGGTCGAGTTGTCAACAACAGACGCAAGATGCGGGGTCTGCCGTACCACTGGCCCTTGCGCCGTCACGGTATTACCGTATTGCGTACTAGCGGCTTGGCACCCCCAATAAGCTCGGTTCGACGCCTCGGACAAAGCTGCGATCCATTACCCGATTCGGCCTCCCCGCATCTCGGCTCTCCGAAGCATTCTTCTTGTCGCCGTCTCACCTCATCACCACCGCTTTTCTCTTCTCTTCTTCTTTTCTTCGCTCGGATTTCCTTTTCTCCCAATTGCTTCACTCCTACTGTGTGCGCAATCAGACCACAACTGACCTTCTCCCTCTCTCTCTTCTCTCAAAATGGTTGCCCCGGCTATCAGGGTAGCTCCCTCGGCTGCCAATAGAGCCCTTGGGCTTCTTCGCACAGTGCAATTCACGCACCCTCCAAATTGCCCCTGCCACGGCAATCCAGACCATCATCACCATGGCCAGCGCCACCAGATCAACCTGGCCAACAATGTGCGCCGGCATATGGCCACGCCCACCGACCCTTCTCGCCAGAAGGAGTATGCCTTTGAGATGGCTGCTTCCAGTATCCGGTTTGGGCCCGGGGCCACCAAGGAGGTCGGCATGGACTTTAAGAACCTAGGCGCGAAGAAGGTCTGCGTCGTGACAGACTCGACTGTATCCAAATTGGATGCCATGAAGCAGGTTGTTGAGGGCTTGTCGCGAGAGGGTGTCGAGTTTACCATCTTTGACAAGGTCCGCGTTGAGCCAAAGGATAGCTCGTATGTTTTCGTTTCCCTATGTAAAGGGGGTGAAGTTAACTTGTTTCAGGATCAAGGAAGCAATTGCTTTCGCCAAGCCATACCAGCCTGATGCTTTCCTTGCTGTCGGTGAGTATCAAGTATGTGTTGTAAACAGAGTGTGTCACTGACTTGACAACAGGCGGTGGCTCGGTCATTGATACCGCCAAGCTGATGAACCTATACACTGTCTTTGCCGACGCGGATTTCCTCGACTTCGTCAACGCGCCTCTCGGCAAGGGACTGCCCATCACCAAGCCCCTGAAGCCGTTGATCGCCGTGCCCACGACGGCCGGAACTGGGTCTGAGACGACAGGCACCGCCATCTTCGACCTGGTATCCCAAAAGGCCAAGACGGGCGTTGCACACCGCGCTCTCAAGCCCACACTCGGAATCTGTGATCCGCTCAACACGCGCACCATGCCCAGCGCCGTGCACTCATCGTCCGGCCTGGACGTGCTCTGCCACTCGCTCGAGTCGTGGACTGCAATCCCTTACTACGAGCGCACCCCGCGGCCTACCAACCCTATCAACCGCCCAGCCTACCAGGGTGCCAACCCCATCTCCGACATCTTTTCCCTCAACGCCCTCCGCAGCACGGTCAAATACCTGCCGCGCGCCGTCCGCGATCCCGACGACTTTGAAGCCCAGTCGCAGATGCTCCTAGCCGCCACTTTGGCCGGCGTCGGCTTCGGCAACGCCGGCGTGCATCTCTGCCATGGCATGAGCTATCCTGTCTCCGGTCAGAACCCCGGATACAAACACGCCGGCTACGAGGTCGACCACCCAATCATCCCTCACGGTGTCTCCGTGGCCGTCACTGCGCCGGCGGTCTTCCGTTTCACGGCGGCATCTAACCCGGACCGTCACTTGCAAGCCGCCGAGGCCTTTGGCGTGGATATCTCCAACGTCAAGCGCGAGAGTGCCGGTGAGGTGCTCGGCGAGGCGATCAGCGAGTTCCTGATCAAGCTGGGTGACCAGCCGCGCGGCCTTAAGCATTTGGGCTTCAAGTCCTCGGATATCGAGGGACTGGTTGAGGGCACAATCCCACAAAAGCGTGTGCTCATGCTGGCGCCGACTTTGAGTGAGGAGTTGAATGCGGAGAAGGACGAATTGAGGAAGTTGTTTGAGAATTCGTTGGAGTACTAAAAAAAATAGGGTAGATGGAAATTGTATATCCCATATATATACCTGCATATATTCACTGTTCAGAAACTTGAGAAAGTTTGTATGTACATAGATCCAATCGGTCTGGCATGCAAATGCCCATAGGTACAAAGAAATAAAAAAACTTGAAAAAAACATAAGTTAAAAACACACACAAAAGTTTGGTCAATCAGAAGAACCGAATGCATGAATTCATTAAAACCTCACATTCACTTTCATCAATCATAAAATGCAACCGAAATAGACGTGCATTCCCTTGATTTTCATACATATGATAAAGAAACCCGAAATATGGTTTGGGAGGGAGGTCAATCCTCGAGAACCTCAATAACAGTCTCCAACTCATCGTCTCGCGCTTTTCCGACATAGTCTTCCTCCACAATATCAGCGCCAATCATGCCCATTGAGCAGGCCACGCGGTCCAGCCATACGACCGGACGATGGGAGCCACCCTGCTGATCAGGTCCCCGATTGAATTCCGAGACCATGCGAAATGGCAGCGTAAAAGTTGATGTCTGTGATGTAGGAGTTGTACCAGTGGTGTTATCGTCAATTATTGGCGGGCTGGCGCCAGAGGAGATAGTGTCGCAGGTGGAATCTGCCGAGGGCGTAGAGAGGGCATCTTCCACTTCTGTGCGCGAGGACGCCGACCCTGGCGATTCGGGGATGGGGATAATAGGGACGATCACGTCGACGTGGTCCGTAAGAGAGAGGTCTTCTTGAACGCGAGCTGACCGCAGCAGCTTTTCCAGCGCGTTGATGCAGTGTGTCGCGCCCTGTAATAATAACGTCGGATTTGTATCCGGAAATAACGAGGGAGCCGGGCCAACAAAGCCGTTCTTGTTCACTTCAATTCCTTGCTTCTTCTGAAAATGGTACATGATCGAAGCCAGTAGCTCGTCGTTCATGTGTTTCAATTTCGCGCAGCTGTCGCGAATCCGCGAGATGAGTGCTTCTCGTTCGTGTGGCGGGGTGCCCAGCGGCAGGCGTCGAAAGTCGTAGACATATCGCGGGCATTTGACGAGTTCCATAAAGATCAGCTCTGATAGATTTACAAAGACTGACCATTCACCCGGTTTCTTGGAGTCTTCCTCTTGCACTTTGGCAGCAAACTCTTGCCACTCGTCTTCGTCCAGGAAACATGGGATCCCTTCGTATAAAGCGTGGGCAACCAAGAAACCGCGATATGCATAGTAACAGGATCGGCTGAACCCGGATATGTGTCTTTTTGCGCCGCGCTTTAGAAACATCTCCTTGACTCCGCGAGCGTGCTGGATCCATGCGTCCGGGGTTGTTTGGGCGTATATTTCGTAAATGGTCAGCATCATGACGGTGCTGAGGAGAATATCCGACAGGGCTTCATCCGTCTCCAGAGCCTTGTTCACCTGCCGTAGCGCATTGCCGTACATGTGCCGACTCGCGCGCAGTAGCCGCGAGTCTTTTGTCAACGACGCTAGATATACAGCGCTGAGACAGCACACAGCCGAGTCCTGATGCGATCGCTTGTTGAAATTCTGCATGATATACTCGGGGAAAGACACGTCGGAACGGAACTTGTTGTGGAAGAACAGTGTAGGGAACGCGGCGCAGACAAAATCCATAAAAAGCCGTGGTTGCTGGCTCACGAATAGCTTCTGCACCAGCGACGGCGACAGGTTCTCGTCGATACTGCCGGCATGGCTCTGCATCAAGAGGAACGCTTCCTCGGCAGTAACCTCGGGGATCAGGGCGCCGGACTGGGTTCTGGGTCTTGTCGTCACCACAGCGGTCGAAGAAGACGAGGAAGAAGTAGAGCCAGCCGACTCGAGCAGCGGCCTCCGCGCGGCATCGCTTGCTCGTCGATCCGAGACGCGGCGATGGCGGCGTTGCAGATTGGGGCCTTCATCCTGAAACTTGAGTCCGCGATTGTATCCGGGGCAGGGACAGCCGTATCTGCGACACTGGCCGCACTCGGGGCGAGTTTCATCACACTAATTGATTTGGTCCGGTTTATATTATGATTATTTGAAGAAAGGAAGATGGAGATAATACCTTGACACGCCTATTGCGGCAGACAGAACAGCCCTTGCTGCGAGGGACTCCAACCATGATGCATCATGCCCGCAATGGGCGCCACGTGCATAGCCAAGCTCGTGGGCTTTTAGCCTGCGCGCCTGTCTGCGATGGTTTTTGCTTTCGTTTTTTGAAGTGAAGCCGCTAATTTGAGATCGTGAAAAGAAGACACAAGGCTGATTCGTGGATGGACAGGAAAAGATGTCTGTGGTCTTCGGCGGGGGTCGAGCGGGCGATGAGCGTTTCGGCGCTTTTCAGCCGCTAAGGGAAGATTAGGCTTGGCTGATCGCTGATCGTAGGGAAAGGTACCCGTTAACCCGACTCTCACATGTTCGGCTAACACTTTGACCATGGAACATGTTGATAAACATTTTAATGCCTATTGATTAACAATATGATTGTGGCAAAATTTGAACTTTCTGAGAGATAGACAGGCAGAGCAAGACAGCACTGTTTATATGGAGCAATTGCCGTATATCAACTTCCTATTCGTACAACATGACTCATGTTGGTTCCACTTCTATCTACACATGTCAATTGGTACATGTATAGAATGTATCTAATTTTTGCAGCGAACAACCTTTCCTTCCAGGTATCAGTGCATGGACATAACAGGAACTATGCCCTGCAACTAGACAAATACAGCCAACCCCATCAACACCGCACTGAAAGTGATCAAACCCCCGGTCGAGATGGTCGCTGCTCCACTGACTGGGGTAGAAGTCGACGAGCCCGTCGGTCTTGAACTGGGCCTGGTTGTCGTAGTGGCTGTCGAATTACTTGCTAGTATCATATCATTCACCTGATCCCACAGTTTACAAGCCGAAAAGTCAATCAAGCCAGCCTCGGTAGAGTTGCCGATGATTAAACCTGGAGTCGAAGAGCCGTTTTTCGTAATTTGGAAGCGCGGCCATTGAACAGCGTCAGTCGATGGGTCAGCATTCTCGGCCATTGCTGTCCATAGTCCTCTCATCTGCTCGCCGAGATGGTACTCCGCTGATGTGGCATTGCAGCTCGTGGTGAAGTCGAAATCTAGGTTGCCAAAGAGATAGGGCAGTTCGGCAGTGTGAGTGGCGCCATAATACGAGACTGCCGCCTGCGACATTGTGTCTAGCCAGACACAGGATGAGTTGTGCGTAAATTCATATGTCCATACTGGAACATTCCTGCGCGCAGCTTCCACTGCACCTTGGTATCCCGGGCATTTGAAATGGGCATCGGTAAGGACTGTTGCTGTGGCTTCAAAAACTGCCAGTCCCGTTGAGTTACCAGTTAGGGCTTCGAAGAGAGATAGAGGATAGTACTTTTCAACCAGAGCAGCAGCAGCAACGCCAAAGTTTTGGCGAAGGAATGTTGTGTACTGAGCCGCCGTGGCATTTTCAGCAGCCCCGATGCTGTTGTATTTAGCGAGTGTATCCAGAACGCCTTCTTGTTGATCTTTAATAGTTGACTAGTTAGAATGTATTTAGAAATCGGGTGAATAGGTATTATCATACTATATCCAATGACCATCGGCACTTGTGGCCCACGAGTCGAGGGGTCCGCAGCGATGACAGTGCCGTCTACATAAGGCCAGAAAGAATGCGTCTTTGGGTTGTTTATGCCAACGTGGCTAACTGATCCAAGCCCCTCGCTTAGGTAGGCATCGTTTTCGTACGCATCTTGCAACTCGGTGACAGTCTTGGACTGCAGGCATGATTTCTGTAGGAGATCAGCTTTTCCATCTAGAACAAAAAGCCATTCAGAAACGAAGGATGATATTTTCTGCACTCACATCGCCAACACTGCAATTAAGCGCTTTGGCATATGACGCACCAGTGCTTTGCAGAGTCGAATTGAGAAGAAGCTGCGTATCGGGTATCGACTCGACAATAACAGCATTTATCAGATGCGGCGCTTGAGGAAAAGAGGCAATAGTGAATACGTCCGTAGCACCGGCTGATTGTCCAAATAGGACCACTTTTTTCTATAGTTTAATGTTAGCCTTACTTCCCCTTAAATGTATACTTTGAACATGCCGTGTCACCACCGAAAGCAGCAACGTTTTTCTGAATCCACTCTATTCCGACAAGGACATCCTGAATCCCTTGGTTGCCATATATCCCAGCACTATCAAGTCCTAAAAATCCGATGGGGCCCAGTCTGTAGTTGATTGACACGAGAATTGCCCCTTCGTCCGCAATGGTGCAGCCATCGTATAGAGGGGTAGAAATTCCGCCGTTGGTATTTGATCCACCAAAGACAAAAACTTTTACTGGAAGTTTCGAGTCTTTGGTGGCGTTTGATGGGGTCCAGACATCCAGGTAAAGACTAAAAGATTGTTTTGTTAATATTTAACTCGAGAGAGGAATCAAAGACTTGGTATACCAGTCTTCATCATAAACGCCGCCTGGCAAAAATGACCCTCCAAACTGGATGCAAGAGTTTGCCGGTGTAGTTGCGTTGAGTTTCCCATTGGGGTATTTGCCGTAAGTTTTTGGGGGCTCAAATCGTAGCTTTCCAGTTGGGGGTTCAGCATAAGGGACTGCCTTGTAATAGACTCCATTTTTGCCATTGTCGCATTGTCCACCCTGAAGAGTGCCGGCATCAATAGTAACCGAAGGCTCAGCAAGGACTGCAGCTGAGAAAGCTAACCACACCGTTGACAGGGGAAACTTCATTGTGGATACAATTTATGGTTGGAAAGTCGAGGAAATAGTTGGTTGGATCCTGGGAGAAGCACATGCAACAATAATTGTGTCGTGGATACGTCAGCTTTATATAGAAACCCTTAGCACTGTTTATTATTATTCTTATTATTATTATTATTCCTAGCCCCTAAGCTAGAAAAAAGGACCTTTCATTTAGCACTAATTTTATTAGCAAATTATCCTTTCAAGGTCGAGTAATGACCGCATCTCCACTCCGTAAATAGTAATAATATAACGCTAGAATGCTTGGGGAATAGTTAGCCTAGTCCTATCTGGGAATGTGAGATGTTCAACCAACCAACAAACGATCCAAGCTACCAACGCATTGCATGAATCTAGAACCAGCGCAGGAACAACAATAATAAGGACTATACCAATGAGGGCATAGGATAAATTAGCCCCATATGCATGGTTATGTGCTAGACCCCGCAGATGAATGGATGACTCTAAAAAAAGAAAATAACCCGTTTGAAGCCATAAGGCTAAAATGAAACAAATGGCTCGAAAAATACTCAGTGCTAGGAGAGTAAAACCAACAATACCCTCAATGTGGATATCTTCACTTGGGCTATATAACCTAGTGATTACATGTATATTCAGCCGGTCATTCGATCTACCTCTATTACTACTTCCACCAGCCGTAGCGCAACTGATATGCCCGTGTTCCAACCAATATCCTGGAGAAGTCGAATAATCCACTTTCGGGTCTCGCTCTTCGTGGACGCTGACTTCCCTGCCATGAACAGGCCCCAGACCAACATATATCCGCCTGACACGCTAGTCAGACCGATTGAGGGGCAAGGGTCCAGAGACTCTGAGGATATGAATTCCAACGCCTGTGGGACGATTGCTAGGATTTCGTCTCCCAGTTTTGACAGAGTGTGTAAGGTTCTTCGGACCTCCATTTTTGTATGCTCCCGGAGGTCCGGCGAGATTTTCTTGCTAAGGATCATAGTCAAGATGTAGTATTTGATCTCACAGGTAACCATTTGAAGAGTTCTCTGGTTTGTCCAAAGCCTGATTGCCCACGAGTCCTTATAGAAGTGATATAGACCGTTCTTAATTATGTTTGGGTCTCCATCAGACACTCGGATGATTGTGTACGGTTCTTGTATTTCGAGAACCGGAACGAGGGATTCAAAATCCTGCTCCAGCACAGTTGTCTCATCCAGCATTTCAAACCAAGAGCGTCTCCCCGTATAGTAATTTTTCTTGGTGGCTATAAGGAGTTTTGTGCACCGGGTGCCCAGCACCCCCATACGCCACCACGACGTAGACGTGCATTTATGATCGACTGCCTCTTCCTGAAGTTGCAATATCTTCTCTGGAATGGGTTGATCAGTCCTGAAACTGGCAAGCACCAGATCCGTGCGCACTTGATTAAACATGAGAATTCCGACCGGACTTGAAAACTGGCTTTTGCCCCTAGCAATCACCAGCGCCGCAGCACCTTGGACATGTCGCGCAAACGACTCGTACGCAGAGACATGCTCAAACACGCCCAGCGAGATTACTGACATTAGGGTACTGTCCTTGACGCATTCGACGGGGGACGCCAACGCAGCGCTCACAAGGTGGATTGCCTGCAGGTATTTTACGCGTGCGTGGCTGGCCAATTCCGGTCGTTGAGTGGAATTGGCCAATGCCACGAGGCCCACGGCTGCCATGCTAGCTACCAGCGTCGATTGCGCGCCGTCAGCGTGATAAACAGAGGGGACATAGTTGAGGCATCCGCGCGCATTGGAGCGGTCGCCGACGACGAAGTGGCGGAAGAAATAGTTGATGCCCAGGTCATCTACACTGGGCTTCAAGGTGCTGTGAGGGAGCGGGGGTAGATGGTTGGCGGTGGTGGTGGTGGTGGTGGTGGTAGCAGTAGTTGTTGTTGTATCACTGGCCGTATTATTAGCTCTTTTAGCTTTGGAGCGCTTGATAGTCTTGCTCGTCTGGTCGTGAAAGACGAGCTCCCATTCATCTCGGTATCCTGGGCATTGTTCGCGTGTTCGAATGCATTGCCCACAATGAGGCAGTTTATGGTCGCACTGTATAGAGAGAGAGTTAGCAAACTGACCGAGCAGACAGGGGGAGACAAGAGTAAATAACCCACGCGCCGTTTGACAGCGCGGCAATTGCCGCAGCTCCTAGACACCCTTGGGCGAGGCTTATTATTATTGTTCGCGAGCATAGTCGAAAAAAGGAAAACGAGTTGTAGTGTGAACTTCCAGCCTTGTCGCCAAGTCTGGAAGAATTATTTAAAGTTGTTCTGCAAGGATAAATTAAGGGTTCAAGGAGTGCCGAGTAGGGCTGAATAACACGCTAATTATAGTCTGACCCACCAGACTAGTCCCATTAGGGTAATCGAGATGCACTGCCAATCAGCACAAGTTATACACCCAACAAGTCAGAACTATATAAGATAGTTTCAGGGCAACTAAGTTATAGTGCTGATTTCTCGAATCTAACTACTGCATATTTACGTCACGATAACGACTATTCGCCGAGTTCTCCAACTCCGCAAACACGGCTGAACCAGACCTATATATCGGTGCTTCTTCCTATATCGGTGCTTCTTCCTATTTGGGAAAGCATTCCTATTTTCAGCCAGTCAACGTATGATGCTGATCCAACCAAATCCCGAAATAACGATGATGACAATATTTGACCGGTACGTGTTGTTGTAAACATGGCCGAGATTTACCGACTTGGAAGCATAAGAGAGCAATGATTCTCTTTCTGGAAAGAACACAAGCTCTCTCCAACTTCACATTTTACTACTTCTCGATTGATATATAATATACATAGAATGGGCACCTTTGGCTACCGCGATGGCATCGCCGTCTTACAAATAATCGTCTTCCCAGTAGTCTTCGTTACTTCACTCTTCATCTGGAGACGGGTTGGCTGGCGAGTAGGCGGAAAGAGTTGGCGATTCGTCGCCACATTCTCCCTGCTACGCATCGCAGGCAGTATATGTACTTTTCTGAGGATCAGCAATGACTCGGAGAAGATCTTTATCGCAGAAGCCGTGTGCGAGTTGATTGGGATTGCGCCTTTGTTGCTGACATATATTGGAATACTTGGGCAAATGTGAGTTGAACAAAATAATTGACATCCTTTGTGTGCAAAATGGATATAATAGACCAACAACAAATGTTTATCTACTTAGCGATTCGCATCAAAGTATAAACCCCCGACACCTCCGCCTAGTCACGCTTCTTGGTTTCCTCGGCCTCATCCTCGGCATTGTAGGCGTCAGCATCATGGACACCAACACCACCTTCCACGCCAACAGCGAAATGAAAGCCGCCATGGGCATATTTCTGGCTGTATTCACCATCATGACCTTTCTGACGGGTTGGCTGGTGCTACAGCTTTGGTTCACACTTTGCGCGTGGCAAAAGAAGCTGTTTCGCGCTATTGTTCTTTCCTGGCCGTTTCTTTTGGTCAGGCTGGTCTATTCCGCCATGGGCGATTATGGTTCTGATGCGCGGTTTGTTATTGGTGGTAGCAATACTATTTACTTGTGTATGGATGTGCTGGAGGAGATTTTTGCTATGGCGCTCTGTGTGGGCTTTGGGTTGTCGGCTATGCGTGAGAAAGAGCGCGAAGAGGTTGCTGTGTCTGACACATGGACGACGGTCGGTCCGAAGATTGGTCAGGTACATGTATAAAGCTGGCGCCGTTAGCATCTGAAGCTGAGACATCATAGTTCAATGTTGAATCCTAGGTCATGTCAATTGATAATAGTACGGCGGGACACTTTTCGGGATAGATTTCGGAATAAATCAATGATATCAATGATATAAACATATATGCTAGTATATATTTACGATAAATAGGGTATTCTCCAAAAGAGCATTCCATGCGCCACCAAAATCTTCTCTTCAAAACATCATATATACTAAACATGCCAACATCAATTTTTTCTAAAAATGACGGTGTTCATTAACATGGCTATTATTACTCCCTCCACTCCCCGGCGGCGAATCCCACCACGAAGGCGCAATCTCGCCTAGATTGGGAATCCCATTACTGCCTGCAAACGCCGCGGTCTCGGACGGTAGTAAGGGACCACCAAGGTCCTCGGAGAGGAGTTTGAGGTCGCGGCTGGAAGGTGTCCAGCTCAGGCCGATTTGGCCTAGGTCGACGTCAGAAGAAAGAATGTCGTTGCTGTTGCTGTTGCTGTTTTCATTGAGGTGCGAGCCAAGGCTGGCGTCTGCGAGGGATGCCTCTGTCAGGCGCGGTTTTTTGTCTATACTACCGGCGACACGGTTGGGAGACACGCCGGATTTGGCGTATAGGCGTTTTGACGTCGACGAGCCCGATTTGCGCATATGGTTCTGCCATCGTCGCTGCAAACTAACCAGGAAATCTCGAGTGCGTTTCGCGTTCTCAAACGACTGGCCCAGTTCGTCCAGTGCCCGGAAACAGACGTTCAAATGCGCAACCATGTCGGCTTGCTGCCACTGCTCGTCCAGTCGAAAGCGGCTGGCGGTTGGAGACGACATGGAAATAGTAACGAAAATCAGAATCAGGGCAGCGGTGAAAATGATGGCTACGACTTGGTTGTTGATGCGTCGGAAGGTGTAGTATTTTTCGTACAGACGCAAAAGGCGTGCTATCGCTGTGGCGGAATCGATGCAAGTTTTGCGAGCGTGTTGGTAACCTGGTCCTTGTTTGGGGTTTTGTGGTTGGATGTAGCTCTTGGACACCCAGGGTCGGTGGAAGAAGATGAGGATTTGGTGGTATTGCATACTGTTTTTTGTTAGTTTTTAGAAATAAGAGAAGATTGTAGGGTAAAATACTGAAGCATTAATAGATGTGGAATTATCGGTCCAGTATCGTGGTCAAGATCAATTTGCAGTGACGAGGGTAGATTGTCTTTCCAGGCAAATAGATCTTCTGTTACTTTGTATGTGATTCGTTGCAAGTCGTGTCTGTCGATATCACTGCAGCCGTA
This sequence comes from Talaromyces rugulosus, assembly GCF_013368755.1. Lineage (NCBI taxonomy): Eukaryota > Fungi > Ascomycota > Eurotiomycetes > Eurotiales > Trichocomaceae > Talaromyces > Talaromyces rugulosus. Next base: position 2,773,703 of record NC_049563.1, on the reverse strand, counting down.
CCTGGAAAAAATATTAACAATATTCCAAGAAGATAAGATCTAGTAAAACTAACAAGATATGACCAACAGGCGTGATCATCTCCCACAGATTCGCGAATTGGCGGCTAATCAGCTCACTCGGACTTCCGAGGCCGATTTTGAGGTTTGGCGGCTGAGACTCGCCCATGCCATATGCATACCAGGTCTCCTCTCTGGTACGTCCAAGACCCGATGCCGGTTTGGAGACTGATACATCGCCAGCATTCATGCGGAACGGTCGACCGAGGTAGAATCCCCAAAAGCTTGAATTTGTCAACAAGATATAAAAATTTACCTACAAGGCTGCACAACTTACTGGTCTGCAACATAACTACCCCAAAAAGCAATCCTACGAACTTCAGCCTCCAAGGGTGTCATTTTGCCTTTTTCGACATAGGGAGTCATATCAAGATGCAAGCCCAAGTCGAATGCAAGTCTCATTGACATTCCTACGAGATGTCAGACCAGCTTTAATTGATTTGTATCAGGGATGATCTCACCGCTATATAGCCACCCACGCGCGTCTCGATTTGACGCAGCTTCGTGGCTGCTGAGAATGACCAGAGCCTGCACCGTGGCGACGCAGGGACAGTCCAGTTCAATTTCCAGCAGGGCTTTTGCTCTGTCGGCAAAAAACTCTGACAGTGATTTTGGAAAGGTGATGAACGTGGGGTGATATCGAGCTTCGAAAGCCGCGCCCAGTGCGCACCTATTTAGATTATCAGCAATGGATACTTGGGAAAAAAAAGAGATACTTTGAGACCACTTACATTGCATTCGTCAACACCTCTGAGAAAAACGGCGTATCATCCCCTTCATTTCTCCATTTCACCCGAGCAGCCGCAAACATCTCCCAATCGACAACATATAAACTCGGATTCTGCCACGTAAAATACAGCTTGATAAGATGATCTTCCAAGCTTTGCTCGACATGCTGCCCCAGGCGCAGATGATTGAGCAACTCCTGGCCATCATGGCGAACCGAGCGCGCATCTAGACCAGGCCTCTTGTCCGAAGTTGCGACGACGTCTACCAGGTTGAGGTTGGATGTTGGGCCGTAGTAACGGAGATGCCCGTCACCAGCTAGTTTCAGAGTGCCCATGCGCGACGACAGTTGCTCGATGACTTCTTGTTCTGCGTCGTCGTCGCTGTCGCTTTCTGTGTCGGTGATGTGCTGCCGCGGTACATTCAATGAAGAAGATTGGTTGTTTGCAGTGTGCATATGCTCGCCACTGAGAGGCCGCTCCGGACTGTGCAGGTTCGCATAGAGATTGTCCAGGCACTCGGCAGTTGGTAACGAAAAATCGAATCCACCATGAGTAAAGTTTGCATCGTGACCAAGATGTTGTTGTTCCGGCGGCGGTGGAACCATACCACGCGTGGTATCCGGGGCAGTATATGCAGCAGACGACCAGTTCGGCAGCCCCGAAGGAAGCGAAACGTGAGCGTCAAAGGCCGGGTTTCGCGATGGAGGAGTTGTATGGGGGGGAGAGCGATTCTCCAACGAGGGTGCGTGCCGTCTGATAGCGCCTCGCGGGATCTGAAGGGTGTCCAGGACTCGGTTTATCTCTTGGTCGGCTTCTGGATGCATCGCGGGGGGTTCGAGGCCGCGGTCGTAGATGAATTGCGTCAACTGGTCGATTCTGGCCGAGAACAATTCGGTTGCTGCGCGGAGGGAGACCCTAGAAAAAAAAATCAGCATAACACCGAAGCAAAGTCATACGAGGCTTGTTTCCTACTTTCGCTTGTCGTCTCCATGTTGGTACTTGCATTTCTTTCCCTTTTTCTGGCAGTTCACGCAGTCCGGAGTTGCTCCGTCGCACTAGAAAGAAAACACCAAACAAGTCAGTACAGCAAATGAATAAACATTCGGACAGACATACCCTGATTTTGCTCTCACGGCACGGCACACATGCAGTGGTGACATGCTTTCGTGGTGCCTTTTTGGTTTGCGACGGTGCTGATGCTGTAGTTATAGGCTGGGTGTTGGCCGACATGGTGGCGGGCGCCGACTTCGCGACAGGATCCCGAGCGATGCGCAGGGCTGCTGCATAGTCTAGCCTCCTATAAACACAGACACAGGGCGGCCGGCGATTTTCTGGCCCATGGAAGCGTTGACAGGATACTGTTATTGTGAGCGTTGGAGTCCGTCAGATTTTCAAGATCTCGGAGGAGAGTGCGGGGAATGATCGGCACTTGGCGACTGAGTCTGGTTCGCATCGGAGCTGGAAAAACTCGAGGGCTGGCAGTCACAGGCTAAAAATATTTAATGAGAGTTTTATTTATCATCAGCGATCCACTTCTGGGGCCAATAATATTGGCTTGGTTTGGCATCATTTTGAACTTGATTAGGAGTCTGATGGTGGTGGTTATGGTAATATTTAACATTGACACGCAGCAATTACATAGCTATTAGTGACAAACGACAACTTCTTCTAAATTTTGTGGGCATCGCTGAACTTTTCGTTCTGGACAACCTCGACCCAATAGTTGTCGGGGTCAAGAAGGAAAGCGACATTCTTCATGCGCCCATCGGTGAGACGCTTCTTCCAGTTGACGCCGAGAGTCTCGAAACGCGCGCAAGCAGCGTCGAGGTTGTCTACGGTAATACCTGAGAAATTCGTGAGCTATGTTCGTCGCATCACGAATGGTACAAAAATTGCTTACAGATATGCCCAAATCCCTGCGGCTGGTCGTTTCCATTGTGGTAGACGGGGCCTTCTTGAGTCTCGGTGCCGTAGTTCCAGGTGAGCTCCACGATTCCTTCCCAGTCGGATCCTGGAGCCGCAGAGGACTCATTGATGGCAGGGTTCGACCCGGGATAGGCCAGGAAGTAAAGGTCGAATTTGGCGTCCGGGTTCTTTCGCGTGCGTATCAGCTTCATGCCCAGCACGTCCTGGTACCACTTGAGACTGGCCTCGGGGGACTTGACTCGGAGCATGGTGTGGTTGAAGCGGTAAGTCGATGGGTCAGTGGTGGTGCCAACATCCTGCTCGTGGCGACGGATGATCTCGACCCAGTATCCATCGGGGTCCTTGGCAAAGGCAATGTGCTTCATGCGGCCGTCCTGTAGTTTCTTCTGGAAAGGGTGACCGGCGTCCTCGAGGCGCTTGCAAGCAGCCTCGATGTTATCGACAGAGATGGCGATATGTCCGAACCCGCGGTGTGGCTCGGTGTTTCCATTGACGATGCTGTAGTTCGGGTCGTTCTCGGTGCCCCAGTTGTGGGTGAGTTCCAGCACGCCGTTGCGATCAAACAGGCCGTTGTCTTTCGAGAGAGAGTTGGCGCTGTCGTAAGCCAGAAAATACAGGGAGAATTTGGCTTCGGGGAAATCCAGTTTCTTGATCTCGCTGAGGCCCAGGAATTTGTAATACTCCACTGGAGGGAGTTAGCAATAGACTATAGCAGCTGGCGGGCGCACACAAAGAACTTGCCTGATCTCTTAGGGTCTTTGACCCGGAGCATAGTGTCTACAAGATGTCAGCGATTGTACGCGATTGTACGTTGTGCGAGTACTTACGGTTGAGCTTGTAGGTGGACGTGTCGGTGGTGGAAGCCATGGCGAATGCTCTAATGCCTCCTGTGCAGCGGTCAGCGCATGTACGTCGTAAAGCAGATAAAAGCAAGCTACCTCGTGTGAAAGGATAACTGAAGCGCGATGCTTTGATGGGGTTGCAGAGAGGAGACGATAAGCGAAACATTGACAGGAAAAAGGATTTGAGGTTGTTGTGGTCGGCGAGCAGTGCGGGGTGAAAGACAGCTCCAGCATGACGCAACGGAGCACTAACCGCCGCCCTATATTGTTACCCTACATCGATTTATATTATAATCCAATTAATTATGATTATAAAATAGTTTTGATCTGAAATGCTAAAAAACCGAAGTTTTTATTGGTGTACTGTAGACAGATGTAGAATAGACTCGCATGCTAATGCCGACCTAAACGCACTCTTGATCCTCCAAGCCAAAACAGTCTATGAAATCGTGCGCTAGAGGAGGCTCATGCAGGGAGCCAGCTAATGCAGTCTGTTGACATGGGTTCGAGAACATGCCGAGAGTCCCTAGACAAAGTGGCTGAAGTATCCGGGCGAGATCCAATGCAGATGTCAAAATGCAAACGTCAACCGGTATGTACTGGAGTTATTGACAGTCTTGCCATCAGTACACACATCACAGCGACGTCTCACGACTCTCGACATTCTCAACGGGATGTGATCTGCGGCGAGAGAAGGATGTTGATGCCCAAATGTCGGCTCAAGCCCATTGGGCACATTGAACATTCTAGGAATGACAAGCTTTCGGCTTCGAACAGCTTGCTTCTCCACCAGCCTACATCGAGCTATGCGGGGATCCATGCGAGGCATGAGATTCAGGCGAGCAGTGACATTCCGCTTGCTGCTGAATGGGTGGAATGTGCTGGTTGAGAGGTATTGTACGTTGTAGCCTGTCAGCCAGCAGTCGTCGTTAGCTTTCTCGGCTCCATCTTGGCGTAAAACCCCAGACAGAGTCACGTCGAGTCATCAATAATCAGTACAATTAGTCACGGCGTGCAGTAAGTGATACGAGAAAGAGGAGTGTAGCGTTGAGAATGGAGCGGCGGCGGGCAGCAGGAACGGGCCGGAGAAGCTAATTCGACTCCACGCTCTCGGTGCTCACCCCTCAGTTCCCTCACTAACCCAGACATCACCCTGCCACATGCGTCCAATATCATCCACCACTAGTCAGTGCCACCATTGACTTTACACGGTTACTGCAGTCGGAAGAAGAAGAACAAGAACACGGCGAGGCACGCATTGCAATCTGCCACTCCAGCACATCGCCGGCGACCACAGCCCTCTCTCTGCTTTACCCCGACTGACCACCGCGCTGGGCGACTCTCGACCAGTGGCTACAGCTGATCTACTTGATCGATCTACCTGATCAGACATTGAGGTATTTTCTCCCCAGATCCAGCCTGCCCCAACATGTCAATGCGCTGTTCTCTGCCCTCCTTGCCTGTTTTATGGTGATGTTCCGCCGTAAGCGCCGCAAACGCTCTTTTCGTCCCTTTGAGGCATTTTCCCCACGAGGTTGCGCATTGGGATGTCTGGGATTGTGGTCCATACCAGAACTGGCTATGTGTTATTGCTGGCGAGTAATAATACGATGCGCCGCGACGCAATGTTGGGCTTGGTCCTCATAGTGCCGATGCAGTGTACCCATCCAGGCTAACCCCAGCATGCGGACTCGAGGCTACCCACTCGTTGGGGCTTGTCGCATGACTTTGGTCGATTACTTTGAGTGACTGCCTGTTGTTGTTGTTGTTTTTTTTTTCCCTTGCTTATATATATTGTCTCCTTGGTCGCACGATTTCTTTTTATTTGCATTAAGACTAAAATGGAGTCCTCTCTACAGGCCCGCCCTCATCCTCCCCAACCCGACAAGCACGCCAACCTCGCCTTCGTGCCCTTTTGGGCCCGCAGCGAAGTGCAGTACGCGAAGAATCTGCTCGACTACTCGCCCGAGCCGATCGAATACGTGCACCAAGACGACGACGGCTGGGACAATTGCTTCTTCTTCCCGGAAGACTGCGCGCGAGCCCCAACACCGTTTCTGTCGAGCAGCTGCGAGACGGACACGGATTCGCACACTAGTACTACTACTACTACTACTTCGACGAATCCAAGTGATGCAGACAGCGCTTCGGAAGACAAGATGACAGCGCTACCAGATATTCGCATGCTCGATTCCGAGGCTCTCGGGGATTTATTGGAGGATAACCTGAGCCCACCGGAAATCACTTCTATTTTGTCAGTTCTCTCTAAATATAAGCTGACGAAGCTGGGCTAACACATTGAAAAAAAAGAATATTTGCTACCAACGGTGCCATCTTTGCATACGCCTCCGAGCTCCCCATCCGCCAACTCCGCACCCTGAGTGCCACGTACGGCGCGGCCTATACATCGTTTGCGAAAACGTCTACGTCTGGGAACCTGACAGGCGTCAACCCGGCCAGCCACCCGTCGTCGTTTGTGACTGCGCCGTCGGTCTCGCTGGGCGACGTCGGGTCGATTGTTTTCGAGCAGGATAACCGGGTAGCCATTGTTACGCGAATCGGCGACAAAGTGGTTCTCGCGGTTGTCGGTCCGGCCAAGGTGGAAGAAGAGACGCCAGAGGATGTACATGATAGTACCACTGTCACCAGCAGTGCTGCATCGGGAACAGACGAAACCACCAGCAAGACGGAGTCCACAACCGCAGAAACCACAACAACGGCTACTACAACCACAATCAACGACGGTCCATCATCCGCCCCAACATCTCAACACTCCCAAACCACAGGCTCATCATCCACCGAAAGCGGCGGCGGTGGTGAGACAGATAAACTCTTGGAAGCACAGTATGAAGTCGACCGCAGCAACGATCTCGCGCGCCTCGCAGGGCTGAATCTGAATGCATCGCCAGAGATTCTCCTAGCGCTAGAATCGAAATCGGCAGCGTTGGGACGGTTTCTGGGGCAGAAGTTGAAGGATTTGCATAGTCCAGAGGATTTCTAAACTTTCACTTTCTTATTCACTTTAGCGGCATGACATGATTTTACTTTTTTTTTTTTTTTAACTTTTTTGGTCTTTGGATACCTTGTACCGTTAGTAGCATTGAATTGCGGGTGGATTAAAGTTTGCTATTAGTGTTAGTATCATGAATGATGATTGATTACTTTTAGGAAGAGGAACGTTGTTTAGTTACATTACTGTATGACTCAGACCAGATGACTCACGGATGTATAAACATTCCAAACAACACCATATTATTCATCCATTTCATTCCATTTATTTAAAAAATAAAATAAAAATAAAAATGATCCAGCACGACCCCATCACCGCAGAACCCTACATCCGCCTCCCTCCTCCACTATCACACATCATCCTAACTCCTCCACGCCTGCTTGACCATACCGACGATTCACCTTCTACATCAGACAAAAATGATGACACCGAAAATGAAAGGGGAACTCCACCACCCGCAGATATATCATCCATAACAACCGCCCTGAACGACCCTCGTGTCTACCTTAATCTCGAGGGCCCGCCATACCCATACTTTGACTCGCACGCCGCATCCATCATTCGCAGCGGCTACTTTGAGACACAGCGTATCTTGAAACGTGCAGAAGGGCAGCAAGACGGGGAATGGGTTGATGGATGTCCGTTTCGCGATATCCGCGATACATCCATATCAACTAGTAATGAAAGTAGTGAAAGTAGTACTAGTACTATAGCGCATGCACTCAAAATCGGCGATTTCAGAATCGCCCGGTATGCATTCTACGAATTCCCACATGGCAGCGACCAGCGACGAGACGCGCGCATGCGAAATGAGGCGTTACCGGCGGGTGATGAAGCTGTTGAATGGGGTGTTGGCTGTACTTTCCCCCCTTTTTCCCTTTCCCTTTCCCTTTCCTTTTGAATCTTTTTTTTTTTTTTTTTTTTTTTTTTTTTTTCAAAAAAGCTAACTGGGGATAGTCTGGCTCGCGCCATCCCATCACAGACAAGGAATCGCGAGCGCCGCGCTGCAGAGCGTCATATCCGAATGGGCGGTTCCGCGCATGAATACATGCACAATCGGGGCTTGTGCGTTTGCAGGGAATGAGGGTTCGGTGCGGACGATGGAAAAGTGTGGGTTTGTGTTTCAACAGACGATTCCCCAGGGTAGTGCTGAATTGCCAGAGGCCAAGGGGGGTGGGAGGAGGGATTTGCATTTGTTGAAGTGGAGGAAAGAATAGTTGTACTAGATATCAACATTGTCAATAGACAGGTATTATCTTCATTTCATTACGCAATGCTAATTAAATATATAAATGGAGAGAAAAATTATGATCAAGATTTCTCAATTCCGGTCCCCCCAGGAGATCCGTGATAGTGGCTCGCGCTGCGCTTGACGCCTCCCAGAGACTCGCTCTCAGAAGGAGAAGTTGAAGCAGCCCCAGCCTTTTCATCAACCGGAGGGTGTGAGGTGCTGACATTCCGGCTTACTGCCGGCGAGGCAACAGTCGGAGTCCCAGCGGGCGTCGACGCAGCCGACGTGGTGGTGGTTATAATGTGCGACACAGCTGGCGCTGCAGTCGAGTCCTTGATCACGCGCCACCACTTCTCCGCATCATTAGGCGTGTGTGCCTTGAACTGGAGCTCGCTGGTGGTCGAAAAGGCATTGCCGACTTTGCCGCCAGACACGTTTTTGCCCTTGACGCTGAACTTGACCCCGTCGATGGCGCCGATGATGCAGTCGGGCAGGTACAGAGACAGCTCCGGGGTGGGATCCTTGGTGAAGTCGTCGTCGTCCTTGAATTCGTGCAGGTAGCGGGCAGCGGTCACAACATAATAACTTGTGCTAAAGCCCTTGATGAGGGCCCGGGACTTGCGCTCTAGGGTTCCCTCGATCACGGGCTTGGTGGCGGCGTGGCCTTGGTTGGGGAAGCTGATATTGCTCAACGTTCTCGGGGGTTGGTCCGGGTCAATGAGGATGCCGTCGTTGCGCTTGACGAACCGGCCCCATTCGTAGTCGGGTGGCAGGTTCATGGCACTGGCAACGATGTCGCCGTACATGGCGCGCTGGCGGTCAAACTGGCCGCCGATGAACTGGAAAAAGGTGGTCATGGCGTTTTGCACGGTCTCGATGACGTGGGCCTCGAACTGGCTGAACGAGTTTTGCACGGTGATGGTGTCGTTGCGGTTGATGTTTTCTTCAATGATCTGCTTGTTGAGGCGGTGGTTAATACCACGGCGCAAGACATACGGGTCATTGGTAGCCTCGATCCTGGTGGCCGCGGCGGACTCGTGCATGGCGGCAAACTGGCCCAGCAGCTCAATGTGCTTTTGCGTGACAGCTCTGGCCTTGTCGACGGCCTTGGAGCCCTTGAGCGCGCCGGACTTGAGCTCTTTGGACTTGTTCTTGATCTCTTTGTGGAGACGCTCCAGGATGGGCAGGACTTGGCCGCGCAGGTTCTTTTCGGTTTCGACGTACATGTTGGAGATTCCCTAGAAAGTTAGTTCCTCTTACTTTAGAATGAGTTATAGGTACAACATACCCGTGTGTTGGTGCGCAGGTTCTCAAACATGCCCACGACACCGCCCAAGTCCTGGTCAAAGTGGTGGCCTTCTTTGAGCGGGTTGCTCACGGTCTGCGCCGTCAGCATGTTTTACCATGAATATGTCCGGACAGAACCCACCTTGAGGACTTTCTCATAGTCCTTGGACTGCGATTTTTGGATCTTGGCGGTCGCCTCGATGTACTCCTCCAGGTATCCGCACATGTGCTTCCATGCCTGCAGGCGCTCGAGCAGCAGACGGGTGGTCTATACAGCAAAATACCAGTCAGTCGGGGATGTTCAGGCGCGGATCGAATGGAACGGTACGAACCTCGCTGGTGTCCTCGGCGACGAGGCCCTCGTCGTCGCTCGTGGCAGTGGTCGCATTGGTCAGAGTCGTTCCGGTGCTGTAGACAGTCGCACTGCGACTGGGCAGCGAGACGTCGACTGGAGTCGCAGGTGTCGACATGTTGTCAGGAACTGGCGGTGTCACACGTCAGCAGGGAACAGACACTAGAGTCGAGTCTGGAAGCGGGCTGACTCACTGTGGTAAAATTAAATACTATATGGCACGAATATCAGTACAGAAGAAGATAACAGATAGTGAACGCAAAAAGTGGAGGATAAAATAATAATAATGGGGAGAAGAGAGAAGAGGACGAAGAAGAGGGGCAATAAATGCCTGACCTCACGCGCCGTAAACGGCTCGGATCGCCATACTTCCGCTAGCTTCACTTTCTACCACTTCTAGTACTACTCTGTACGTACTACGTATTGCTTTAACCAGTCACAATGGTGAGAGTTAATTCATTATTCATGGTTCTGTTCTTTATGATCTGGTATCAATTGATCCCATCTATCTATATTATTGCTATACAAAGTAATAGCACAGCTCAGCACGTCTCAGAACTCAGAACACGGAACACAGAACCCAAAATTGAGTTTGCAAAACTTTCCACTGACATCACTAAACTAGTAAACAATCAACAACAAAATAAAAAACAAATAGTGCCTACACAGCCACCGCTGACGCTGTTTCTGGCTGTTTTCAGCAAGTCCGGTGCCTCGGCTAACCCGATTCGGCACTGGGCATCTCATTCGATGAGCATATTATTGTTGTATAATTCTTGTATAAAAAACAGAATTAGGTAAACTTTATACCCAGGTAGTTACTAGCTCGCTTTAGCCTAGGAATCTCTTGAAGAAAGAGTATCAATGATATACTTCCAATCCCGCCCTGAGAGGGCAGAAATAAGTCAAACTATCAATTGAATATGAATTGATATTATTCTAATCTAAACACTCTAAATTGACAACATCTTCTCCTCCTTAATCCGCTTCTCTTTCCGCTCACTGAATCGATCACCAAACAGCTGCAGGTGCGGCCGCATAAGAATGGTATATTTCATAAACTCCTCCATACAATCCACCAGTCGATCTCGGTTATCACTGGCTAGCAACCTTTGGTCACCCGGCTGACCTTGTTCGGGAAAATGCGTGTATGCTTTGGGGATAGACGACTGGTTCGGAATCGTAAACATGCGCATCCATCTACCGAGAAGACGCAGCGAGTTGACCGCGTTGAACGATTGCGATCCGCCGCATACTTGCGCAATAGCAAGAGTTCGGCCTTGAGTAGGACGCACGCTTCCCGTGCTAAGTGGGATCCAGTCGATTTGGTTTTTGAATACGGCGGTCTGAATCATCGTCAGTGGTTACTTGATAAAGTATGCATCCATGTATGTAGTACTAACCAGATTTCCGTGCTGTTCAGGCGATATCCAAACATGTCCGTCGCTCCACTGGCTGAGATCCCGGAGCTCCTGCACCTTGGCATGATTGTGGTCGGTATCATTCTTGACTGGCAAACCGTCCGGGTTGAACACGCGGACATCGCATCCCAGGCGAAAGAGGATCCTGCTGGCTTCCAGCGCCACCAGGCGAGAATACGACCTCTGACGGAGACTGCCGTACAGCACCAGTACTTTTATTCTGTTGTTGCTTGACTTGTGCAGTTCCTGCGCTGCCATGTCCATGGCTGTTGTCAACTCGAGGTTAGTGACCCAGTCCTCGGCTGCGTCATCTTCGATAATGAAGGGGCGATATCTCTGGCGGATAGTTGCGTTATCCTCGCTCTCTAATATAGCCAGAGACGGATGTTTGGTGTATTGCATGCTCTCGCGTCTATTAGTAGTAGGCTCTGGGTGGGCAGCCATTGTTGTGTATCTGCTCCCGGCAGAACGAAGAATGACTGGAGTGAGCCTGTGTGCCGAGGAAATTCTGAGACGCTTGATCATTGGGACTGTCTAATAAAATCATGTATATGGCAGGTGCATGTATATTGGTGCGTGCTTATATTTCCAAACAATGTTAGTAAATGACGGCAAGTATGTCACTGATAAATGCTGATTGGATAGCGCCACGGAAGGCGAAATTTTCCCCGATAGAAAATTAAAAATAGTGATACTAGCTCTATATATGTAGATCTATACAGAGTAGAGAAAACTGTAGACATACAATAGAAACGAATGAAATAATGAGTGTCACTTGGGTAATAATCTCCAATATGTAGAGAATTGACAGAGTTATCTTGGAGAGTCTACATTCGTCTACATTCTTGATCCGCCAATTATCCCGTTATATCCTTGTACCAAGATCTAGGTCCAAATATTTCTAAATAAGAACGTGTTAGTAGGGCTAGAGGTTTTGCCGTCACGCCTAGTAAGACCTCATGCATATCTACACCATCTTGAGGTCAATATGAATAGTCGGTACTAGGGAGCACACGCATTTTATCCAGTTCAATTCCAAAAGAATGACATACATGAGCTTATTGAATTGATCTTGGTGTGAAAGTAGTATGAAAACCAAACGAAAAATTTCCGGCTATGTAGGACTTCGTTTCAACATTATCATTCACCCGAGAACTGTCAGTACCAAAGAACCGGGAAAAAAAGCAGAATTCCATTATGTTCACCCTTGACTGCCGGTCCAAGTGTTGCGAATTTCCTCAGCTGCTTTTGATTTTATTCGTTTGCTCGACACTCTCGACATCCCAAACGTTCACGACGGGTTTTTGTCCATTCATCTAATGTCATGTTCGAGACCGGAAGTTTGCTGTCGGCATCTGAAATCTCAAACTCGGGGGAGACTATTACCACTATCATTTCCTCGTGTCCACAGTCGATAAAGTTCTTTATTAGTAAACTGTGATATCCTGTGTGTATAACTGCTTTAGCCCACCTCTTTTCCCGTCTTGGACTCCAGCCGACCAAATCTGATGGACTTATTCCATAGTTATTGAGGAGATTAGGGTCGCTTTTATTGGTAAGCAGGATAACAAGTCCACGATAAAAGTCGTCCTCGTTGTCTTGCCTCCCCTCACCCACAGCCAACAAAAAATGTAGAGCGCCGTTACCGCAATTAGAAGCTGCATTAGTATCAGCTCCTATATCGACAAATGCCCTTATCATATTCAGTTGCGCGAAGTAGCATGCTGTGTGCAAGGCAGTATGGCCTAATTTTTCACGTCCTTCCAGTTCACAACCCATTCCAACAATAAGTGAGAAGATCTCGCGGAACTCGTTAATGGAAAGCTGGTCGCTGTTGTAACTTTCGGGGTTTTTGTTCTCGGCCCTTTTCTGGTTCTCGCTAGTGGCACAATAGTTAATAATAAATGAGTGTATCATATTTGCCTGATGAGGCACTTCCACCATATTAGGATCACATCCGTGTTTGATGACCAAATTCGATAAATGCAGGGCTTTCTCTATTGCAGCCTTCACTATGGAGTAAGGGTTGACAAGGACCTGGTCTATTAAATTATGCCAGATTAACTGCAGCACACTAAGGCTCCATCTGAAATAGAAGAGAATTAGTTTAGGTCAAAGGACCAACAGCAATGCCGTTGAATCAATCTCACCTTCCAAATGGGCTAAACAAGGAAATACAGGCTCCTTCACGAATAAGATATTCACAAGTCGCAGTACTTTGAAAATGGGCAGCGGTCTATCAATTGTCAACGCCGCACCTTGTCACAAAGTTACCACAAAAGTCTCCTTAGAAAAGTATACACCTACTGCACAAAGAGACCAACCAATATCAAATATATCGTTTGGTGATCCTCGTCCATCTTTGAAAATGCTTTCTAGACCTCTAACATCGTCTTGCATGATAGCATACATAGTCTCCGAATTGGAAGAGATGGTGTTGTATGTCTGGATGAGTCGTGGGATTTCGAGCTCCATGTTCCGTCCAAACTTATTGGACATTAGCATGCTAATGCTGACCAACGAAATCTCGGGTTTTGGATAGAAAGATAAACGGAATACTTGGGAGATCGTTAAATTTTGATGACGCTTAACCGGTTTGTCTGAAGAGCCGGTTTGCAGGATGAGTACACCCGAAGGGGTACAGTTTGTCGAGGTATGAGTGATACGACCGATTTGATCGAATGCAGAGACTTTTGTGTTCATAGTTATATGCTCTTGCCCTTGTTTTGATGAACATTCTCTTTGTTTCAAGTCAAATGACCTAGAGGTAGCTTTTGTATGATCATTCCCTAGTCTTCCATTCAAATGATTGGCAGCAGCTGCATGACCCCTAGCAAGCAGATTGTCAAAATGCTGTAGAATCCACTGCGCCTCCAAACGGGACACATGGAGAATACCCTCTTTTTGGAGAGTTTGGATTGTCTTAAACAAATCCGACTTTATCAGCAACAGCGGTAAAACGATGGCTCCGAGGTTCTCTCCTTGAAAGATAAAATCATCTTCTTCACTCTGTTCCAGAGTCAGGTTGGGAATCCGTTGTAGAAGTTCCACATGGCGATCCTCGGATTGCTTCATCAGCTGAGATATAAGAACACTCTGATTGTGAACGAGAGCATTGGCTTTTTCCTGTTTTGCAGTCAAACTGTCTTCCATGCTATGGAGTGTCTGGTTAACAGTCAATCCTGCCGTATTGATGTCTGTCCTCGTTGATCTGAGCTCTTGGTGAAGAACTATTTCGTCTTTTCTGCCTCCTCATTCGCATGTATTGTCATAGTATATAATTTCAAGACGCTTCATCGATAGAAATATGACAAGCACCGACATCTGGAGGCTCGAGTTTGTATTTGATATTCAGTCATTAAAACCTCCAGACGTGTACATCAACACATAATTGGACGGAGACAATATTATTTACCTTCCAATAAGCACCAAAATTGTTTGCAGGTTTATATTGTGATGCCTGATCCGCTTTCGATATTTCGAAACATGCTCATGCTGTGACGCCCACCTCCAACTTTTCATCATTTGCACGGCCAGCCCATCATGAAGTTCATTCTTATTTTTTTCAGCAAGGTCCTGTAGATTTCGAAGTTCTTTCTCACAGTCGGACAGCGTCTTTGAAAACTGTGGTGGAAGAGTCTGTCCATCTCCCTGGGCATAAGTTGACTGGTGATATTCGTCCAAGTAAACCCGAATCTGAGCGAGTGATGCCACAAAAGCCTGTATCTCGTCTACCAGGCAATTGATATCATTTGAAGCATTGCAATAGCGTGAGTATAAACCGGCTGTATCGACACCAAGGCGGAAGACGACATCTGCGAGCCCGACGACGGAGAAGGCATTAGCCGCAACGGAGAAGCCTGCCATGGCGATTTCCGACTCATCAAAATGCGCAGGAACTGAAAGGTTTAAAGCTTGTGAAGATTAAAAGAGATTTCCATGAAATTGAGTACAGAAACATGGATAGGGTCAAGCGAGAAGCGGTGAAGGCATTAAGTGACACTAGCACAGCCTTGCCACAGCCTTGCGTAGAATTAAGCCAATCAAAACTGAAATAGCAAAATCCCACCATAATCCGAGTAACTCAAAGGTACTTAATAATTCCAGAAGCCGAATTAAAATCCAAAACCGTATAGTAATCATGCCCAGACTAAACGCTTCTCTCTTCCTCGAGGGAAGATATCTAGGAATAAAGGGTATTATATTCCTAAATCCTACGGACTTGACTATGTATATTATTATAAGAACTCTAATATCCATAATTATTTGTATAGATCAATGATATAGGAACAGAGCTATAGTAAAGAATGTCTAAACGAATAGATATGACGTGATGATATTGCAAACTTGATATTTGAGTATAGAAATTGTTCTGACGCACGATAAACTAGTTGAGTAGTAAAACGTTCTGTACCAGCCACATATGAGCGGCCATCCTTGAAAATTTTTATTCAAATATCAATGTCGGTAGCTGGACGAGCAATGTTGAATCTCCAGTGGTGTTGATTGACGGGATCTTTCTGGTAAATGTTGAGCTCAAAGAACTTATTATGAGTGACGCATTTGAAATTTTTGTACCTTTTTCAAAGTCAGTTTATTATTGTAAAAATTATGGAACAGATCATTTTTATAGTAGGAAAACTGACGCATTCAGCTTCTGAAAATTCCCAATAATCAAGTCTTGTTCGGTGACTTCCAAGAATTCACTTAGGTCACCTGCGAGGCTATCTGGGATGAAATAGCGCTTGGCCTCGACAGGGCCATAATTGACTTGTCGGACAACCTGCACTGCGAATTCTGGAATATTGTTGGGGTTCCGAAAGTACGAGTCCGAGCTTGTCACCGGAGAGGATTCGGAGTGTCGAGCCCAGGCCATAAATCGCTGGAACTTGCTCTCGTGCGTAAGGCGAGCCTCTCTATAAGGGGTAATAGAGGAACAACAGAAGATAGAAGACATGGTAATTGCGATGTCAAGAACTAGTTGGGAGTTGATTCAGGATTTAACATTCGAATGATCTGGTTGAGATTTATAGTCCAAGAGGAACGAACTCAGCTCTGCTTTTATAACTTTCCTACATGAAATGCTCATCTGAATGCGTTATCTTGAATCCATGCTGAAAAAGTCAGTACAATACTGTAGCATGCATCATATAGATCGGATTCCTGCACATTCGCTCGGTCCACGTAGCTCTCTTTATCTGAGCAGTCAATCATAGCCTTGGGATCGGGGGCATTTTTAGAGACCCACCATATCCGCGAATGATCTTTGGGCTGAAATTGACAAGGATACTAATGTATACATGAAATCGAAGAGTAAAAGTTCATGCTTCACCTTGACTGCATACGCATGATGGTCAACTTGCACCAATCAAGCGACAGTATTTGGGGGCATTCCCGCTCAGGCCTCCGGCCAAGTCCGTCCCAAGTAAGAATATGAAGCATAAATATGCCAGAGAATCCAGCGATAGAGCCTTCTTTTTTTTTTCTGGAGCAGGGGCAGCCGGACTGTCATCTCCATTCTTTTGAATACATCGTTAACGTTGTCCCTCACTCCACATTCTTTATCTCATCTTATTCGATCTTGTGATTCCTTTTCATCTTCCTTTCATTTATAAGAAATCTTCTTGTTTCTCCATGTTGCTCGGCTTTTGAGGATCTCGAATTTGAATCTACTCTTCCGCCTCTCTAATCATATTCTGATCGAAGACCCGGTGTTGCAAAGGTCAAACCAACCAAATTCACCTTTTTTTGATCGCGAAAACCCATCTCGGACTCCCAAAACCTAGCCTCTGATCGACAGTCAAATCTCCAACAACAAAAACAACAACAACATTTTTTCGGGGACGGGACTGTCAACCCAGCGTGGCTAGATAAGGCGGACACTGAGGGTCCCCTTCGGTATCAAACTTCGACAAGCCAACACCGACTTGATCAAACCAACGATAGAGAGCTACCTAATCAACATGGTCCCTCAAACCAACTTGAAGAATTTCCGCGTCTTGATTTTATTGAACATGTTCCTTCAATTTCTTCCAATACCGTCGACAGCTATGACTCTGGTGTGACTCCACCAGCCCCCGAGCCTCACAATCAGCACTCTCTTGTAAACTGTGACGACTGCGGACGACAATTTCGCAAAGGCCATCACTGGAAGTATGTGTCTCATCCAGATTTTTTTTCTCGTTTTTTCAACTTCTCATCTTACCTAAGTGCCTCTTCTAACTTCATTTTTCAGTAAGCACCGCAGAGAATACGTATGCCCTGATGTCTCTTGCGATCACTATATATGTGATGGGTTACCTTGTAGTCCTGAACAAGACGGCAAGGCATTTGGACAGAAAACTGACCTCAGTCGACACATGGTAAGACATAAAGATGCCGATGCAATTAATAAACAAATGGTCCCATGCCACTTGGGACAATGCCGGGGCAAGCTGATGAGAAAAGACAAGCTCTCGCTCCATCAAAAGCGAAAACATGGTTTAGAGATGGGGTTGTAATTAGTACGGCCTCAACTAGACAACTCTTATGTATGTAGACATTCACTCGTTAGAAATTGGAATAAATAGAAGAAACCATCATTCGAAGTTGAAAAAAAAAAGGTCTTCCGTTCCTACAAAGAACACTCGTTCCTCTCGCGAAGGGCGCATGTGTCTGCAACACCATGGACTGCCACGATTTCTCCTTCACTCTGCGGCCTTCTACTACGTGTTGTCTACTAGATGAAATAGAAAGATCTAATTTTATACTGAAAATATAAGTAATAATCAGCTTTTGAAAGCAAAGTCAATGTTCTTGATAAATAAATATATTAATAATTTAAAAGTGAAAAGCCTCTCAGATATCAGCTGGCCAGTCTGGTTGAGGGGCTGATGTCCAATCGACCGTCAAGTAGTCTCTTACTTATTAATAACGCTAAATCTATAGAAACATAAGTATATTAACTTGACTATAATCAAAATATTATCAAAGTAAAACTGGCTCCAAAGAGCTCTATAGAGGACGAGTGATCACAATTAATATCAATTGTTGAATCCAGCAAAAGCATAGTTTCGTTTTATTTCCAGTTATGCTATTATATTAACCCTTCATCTTTTATTATACTTGACATTGAATGGTTTGTTTTGAAACAAGCAAACAAGGCGGCCAACGTAGCAATAATGTCTGCATCGCAAGTAATCTCAAGGTATTCCAAGGCGAACGAGGTACTGGACTCGTGGGTCCTAACATATCAAGGACTGGCCATAACCACGTACCTCATCTAAAGTAGATCTATAGGTTATATTGAAAAATACAAATGATCAACCTATTAAGCATCTCTAATTCCGCCTTCGTCGGGTGAGTGGGAAGCTATGAAAAGTCGCTATACACCGAATCTACATCGAGCCTAGGCGGAAGAAGGATGATTATGCGGAACGTCATGATCCTAATATACGATTTCCAAGCGACGTGAGGTGTCTAAAGGGTTGCTTACTATAAGCTGATATAAGATTATTTCACAGTGTTCCTGATACAATAGCGGGAAAGGGGGTTTCTTGAACACCAAAAACCTGGTGGTGGAAAAGTTTTGAAATAGGACGTTTTATACCCGTATCTGCGGGTAAAAGACGTGGCAAATACGGTTATTTTCCAAAAAACGTCAAATAATAAGAGATGTATTGTAATTCGTATCTGTATTTATAAAACGTATTAAAATTTAGAGACGTCTCGGTTTTGGAGACGTTTCCAAGGGGTGTCAAATGGTTTTTTGGTCTTTTTTTGACGCGTTCCCGCACGCTCCTTAGTTATAAAGCTCAATTCCTGCCCAATGTTGATGCAACAACGAAAATGAGCAGTTTTTTGGTACGTATTGTGACCTTGTTATGCATCATCAACACTACCAATATAATTCGACAAGAGTGGGTTATTTTCAACGTCCAACAACTGCGCAATAATCTGTTCGGAATTCATTCCAGCAAAGTCCCATGTGAGAGCATCGTAGGTCTGTATACCTTGAATGTCGGATAGCGCTGTGGTAGACTCCAGTTGTGGATCTGTCCAAGCGGAACTGAGCGGTGCGAGAATATTACTCGGCATTGGAATTTGAGGGTCCGAGTTATATGAAAATGGATCATATGGGAAGGCACTCGTGAAGTTAGCCTGTGTCGAAAGGGTCTCGCCAGTTGTCGTTCTGGAGTAATCACTGCCCATTGGGTTTATGCCAGGGGGATGCAAGGAGGATCTTGTTGCTGAGTCCACCTCCCCGTGAGAAACTAGTTGAGGTACAAGATGATTCTCTATTATCGGCTGTGGGTTTGACGAGAAGGCAGGAAATAATGGTAGGCTGTTTATTCTTTGTTTCAAAACCAGGAGAGCCGACATATCGATTGTTGTACCTCTAGCCCATTGTTCCAAGTTGTTCAGAAGTGCAAAACAGATTTCTTGGAGAGTAGGGATATGTTCCGCTATTGTAGGCCAACGACGCGATATCCTGCTGACTAGAGATGGGAATGCCTTGATATACCTGCTCAAGATTGCGATATCCTCTCCTATCATGTGCGTTTGGTCCCGCTGCGTCTGTTCAATTCCGACCAAGACGGAAGCCAATAAACAAACACCCGATTCGATAATAAAATGAGCTGCGTGCCACAAATTGAATAGTCTTCCCATTCGGTCAATCATGCTGAATTGCCTTATCAAGGCAACTGAAGATGTAAGAGCCTTCTTGTACATCTCATTGGTGGGGTTGGAGCAGCACGGAGAAGGTCGATTGAGCCGTAGAATCCCAATGTGATAATGTAACTCATAAAATTCAATTGTTTCTGTAAGTTTGAGGCTTTGGAGAATATCATGACGCCATTCATCTAGGCGTTTGTGCATGTTTGCAGACCACTGGTCAAATGAAGCATCCGATATAGGTTCTTCGAACCTGAATGAAGGCCAATATAGAGTCACCGTGATCTCGGACTCAATCTGACGCATGAGCCACATATAGTGAGTCGGAGAAGATTCTGAATGAAACTCTGGAAACTATAATCATGTTGAGCAGAAGAATCAGCAACGGTGGGATTTGGAGGATTACTTTGGCGGTGATGGCCGACAATGGTAATACGAAAGGTCGACAGCGAGCTGCATGGCTCGCACTGATGAAGGGTTTTCAGTAATCTGCTTAACTAGGCCTGTAGAGACAAGACTTACGAGTCAATGCTATATGAATTCCAAAACAATCTCCGTCTTATATTTAGTGTCCTGCTGTTTAGTTTTGTTTGGATAGATGCAGGGAGCTCATGATGGAGCCCGAGGGATAGGCAGAGCCGAGTGGCCGCCTCGGCACATCTACAGCAATCGACATCCATGGGATTGAGGAATCCATAATGCGTAAGAAGCTGGAGTGCTTGGAGGCGCTCCCATGGGTCTGACAGACCGACTTGAGGAAGATGAGCAACGGCCGTCTTCCAAAATCCGCGAGTGGTGGTCATGGCTCGTGCCTCGTTCTGGTGCATTAGAGTATTTGTCTGCTTGTGTTAGCTATAAAATCTCATTGACGTACATGTACGGGTTACGCATCACAGACACTAATAGCTAAGGTGATATGAACGTAAAATACGTCCGCATCCGATGGTTGGATGTTATTATAAACCCTATCACACGCTTCCAACAAGTCCGTTTCTTCGATTCCTGGATATTGAGGGCGATATATCTCGCAATAATGCTTCAACATGGCGTCCACTACGTGTTTGGGAACCGAGGCAACATTAATAGGTCGCGACGAGTCTTCTTGGGACTGATGCTCCGCCATATCGCCCTCAGCATCACTTAGAAGATAGGGTGAAGGTGAACAAGATAGAAAGAAAGGGGATGTAAGAGGGAGCATGTTCTTGTCCTGCTTCCGAGACAAGCCCTTGGGGTCGACAATGGTTACCGCCAGGCGTGTGGCTAGGCTTTCCACGGCTACATTGGCAATGTCTGATGCAGTCTTTGTCTGCGTCTTGACACGGAACAATTCTGCTTCCAAGCGAGCGACTTCGTTTTCGAGATGTACGATAGTGCTTCGAGGTTTATCAACTCCATGGATGGCGTCATAGCCCAGACAGGTTGCTCCGGCTATCGAGCACGCACCACATGTTGGGTATTGCAAGTCACACTGGTAAAACAGATTTAGTCAACTGCGTCCCCTCAAAAATAAATAATAATACAAAAGATGATGGAGGTTCAACTGTACTCGGATCTTCCTTTTGCGGCAACGCGAACATGCTTTGCTATGTTTCCGCTTTCGAGATGCATTTTGCGCTTTATCTTGCATCATAATGTGATTTGTTTCCGATAGCCAATAAAAGATGCATCTAAACACAGCCTCAAATTCTGAGCTGTGGAGTTGACAGCTAGTTGCAGACTGGCACTGATAAGGAATCAGCTCACTGGGGACCCCGCACGAGGGAGGCCATTAAAGCGAAATTGGTTAGCCAGTAATTCCGAACGGTAATTTGCAATTACTTGCGCCGTTTTTTTATATACTACAACGGGCCAAACCAGGGGCTATTACAGTCACATTTGATTTCAAATAGACGGTAAGACGCGCTTTAATTATTAGTTACATAGCATCTGATAGATTTAGTGGATGGATGCCTTCTGCTCCGTACCAGATTGCTATATGAAACCATCTCTACCAGTATATTTAGAAAAGAACTAAAATGACTGAAACCATCATACCATTTTCCAGAGCAGGTCTACTAGAATTTCCCACGCCTCCACATAGATCGAGGCTGCTTTCCATCGTCCAGTAAACGAGGCCAGTAAGCTAGAGACTTTCAAAATCGGTTCCATTGCAGTGCGAGTTTCCATGTTCTCCACGGTCATCCCTCGTGTTCTTGCTGTTGACATACGTTGTACTATGAGGTAGATTGACCAAACCATGCCGCTTTCAAGAATGCGCTCGGCTGCCATCGTAATACTTATTATCCTGTTTTGTTGGTTGAGCAGACTGAAATGGTCGAGAACTGTATATGCAGAATGGGCGATAATGTGGAATAGCGGCGAGGGAGGAGGAGGAAGAAGAGAAGATCCGACGAGTACATTGCGGGACAGATCCTCGAAAGAAGTGAACAGTGGGTGTAGGCTAAGGTAAAGCATTGCTGAATGGATGGAGATGCCGGTTTCCACAGAGTCGGTCTGCATATGCAAAGGAATGAGTGTTTTAAATAATTCTTCAGATGGACGAGGTGAGAGCTGGAAATGATGTGATATCCTTTGCATCTTCTGCAATGTCCGTAGCTCATCGAATGATTCGTCAGGTATGGAAACATTATCATATATTGCCTGGACCTGCAATTCATTATAATAGGATGCACGGCAGAGATGCAACGCCGTAGAGCTAGAAGGAAATATGAACACTGATATCTCAAAGAACCTACAAGGGAGCAAATTAATACTCACATTTCTAATTTGAGGACAGCTTGTTCCAAGCATCGAAAGTCTTCGTCTAAATCCTTGTTCCCAATCGTGTAAAATTCACGAAGACGGTTCAATGCGGACGTTGCTCTGCCTAGCAGATCCCAGACTTGACTAGAAAATGGATTGATCAACTCGCAGAGGGCCGAAGCGCATAAAGCCGTGCATGTCCATCTTTCGGTTTCTACTGGATCCTTTGTCGAAGATGCAATTTCTTGAGGAATCTTATCCGCATCTTGCCGGCATCGAATTGATGTGCTAGTCATGTTAGGGTCAAGATCACGGGCAATCAATGAAGTCGATATAGCGAAAACTATTCTCAATGCAAGCGCGCTGGGCTCATCTTTGTTTCCACTGATCCATTTGAGAGCGTTCTCGTACGATAATAATCTTGATTCTTGTGTTGAAGTAAATAGCGTGTATTGTGGCGAAACCGTCATCAAGTAATGCTCGATTACGGCTCGTTGGGTAGACAGTGGCATCATCGCATGAAGCTCCAGCCTTCGCTGCTCATTTGATATGTTGAGTTGAAACGGTGGTTGCGTGGATTGTGGATCCATGCCTCCAATTGATTGAACGAGATCGCCTCTTGAGAGAAGACGCTTGGGAAGTTCTGCGCCGTTCGACACATGCCACTGGATCATAATTTTTAGAAGGTCTTCCAGCAGTCCCGCTGCACTGCCCGGACCAAGGTAAGCCGTTCGTGACGAATCCGGATAAACATTCCCATGATCGAAGATTGCCAAATGATAGCTTTGATACCACGAAAAAGGGGCAGCTTCGGCGCTGTTATCGGAAGACGGAATTGATGTGTGTGTCGTAGGTGTGGCCGTGGCCGTGGCGTTGCTGATTTCCAGTTGCAGGCTTGCCACCTTCTGATTGAGAGAATGAAGATAACTAGATCATCATCAAAAATTGTCACAGGTAGAACAAGAAAGGAAATATTACCTGCACGATATCTCGCGACCGACAGAGTCGTCCCAAAAGAGACATTCTACGTCTGCGAGCTGGCAATTTTTACACGAAGGCAGTTGGAGATCGCACTTGAGCCTGGTGGTCAGTGGGACTTGGAACCCAGGGGAGAAGGGGAGGTTATCTTCATTACTCGTATCTTTCTCTTCCGGCACCTGCTACAGACTTGCAGCGCCATGATTATCCACTATATGCACTTACACGGCTCTCACACATGGGCGAGAGCTTCATTGTAGTAAGTAGATTACGTGATAACCGACCGATACGCCCCGTGGGGATGGCAAAGGAGACTTCAATTTCACCGGTTTTGAAACGAAATTTTGAATGAATTTTTTTTTTTTGGAAATTAAAATTGGTTTGTCACACGAGTATTATTGTTTTTTTCTTAAAGCAAATTCTAGACACTTTTAAGCTCGTCTGTAATTAATGGAATATTTCACGCGATTTTAATCCGAATTAGGTTAGTTGAAATTTTCCAACGTTTTGCAATTTCAAACAAAACTTGAAAATTTCCATACCATTGGTAACCAACCATGTAATTCTCTGCACAGTAAAGAGTACCAAATCACTCCAGCTGGCTTAATTATGGGTATTAAAATAGCCGATTAGACATCTACTGTTGATTTTATTATATATATATCATGGCCATAATCAACTGGATGGACTAGAAAAAACTAATCGATCCCCGTGAGTGCGAGAAGTTGGTTGTTGCACCGAAAGGGGAGCAAGTAGAGGAAATAACTATTTACTATAGAATCATGTTCAATAAATAGGAAGAAATATTTACCAAATGATCGCTCTCCATGACTTAATCTTATCGAATGTTTGGACCACAGCGGAGGATGGAGTAGGAAATTGGTATCGGCCGGACACCACCTAGCGTCAACAGCCCTACATTCGCTCTCGCCCGCGTTGGAGAAGTGGACAATAACGTAATGTAATGTCCACTAAAATCGTACACTGTGCTGGTAAGCGAATAGATTGGACTCGTGACACAGTTTTTTTTTTTTTTGGTTTTGGTGGTCTTGAGGATGGTATCTATCTATTCATGATGGTCGTTTGACACACTATTTATACTAGCGAGGGGCTCCTAGAGCCCTAGGACATACCGATTGATGTAGTACATGCCGCTTTTCACGTCAAATCTATTCCTCAGTATAGGCTTTCAAAGCAGCTAGCATTGTCTTATCTGGCCGAAACAACTCAACATGTCCTTCTCGGCATTAGGAACGGGTGACCTTGTTTTGTCTGGGCAACTCAATCGTCCAACTGGTAAAGGAACGATATACCATCATACGCGTCTAGCAGATACCTGCTTCGCAAATCTCGAAATGCCCTTCGTCAAAGAGGGATATGCCACAGAAAAAATGATCGCGCTCAAGGCCGATCCGATTCATGCACGCATACTCCATGATCTTGGGGTTGACGTTGTGACCGTGGCCAACAACCACACCATGGACTATGGCATCCAAGGGCTCCGCGAGACAATCCAGGCTCTGGATAGTGTCGGAGTCGCACACGTTGGCGGCGGTGAAGATGTTTCCGAGAGCTTTGCGCCAGTAATCAAAGACGTCAAAGGCACGAAAGTGGCTTACATTGGAGTGACGACCACCCTACCAAATGGCAGCGGTGCTGGTACCTCACGGCCGGGACTGGCTGGAGTGCGTATCTTTACCAAGTACATCATTGACACGGTGACTATCGATGAATCGCCCGGGATGTCGCCCTTTGTCGAAACGTCCACGTACCAGCCGGATGAGGACTTGGTTTTACAGTCGATCAGGAACGCCAAAGCTAAGGCTGATCTGGTCCTGGTCGCAATTCACTGGGGTGTGCCGTACGGCTGGGTTGCTTTTACTCAAAGCGAAATTTCAACCTATCAACAACCCTTAGCGCATGCCATGATTGATGCCGGCGCCTCTGCCATCTTTGGGCATCATCCGCATGTCGTGCACGGTGTCGAGGTATACAAAAACGCGCCTATATTTTACAGCTTAGGGAACTTTATTTTCAGCAACGATATCGTGACACCAGACCAGGAGACTCGAATTTATCCTCCATATGTGTGGACCAGCTTGCAGCGCTCCGTATCAAATATCGGCGCCTTCGGAAGGATTCGCTGGACTGAAGGAAAAATTTCGAGCTGCACCATTATTCCAATCTCCATCGCTGAGGACGGTGAGCCTGTTGAGGCTACAGAAGAGGATTCAAGCGTGCTATTGTCTCGTTTGAATTCGTTGTCGCAGGAATATGGGACGGGATTTGAGCTCGTGAAGTTCATCAATGGCTTTGAGATCAATATTACACCAATATAGGGAATAATATTGAAACCACTGGGACAAAGCGTCTTAACATGTCTCTGTCCCTCGTGTAGTTACGTAGATCAGAATCAAAAAAAACTGAGTAACTGTTGACCAAATGTAAATTTACCCATGTTGACCATCCATGACTTGATCCTATTGCTACTTTGACCGGATCACAAACATGGTAAACTAGAATCTCTATCACAATCCGGTTCTAGTATTATCTGGCAAGTCAAGCCGTCTACATAAGGAGACCGCAATAAAAGCAAGGAGACAAGGTAATTTTTTCTTTTTCCCTCTTTTCTCAGTGCCAAATGACAGGTTCATTATATACCTAAATTTAAGAAGAAAAAAAAAAAGATGACATCAATCAGTATCCCATTTGTGATTGTCCTGATACAGCCCAACACCCTTCCCATCCTTCTTCCAGACCACGCCGTCTTTCATCACAAAATCTATCTTTCTCAAGGCAAATTTGTCCTGACGAGGGTCCGTCTCAAGGGCTATAATATCAGCTTTGACACCTTTCTCAAACCATCCAAAGCGCATGCCGCACAAGTCTTTACCACAAGCCTCCCAGCCGCCAACAGTTCCAGCTTCGAGGACATGCTCTAATGGGAGACCGGCTTCAATCATGAGCTCCATTTCTCGTACATTCTGACCATGAGGATACGTGCCAGTATCACCGCCGCAAGCAAAACGCACACCAATATCGTAGGCTAGCTTGGTCTGTCCCAATATCTCCGTGATCCTATGCTTGTGTAACCTCTCACAGACGGCCAACGTTGGAACGAGGATACAGCCCTTCTCAGCCATAAGCTCAAAAAGATCTCTATTAGCAAAGTATGCGTGCTCGATAGAATCAACCCCGGCCTTGACTGCCATTATAGCGCCTTCTATGGTCCCTGCATGGCAGGCAACGGGAGCCCTTCCCATTTTCGCTTCCTTGACAATCATGTCCATTTCCTCTTGCGCAAAGACTAGGATGTCCGGGTTTGGATCTGCGGGAGGATGTTGAATACCGAGGATATATGGATGTTGCTGAACAGGCGGATACCGCATCAGACGTCGCCGATAATCAGCAAAGAACTTGATGATGTCGGCACCGGCGGCGAGACGCCGTCTGACAGCAATCCGCGCGTCCTCTACTCCGTCAACTGTTTCACCACCCCTGGGAAGACAGACTCCATTGGCATGGTTTTCGGTTCGTGGCTCGTACGAACCTGTGCTGGCCAATGCGCGTGTTGCGACAAAGAGTCGGGGGCCTGGTATGAGGCCGCGGTTGATGCAGTCACGCACTTGGGCATCAGACTCCTTCATCGACTCTGATCCTAGATCTCTGTGTTTCATCAATACTCATATTTTTACATAAACTGGTGGTTTTGGAGCCTCCTGGAAGCCCTTACTTACCGATACGTAGTGTATCCCGCGAGCAACGCCGTCCGGCAGTGATTTGCCGCTCGAACTATTCTCTCGACCACACTCTCATCGCGCTTTTGATTTACCGATGGACGCTCACTAGCTCAGTTAGTAATATTCTCTCTCCCTCTCTCTGTATATAAAAATACTTATAGGAGTGCAAGAATATGTGGCTGTGAGCATCCACAAACCCCGGCAGTACGACGCAATGTCGCAAGTCAACATCGCCTTCTGGCACGGAGCCACCCAGTGACTCAGGTGTCCTCTCGATAACATCAACAATGAGCCCAGAAACGGGATCCACTGTCACTGATATGTTAGAGAGAAACGCCTTCCTCTTTGGGTCGAAGAGGGTCGATGTGTGGATAGTGTATGGCGCCGTCATGTTGGTTCTAAGTCGTTTGATGGGGAAGTATTCAGCTCCGAAATGCGAATTCGATAGCAAATTACCTTTTAATTATCTTGGACGTTTCCATCGATGCCTTTTCCGGTATATATATATTATACGCATGATGCATTACTCTTTTAGCGCAGTTGAACTTGCCAATGACAGCTGGACGCTCCGAGATCAACGGAATATACCTAGCGTCTTCGCCTGACCCCTGCACTTGCTGCTGAGATGTCGGTCAAGTCCGTGCATATGGTCAAGTGACTAATTAAGGCTTGTTTGATTATTAATGGTGATTGAGCAGAAAATTTTACGTTTTGGGCTGAAACCTACGTAAATTGTAATTGGCATTTGTGGAGAGGGGGGGGGGTTGCGGTATACATCTTCCGTATACTTGTATATTACGAACTTGACAGGGAGAAATAACCTACTTCTACATGTAGTACAAGTAACATGAATATTCAATGATAGTACGTTGATTGTTTTACTGTAGCTATCAAGTTTCGATATGAATAAATTTCTCAGCCTTCAGCCTTCTTTGAAAAAAAAAAAAAAATAGAAATGTATTTCTTTCAGAACGACCACTCCACAACGGGGATGTCATCACAAGGTTTCCCAATCAAAACCTTGCCAGTACCACTTCTCAGCTCCATCATGATTGTACTTAGAGTAATCATCCTCTCCATACCTACGGCACCAGGTGGTCTAGACCTACAAATGGAGTATGGAAATCCATCCTGGTCCGAAAACCTGGTCCTCAGGGACTCAAACGAAGCCGGAATTGCATTCTTCCTGTCCTGCTCGCAAAGTTCCTGGACCCTGAGCAAGCGAGACATGGAATTCGGGGCTGGGTGGTCCACGAGCCTGGCCGGACGATTTGGCCCATATAGATGATTTGTATGGGCCACGTAGTCGTTGTGTGGAAGAATAATTACGTTTCCATGAGGAGAGCACTCGACGTCTAGATGGTTTCCGCTCTTATCTGCCATCATGTAGTTGGAGGCACTCGCAGTGCCGAGTGAATTAATGATTGACAATGCACTGTCGACACTGGTCGCGTATTGCAGCAGACGACGAGACATGACATGGATAGGCAAATTGTGCTGGTTATAAGCTCCAGAACGCAGCGCGTTGGAACACAGACCAAATCCGGCATTATTCATGCCAATCTTGCCCACGATTCCTCCTTCAGAGAGAAACTTAAGTTCGGTTTCGGAACCGGCAGGTCTGATGTGGAGAAATACCAGTCCTTTTTGCAGTTCTTCCAGCCAGTCCCAGTTCTGTGCGACGAAGATCTTCCCATCCGGCGTTTTCTGGCTGAGAGACGTGCAGCCATCCGCGTAATTTGTCAGGGCGATTTCACTCCGGACATTGAGCGTAAGGATATCAGCTACTGTGAGGCCGCCGCCTGCTCCGTCCGCAATACCTCTCATTTCTTCGAGGATCTCGGGGTACTTTTTCTGGAGCGTTGGGATGAACTCGGCCACGGCTCGTTCACGAGCTTGATCCCATGTGAGGTGCACGGTCTCTGCAAAGAAACCCGTGTATGTCCCGATATTATTATGCACTTCTACCGAGGCAGCCTGTCCATGCGTGAATCCTATTTCGTACGAGCCTCCAGTGCAGTGCACCGTCTTGACCGATGGGTGGTCATAAGTAGTAGCCATGGCGAGGGGTTCGTAGTTCAAAAAAAAGTATGCCAACTTGAATGTCTATTCAATGCTATACGGTAAAATGATTGGTGTTTCATACTAATATTGCTATATCATCACTGGGAGACATACATATGTAAATAACAATGCCCTCGCCTGGCTTCTAGGAGAAATGTATGCACCACGTTAGTGCTAGGGTTAGGGTTACGGGTATGGGCGAATTTTTCCAGTGTCGTTTCGCAAAAACCCGCCGCTGGAGAATGTAAGCTCCGCTGGCGTTCAGCCTGCAGCTTTTGCTAGAGGATTAATAATTTTAGTAAGTTTTAATACTTTATCATTAGTAATAATAATGCTACGGGCTGCCATGTTGCTAAACGGGGCTGTACTCATACTTCCAAGTCGCATCCGCGCGATTTTAAAAGGCGCCAAGTTATTTCCATTCTCGCTCAGATCACTTTGATTGCAACGAATGTATCCACATTTTATTCTTCCTTATTATCAGTTTTCCAACTAAATTACCGCATTTTAAAATGCCCGAAACTACAACGGTTGTCATGGACGATGGCGTCCGGTTGAATGTCAAGGTGCTCGGACAGGACCCGACAGTCAGGAAACCCCTCCTCATTTCCCTCCATGGCGCCCCTGGCGTGTCGACACTTGCAGAACCCGAGTCCTCGTTTGGATATCTTTCAGACAGGTATCGCGTCCTTGTTTTTGATGCTCGCGGAAGCGGCGCGTCTGACAAGATCGGCCCATTCACGCACGAGCGCTGGATACAGGATATTGAAAATCTAAGGTGCGACAGTAGTGAAACCTTCACAATAGTATTTGCTAGGCTAATGGATTGTCTAGAAAGTGGGCCGGTGATGAGACGTTCATCCTTGCTGGAGCGTCATACGGAGGCTTTGTCGCGCTGGATTACGCCGTGCAGCATGGCGCCAGACTGCGGGCATTGGTGCTGAGGGATACCTGGGCCAACGGAAGATTAGGATCAATGAATGCACTCGCAAGTATCCTCACCTCGAAACGGATCAGCGTAGACGTGGATCGGCAAGTGCGCCTCTGGTCCGGCACAGTACTCAACGATCAAGACCACGCACTGGCTCTTCAGGAAATCCTCCCTATCTTCACACCCCCTACAGACGTACAAACAGCAGCGGCATCCACGGAGCAACAGGAATCGACCGAGTTCCAGGGCTCTGTTGCGTTTTACTCGGCCACGCAGAACGCAGCCTTTGCTGAGAATATGCCGCGCTTTGACGTGCGTCATCTCCTAAAGGAGATCAACGCACCTACTCTGGTCGTCGTTGGTCGTCATGACGCCATTACGCCTGTGTCTTGTAGTCAGGAGATTGCTGATGCGATTCCCAATGCGCAATTGGAAATATTCGAGTTTTCAGGGCATAGCCCGCCGTCCGACGAGCCGGAGAAGTTTGAGCAGATACTATCCGACTTTTTACAGACAGTAGTTCATTAGAGCATTCACTGTCATGGAGATGATATTTACATCACTTTAGTCCCTTCAGCTGCGTAAATTTATTAGTAGTTACTATTCAAATCTGGATATAATACTAGGGCGCACCAAGACTAAAAGATTGTTCTCGAAGGGCAGACAGTTTTCATAGCAACGGTAAGCACCTCGGATCGATATAATAGGGTCTTAGAGAGAGAGAAAATCTGTCTTAAAATCAACCAGTGGATTTTATTAAAGTGCGTATTCTTATTCAATGTTTAGACCTGGGCAGGATCTGAAAATATCAACAGGTATGTTCAGATTACATTACAATTTTTTTGAACCACAAGCAACTATATCTCCCGGTCTTTATGTAGTCACCACGCTAACATCGAACATACTTTCTGGCCTCATGCTACTCACTACCTCCGGCACCTCCAGAAACAGCTTTTAGTCTTTTTTGCTCCTCAAGTTCGTTCTCGGGGACCTGTTCTTTCAGCACACGTTGTGGTATGACGACGCCTTCTTCGCCGGCAAAATACTGGGTCTCGGAGATGTGGAAGACGGCCAGATAGGCGAATATGATGACGCCAGTCGTGTAGAACGCAAGGAGCACGCCGGCCTCCTTGATATACGGGACACCAATGGAGTCAACGCCAAAGCATATGGCTTCCCCGGCACCTTGTGCCGCGCGAAAAACACCCTGAAGCCAGTAAATATTAGCAACCAGGTTTGAATATTTCCCCCTCCCTTTAGGTTAAGTTCAAAAATTCACTTACAGCATAGTTTGCTGATTTGCGAGGGGAATTTGTTAGGCAGCCGAGGAAATAAAGAATGACATATGGCCACAATACACTGGCCGTCCAGTTCAATACAAAAAGGAAGAATATTGGAATGAACGCATCGTCATTCCAGTCAGTGGGGTTTGTCGGAGGGCTAGAGCGGTCATAATTGCGGGTTCGAACAACCTCCCACGTCCAAGCCGCGATCAAAGGCACGCCCACAACGACCAACCCCGTCATAGCCCTGGTACGACGCGACCATTTGTCATGATCCAGAATAGTCTGCAGTCCGATACCAGCTGGGATCTGCACCACGACAGCGACGAAGGACAAGAGAGATCTCGCTCGCAAACTGTTATGATAGGCATTGACGGAACCAGCGTATACCAGGAAGCATTCCGACGGTACAAATGCTGGAAGCATCAGGAGCAGCTTCCAGTCCCGGAAAATCTCCAGGCTTGATTTCAGTTCCTCGATGAAGCCTCGGGATTGGATAGTAGCCACTTGGGTGCCGTCGTCCCGGGTTATTTTCGAAGGAGGTCGCAGCGCAAAGGCAAGGAGACACCCGCAGACCTGCATCACGATAAAGACAATATACACAGCCTCTGGGACGCCAGCGACTTGGTTGGATTTTCGATTGATGATAAGTGGTATGATGCCACCCACAGCTGCACCGAAAGCCTGAAGATTAAATGACAAGCTAATGAATGTGCCGCGTTCTCTTTCTTCCGAGTAGGACATGGATATATAGCCCATCGTGCAGAAGAGGCAACCGGCAGAGAACTTTTGCATGTGTTAATCGATATCTTTTTATGTCTTTCAATACGCTGTGTTGCTGGGACTTACTCCAATGGCGATGGCAGCGAAGATTGGGAAGCCTTCGTGGCCGGTTCGGTCAAAATACCAGAGACTACCAACATATATAATATACCCCACAACACCGAGGAAGGCCGTCAGAGCAGGCCCGATCGTGTTCAGCAAACTTCCACTGAACGTGGATGAGAGAACCCATACAGCACACAGTGTGGCATTGACTACCTGTACTGTTTGTGCTGAATTCGGACGGCCGCCACCAGCCCCGAGCATATTCAACGCTTCGTAAAGACCAGCAGCCAGGGCGACGATCACGCCCATGATCACACTGCAGAACAGTCAGCATCTACATATATGTAGACTTGATATCTGCTAACTCACTTTTGCCAGAATGGCGAGTGCAGGCGAACAAGCGGGAGACCTGGGATTTTAACAACCATCTTGGGTTTAACTTCGAATATGTAATTGGTACTCTGAATGTAATTCAACAACTCCAAGTGAGAAACACGAGTTTTAAATAAGAAAGAAAAAGAGAGAATCAATCAATTGACATGCTAACTACCAGTACATATACTATATCACAAAATAACCGCTATCTATAGCTAAGAAGGAACCCCAGGATCCAAAATGCGGAGAAGGCAAATAGGAGAAAGATAAACTTTATCCTAGACCTCGTATCGATTGTCTTTCCCTATGGATTGGTTCGTTACAGTAGTAGTATGCTTTGGCAGCTGGAATTCGGCCTAATCTAGAGCAAGCACTAATTGAAGCCAGCCGATAGCCGTGTGAGGGGTGAGTATTAAGATCAACGCCTACGTCAAAGTCATATCTTGATAGCGACCAGCAGAGCAGTAGGAATGATTTGGATACATAATAGATTCTGCAAGCATATTTGCGGAAGCTTTGTCGACATGCACGCTTAGGTCCGTGATAGCCCTAGATAGTGTTGCATCCAATCAAGTACCACTAGTATGCAATAGGCATGTATCCTCTGCCGAAAAAGTCTATTAAAAGATGCAATGCACAATTGGCTGGAACTTAACCACGGGATAATGCAATTCCAGCGGGGATAGCCGCGGAATTTCACAGGGTTGCGGCAATATCCGAAGACTACTCCATAGAAACACCATAATAATATATCCGCCGCTTATTAATTTGAATTTATTAATAATTTCAAGTGTCAGCATTCCGACAATTAGTAGAGACAAGGCCGTGTAGATTCACCGTATAAAAATATTGCGCATACTCCAAGACCAGATAGAAGACATAATAATAAAGAGCATTGCGACGATGGCGCAACCAATCCCGAAAACCAGCAAGCAATGGAGTGTCGTCCACCAGAATGGCTTTGACGGCCTACATTACTCGGAGCAGCCCATCCCTGAACTGGGCGACAGCCAGGTTCTTGTCAAAAGTATGTCTGTCTCTTGCTCCACGAAGCCTATAAATGTGATTAACCATCCTCTGCAGTCGAGGCAGTTTCCCTAAACGTACGGCTCTGTGTACAACTGGCCCGTGGCTTCAGGATTCACTAAATACTTGATTTTAGTATCGCGACATTATTATCCCTCGGGGTGAGTACCCATGGTCGGTTAAACAGGATGTTGTCCCAGGTTCCGATGGAGCCGGGATTGTGCTCGCAGTCGGCAAAGATGTTACTCGCTTTCAGGCCGGTGACAAGGTCGTGACCATGCTAAACCAGCTTCATCTAAGCGGACCGGTGACCAGCCAGTCCACAAAGCAAGGCTTGGGCGGCTCGGTCGACGGCACCTTACGGTCAATCGGCGCTTTTAATGAGCAAGGACTGGTGGCCATGCCGGAAAACCTGAGCTATGTAGAGGCTGCAACGCTTACTTGCGCGGGACTCACGGCCTGGAATGCTCTTTTTGGTCTGCCTAGCAAGCAGGTTACCGCAGGCCAATGGGTTCTGACACAGGGCACTGGCGGGGTGAGTATATTTGCTCTTCAATTCGCCAAGGCTGTTGGAGCCAAGGTGATTGCGACTACCAGTTCGAGAGAGAAGGTCAAGTTTCTCGAAAATTTGGGCGCTGATCATGTACTCAACTATAAAGAGAACCCAGACTGGGGCTCTCTCGCGAAGACGCTCGCCGGCGGAGAAGGTGTTGATCTCGTGGTTGAGGTTGCAGGGCCAACCACCATGGCGCAGAGCGTGGCCAGCGTAAAGCTGGACGGTACTATCAGCGTCATTGGTTTTGTCGGTGGTGAAGGCAAAAATGTGCCCAGTCTATTAGATACCTGGCTCAGCCTGTTCACTGCTCGGGGATTGTGGGTTGGCAGTCGTGCTCAGATGGAGGATATGTGCCGGGCTATCACGGCGAACCCAGCCAAACTCCGTCCTGTCGTAGACTCGAAAATCTTTACACTGGACCAGGTTAGAGAAGCATATGAGTACCTGGCATCAGGGAGAAATCTAGGCAAAGTCTGTATCAAAATCGATTAGTTTCTTGTGGTCGTGTGTTGAAGGGTTTAGCCAGTGGAATATTTGAACATACGCCATTTTGATTTGACAAACATCCTTACAGATATAAAAGTGTGTAAGGCTAATTAATATAATCTTTGTCATACTATATTATGATGTTCCCAACTTTCCTAGTTTCAACGTTAACAGCATTCGAGATAGTTTACCGACTTAAATAGTGTCTTTAATATCCTCTATCCAAAGACTCCGAACTCGTACTGTGGTATAATTATAGTTCAAGTCACTGCACGCGGCTGAGATGGTGGCCCGCTTCAAATACAATTCCGCCTTATCTAAATATTGGAACTTGAAAAAGGAAAATAAATGCAGACTACGTGCTCTTCAATTGTATCTCGGTAAGGAACCGGGCTGCTGTTTCACTGTTGGTCAGGTCAAAGGGCTCAATACCCCTGCAAATGTCCTTCATTTGTGCCTGAGAAGCGAGAACTCCCAAACTAACATTATTATCAAACGGAGGAACTGCCACCGGCAGTATATCCACGTTCTTATACAGCATCTCAGTCGGTGCTGACGGTTTCTGTGTAGCCGGACGACCTATGCCCACAGCGTCAACAACCTCTATCGCCCTGTTTATTCCATTGGCTGAACGCAAGCCCCCAGTAAGAACGATCTTAGTCTTCTTCCTCTGCCCAATCAATGACACATCATTCATGGCTGGTACGATCGCCTCGGCGAATTCAAGGAAGAACGCTTCTCGTTCACGCGTGGTCTCTTTCTGTGCTGGAGTAGCGAGACCCTCTGCGCTGCCTCCACTGAGCTCCAAAAAATCAAGTTTGAGATCCTGCTGCAGCACAATACATAGCTCGCGCGCATCGGCAAGCGTGAAACCGCCGTCTTGGAATTCGACACTGTTCAGCTTCACGCCAATAATAAACCCCGGCGATGTACGGCGCTGTATCTCCCGAACAACCTCTACCAATAAACGCATCCGATTCGATAAAGAAGGACCGCCATAAGCATCATTCCGCTTATTTGTGGTTGGCGACAGGAACTGCGCAAGCAGATATCCATGAGCAGCATGCAGTTCTACACCGTCAAAGCCAGCTTTATCAAGATACTCGGCGGCATGGGCGAAGCCCGTGGTAATAAGGGCAATGTCCTCGTCCGAGGCAGACCGGACGGGAGAAAATGTTTTCTTTGCGCCATCATTATTACTTTTTATTGGAATTGCAGAGGCTGAAATAGCTTCCTTGACCAGGTCAGGGGTGACCTTTCGGCCGACATGAGAAATCTGCCCGATAATCAAACTTCCATTGGCCTTTGCAGCTTCGGCGACATGTTTAAAGCCATCGAATCTCTCTCCCTCCATTGGAGATTCCGGGTCAATTATCATGTCGCCGCGGCTACCAGGCATCAGATATTGTGTTTGGATGTTACCAGTCAAAATAGTGCCCCAACCGCCCTCGCCCCAGCTAAATAATGAGATGATTAGCATTTTTTTTAATCATCTTTTTTTTTAGATCACCCGAAACCTACCGTCTATAAAGATTGATTAGGTCTTGGCCAGGTATGCCTGATGCGCGCCGATCATGTTCATCCCAGCTTGCGAGCGTCTCGGCCATTGCGGCTTTGACGAATCTGTTCCTGGCGCTTTTCCCAGCAAAAACAAAATCTAACGGCTGGCCCAAGGCATCGCTAGCGCTACCAGGGCCTTGAGGATGGTGAACAGGCATATTTAATCGGAATGTTGGAGACGATGTGGTATCCAAGAGGTTAGTATCTTGTTATTACTTGAATTGCTCTTGATATTTCGCAGCAAGGGATTCAAACTTATATGCTGCATATCTATTAAGAAAGAAAGTGTCAGAATACCGGAAGACTACCATTTAACGAATCCCCATTAAGGGTTCCCTTTTTGGCGTAGTGGTTACAAAGTCTTACAGAAAGCATTCGGTCATGACATTCAAAATCATTGCATTTCGTTTTTCCGAAGCCCTAGAGTGCTGGATGCTTAGAAATCCACTACGTAGTAACAATGTGAAATATCCCACATCCTACCGGTTCTATAACCACATAAAAACCAGTGGCGACTAGTTAAGTAACTACTGACCATACGTAAACTAGTTACTCTAAGAATGATGCTACGCTGCGCAAGAAGCCTAGTCCAAGCTCACGCTCGACGGCCATCTCCGTCAACTCCACGCTATTTACTTTTCCATATTAATTCCCAGCTTACAAAAGTTCATTCAGAAATAAGTGGATAATGGCATGGACAATGCGTCATTAATATTATTTATTATTAGATTATAGTCTTTACTAAAATTCCTCTTATAAGGCAAATCTAACCTTAAAACTTTCAATACCCAATGCGGTATATATCTATCCCTCATAACGCGAGGAAGACCTAAATCGCATGTTTTCCTCCTGTCGCTGTTGCAATAAGCAATTTAAGCGGCTACAGCATCTACTAATGTCGTAATTCAACGTCTGTAACAAAGGACGTCTAAACCGGATGTAACTACTACTACTTACAAAAACCCCCACCAAGGGAGCCCGCCTCACATTTCAAGTATATAAACCCCTCAATACATATATGTACATTTCAACTCAAGAAATATAAACATGACAGAACACATCTTCCTCCAATCCCCAACCCTCACAGCCTCTCTGGCAAACGAGCCAACAACCCGCGGGCATGTCCTCATCACGCTCACCACCCAGCTCTTCACACCCCCCACCAACACCACAACAAAACCCATTCTCGAAACCACGCGTCAGATTGCGGACGCTTTATGCCAAATCACCAAAAGCAAGCGATGCGCACTCGCCTACGACGGAGACCTGCTAATCCACCTCCGCCCGATCCACGGCCTTTCCGGTGAAAAATGGACTCCCGTGCTCGACAACGACAAGGAATTCCACACTGAATTTCCAGGCTATCTCTCAACCAAAAACGGGCCAACCCTCGACCAAAAAGATCTGGACGAGATGCGGGATCGCATCGCTGCATATTCCGGATTGACAGAAAAGGAAGGGCGTGATAAATCATTCCATGGCGAAGACAACGACTCAAACCTCTTTGCGCGTATTGTCCGCGGTGAAATCACCGAGCAATGGCGGATCTGGGAGAGTCCCTCGCACATCGCTTTTCTAACACCCTTTGGAAACACTCCCGGTTATACGGTGCTTGTTCCCCGGAAACACACTTCGAGTGATATCTTCAGTCTTGCTCCAGACGACTACAACGCGCTGGCCGTTGATGCGGCAGGTAGCGTTTCTGCACTCCTGAAAGAGGCACTGGGGCTGGAAATGTGTGGGATGTTTTTTGAGGGGTTAGAGATTGATTATTCGCATGTCAAGCTTGTGCCGGTGCATACGAGCAAAAAACTAGGAGAGCCTCTGAGAGAGGAATTTCGGGAGCTGTATCGGGGGTCTGTTTCGACGAAGCTGGGGTTGACGGCGTATCCCGAGGAGGAGCTGCAGAAGATGGCTGGTGAACTACGAGCTAGGTTTGAAGTATAACCACCAGACTGTGTAAATATAAATGACGTCATGTATATAAACATGCAGACATCAGACATCACCGGATTTTGGCTCACGCGTGACTATCGGGCCGAAGCGCAAGCGGGGTCCATAACTAAATACCTAAAATCGTCAACAAGCCCTACTCCTTGTTCTAAAAGTATTCCTTGCCTATATAAACTTGTTTCTTTACCATGGACGATACCATGCCGGATCCTTCACTTCTCAGCGCCGATGCCGTGCAATGGAACCAAGACCTGATGCAAGAATTCCAGGCGGCCCTGGAAAGAAATCCGGCAGCGGACCTGATGTCAATGTTCCACGACTCCTATCGTCACGAGCATGAAAATGCCCAGTATCGCCGTGTTTCTTATGCCGCCCAAATAAATCTTCGAACACTAGACGGGCTATATGAGACTCTCAGAAATGAGCCAGAAGTGAACTTGCTATCTGCGTTTCCGAAGAATTATAATCGAAGGATTACAATGGCGACTAGGCCCAGGGTTAAGCCAGAAAAAGAATCGCCCGAGGATAAACGTCCGGACTTCCGAACACGCCTTGACCTTGCTGAGACAGCTGTGATTGTCTATCCATTATCAGAAGAAGTGAACAGCCTACTTGGGCAATATCATTCGTCGAATGACGTAAATAAACCGCTCCCCCTCCTCCTATCCGTAAAACAACTCCTTTGGGATTCACTCAAGTTGTGGGAAAATCCCGTCAGAGGCGTTGTTGTCAAATGCAACGACAATATTATCGCCAAACTCATCACTGGAAACAAGGATTACACCGAATATACCAGTATGGAATACCCTGCGAGAAAGGCGCCTGATATTCCCAGTCCAAGACCGCATGGCCTAATCGCGCTGGGTCCCTTTCGCGTAATATTCATGACATATATTCCAGACATGACACTGACTCAAGCATGGCCCAACTTGTCAAGTACAGAAAAGTCATCTATACAACGCCAGCTGGACGGTATTTTCCGCCGCTTAAGAAATATCCAACCAGACGACAGCAACAATGCCGTCCTCGGGGGTGTTTGTGGTGAAGGAGTAAAAGAACTTCGTGTCGACGAATGTGCCTTGTCCAAAGATATCACCACAACGACACAGTTCCATAAACTGCAATTCTCTGCTGCCCACCATGGTAGCGACACCTACGTGAAGCTTCTTCGTTCGTTTTTAGAGAAGAACCACCCCGCCAATTTGAGGCAGAAAGCGGTCTTCACCCATGGTGATGTGAGAACTGATAATATTATGGTAAAGAAGGATCCCGAAGGCAATGGCTATGTTGTTACTGGAATTATTGATTGGGAGGACAGCGGCTTCTATCCTGCTTACCATGAATGCACGGTATTAACGCGGACTCTGAGCCTGGTCGATGAAAATGACTGGTATCTTTATTTGCCAGAGAGCATCTCGCCTTTGAAGTACCCTGTGCGTTGGCTGATTGACCGCTTGTGGGGGATTCATCTCAAAACTACTTGAAATTATTCTGGCCAATTTAAAAATATCAATTTCATGAAACAAAAAAAAAAATTGAATTAAATTAAGCAACCCGGTCTATTACTTTCAATCCCAAACAACCATGCAATACATTATTACATGAATCCACATTCATCTCATCGTATCATAAACTGTAGCCCGGAAGCTCGATCGTTCTGTCTGAGACAACCCCAAATAAAAAATTAAAAAAACAGACAACGCCATTAAACATCATGGTATATAGAGAGAAATAAAGAAAAAAGAAAAGAAAGAGAAAAAAACGCCAGAATCAATGCTGATATGCAAACGGAGAGGAGATATGCGCGGCATCGTGTGTGTCGGTGCATACAGAGATGGGTATATTAAGCTGTATTATCCAATATATCGAGTAGAAATCGTTTCTTCTGTAATATGTTGCAGTCCGAGATGATCATGATCATGATCATGAATCAAAAAAGTGCCCGCCCTTGCTGCACACCGGTGCCCATCCACGGGTGTCGCAAGCCACCACCGCGCAGATGCACCTGCTGCGGCATCGGCGGCGGACGTGGCGCCGAACTGGACATGACAGCCTGGTAGTCTGGCAGATTGTTGTCGTATTGCGATCTGGCCGAAGACCGCATGGCCGTACTATAACTTGGCACGCGACTGAGATTCTCGACTTCGTACGACTGCGGGTGGTACGGCGTTGCGGCGCCGGACGTCATACCAGAATCGATCTGGTCGCGGTCGTGCTCGTCAGAGGCCCGCCGCGAGCCGGACTGGCTGGGGCCCTCGGGGCTTTGTGAGTTTGACGAGGCTGCTGGTGGTCGGCCCAGGTTGAAGTAGTCTGTAGCGGCGGCGTGGGGAGCAGCACTGTGCTCGTGGTTGTGGTTGTGGGTATCATGTGTGCCTGGCGAAGAGGCGTGGCTGCCGTGAACAGCGTGCAGTCGGCTGAGGCGACTATGCAGTGCCGAGGCAGAGATATCGCCGTTGAAAACGGCTTCGTTCAACGAGGTCAGATCTTCGGACGATATGTTGCGGCTCAACGTGCCGAATGGCGTTACTGTGCCGCTCATCGCGCCTCCGGGCGTGCGGTATCCGCTCACGTCGACTTCGCTGTACAGCTGGTCAAACTGGTGTTGTCCGTAAAGCGGCGGTGCTGCTGAATGTGTCATGTCCTCGACTGCTCTTCGGGCTGCCTCCTGGTCGTGCTGGACTAGGGTGTTGTTATCGTCGATGGCGAGGTTTGGAGAAATGAACACCGAGACCGGAAGGGTTGCTCGCAGCTATAATCGTTGAGTTAGTATTATTATATTTGAGTATTATGAGAGTGATAACAAAATATACCTCGCTAGTGTGCCCGTCCGGGTTATGCAGCTGGACACGGAACTTGAGCTTGTGGCGGACCTTGATGCCCTTGACATCGGTATCCTGAAGACAACGCGACAGCGTCTGCGGCAAATCCAGGTAGCGGAAGAACTGAAATCCCTCGGCGGACTCGTCGATGATTTCGAGCTGCTGGTTCTCGTCCAGCTCGTACTCGTCGGTTTTGATTGTCCGGGTCGTTTTGTAGGTGTTTTGCGCCGACACTGGGTCGTCCGGGTTCAGGGTTAGGTCGTGGCTCTCGATCAGCTGCGACGTGACCTGGCCGATCTTCAGGCCCTTGAGCAGGGGGATCAGACGAAAGTCGATTCGCACCGAGGTGCCGAAGATGACGGCCTTGCTGGGGGTGCTGATGGAGTATTCGATTTTGTTGGGCCAGATGTTCTCGACGGACTGTAACGTTGTCAGTACATATTATTTGCTTAAAAAAAAAAGAGTAGTTTTCAAGTTACCATTGCATGAGCCAATTCCAGCGCACTAGGGTCCAAAGTCCTGACAATGCGGACAGGCTTTCGAATAGCAATGTCGCGCACATATTTCCTGCCAATCTCGGCCTTGAAGCGGTAGGTAACCCAGGTATCGTGCAAGCCCTCGACGCTCTCGGGCAGCGACCCCTCCAAAATGACGTCAAATGGGAACTCGTAGTTGTCGGCGGGGAGAATCTCGGTTTTTCCCTTTCCAGCCTCGCGGAATGTCCAGACTTTTTCGAAAAAGACCTTTTCCTTGTATGGCTTGCGGCCACCGGTGGTAGCGCTCGAGGGGAGGAGCCAGCTGGGGAGGGGTTAGCTTTTTGGATCATGTCGGGAAAAAAGCGAGGAGAAAAAACATACCACACGCGCGACATTCCGGTCAGAGACAGCTTCAAGTGTTTAATATTCAGCGGCTCCGACAGACAGAGCACCAAGGTGCCGCGCAAATGGGCGCTGGCAGCTTCGTGCTCGCTGCCGCGGAAGACGACATATCGGTCTTCGAGTCTGTAGCCAGTGTGTTAGTTTAAACGTCTCTTACGAGCTGATCAGACTGAGAACCTGATGTCAAAGTACTTGGCACTGCTGGCATAGCCAGCGCCGCTGAGAAAACTCAGCGCTTCCATGGTGTGCTGA
The DNA here is from genome assembly GCF_013368755.1 of Talaromyces rugulosus. Classification (NCBI taxonomy): domain Eukaryota; kingdom Fungi; phylum Ascomycota; class Eurotiomycetes; order Eurotiales; family Trichocomaceae; genus Talaromyces; species Talaromyces rugulosus. Next base: position 2,731,723 of record NC_049563.1, on the reverse strand, counting down.
GTCCGACCATGTGCAGCAAAGACGGGCGGAAACGGATGAGGGCGGTGATATCAGGTGGCGGGAGCGACAGACACGGGTGGGTAGAAATAGGAATGACAGTAATAAGAAGAAGAGGAGGAGGAGGAGGAGGAGCAGTGGTAGCAATAAAGCGAGCAGGAGAAAGGAGGAAGAGAAAGAAAAGCGACGAGACGAGAAAATAATCAATCACAGGCGCGATGGCGTGCCCCTCCGCTGATAATACCTGGATGGGTCCACTGATTAGCTATTTTTTTTATTTTATTTTTTTCTTCCTGTGGCGAGCTGACGGTAATTAATTAATATTTGTTGTTGTTTACTATGAGTACCTTGCCAGTTACTCGTTACATTGCATGCTGGATACTGGATACTGGATAATATACTCTCTTCTCTTGCCATCAACTTCCAGCTGAAGACAACATGAGTCATTCTAGTAAACCAACTGTTGCGATGCCGCTCGGAAAAAAGAGCGACAGGTCGGCTCCGGCCCGAGTACGGTATTGTCACCAATTCTGCAATCGCTGCACACAGCACTGTCGCATCAGGCCGACTACCGTTTGCAGCCGACGATCATGATATTATGATTTTCATGATCGGCAACATGCATGGTCTGAAGAATGAGCGAGCGGTCTACGAGGACCCGAGACAATGACACAGCGCTCTATAATCGCTTCATCATCGAGATATATCACTCTATATATACTTCGTACATACTATGTATACTCTGTATCGTACGGTAACGCAGATCATGGCGCCCCGCCGCACGTGTTCTAGAAAGCGGATATTTTTCCTGTTATTGTGACTATTCTCATTATCATTATTATTGTCATTTACTGCCGGTGAGCCTTTGCTTTAGTTTAATATTCCTCTGCCGCCGAGATTCGCGCCTCGAAATTCCCATTGGCTTGAATTGAATTCTGCCTGGATTTCCAACACCATACTACCAACAACCGACAGACTGCCAAGTACTCAGTAACAACCAGTGTTTTAAAATTCCCTTTATATTATTCTCCGATCCATGATGCATCATGCAGCAACCATGTCGAAACCTGACGCAGCAATTCGTTCGGCACAATTCTCTCCGAATTTAGAAAAAAAAAAAAAAAAAAAAAAAAACTCTAACAAACTACGGAGCACGAAATTCCGCCCAGCACTATCTTGTTTGCGTTAGATATCGCCGGGATGCCGATACGTACTCGTACTACCATGATATGCCGACTCGACTCGACTCGAGACCCGATCGGTGTGGTCTGGGCCGGCTTAGCTTTCTGCCGTGTTTTTATTTCTTTTTCACGGTGTGTAAGTAATTGTGGCGATTCTTTTATTTGTTTGTTCTTTCTGCTTGTCCCTTTTTTTTTTCAAGGTGTCATTGACCAATTTATTCCCTCATAGACATGTCTGACTGACTGACAGTAATAATATCGGGATGCTACTCAAGCCGGTACGGACATGCGCCGATAAGGCTCGGCTGTAACCAGGCTGTAGCTCTGTAACAGCCTAGAGGCCTAGTAGTGTTTGAAAGAATTTGAAATTGTAGTAGGATCTAAACAGCCAGTAATAATCTGTTCCGGATTGCACCAAGTCACCAGTCAACAGCTGTTGTGGATTCTGCCCGAGGACAAAACAAAAACAGCAACTGATCCATACCCTGCTCTTTTTCTATTGTGTGTGTGTAAGTGGATCGGTGGATTGGCCTAGCCGGGTGGGTTCGTACTACGTAGTCTAGTAACTATACATCATGCATACCGAGAACCCTGCGCTATCAAGGAAGAGTCGCGGCAAGGCTGGTTGGTCTAGGCTTTTATTATCAAGTTTACGGGAAATATGCCGACTTGTTCCGGTTGAGTTCGGGACGGTCCGGTGTGAGCTTCTTGAGCACTTGAGTAGCAAGTCGTAAGTGGACTGCATTCAATATCATGATATCATACATCAGCTGTGCATATTCAATACCTCACCACCGCTCTTTTTCTTCGCCTGCTGTCTTGGTCCTTATTTTACTAATTACGTGTCTCTCTAAATATGTAAGTATTAGCTCTTACTATTAAAATATAAACATTAATACCTTTATACAGTGGAGAATAACATACTACAAGTTCAAGATTTTAACATTTCTCCCTCCGTTCCGTTCCTACAGAGAGATGGATGGGTTCTAGGTTACTGGCAAACGGGATGGTTAGGCGCATCGAAACCTAAATATTCATTAGGCACGTCTGGCATTCTGAATAATGAAAACTGAAATTGATGCCCAACGTGATGACTACCATGTAATTTGCAGTTTTTTTTTTTAACAATGCATACCTACAGATGCTTACGACAGAAGCTCTTAGCATTTCTGGCCTCTCCAAAAATGATATGATATCAATTCCAATGAGAAGAATAGGTCTCTTAAACGTCGGCCAAAGCGAACCTGTTCCAGACAGTGACATTTCAACAACTTCCCGGAGTTGAGGTAATTGAGTCGTTTGGAGATGCTTTGGAATAAACGTCTTCTTCTTGCATCAGAGAAGAAACTGAATATCAAGGCATTCACTCTTACTTGTGTCAAGCCTCTTTGGAACAGACTCAACAGCTTGCGTCTTATTTGCTAAGCAAGGGCTTCCGGTTTGCTATCATGGATTGCTTTGGATATAGTGTTTCTCAGAGCCGAAAAATGGACGAGTGCGGTATAGAGAATTATACGGCAAAGGTAGAGTTGATTATTAGGCTTAAGGAAAATTATCTGCAATAATATAGTGGCTATGCTTAGGAATAACTATATAGGAACTTGTTTCCAATCATATACATGTATTTAGTCCATCTTGTTTTATTCTTATACACACAAGGCAATAGTACATATATATTCTACTCCACTATTATCCACCAGATACAAATACAAATACATTTACACACAAAATCGAATACATGCAGAACTGATTGACACTGCTATACTACTATGTATGTATATCACCCATGCAATTTACCCGCTTGACCACGCATATACTATAATACAATAATACACCCAAACACAAAACTCCATACTTTCCACAAACAGATTCTCTTCGAAGCGAAGCGAAGAACAGCAACAGAAGGGAAAAAAAATTTATTTCAGAATATCCATCCCAGCACAACCCACACCCCAACCCCAGCACCAACACAAATCCCCGCAACCTTGAGCACAGCAACTTTATCGCCAGCGCGCGCCGCGCGCGTCAGACGGCCGGCGCTGCCTCGCAGGCTCGTGGACATGTTTGAGAAGACTTCATTCTGTACCTTGTCATTAGCCTTCCTATCTTTACCCTTTTTTTATTCCTTGCTTTTCTGAGTGAAAGACGACTCGAGGGGAAAAAAAAGGGGGGGGGGGGGGACAAACAGCATTGTCCAGCGTATCCTGATTACGCGCATTATCGTAAATATCAATCGTAACCGATTTCAGCGCCGATGTTTTGTGCGCGAGTGAGTTGAGGAGTTCGTTGTTTTGCCTGTGGTAGCCATCATAATCAAATCAATCATTAGACTCTTGACTCTTCTTCTCTCTTTCCGACAGGGTAAAAAAAAAGGGTAGGACAGGACAGGACGTACGACTCTCGTTCGTAGGATTCGCTCATTTTTGGAATATGATGTGTCGAGGATTATCCCTCGCGGTGTTGAATTTCGATATTGTAGATAGGCTTGCTGAGAAAAAAAGGTCGCTGGGCTCTGTTCTGTCCTGTCTGTCTGTCTGTCTGTCTGTCTGGCAAGATGGCGAGGGCGAGGGCGAGGGCGAGAGTGGCACTGTTCCATCACTGTCGATCACCCCGTGGCTCAACCCCCGGGTTCGCAGGTCACGTGCCTCAACAATTAATATAAATAGACCGGACTATAGTAAAAATTTTAGATTTAAATTTGCTTCACTTTTGTTCCGCAAAATAAAAGTAAAACTAATAATATATTTCAGAGCCAAGACTCCGCAAGCACTTGTACTTGTGCCTGGTATGTAAATACATAATATCAATGTCAATTAGATAGAGGAGAACCGTCGCAGTCGTCACAGCATTTGAAAAAAAAGGCACAAAACAGAAAAACAGAAAATCACAAAAAGCACAGAAAAAAAAAAAAAAGTCCAAGAAGGTACAGGCCTCAAACAATAACCTCCATCGAGACGCTATGCCCACTTTCAGACGCCGGGTGAACCCTAGGATGATATGATATGATGATAAGGGAAAACAAAAAAGAATAATAATAAAAAAAATGTAGAGATCACCACATTCCCTGGTCGCTTTCTCGTTGCGCCGCCTCGCCGGATCCATATGATCCGTCGTAATGCTGGTATGTGTTGTCCTTGTCGTAAGTTTGTCGTCCATTGCTCTGGTACTGGTCGCCGTGGTCTTCGGGTTCGTAATCATACTCGTCGTAGCTTTGATCGGAATACTAGTCTCGTTAGTCTTGTTTTGACAGAGAAAAAAAAAAAAGAGAAGCTCACCTCTTGATACCGCTGGTACTGGGTATATTCATCCGGCTGGTCCGATTGTTGCTGCTGCTGCTGTTGCTGCTGCTGCGCCCTTTGAGACGGAGACGTGGGAATCGACATTTGCGGGTGCATTTGCTGCACCTTGGCCAGATACGAGTACATAAAGTTGCTCAGCAGAACCTGCGAATGCAACGGTCGACGCGGATTCGCCAGCTTGATATGCGCCATCCGGTAAATGGCGCGCTCCTCCAAGATATTAAACCGACTCCAAGGATAATCCTCGTCTGGGATCTGTCGAATACTAGAAGGCTCGGGCGATAACGTTCGAGATGCACTCTTTTTGTGATCGCCGCCGCTTTTCTTCTTGCCGCCGCCAAATATCGACGACAGCAAGCCCGATTCTTTATCCTTCTTCGAGTCGGTCGATTTCCGCGAACTTTCCTTTCTTCGTTCTTCTTCTAGTCGATGGTCGATAGGCCGCTCCAACACCAAACTCTCTCGGCCGCGAGGTATGCTGTCAATCGAGCTTTGCAACACGTCCAGCCGAGTATTGTCCAGTTTGTCGTATGCTTTTTCGGCCGCGGTCTGTTTCGTCTTGCTCTTTTTCGACTCGCCGTCTTTTTTCTTTTCCTTGTCGTCCGATCCTCGCGACCATGGCCAGCTCGACTTGCGGCCGCCGTCGCTGTCCTTTTTATGGGATTTCTTGCTTTCCTGCCTTTTATCTTCAGAAAGAGTGGGAATCAACGATAAATTGTCTGTTCGTGTCGTGTTTCCTGGAAGGGGTGCCGGATGGGAGGCGAGATCCGTCAACGTTTGTGATGAGTTGTGAGAGTTGTGATGTTTCTGCGACGCGGATCGTTTGCTAAACACTGATATAGAGGGGAGAGCGCCAGACGACGACGAAGAAGAAGTGTCTTGAGATGATGTTCGTTCGGGTATCACGACGGATTGTTGTAGGTTGGATGATTGGATTCTATTGTTGTTGGGTTCGGCAGGTGGAGGCGTTTCTACTATTTGGGGCAGCGTCTGCGATGATTGCGGAAGTTGGACGGTTGACCGGCCGTTGGAGCTGAGCCGAGAATGCCACTGGCGCGGTTGGGGTGATTTCGAGTCGGCCATAGAGTCGAATGCCGAACCAGATGCGCTGCCTGGGGGCAAGGCAGTGCTCTTTGACTGGTCGACGAGGGCCACGGGATTCTGTTGGGGAGCATTTCTCTCTGAAATGCTCCTACCAGGGTCAGTTGATGACCGGGTTAGAGGCTTGATTACCGGAGGATCTTCGGCTGCGTTTGACAGCGGATCTCCACCCAATGTCTCTGGTGTTCGCCCAAGTCGTTTTGAGTAGGGTAGTCGCTCGCCCTTTTTCAAGCTCCCTTTTCGATACTGAGTTCTGGTAGAGCGTTTGAGACTGTGACCAGGGGGCGCCGGGGGAAGAATTGGTTTGTCTTCCGTCGTGGACATATCAGAACGATCCGCCCCTCCCAACAGTGCAAGTGCCTCCTTGTTCACCTGCTTGGAATCGTCCACCATTTCCTCCAGTTCGTGTAGATTTGGATTCATGGACTCTGATTTTTCCCTCTGGCCTTCCGAGCGCTTCCTTTCCAGTTTGTCTGCTCCATCCGTGTATTCGTTCGAGTCGTCAATCTGCCGTGATAGCATGGATCGTTTCCTCCGCAGCCCAGCCGCCGAATCGTCACTGGCGACTGACAGGCTGGAAGAAAAGTCACTCGACCTCCTCTTGATCTGATCTGTTTTGCTTTCCAAAAACGACTTGAATTCCTTTGGCGCAAGCTCTGGGTGAAGACGAGCAGGCACCCAGAACAGCCGCGACGCATCGTTTTCGTCGGCCGAGGCGGAGGGCGGCACCGAGGGCACTTGTAGGTTGGAAAAGGACGGCAGGTCGGGGTCGCCGGTAACGTCCATGGACATTCGGCGGATGGCGGCCAGGTTGTTGAGTTCCTGGGTGATGGCAGCCGGGTCGGACTCGTAGTCTATATCGTTGAGAGGAAAGGATGAGTTGGCGGTGTCGACAGGCGAGAGATGTACGGGGGATGAGGGTTCCCTCTCGAACGAGGGAGCTTTTGTGACTGGCGGTCGCGATGATAGGGTTTCTGGTCGTTGGCCATTACGATTATTTTTGTTGTTGTTGGTGGTGGTGTTGTTGTTATTCCTGGTCGTGTCGTTGTTGTTGTTATTATTATTATTCGTGCTGCTCGCGACGGAACCAGTAGCTAGCCTGGCCCCAGGCTCCATCTTTCCATTCGCGTTTACAGCATTTGTATTTGCGTTTGCTGGACTGGCGGGGGTCACAGACAGGGTCTCGCCCAGGGGGGACGGCATGTAGCTCAGCCTGCGCTCGTCTCGACGATCATCGTCGCCGTACAGATGGCCAATGGCCTCGGTGACATGGTGGGCGTCGTCGCTTATTGACAGCTGGGGAACATGGCCTCGTCTCGCCGCGCCCGCGCCGTCGGCTTCGAGGTAACCGGTGGAAGTCTGTAAAGGGTCCTTGAGCAGTCAGCTGAGGAGGTCCCGGGGATGAACAAAGGCGGGATTGGCACCGGACAGGGCGGGCAGTCAGGGCAGTCACATGGGCAGAACAAAAAAAAAATCACGGACATGCAGTAGATGTAGCAATCGTAGTAGTAATAGTAATAGCAATACTATCACTATTCCACGGCTGCAGTGGCTGGTGGAGGGGTAGGTGGAAAACACGGGGAGGAGGAGAGGGCGGGCAAAACGCACCTGCATCGGAAGGGTGAACGTGAGCCTCAACAACACGAGGATCCCTTTTGAGACTCGGGCTCAAAACTCAAGACTCGGCACGAGGATTCTTGCTGCTGCTGCTATTGCTGCTGCGCCACCTGGGCCGGAAAATGGACGAGACTACCAGGAGTCATCGAAACGGGGAGAGCGGCCAAGCGAGCGAGCCATGCGCAGCGAGGGCGGGATGAGATGAGGATGAGGATGAGACGAGGTTCAGGATGGCCAAGGGTGTTTTGGAGACCCGTTCTCGAGTCTGGCCGGGGGCTTAGAACATTTCAGAGCCGAGACGAAATATTATCGAGTAGATCTGAAGATTGGCTGGGTAAAAAGGCGAATGGCGTTGTTGTTCCTGGGGATGTTTGTTTCTTGGCTGTCTGGCGGGCGAGGACGAAGACGGGCTGGGCTAATCGCGAAATGGAGTCAGGGCGGGCCACACCGGCACTACTCTTAAGTTCTTTCCTACTATAAAGTATTTTCCTGCACCCCAGAGAGCTCCAGATCGACCGCCATCGCGTGCTTGGATTTTGCGGTCTCGTGATCTTTGTGCAATAATATTATTCTTATTTTTTATTTCTAGCAGTCAGCCTATTTGCCTGAATTCCAAACAAAATGAGCAGGGTTGTGCATCTTCAGCCCCTTGTCTAGACGAAACACGCCAATTAAACAGCCCGAACCACCGGGGTGGCCAGCACGTCGGACTTCGGCTGGATTGGTCGGAGGGGAAGAAAGAAAGAAAAAATTGGTGGGATTTGATAATAATTAATTTTTCAAGTCAATTGTCCGGCCGGTTTGTCTAAACAGACGGTGAAGACAGTACATAGTAACATGTAGCGGGAATCCCGGAGAATGCTACAGTGGGGGGACGAGCCTAGACTGAGCAGAACTAGACAGGGCACGGATGAAAAGAGGAGCTACAAAAAGGAAAGAAAACTAGAAAAGAGAAGAGAGAGAGAAAAAAAACATAAGCTAAAAAAACAAAAAAGAGAAAAGAATTCCAGAGCCGAATCAGATGCTCCTACCATTCCTAGTCCTTCATTCCTCTCGAGTTCAATGTTCTCAAGTATCAGAATCAAAGCTGCCAAGGAATCTTCTCACTGCAATGGTGAGAGGCTAGACTCGAGACTCGAATCCTACATGTACTAATTAGTCCTTCTCCCCACCGGGCTGCATGTTTGATGTGGAAACAAATAATAGCAAAAACAACCCATGGTTAGTGTAACACGCAGACTGATGTGGTAGTGCATCAGTAGGATTTCCTGTCCCACGGTTCAAACCCAAATATCTTTAATTGACTGACTGGCCTATATTTCGATAGCATAACGGCAAATAATAACAAAATAACAAACAATCAACATATGAATAACCCCAAATAATTCCAAATTCTTGCAACCCGATTTGCTTCAATTGGTATACGGAAAGAAGAGGCTTTCATGGCATCATTTCATAGCAGGACCAAGAATGTACAAGAAACGAGAATATCCTTTCTACTTTGCAACCGGGTCGACGTAATTGCTGTTCTATGTTAGCACTGTTTCTGAGGATAAAGAGGAAGGAGAAAATACCTGGGGAAAATTCCAGTGCGGTCTCCAACCCGGCCAGTCCACCAGTCTTCTGCCTTGTCGGTCCGCTTCAGAATCGTAATCACTTCACCCTTCTTGAACCCCAGGTCGCCGTCCTGGTCTGCGTCAAACGTAAACAGCGCAACCGCCTGGTCTTCGCGCAGACCCGCCCCAGCGCCTGTCCGCTGCCCAAAGACCGGTTTGGGAGCTGTCGGACGGCTTGGTCGTGAGCGGCTATCTGAAAACTCCTCGTCGTGGAATCCTCCTCCACCCGTTCTTGATGTTTGAGAGCGGTTCAAGTTGCCAGAACTTTGTCGGTCGTAATAGTCGTCTTGCCAGGTATTGGCACGACGAGGCTGGTCTCGGTACTCGTAGTCGTCGTTTGTAGACCGCGAACCAGCCCGGTCCCTGCGCTCGCCCTCGCCATACGCCGCACCCCGGCGTCCATCCCAGACGACATCGTCATGGGAGTCATCGTAGACCGGGATGTCATTGTACATCCCGTTGCTAGAGGTCTGGGAGCGGCCGGAGAAGATGCGAGACCTGAGCACTTGCATCAAAGGATCGGCGGCCGGGGGAGACGGGACCGAGCCCGAGAGCAGCTGGCGCGCGGTGACTGAGCCGTTGTATAGCTTTGCGTTGGCATCTTTGCGTTCCACCAAGACACTGCCTTCCAGACTGACACCGGCGAACAGACCCTTGGTCTTTGAGTATGAAAACACAGCCGCCACACCTTTTGTACTGGCCGCTCCGGCAGCCTCTGCGTTCCTGCCCACGGGTCCAGCTGCTATCGACACGTTGCCTCCCAGAGTGATACTTCCGGCCTGCGAAAATGATCGGACGGCAGCGGCATCGTTGAGAATAAAGACAAAGTCGGTCAACTCGAATCCAATCTGGCCACCAAAGCCGGCGCCGGCGGTGGCGATCGCAGACGGCGCTGACCAGCCGCCATCAGCAAGTCGAGCAACCACAATGCCAGAGCCAAAACGGCCAGACCCGAGGAAACCGGCCTTGAGGACGGACAGAACGGCGAGACCCTGCAAACGAGCCGTGGATTAGTTCCGGGGTTGACTTGCAAGTGATACGAAAACCAGAAGGATTACCTTTGCGCCGGCGAGAACCTCTGGCGGAATGACCTTATCGGGCCCAAAGGCCTGTTTGGGATCAACAAAGGAGGCGAGGATCTTGCCAGCTTTCTTGCACTCGCCTGGGAGATTTGGTCAGTCTTGTTGCCCACATACAATTGCGGGGAACCTCCGCAACGCTCCAGAAGGGAGATGACTCACTCCTCATCGACGAGGGAAGCGGGTTGTTAATTCCCAAAGGCATCCTTGCGGCTGGTGACAATCCGTCAAATCCGCTGGATGAGAAACGAAGAGATTGCTGTGCAGTCGGGGAGGGGAGAGAAGTGGTGGAAGTGAAGGCGATGAGGCGATAATAATAATAGAGAAGCTGACGCTGCGGGCCGCCGTTGAGTGGGTCGAGTTGCAGCCGGGCTACGAAATAGGAAGGTATGGAGCAGACACAAGGTAGAAACAGAAGATGTATTCGACAGCGTCAAGGACAATGGCTGCAGACGAGAAAGCTCGATTGACTATTGCAAAGAGGAGAATCGCGATGTTCTCGCCGGTGGAATGCGGGACAAGGCGGCTGTGCTACGAGGAGCCACTGCCAGAGCGTGGGATGACAAATAGTGGCGTGCGAAAGAGCCTTTTCATTCAGTCTCTCTTCAATAATCCTTTTGTCCCTGGATAGCTCACACCGAGATAGGCAACAACGAGTACATAACGAACTTCCACCTGGCAGTGACGCAGACACAAACAAGCAGGGCCGACGTTGTTCCGTTCCGGGCCGTGCTTCTCCGCGCAACATCTCGAGTTCGCGACTTCCTTCGCGAGCAGCAACAAAGCTGCGATGGGCTTTTGCAGCTGATTGTCCTGGGCCAAGCTGGTGCTCATCTTCACCAAGCCAACAGCAACAGCAACAGCAACAGCAACAGCAACATGGCGACGGGTATGTTTCCTGGTCTTGCGCCCAAACTCCATTCCCGTGGCTAATCCCCGTTCCGTTCCTCCAGTGCGAATCTGCGTTTGCGGAGACGAGGGGACTGGCAAGTCGAGCCTGATCACGTCGCTGGTCAAGGGCGTCTTTGTCACCAACAAGATCCAGCCGGTGCTGCCCCAGATAACAATTCCCCCGACCATTGGCACCCCGGAGAATGTGACCACCACGACCGTTGTCGACACCTCGGCCCTGCCGCAGGAGCGAGGGAACCTGGCCCGCGAGATTCGCAAGTCGAATGTGATTCTTCTCGTCTACTCGGACCACTACAGCTACGAACGAGTCGCCCTCTTCTGGCTCCCGCATTTCCGCTCCCTCGGCGTGAACGTCCCCGTCGTGCTATGCGCCAACAAATCCGATCTCGGCACCGAGGCTAGCGATGCCCAAGTCGTCGAAGAGGAGATGCTGCCGCTGATGGCAGAGTTCAAGGAAATCGACTCATGCATCCGCTCGAGTGCGCGGGAACACCGCAATGTGAACGAGGCGTTTTTCCTCTGTCAAAAGGCCGTGACACACCCTATCGCGCCCCTTTTCGACTCGAAAGAGTCGGTTCTCAAACCGGCCGCGATTGCGGCTTTGCAACGTATCTTTTACCTGTGCGACAAGGACCGAGATGCGTATCTGTCGGACAAGGAGATTGAGGATTTCCAGATGAAATGCTTTGGCAAGCCTTTGAGCCAGGAGGATCTGGTCCACATCAAGGAAACAATCCAAAAGACATATCCCAACTCTGTGACCTCCACTGGGATTACGTTGGACGGCTTCCTGCATTTGAACAAACTATATGCCGAAAAGGGCCGTCATGAGACCGTGTGGATTATATTGCGAACATTCCAATACACCGACAATCTGTCGTTGCAGGAAACATATCTTCACCCGAAATTCGACGTTCCTCCTTTTGCCTCGGCAGAGCTTTCCCCGGAAGGATACCGTTTCCTGGTCGACCTGTTCCTGCTCTCTGACAAGGACAACGATGGTGGGTTGAATGATTCGGAGCTTGCATCATTGTTTGCCCCGACGCCTGGCTTGCCCAGCTCGTGGACAGACGGTTCATTTCCGTCTTGCACAGTGCGCAATGAATCCGGGCACGTCACTCTTCAGGGCTGGCTGGCCCAGTGGAGTATGACTACTTTTACATCACCCAAGACGACTCTCGAGTATCTAGCATACCTAGGGTTTGAATCATCAGACCGCAACAATCCCAGTACAACGGCCGCTCTCAAGGTCACCAAACCACGCAAGCGTCGGCGCCGGCCTGGTCGAGTTGGCCGGAATGTCGTCCTCTGTCATGTTCTGGGGGCTCCTGGTTCAGGAAAATCGGCCTTGCTGGACGCTTTTCTGTCCCGTGGATTTAGCAATACATACCACCCTACGATCCAGCCACGGACGGCAGTCAACACTGTTGAATTGCCCGGTGGGAAACAATGTTACCTCATTCTCGACGAACTTGGCGAGCTAGAGCCGGCTTTGTTGGAGAACCAGACCAAGCTCCTGGACCAGTGCGACGTGGTGGCTTACACTTACGACTCTTCCGACCCCGACTCTTTTGCTTACATCACCAGGCTGCGTGAAAAATACCCTCATTTGGAGGAGCTACCTAGCGTGTTCCTAGCGCTAAAGGCAGACTTGGACCGCACCACGCAGCGGGCTGAATGCCAACCGGATGAATACATTGCTCGCCAGGGGTTGGCCGGCCCTCCGCTCCATGTCAGCGCGACTTGGTCCTCCATCCAGGAGGTTTTTGTCCACATTGCAGAAGCGGCGATGGAGCCCAGCACGACGTTTCCACGCACGACGGAGGAGCTGGACAACAAGTGGATGGGCTGGGGCATTGCCATTGGCGCTGTTGTGTGCGCTGGAGCTGCTGCTGGCATGATATGGCGCCGTGTGAGCGGTGGTAGCTAGATTCGAGAGTCGGATTTTGTACATGTATTTCCTGTATCTCTATTTGCCTGCAGATACCCGATGATTTTACCTAATGAGAATATTATATGATGATCAAATAATAGACCGTGTAGTTGCCTAGAAAGTATACGTAGTCAGCAGCCACGCGGCGGTGCGTCCAGGAACGGGCCAGTCAGCGGCTTACCCCAGAAGCACTGACAGCGGCTCCGGCTTCCCCTCACTCTTCTCCGTGTGCGCCCTTTCTCCTCTCTCTCTCGCACACACACTCTCTCTCTCCTCATCATATCCAGAGTGGCATTTTATTGTGTCCTTCTATCAACTGGACCCCGGCAACACAGACGACGTCGTGTACCAACCAACGACTCGGCCCATCCCCCGATGATGTAAAGCCACCCCCCACTTGACTTGGCCTAGCTCTCTTTCTCCGCTCAACACTCGACTCGAGACGTCCGGCGGCTCACTCAAGTCATTTAAAGCAACGGTCCTCGCGTGGGCTATTATTTCTTGCAAGCGGAAACCAGAGTTGGCGTTTTATTGCGCCATATACTGGGTCTTGTTCGAGAAACTACTTGCATATTGATTGCGTGACGTTCCGGAGCGATTGCATGTTGCCTCGACTTCCCACGTGCTTTTAGTATCCGGCCATCATGTTGTAAGTAGCCTCTCCTGGCATTCTGGTTTTTTTTTTGTTCAGTCACCATCAGTTTGTGCTGATCATTGCTACAGCGTCCTACCTCCTCCTCCACCGCGGTACTCGGTGCCCATCGCCTATGCGGCCGGCGCCGCTAATGGCATGGCGGTACCCATCATCGAGACGAATAATATAATCAGGCACCCCGAAGGCGGCTGTCCTTTGCAGGTTGGAGAAGGTGCGTATGCATTTAGCCACGCTAGAGACCGACAAGGTTATATTAACACTTGCCATTAGGAACATATGAGCTTGTCGATGATCTACACCTCGCAACACCTCCGCCACACCCTTCAGAGGCCCCCGTGACCAACCCGAATCCTCTCGCGACCGTTCCAAACCCGCCGACTTCGGGCGTAAAAGTTTCCCTGGTGATTGCTGGAAGCAGCCAGAGTCCGCCCAATTTATACCGACCGGGGTCGCTGACTTCGGATTTGAGGAGTATCAGGGAAAATGAAAAGGAAGGTGGTGGCCCGCGGTCAGACAGCGGCAGTGAACCATGGAGTAATATATCGGCGCCCGCGTTTGGAGAAAGCAATCCGGCGTTGATGATCGCGCCAGTCAAAGATGGGCTAAAGCGACGGAAACCAAAGAACAACATTGTCAAAAGCAGTTCGTCGTTTGTGTCTCGAGTCATCACCCACGAGTCCTCGACCAAGCGCTTGGCAGACCGGAAACCCGAGGGTTTATTTGCGTTTGCAAACATCAACAGGGCATTTCAGTGGCTGGATTTGAGTTCCCAGAATAAGGAAGAGCCGCTTGCAAAGATTCTTTTCACAAAGGCGCATATGCTGTGCCATGATGTCAACGAATTGACCAAATCAGCCTCACACCTCGACGTCATCATGGGTTCTTCGGCGGGCGATATCATCTGGTACGAGCCCATATCGGCAAAGTATGCTCGCATCAACAAGAATGGCGCCGTCAACAACAGCCCTGTTTCGCACATCAGCTGGGTTCCCGGCTCAGAAAACCTGTTTTTGGCAGCACACTCCAACGGCCAGGTGGTGGTTTACGACAAGGAAAAGGAAGACGCACTTTTCACGCCCGAAGCTGAAGAGAGTGGTGGTGCGTCTTCGTCAAAGGCGCTGCAGATTTTGAAATCGGTCAATTCCAAAAACCAAAAGACGAACCCAGTCGCAGTGTGGAAAGTATCGAATCAGCGTATCAATCAGTTTGCTGTTTCGCCTGATAATCGCCATTTGGCGATGGTGCTAGAAGACGGCACATTGCGCGTATTGGATTATCACAAAGAGGAGTGAGTTGCCTTTTGAACATCAGTCTGTCTCGTTTGTCTAACACAACTTAGAATCACGGATGTATTCCCAAGCTATTACGGCGGCATGCTATGCGTCTGCTGGTCTCCCGATGGCAAATACATGGTAACCGGTGGACAGGACGACCTGGTCTCGATTTGGTCTCTTGCAGAACGAAAGATTATTGCTCGATGCCAGGGTCACCACTCGTGGGTTTCGGCCGTTGCGTTTGATCCCTGGAGATGCGACGAGCGGAATTATAGGTTTGGCAGTGTTGGCGATGACTGCCGGCTGCTGCTGTGGGATTTTAACGTTGGCATGCTCCATCGTCCAAAGGCAGTACGTATTTGGAAGAAGTTTTAATAACCTATTAGTTTGCTGTTTCAAACTAACCATTCCACAGCTCCAAACCAACGGCCGCCATCGCAACAGCGTCACCGCGGGTATCCACCAACTCAGCCGCCATCGAACTGATAGCCTGAGCAATCGCAAACGATCCGACTCGGACCGGACAGAAAAACCAAAGGACAGCGACGAGGAAGAGGTTCTGGACCATCCAGTCGAGCCGAGGAAACTCACCGCTCTTCTTCCTCCGATTATGGTAGTCTTCCTATCTCATCCTAAAACCTATGTGCAACGCTAATATATATCGTTCTAGTCGAAAATTGTTGGCTCAGACCCGATTTGCTGGCTTGGATTCCAGGAAGATTCCATTTTTACGTCATCCTTGGAAGGTACATCTCCTCCTTGATCTTCTAGCTCGTACATGTCTAACTACTAAGTTGCAGGTCACATCCGTACATGGACCCGTCCCCGAGAGAACGTCACAAACGAAAGCCACGCCAATCTCTCTCTTACTGTATCAGGGTCTGGATCTGGTGGGGCTGGAGAGTCGAATTTGTGATCCTTTTTTTTTCTTTCCCTTTTTGCTTTTCGAATTTCACAAAATTCCCCCTTTGGCGGTTAGGTTAGGTTAGGTTAGGCTAGGGTCATGTTTTATGTACTATTTGATATGATCAATCGATTTGCTTTGATTTGCTTTGATTTGCTTCAAATATTCTCTTGGTTGTAATATTGTATATAGCGTGGCTTTTTTGTATTAGCTTTTGTTTTGTTTTACTGAATTGAATTGTTCAAATATCAATTTGTGTATAAAACGGCGGCGAAAGTCAAAAAGTCTCTTTCAAGGGTTAGTGCAGGAAAATGATTTGGTGAGTAGTATGCTTCAGATGCTGCGCTACGAACCCAGTGAGCGGGTGACACTGCAAGGTAAAAATTCATTACACCTCGCGCAAGACGTATGACAACCAGCTGAATACTCCAGGCGTCAATATCAATCACCCTGGCCGAGATTTGGGGTGCTCTGGGTTCTGGCCCTCTTGCAGAAGCCCATCAGCGGGGCAGGTAGGTCATCCTTAAAATGCAGCAATCTTGGGGCTCTGAAAGCAGAGCCATAAAAGAAAAGAAGAAAAAGAAAAAAAAAAAAAGAAACAGAGCAGAATTACCAGTAATAAGAGGCACTAGTTAGGGACATCAATGCACGCTCAGAATCTAATTCCTTCAAATATGCACCGCCCCCTAGACGTATAACAAAACTATACCACCAGAAATCCTCTTGAGTAGCCCTCAAAGCCGTAGTAAATTCCCAGTAATCAGGATACCAGCCAGCCGATTCCCAGTCAAGGAAACCTGTAACTCGCCCATTCTGTACCAGTATATTATGATGTTGAAGATCTCCATGTGTAAATAAGATAGAATGTGATAATGTCTCCATTACCTTGGCACGGTTGAGTGCTTCAGTGTATGCAGTTTTGGATGAAAATCCTTCTACCCAAGCAGGTTTGATGAGATACTCATTCAACTCTTCTTCCATCTCAAATGGACCGAGAAGATGATTAGGGACACGGATGCTTCTGATAGGGGTTCCCAATAGAGAGCAGATTCTGTTCGCACCCTATGGGTTCTTCCATTTCCGTATTGTATCCAAATATTCTTTCAACTCTTTTAGGATTAATCTCTATCTGCATCACTGAGCGTCTTGTAACACTGGCCTAATTCACGACCAGGCAGACGCGTTATAAGGATTGATATTGGTGTATGCGGAGTATCCGGGTGTTCTCCATAGCCGATCACTTTTGGAACTGGGAGACCTGCTTCTCTCGCAACCTGCATGGTTATGACTTCTTCGATGCGCGTACCATCGGACCATTTCAGAATAAGGCCAAATGGGAGTTGGGCGATTTGGTTGTCGTACGGAATACCAACCCAGCTGCAGTATGTCCGTGAGAACCGTCTTATGTATTTGTGAAAAATGCCCCAAAATAAGCGTATGCTAGGGCGTGTTTGGCTTGGGGTAGGTAGTAATTGGCTAGCTGGGGTTGGATGGGTGCGGTCCGGCCCTGTATAATCTGGCATAAAGCAGCGAAATAAAAGCCATTGTTTCATATCGTGTTTTGATAAACTTGTTAGGGAACTCGAACGCGCTGGAGAGCAGTGATGGGAGATGATGGGTCATATGTTTGTGTCTGGTCTTGAGTGCAAACAATACAAACACAAACTGTAATCTGAGCGTCCTGATACCGTGGGAAAAGCCATATTTCTAGTGTAGTTTTTGTCTACACCCTTGCTCTACACTGCGAGGTTTGGATTTGGCATTAAACATAGAACTCAATTTCTCAACTAGGTAATTTTTCTATAGTTGGCTCACAACTCTCTTCTCCTGATCACAAAGGCTATTTTATTCTTTGCATCCTTGATTCCAAATCCAAATCTCGAGGTATCCATCTCGAAATCCTTGGTCTTCAACTGAATATCAAATTTACTGACAAGAGTCGTGCAGACCCAAAGGATCAATCGTTTAGCAAATAAACGTCGGGGACATGCAGTGTGGCCTCCTAATTATATTATGAGAATTAGCATAGTCAATTTTCTAGAGGAAAAAAGGGGGGTCCCATACGGAATCCATTTACCTTCCAGACCTTGCAGCGAGAACTTGTTCTGTTGCCTATCAATGCTTTGACTGTTCCGGTCGTCCCATTTGGGAGTAGTGTCTCTGCGTAAAGAAGAAGAAGAAGAAGAAGAAGAAGCCGTGTCTTCAGTCACCGGCTTCAGAAATCGATCGGACCAGAAACGCTCTACAGGTTGAACGCCATCCTCGGTGTTCCAGAGGTTTTCATTCATGTGAGAAATTGATGAGCACACCATAACGACCTCATCGGCCTGTAATCACCAGTTGCCTACGTGGACATTATGCTGCGCACGACGCGTCACGAAGACTTGAGTGTAGAGCCGTAGGGTCTCGGCGTAGACAGATTGCAAAAGATCGTTGCACATGAGTTCGTCCATGGGAATGGATGCTTCTGGTGATGTGCCTTTTTCGAAACTATTCCGGAGAAACTTCCCTGTAGGTCTCTACAATATCCATGGACGATGTCTCATACATTTTTAGCATCGTATATATCTTGTTTCCTCCCCCCCCCCCCCAATAATAGTCGCCGAACCAATCTGATAACGAGCTAAAATGTAAGCGCTGCACGGGCTATATGCTGCTGTTGGGGAAATAAGCCTAACATAGCCCAGCATAGCCTCGTATGGATTTATAGCACCTTGTATCGATAATATTGTTATATTACACGCCCATGCAAGCCCCACATGTGTTGTTCTCATTGTTCTTTGTTCGCGCTTCCCAACAAGCCCCTGAAAAAGAAAAAGAAATGTTAGTAAGTAACATTTATTTTGTTTAGACCTATGTTGTTGTTTTTTTTTCCTTGTGAGATATTTTCTTCGCATCATTTTCTCTGAGGGCAGACATGGAGACTCTTGGACGTGTCACCTTGACTCTGACCGTCATCCTCGTTATCGATTTCCTCCGCAGACTTATTCGAGCCAGGCTTACGTTCTACAAGCTCAAAAAACAGGAATTGGTATATCTCCTATCATTTCTTGCTTTTCAGTTAAACCCGATCGACTAATGTCCTACTATTGCAGCCAATGCCATCATGGAACCCTGTTCTTGGTCACCTCCAAAAGCTCGATGAAAGCCTCAAACGATTACCAAAAGGATGCCAGGCAACCGAGCTCTTTTCTCTTATGTCTCACGACTTTCCAGATACTAGTAGATCCTTTTATGCCGATTGTTGGCCATTTGGAAATCCTTTACTTGTTATCAACTCACCGGAGCTCGCCATCCAGGTCTGCCAAGAACATGATCTGCCCAAGCCTCCTATACTTATACCTTTCTTTAAGCCATTCGCCGGAGACGGAAATCTTTTTGTGGTGAATGGGAAAGAATGGAGACACTCACGTTCCTTGTTCAACCCTGGGTTTAGTGCTGCTGCAATGCTTGAACATATGCCACATATTATTACAGAGGCAGAGGCATACGTCGAAAAGCTCCAATATCATGCAAAAAAGGGTGATACCTTCTCATTGGACGAAATCACTTGCGATTACATGATGGATGTTATTGGGGTGGTCACACTGTGAGTATTTCTTGTCATTAAATTATTATCTAGTGCTAAAAGAAATATAGCAATTCTCACCTTAAATTCCAGAATGGATACAACGCACTCGCGTCGGCGATGAGGAGTTCTCTCCGTTGGCACTGCCTACCGGAAGAGCCCAACTTATTTGTCCGCTGGAACCCAATACGGCCAATCGTACAAGCATACAATGGGTACAAAATGAACCGCTACATTAGTACAGAGCTAGATAAACGCTATGAAGAGTGGAAGAGTGGAAAGGCTACAGACCGAGCCAAGTCCGTCATAGATATAGTGATTGCAGACTATATGAGCCAGAGGCAAGCAGCAGAAGGGCTAGATGCCGAGTTCAAACACTGGGCCATCACGGCGATCCGGCTTTTTTTATTCGCTGGGCACGATTCCACGGCAGCGACGATTGCTTACAGCTGCTACCTCTTGTCCAAACATCCTGATAAGTTGTCCAAGCTTCGCGATGAACATAGCGAGGTTTTCGGAACTGATCTCTCAGCCGCCACTGAAATCTTGAAGCAACACCCCCAAAGCATAAATGAGCTCCCGTATACTACAGCAATCATCAAAGAAGTTTTACGGCTTTTCCCGCCCGCATCAGGTATGAGAGGAGGCCTTCCCAATGTCTATCTACACGACAAATACGGCAACAAGTTCCCCACTGAGAATCTCAATGTTTGGGTCAACCATAGTGCGCTCCATCGAAACCCCGAGTATTGGCCGGAGCCTCATTCTTTCATTCCGGAGCGCTGGCTGGCCAAACCGGGGGACCCGTTATATCCTCCAAAGAGAGGATGGAGGCCATTTGAGTATGGACCGCGCAATTGCATTGGGCAGAGCTTGGCAATGCTGGATATAAAGATCACGCTTGTGATGACAGCACGAAGATTTGATTTCAAAGATAAATACGCCGAGTTGGATAGTAGCCGTCCTCTTAGGGGCATTTCGACCGTGTATGGCGAGCGAGCTTATCAAATCACACAAGGCGCCGCTCATCCAGCAGATGGTTTACCGTGCCAAGTCACTCTACGTGGGTGATTCACAACTATCAAGGTGAGATTCCTGTATTGTTACGATCAGTGTTTGGACAAAAAATGGCATGTTACAAGGAGCTCGGGTGACCACAGTATAGCTGATTCTCTCCAATTTTGGTCAGTGTACAATAGATTGAAGAGGAGGGAATTCTGAAATCCCCCTAAGAAACGTTTTTTTTGACCATGGAGATAGTAAATAGCAGTATTAGACAGTTAAACTCGTCTTGAAATGAGTATTTTAGAAGCGTTTATAAATTATATTTATTTTCACAAAGAATACCAGATAAATAGCCACAGGGGAGAGATCATAGGCCCCTGTCCTAATCTGGTTTCTACAGTTCGCCGCTATTACAAATAGTCTACAGCCAGTATCCAGACAGCCAAGGTACAGCCTAGAAGCAGTAATGTCTATGTGGCCCACAAGCCCCAGAAGGATCAGTAGGTAAGTAGTCATAGAATCTAGAGTAAATACTAAATATATCCTAAAATATTAGATAATACTACCTTAAATTATCACAAAACTTATCTGTTTTTTCCCCCTCTCTTCATAGCTCTTACTACTGAGGCCTGCTAACATTTATTATCCTCAGCTTGATCACTACACAATATATGATAGTACTTTTATAGTAATGATCAATTTCTACTTCGCATTTTTAATCTAACTACAGCGATAAACATTCTCACTTTATTAATATTCACAGTCTATGTCTATCAAGAGTAAGTAGTCAAGTCAATACAGCAGTCTAAAACTTCAAGAATCAAGATAGTATTCGGAGTTTTTGTTTTTCCCTTGTTTGTAGATTTGCCTTGAACTGGGGCAGTTCATTATGTGATTGGTGGTTTGTCTTGGCATTTTTTGAGTCGTACCTATCCCATTCTACTCGAGGAATTCTAGCAATTTCTAAAAGACTGTGAGAATCTGCTTTGGCTTTTAGCTAAATACATGGCTTACCTTCCATCGCACCTCTGATGCTTGCAAATTCTGTTCAGACTCCGAAAGAGATTCATTGATCATGCGCAGTTTGTAATTCTGAACCCACTGGATATACTGTTACACGGGAAGTCAACACACAGTTTCCGTTGGCAATGTCTACAAAACCCGTGTGGGAGAACATACCTTTTCAATTGACTCATCAACAATATACCTAACAACCTCCACATCGTGTTTCTGACCGATACGATGTACACGGTCAATAGCTTGAGATTCGGCCATAGGGTTCCAATGAGGCTCCACAATATGAACCGAAGTTGCAGCAGTGAGGTCAATACTACCGTGATGATTAGCGGAGGGCCTCCATTAGTAACATAATCGGGGGGGGAAGGAGGGGTTGTGTACCCTTCGCCAGCTGCTCCAATGCTCGCCAGCATTATGTTACATTGCGGGTCGTTACCGAACTTCTCAAGAGCTTCCTTACGCTGGGACAAGGATCGCTGGCCATCGATACGCTGGAATGGCAGTTGCCTCTCGTCAAGGGCGTTTCCTATCAGATCCAGCATTCTCGTCCAGTAACTGAAAATCACACTAGGAGTAGTCA
Organism: Talaromyces rugulosus; assembly: GCF_013368755.1. Taxonomy (NCBI): domain Eukaryota; kingdom Fungi; phylum Ascomycota; class Eurotiomycetes; order Eurotiales; family Trichocomaceae; genus Talaromyces; species Talaromyces rugulosus. Next base: position 2,709,985 of record NC_049563.1, on the reverse strand, counting down.
GAAAACAGCGGCAATCATTAGGCTGTATGGGGGGTATTCATTGCATACACTTTGCTGTGTTGTACATTCGGCTCCTGCCTCTGTGAGATATTGTGCAGAATCGCCTTCAGCTTGGCGGATGGTGATGATCGCAGCCCTCCAGGGTTCGTTAGTCTTGCTGGTGGTAACTGCTCCCTCCTAGGTGATGATAGCAATTGCAGCTTATCTACACTACAGTGTAGACAAGAAAGCTGGCCATCAGTACTCTGCAACTTTGTTGCGCAGGTTTCGCAAAGGACATGTCCACAGTCAAGTTCCTCGAAGACAAGCCCGCCCCCATTTTCTCCTTCCACATCACTGTAGCAGAAGATACATTGCTTGACATTTGTTTCCAGAATTGTCCTAGTAAGCAGCTTTTCATCTCCATCTTTCCACGCCTTGCGTGCCGCATCGCATCTGTAAGCAGGGCCTCCCCATGATCACAGATTAGGCGAAGTATAGAAATCAGAACTAGAATATTGGTGCCGGATTTCCCTTTTTCGTGTCCCGCCATCAAATACGAGAAACGTTTGAAGAACTCGTATAATTCTCTATCATCGGGGTCCAATCTCACAATTACTTCACGTTTTATCTTTTGTGGCAAGTTGAGTTCTATAAAATGAGAACTTTTGGTTCGACGTAAACAAGTAGCCGCTACTACCCTTCGGAGCACATCTATACTGTCCTTTTTCCGTTCCTTGATCGGCTTAGTGATGTATTCGATGAATGAATTCCTGGTTCGGAGAGCAGGTATTTGAATAAACTCTAGGAGTGCTCCAAAATCGTCCAGAGAATTTTGAATGGGTGTCCCGGTAAGACACCATCGATACCGACTGTTTAGAGAGCAAACAGCTCGAAATATCTTAGAATTGCGATTTCGAATTCTGTGAGCTATAGGGATGCCCTATACTGTCAGAAAATGGGACACGGTTGAGATGATGTTTATAATACTGGCGGAGTGAGCGAGCATAACAGTACCTTCGTCAAGAATCACTCTGGCCCATTCATTCTCAAATAAGGGACCTTTCCTGATCTCCTCGGACCTGAGAGTATCATATGTGGTTAATACAATATCGTACGAGCTAATGTCGGATGCAGTCTCTTGGCGATTAGATCCATAATATGTAATCCATCGGATTTTCTCAGGGTGAATATGGCTATGATCAAAATATGAGTGAAAAGTTTTCAAAGATGAGGAAACAGGAAACAAAGCGGGTGATAGAATGTGCGTACTTCTTAATTTGTTTTTCCCAAGAGTGGATAACTAACTGAGATTAGCAAATGATATATACACATCTAGATAAAGTTGAGGTTTTATGAGAGTCATATCATACCTGACTTGGGGACCACGACTAGAGTAGTCCTTAGAATGTTTTTACACGAAGGCAGATTCTGGTTGATCTGATCCAGATAATGACAAATGACTAACAAGCTTGACAACGTCTTGCCCAATCCCATTTCCTAGATGAAATTAGCTAAGTCAAGTGCCCCGGTAAGTCATGAGGAATTCAACAGTACATCTGCCAATATGCCCCCGCCAATTGGTGGGGGAGGGGACTTTGCATATAGTTCGGTTACAATGTTCTGATAGCTAAATAGACAGCGCCATTTTCGGTCAGCGATTTTCCTATACGACGGTGATGGCTGTGTATATTTATGGCCCAAAACTTACCAAGACTGCCCATTCAGGCCTGTGGATACTTTCCATATTGTTGGGAAGTGTGTTTTCTCATATATGCCTTCTTCTTTCTCGACCATCATGACTAAAGCCTCTATCTGATGCCTACGAAGGAACCGTTAGTTCATGTTCATCAACCTTCATAATGAAAAAGCTTGCCTCTTTGGTTGCGTCACCAGTCTTGGGCTCGGCTCAATCGTCGGAATCAATTCACCCAACGAAGTCGCCGTATCGAATATCTTCTGGACTTTGTTGACCTCGCTTTCGTTAAGAACGTCACGGGCCTGTGCTGATCGCTGTCCATGAGGTGCACAACATGTGGACACTGATAGTTCCTCTATCGGGGGTAATTCTTGACCCGGTCCTAACAAGTACTGCGGGTTAACATACTTTACATTTCGGTTGTATTCTGTTTCTCCAGGGTGTTGTAAAAACAAACCCCCTCCCGCGAGAGCGTCCGCAATCGCATCCTTTTGCTGAAGAAATCCATACAAAACGATCCTCACGGAAAGAAATCTTGGTCCCATATTATTGTATTTAGCCTTTTGTTTCTTGCCGCACAAGGTCGCATTCATGGTCACCGCAAACTCGCGAACCAAACCCGACAGCGTCTCGGATACCAAAACCGCAACGGTATCCTGTGCGGAATTTAAGGAAATATACACCATCCTCCCCTCGAATCTCAGACGAGCAGGGATGCATTCAGATGGCCCACTACATCCCGGGGAGGAGATTGCTTCCATACAGAGCTAGACGGTGCATTAACTCCATTAGAGGCAGCAATTGAGTGAGAAGTGGTGAGGGGGAAGGGAATACCAGTCCAAAACATGTGTCATACACCAGATCCTCTCTGGCGGCCTGGTCTTGGCTGATTATTGGAACTGAATGCCTGGGACTGTTGCTTGTAAGATCAATATAGACTTCATCTGGAGGGCCATTCTTAGGTTTCTTGCTGGCCGGCTGTTCGTTGGCGGGGAGCGAAGCCTCTCGCTTTCCGGGCGTGGCCATCGCGGTCCGTTAAAGTTTTAAATATATATATATATATATATATCAATTGATATATTTATTTGTTCGTTTTTGACTTCCTTGATCTGTCGGCTCGCGTGCATGTTTATCTATTTACCCCGCTGATCGGATTCACCCTGAACCTGTGGCTGTGTAATGTTTATGGAATATGTTGGCACTAATCGTTTTTGGGATAGATTCAAAGCACCCAACATTACGAATACCGCCATAAGGCACTTCGCTGTCAAAATTCGCATATAAATACGCCAAGACAGATGACAGGGTTGTATTTCGATCCTGTCGAATTTACCACAAGTTCAATTTGTTACTAGTGTGTACCAAGGTTGACATCCTGTGGCTGTGTAATGAGGTTACTTGCATATGAACTAGTTGTTTGGCGCCAGATTGCGTTGCTAGGGTGTGATTCTGGCCAGGATGTCCCTATTTAGGACGGTTCAACCCACGTACAGCCATTCTTTAATCGACCATGGCGTCCATCGATCCCGTCCAACAGGCTTTCGCCGACGCGAAACGTTCATTCCGGACAAAACTCAAGGACCCAGACATTTATAAGCAGATATTGGCGACCAGCAGCATCAAGGATGTCTACGATACGACTTACAAGTTACAGGAAATGGACAACGGAAAAAGTCGGCATTTGATGAAGATTAAGCCTTTCCTCGATTGTCTCGAAAGATATGCTGGGGTTATTGATACGTTTGTCCAAGCTAAGCCAGAGATTATGGCTTTGATATGGGGTCCCCTAAAACTCCTGTTGCTGTGGTCGAGTGAAATGACTACCGCTCGGGATAAATTCGCAAACACCTTGGTAGAACTAGGACACGCCCTGCCTCATATGGATCTAATAGGTAGCCTTTCCGGGGCCAACGAGGCTATCAAGGCCGCAATGGCTTTGCTATTTGAAGACATTCTGGAATTTTACCGTATTAGCTTTGATTTTTTTCGCAAGCCACGTAGGTACTCTTGATGTTAAAAGAAATATAGGCGTGCTCACCAATTAACCATTCGAATTAGACTGGAAGAAAATGATTGATGCTTTATGGGACAGCCATGTCAAAAAGTTCAACGGGGTGGTAACTAACCTCAGACAACATTCGACCCTGTTGAGGGAGGGAGTAACACTTGCCGATATCAGAGAAGCCCGTGAACACCGTATTCGGTCTCTTGATCTTCTTGATGAAACACACAAGTCTCAGCAGCGCCAGAAGTTTTCCAGCCTGCGGGATCGGTTCTCCGTCGATTCCCATGATGAACGGCTGGATTGGATTCGCAACAGGTCTGTTTCAGGCTGTGAAAAGTGGCTTTTGGAAGATGCCGCATTTTGTAGCTGGCAAGATGTCTCCAGAAAGGGGAGTCAAAGCACCGCATGGCTTTGGCTCCAGGGAATCCCCGGTGCAGGGAAAACATACATATGCGGCGCAGCTATCGACCACTTCAGGCAACACAAGCAAAAGAAAACCTTATTCGCATTCCTTAATTACACCAAAAATACCAACCAAACAGCCCTGACCATTCTGCAATCGTTTATTTTCCAAGCCGCTGAGGATGACCCCGATTTCCAGTCCGTTTTAATTGATGCAAAAGAGCGCGAACTTCGCGGAAACACTGGCTATGTCGTGGAGTTGCTCAAGAGTTGGCTCCAGACAGTCGGACCTACCTATATTGTCATCGATGGCCTTGATGAGATGGAGTGCTCTGAACGGCAAATCCTTCTGCAAAGGCTAGAGGAGCTCTCGAAAGGATCCGATGAGTTGCGGTTTCTCGTCTGCAGTCGATTGGAAGCAGACATAAGCAGAGCACTGGAAGAAAAGTCGACTAATATCCAGGTTAATGATAGGAACTCTGGCAGCATTCAAACATACATCAATAGCAGGTTCGATGACTGGATAAACAGTCGTAGGTTTGATCCCAATACCCAGCTTGAGCTGCGTGGGCTACTGTCTCCTTTATCAGCAAAGGCAAAAGGTTTGTTGCACCCTCTCTCTACTTGTGAACTTAGTGGCGTGCTGGGGGAAAAAATTAACGCCCTCTACTTCCAGGCATGTTTCTATTTGCGCGTATTATTATGGACAGCGTGAGGGAAATTAGCAGCATGGATGAGATTCGCGGCGAGCTCAAAGCCTTGCCGAATGACTTAGATGACGCGTGAGTTTTCAAATGCAAACTTCCTCCTCCCAAAAGTCATATAATTGGCTGAGTTGTAATAAATACAGGTATAAACGAATTTTCCAGCGAATCAATACGATGCCTACTACACGCCGAGAGAAACGCCGAAAAATCCTAGGCTGGATCGGATGCGCCCCTATACCCATGACGATCTTCGAGATGGAACAAGCACTATTAATTCAACGCGCTGATGATGTTTCTCGTGTCCCGACTGAGATTTTCAGACAAGACTTTCTCGAAATGTGTGGTCCTTTTATTGAGATCGTAAATGACAAATTGCAGTTTGTCCATTTCACCGTCCAAGAGTAGGTTCACGTCCTCTTTACTTCATCTGACAGCGCATTCAGTGAAAGTATTGCATGGTTAATATGATGATTGCTAGGTACATTTTCAGTAGTCAGATCCCTGACTTTATTGACGAGAGAGAAGCCACGCAAGACCTAGCCGCGGCATTTTTAGCCTATCTTGACGCAGGTATACTGGAACCGGATGTCGACGACGATCAAATTTCCGGTGACATTATGTGCGGTAGATATCGACTGCTGCAATATGCACATTTTTATTTACCTATATTGCTCCAACGTCTGAATAGCATGCCCCCGGTCTCAGACACGGTTGGCAAGCTGCTGGACCGCTTGGCTCGGCATTCTAGCAATGATAAATATCAACCGATGGTCAACAGTCGAGAGCCACAGTATACAAATTTTTATTACAAAAATCACTGGCCAACGGGATATGAATGCGCTCGTCGCACGTTCCAGTTCCACATAGCAGAGATGCGATGGAGCTGGAACCGGAGCAATAGTAAGTGTCTTCTTCCCCCTCGTAGAGTAGAAGTCACTAATACCAGGACTGTTCTAGGCGAAACATGGGTAAACTTTGACCCTCTGAATACTTCAAAAATGCTAGTCCGTGTTCAGGACATCTACGAAGACCTTATACACGATAATGGCATATACAAGATGATGGAAACCCACTACGGCCCACGTCTATTCAAATGCACATACCTGTTTTGCACGTATAGCCGCCAGGGATTCGAAACAAGACACGACAGAGAGACCCATACCACACACCACGAACGGCCTAACAAATGCCCAGTGCCGGATTGCATATATTTTACACTGGGGTTCAATACGCAAAGGCGATGCGACGAACACTTGGCTGAATTCCATGGTTCAAAGTTCAATGTAGATGACCTCTCTAACTTGAATACTACAGACATCGAGCCTCTCCTATATGCCCTAGTTAATGAAGGTGATTTCGAAAATATACGACGCCTGGTAGAGTCACCAGGTGGGAAAAAGCTCAGTCCAGAAGCTCTTGCTTCGGTGCGGCTCATTGGTGCCCAACAGGGATCACTAGCCATAACGAAACTTCTTGCTCCGGCGGATGAGACAAATGTACCACTGAAAATCGTGAAAGCAGCCATGAGGAGCGAGGATACCGAATGTGCCGAGTGGGTTATTACAAGGGCTAATCCGGATGATTGTTTCGAATTGATGAAGACAGTGCTTGGTGTCAAATCGGAGGAAATCTATGGAATGTGGGAACAATATATCGTTGACAAGATAAAAAAGCAAAATTCCGGTCGAAATATGGATGAAGATATGTTCAAGGAGCGAAGCCTAGTCAGTAAGGTTTTCCGACAGCAGGTTTTCAGTGGCATTAAGGATAATGCTTTGAAGGAAACCAGGTTGCAACACACTCTGGAGAAGCTCAAAGATGACATTGATAAAGGCACACTGGGGGCCATCCTGGTGCGGGTAGCCAAGTCAAGTTGCACCCTTTCCCTTGCTAAACAGCTTCTGTCGTATGGTGCACCGATCAATTATCCTTGGTGGGAAAGTTCACGAAATCGTGCAGGAATGACGGCGCTCCACGCAGCAGCAAAAAAGACTAATAGAGATGCTGCTTTGCTAATCAAACACCTTGTGCTACATGGGGCACATGAACTCGATGTGAGTATGAGAGATGAACCAGGTCCAAGGGGAATGTCGCAGTTTATTGGCCTCGAGTGGAGTGACCTTGTCGCCCTGGCACATATGAGGTAACATTGAACAATCAATTGATAGGGCTACATTGTTATCCATTAACCTATGCCGATGTTGAAGTGCCATCAATTGATGGTTAATGATGCCTGGTCAAAGATATATAAAATCTGTTAGTTCATATCACTTCTATTAGTTGCATCGGCTAGACATTGGCCAAAAATTGATCTAATCTCGTTCAATGTTTTTGTTCACAATCTAAGATTTTCTTACCTAGAATTAGCATTGATCAAAGAAAAAGACTGATCATTGGTGTTGACATCAGCTAGCAGCAAGACCACAACTTGTTCTATTCTTAGATGAGCCAACATCCTTCTCGATATGCGCTCTTGCTTAGAAAACTCGCAAATAATGGACAAGCAATTATGTGCACCATTCATAATCAGCTCCAATTATTTGACCAACCTAATGGTGAGGGGTGGTGGATTAGGTTAGAATCGTTTCAGGAACAAATGTTGATCGTATTAATAACCCAATCAGACGCAACCCCAAGCAGGGCTAAATCCACCCGTGTCATTAATATTTAATAACATGTTCAAGACAATTATTGAATGATTGTATACATCATAACATGCGGTCAGCCCCCCCAAACTCATGATGAAAGCCGACCGAAGAGAGTATCTACTCTATGCAAAAAGTGCCGGCAATGTCGCCCTGGTGGGAGTCGCCGTGCCCCTTTTTTTCATTGCACTCCCCTTCATATTTGCCTATTCAACAATCAAGGACTCGACTATTCATCAAATCAACCGCGGTAAAACCGCGGTTCAAGAGTATAAATGGCGACGATTTCTACGCAAACACCAACTCCCACCCTCGCAGCCTTTGGTGAACAACAACAACAACAACAACAACAACAACAACAACACCAACAACACCAACAACACCAACAACAACAGTCTGCCTATGAGAAACGTGGGCTTTCTTCACTTGCCTATAGAAATCCGACTGAAAATTTACAGGCTTGTCCTGCCCCCCAAATCTGTTTTTCAGCCGGGACAAAAATTGAACGTGGATACTATGTATTCCCGCTACGGTCCTCTACCCAGCCACTGGAAACCCTCGCAGTATATCAGAAGTGATGAAGACCCACCAAGCACTGCTCTACAAGCCCTTTTTTCGGATAGCAGAGCTTCTTCCTTTCGAAGAGATGAATTTACCCCCATCAGAACGGGTCAACGTTGTGTACGTTCTACTGAACGTCACCCTCCTCGACTTATACTTTCAAGCGAGGAGGAGCCGAAGCTCTTTTCTGATCATTATATCTGGGAAAGACGCCAGTATACGAATTTAATGCGTACATGTCGATTTATTTATGAAGAAGTCTTGGATCTCCTCTATGGGAACAACACCATCTCCTTTTTCGGTTCGGAAAGCGTGCCATTTTTCGCGCGCAATGCTAGTCCAGAGGGCCTATTGCGTATCCGATACGCTCATCTGGCTATTTCTATCCAGTCGCTAGACTGGAACATGCCCAAAAACAAACAATCTGTTCTCGACGCTGTCCAGTGTATAAACACATCGATGGCGGCTTCGCTTCGCCAGCTGGATATCGAGGTTGTACTAACACACGGACAACCATCTGAGCCGCAACGATTTTGGGCTTGGTTGATGGAAACCCTGAGCTGTTTACGACGGGGTGGTGGTCTCGACCGCTTTGTGCTCAAGGTATCTGTACTTCGTCCTGAGCATTATTATGATGAGAAAGAAGAAGCTGAGCTGGAACTTGAGGAGCATCATCGTAGGATCCTAGCGGGAGAAGACTATCTGAGGAGGTTGCCGAGGAGAACACGTCTGGTCACATGGAACGAGTCTGAGTATGAGATGTTGAAGAACAGGGTGACTCGGGCGCAGCTAGTATAGCAACACATTTTGCAATATTTGCTCATAATAAACCTATTATAATCCGACGTTGACGAGTCGAAATGAGGCAAGACTAAACCGTATCACAGCTAGGAAGATATAAGACTTGATAGCCATACTGATGTCGTCACTTAAAACAGCGTCTTGCTAGAATCTATAATAATGTTTACCCAGTACATAAAGTTCATGTGATTTTAGTTTTTATACATCTACTTAGTAAGTGATCCTGGCAGTAACAACCACCCGGTATGCAGTTTAAATATATTTAATTACTTATTCATAATATAACCTCAACTCTGACACTACAAGCTAAAAGTAAAAGAGACAAAAAAGAACAAGATTTTAACATCATAACCATTGATCATGACTAACGTCCTATCCCCTCATCCTAACAAATGATAAATGCAAAAATGCAACAAAAAAAAATGAAACAAACAAAAAAAAGTACATCCATGTGATATTATGAGACATGAAATGAATAGAGAAGAAAAAAACTTTCTAAAAAATGGATATGTTTATTCCCATACGTTAGAAAACAAATCATCGCTGCCACCACCGAAGCCGCCTACTGCTGGCTTGTTTCCGGTAGCACCAGAAGTAGTGGAACTGGGGATAGGAGCAGCGCTGGTCCAACCGCCAAAGTCGTCATCAGGGGCAACGGTAGGTGCGGCTGCAGGGGTAGCGCCCCAGCCGGCGCCAATGTCTCCCGGGGTCAGTGTATCTGGCATTCTCATCGAATCGGCCAAGGGGGATGTGACGGGTTTTGTTATTGTTGATGATATCGTGGCTGTGGTCCTGGTCGTGGTAGTAGTAGGAGCAGCCGGGGCGGCTACTGGAGCAGGATCTGGCGTGTTCCAAGCATTGCCTCCCCATGGATCCATACTGCTAGCTGCCGAAAAGGCGCTGGTCACGTTAGACGTTGATGTAGTCGGCGCCGCCTTTTGCGCGGGCTGAGGTGCCGGGGACGACAGGTTGAATGCTGATGACATGCTAGGTTGAGGAACTGGCGGAGATCTGGGCTGGGATGGCGCCGCAGGAGTAGAAAGATCAAACAGTAAATCATTCGAGGCACTCGGTGGCGGTGGTTGCTGCTTTGGTTGTTGTGAGATCGAAGAAGTTTGGTGGTGAGAAGAAAAGCCCGTGTCCCAGCCATTCGAAGAGATGGACGCTGTTCGTGGAGCTGCCGGTGGCTTGGGCGTAGAGGTGTTGGAGGCGATGCTATCGAACAAACTTCCAGTCGGCGATGTGACTTTAGAAGAAGATTGCGGTCCTCCAAATCCAGTCAACCCGGCAAAAGCATCGACCTGCGGCTTTGGTGGCGGCGGGGATGCAGAGTTTGTGGGAAACGTCAAGCCACTAAAGGCATCCGTCAAGGAGCCTACATTCGACTGGTTGGCACTTGCGATAGAAGATGTCCGTTCATGCTGGGCTGGCTGGGGCTTGGGCGCGGTGGCGTATAGAGATAAGATGGACTGCTTCAAGTCAGGCCGCGACATTCCAGCCTGCGAGCCAACAGTAGGTCCCGTGCTCCCTGGCCGGCTGGTGGGCGTCGACTGCGTGCTGCCAAAAAAGTCCAATCCCAGCAACGAGTCGGCCGGTTTCGCCTGCTTTGGCGCAGCGAGTTGCTGCGCATTAGCTGGCGGCGGTGGACGAGCAACAGCAGGCGGGTCAGTCGTGCTTGGTCGTGCAGGGGGGTTGATCGTATTATCATCGTCGAAGAAATTGACCGATGATTGTTGTTGTTGTTGTTGCGCTTGACGGCGGACGGGGGGTTGGCTGGCGGCGGGTGCTCTCTGCGATGCGGAACGTTCCAATTTTGCCCTTTCCTGGACAACAGCGAGCGGCTGTTTTTGTGTAAGTAAACAGGTTGTAGCTATCTGGTGAGGTATTGGAATAACATACAACATCGTCGTCGCTTCCCAGCGTCGCAGGGTCGGGGATGGGCCCGTCCATTGCCCATCGCTTCGACTCGTATTTTGTGCGAATGAAATTCTCGATTTTGCTAAGAACAGTTAGAACAATATCTATCCAATTACCCAAGCTTCTCAAAACTCACGAGTCCGACGGAACATGACCGGCGGTCAATTTGGCTTCCCAGTATCTAGAAAAGCACGCGGGGTCAGTTCCAATTCAGCCAATTTCTTTTTTCTTTTTTTTTTTTTTTGGACAAGACAAACTTGTTGGCCCGGCCGTTCCCCCATTTCAACACGCTTTGTAATTGCTCGTCAGTCCAGGCATCGAGATCGACCGACTTGACGCGGCTGATATGGGTGCCCATTCCACGGTGGATGCCCGAGCAGCGGATGCAGACGAAGATGCCCAGGTTCCAGGACGCCCATCTGGGGTCTGCCAGTAGAAAACAACGTCAGCCTGGTCAGAAAAGAAAAGGAAGAGGAAAAGTACGTTTGTTCCGCTTGCAGTCTGCGCAGGTCTTGTTCGGCTCCAGCTTCAGCAGGTTCTTGATGGTCTGCTGGTTTTGCGCAGCCCGAGTCGGGTCTGGTCGCCGAGACATGGCGGGCGGATCGAGGGCGGTGTCAGTCTGTGAGCACTGAGCAGTGTGTGTATGTGTCGCAAAACTAGAAGGAGCGCGAGGAAAAGGAGGTGTTGTTGTTGTTGTTGCGGAGGTGAAGAAGAATAGAGAAGTTGACGCGATCCAACGGTGGTGGAGAGAAAGCGATGGGGCGGTCCCGCTCTTTACCCGGTGGCAACTTGACCCTCTCGCTACAGCAACTATGTTATGTATTAAAGATAAAGAAGTTTCATATCATTCTAGTTCTCAATCAATCAGGTCTCCTTGTCTGCCTCAAACTTCAAACTGACACTATTCACACAATGCCTCTCATCCGTCGGCGTCGGAAAGCCTTCTCCCTTGAAAACATGGCCCAAATGCCCTCCACAGTTGCTGCACACAATCTCCGTGCGCTCAATGCCAAACGCCCGGTCGACATGGCGCGTCACAGCGCCCGGAATCGCATCAAAGTAGGCAGGCCAGCCGCAGCCCGACTGGAATTTGGTGTCTGCCTTGTATAGCGGCGTGTCGCAGGCAGCGCAGTTGTAGACGCCCGTTGAGGGGTAGTGTTTGTCGTATTCGCCGGTGAACGCGGGCTCGGTGCCTTTTTGGCGGATTACTCGGAATTGCTCTGCCTGGCGTTAGAGGAAGAATGTAATAGTATATATAGGCAAAGAGGTATTACCCGGACTCAAAACTGCCCTCCACTCTTCATCCCCCCGCTGGTCCGGATACGACATTTTGGCGTTGTTGCTCTCTTCTGCGCGCGCGCTGGATCCGAACAACGAGCCTAGAAAAGACATCCACGAAGCCGATTTGAGAGTCGCAGATGTAAATGGCGAGGGAAGCCGTGCTCTTTTGAGGCCCGTGTGGAGCTGCTTATTGTAATAACAACCGTAATTGCTGAGTAGAGGTCGACTGCAGTGTGGTCTGTATGCGCGTGTCGAAAGAACAGTGGGTGGGAGTCGTCGTCGATAAAAGGCCATTCCTTTTGTTACCTGCGGAGGATGAGACGGCGGAGTATAAATATTCAATGCTTTGGAATCATTTAAGCATTTGACTAAAAACAAAACCAGCGCTAGAAAGTCGGCGAATCGGGGTTTATTTGCAGCTATCGATAAAATGATGGCGATGCTCGCTGCAGATTACGTCATTGCAGCGTTTACATGTGTATTTGGAATACTTTGTAGTTCTATACAGTAGCTCAACTATATTTGTACAAATCTACAACATTCCATTCAAATGTTATGCAACGATGTATTCATTAATGCTGACAATATGAAAGATCAGATCCAAGGTATAATGCGACAACCAGTGTAGATATAACCATGTACTTAGATATCAGATATCAATCACCGCCGGTTTCTCCCAGTCACAACGAGAACCCCCTGGCCAACCTCAAACTTCCATCCCTCTCTCGCCAGCATCTTCCCAACCGCAGGACCCAGACGCGACGTGCCATCCCTGCTGTGGCGACCAGCACCAGTGATGATCCTGTACGGCCCGCGCATCGCGACCCCGAGCGCGTACTTGCTATCGCCCAGAGACTCCCACCAGTACGACACTCGGTCGCTGGCGATGCGCACTCCGTCCTGGACACTGACACCGTGAAGATCCAGAGAGTCAGCTGACGACTGCGAGCTGACCAGCGCGTCTGCAGCTGCCGAGTTCTCGCGCTTGGCTTTCTCCAAATGCTCGCGCCCCACAGATGCATAGTAGGCTGCTGCGCCGCCCATGAGACGATCGGATTTGCCTCGTCGGTAGGCGGCCGATGCCTTGACGAATGCAGTGGATCCTGCCGAAAAGTGGGCATTGGCCGTGTTTTGTACAGACGTGTATTCTGAGGCTATTCTGGGGGCTGCCGTAGAGCCCTCCCTTCTCGACATGGCGTCCTCTTCATCATCTAGGACTGGAGCTGGTGCGGCAATGCGAATAATATCTGATAATCGGCGTGACGGCTGGAAGAGCGTGGCCCTCGCCAGCTCGTTGGCAGCTGATACAGAATGCCCCGTAATATTCAAAAGTCCTTCGAGAATCAGTATTGATATAGTAGGAAATTCCTGCACGAGCTCTGCAACCTGCGCCACGACTGTCGCATCCTCGCTAGTGCTTTCAGGAGCATTTGCAGTCGCGAGGTATTTGATAGTTTCCGAGCGAGATGCATGATTTTTGTGGTAGGCCGAGGCGATGGTCTCTTTCTTGAGAACTGGCGCGGTTCGAGAAGTAATAAAGTCTAGATCGTCCTTTGCGTCGTCCCATTTGTTTCGTACAGGACTGCTGCTCTGTCCATATGTTTCTGGCAGACGGAAACCTGCCGGGCCTTTGGCTTTTGCTCTCCTGTTTTTGCCTTTCTTTTTCGGGCCCTGAGGAGATACGAACCCCTCAATTCCCTTGGGGATTGATATTTTGACATCCTCATCGATAGGAGACCGGCTTTCCTGGCTGTCGAAGAAGGCTATGTTGAGAAGCACATCCATAGACCGATCCACATCAAAGTCACATTTACCCAGCGTGTGCTTGATTGTATACTCGGCCACAGATGGAAACATCTCGCACAAATAGCCCGCTTTTTCCTCGGCCGTCATACCAGTAAGGCATGGCAAGCCATTTGATCCGACGATATATGCCTTGTTGTTGGTGGTCGCTGAGTTTCTGTCGTCCCCGTCTATCAGCAGAGACGAAAGATCCGACCTCAGACTAGTAATATCCGTCTCGCGAGACCCCGTCGTGTCGTTTCGCGAGCCACTGCCATCATTATCCAAAAAATCGGCCGCCCTTAGGCCGCCTGTGCCCGAAGGGTCAAAGGGGAGGTCCTGCTGTTCGTCTGCTGTGGCTTTCAGGGCATTGAGGGTATCTTCAAGCTGCTTGAGGCTGCTCGGATCGGCGAGGTCGTAGTCCGAAGCAATGGCGCTGAAAAGCGCCGGGTCGAGTGGAGGACAGAATGCTTGTTCGAGATCCTGCAAGGTGGGGATTTTTAGTTAAATTTTATCTGTGTCGAGAAGGAAAAAAAAGAGAGAGAGAAGGCACCAACTTGTAGCGAGCTGACGGTTTCAACCATCTTCAAAGACATAGAGAAAATAGCCAAGGCTGCAAGCGACGAATGCAGGCATCACTTAATAGATATTTAGAAAGAAAAAAAGAAGGGTTAAATGGTGAACACGACGAGAGAGAGCGAAGAGTCCATCGTCTCGAGGCATGGAGAGTTGTCGCACAAGTTTGCACTGCGGGATGCGATTTGATTTCACGCGGGGCACAAACCACTACAGCGCTAGTACAACATTTGAACACCATCTTACCTACACTTTTCTACCCAACGATAAAGACTATGCATTAATCCTACCAAATTGTATCCCTTGATTTTTACAAGTATTCCTTTGTTTCTACATGTTATTGATCCCTTCATTTTCACACCTTGAAACGCTTGAATCCAGGATCTAGGGTCAACCCCCTATTTTGCATCCCTTGAAAAGAGCCTATCAAGCATCACGAAACCAGAAATTTTCATCGCCGCCTGCATGGGCCCGAAACTCGGTCTGATTGGGCTGTTCGAGTTCAATAGATTCTCTATTGCATCGGCGTGCCTTGCAGCAAACTCCCTTGAAATCCATCCGATATCAATAATCACACACATCACAAGCTTGCAGCATGGATCTGCAATCGCCAGCCAATTCCTACCTACTTCTCAGTCTCAACGAGATAACAGATGAGCCCTCGTAGTACGTAGAAAGGAAAGGAAACTCGTTCTATCTCTCAATGAGACATCTCACACGCAACAATTCCGGTGGTTTTAAATAGTGAAAAATACCAAAACAAACCCCATTTTCATGTCACTAATTCGTGGCCAAATATGAAACATAACAAACATAGATAGACCGAAAACATCCAAGTCCGAGAGATACAGGGATGTCCCGAATAGGAAAGCAGCCCTAGACGAAACCACAGGAGCCAACAACGCTTAGCCCTTTATTATTTTTATTATTATTTCAAAAATGTCCCTCTACTCCTTTTGAAGCCATCTGGCTATGGCCTGGGTTCCTATCTATTTAAAGACAGATGCCCATCTCGCAAAGTAACTAATCACCGCACTCTAGCAAGCCTACTTCTCTTCTACTGCTACTCTACGTCTTAATTTTTCTCCTTTTTTTTAAAAAAAAAAAAGTCGGCCCTTTCAACATGCTTTTCAAACTCGACACCGCTCTTTTGTTCGCAGCCACTGCGTCTGGTAAGTTTCCACCTCAAGCTTTCAACTGATATTGATACTGTTGATACTAATGCTGACCCCGAACAGCCCTGCAAATCACCTCTCCTACCAAGGGCACCAAGCTGGACCTGTCCAAGTCCAACGATCTTACCTGGAATTCCGTCGAGTAAGTATTTTCACTTTCCAAGAACAAACCGAATGAAATCTGACTTATTTTTTTTAAAGATCTGACCCTACTTCATTTGACATTGAGCTCGTCAACGAACACGTCAACCCGCCTGTAGCTAAAACCATTGCAACCAATGTGCAAACCAGCGCTGGCTCGTATACATTCAACAGCATGAAAGCTGCCGTGGGGTATTATTTCCTCCTCAAAACATTTTGGTTACGGGTAAACAGTATACTAACTCACAACCAAAATAGAGAGGGCTACCAAATCAACATCATCTCCAACGAGCAGCAAAACACCGGCATCCTCGCGCAATCCCCCAATTTCGAGGTCTCAGACGCACCGGGTACTAGTTCCACTGTCTCTGCGACTTTTACGACTACTACTGGCACCAGCACCAGCAGCAGTAGTACTTCTACCGGAACTTCCAGCTCGACCACGACAGGATCAACCAGCTCATCATCAAAAACTGCCTCGAGCACGGCCACCACCAAAACGGCGTCGGCGAGCAGCTCTGGCGTGTCTTCTTCTAGCACTTCGCAGCCTGATACCGGCGCTGCGAACGCGTTGGGTGTGTCGGCCGCTATGGGTGGGATTTTGGGTGGTGGTGTTCTTGCGTTGTTGATCTGATGATTTTTCTTTTCTTATATACCAGTTGATT
The DNA here is from genome assembly GCF_013368755.1 of Talaromyces rugulosus. Classification (NCBI taxonomy): domain Eukaryota; kingdom Fungi; phylum Ascomycota; class Eurotiomycetes; order Eurotiales; family Trichocomaceae; genus Talaromyces; species Talaromyces rugulosus. The sequence goes on along the minus strand of NC_049563.1, from coordinate 2,693,649 downwards.
GAGATCCTGCCGGGATATTGATTTCATGTCGACAAGGGGTAGGAGGGTTAGATTGTAATAATGATATTTGATTTACGCTCTTCGATTCTACATTACCTTGGTCCGTGTTAGTACTAGAGAGACACCATCATTGTAAACTCTCCATTAAAATCGCTATAAACTAGACGACCGAGGAAGAACTAATGTACATACACAGCAGGGAGAAAAAAGAATTTCGCTGAATTTCGCCGCAGGTCTACCCTGCCTCTGCGCCCCAACCTCTCGGATGAACCTATTAACTCCAGAAATCATGAGACCGACCATACACACACACCCTGACCTGAGTCGGCATGAGTCGAAAATTAGACCCCCTTGCTTTTGGGGCCGCCGCGTAGAAAAAAAAGAAAAGAAGAAATCCGATGGTAATTTTTTGGCTTCCCAAAACTTCAAAAACAGCCTTGCGGTGAATCTGTTGGTTCTGGAAGATAAAAGAGAGAGAAAATATTGGCTGTGACCTCCTGGCAAGCCTGATATCTGAAAACGAAAAAAACATAAAACGTTGGCGTAATAAAAGTATAAAGGAAATGAAATGTACGTTTCGTGCCATCAGCGATAACTCATTGTCAAGTCGAGCTTCCTAGTCGTCGAAATTCTCGGTGATCAAAAGGAGATCTGTCAATGCAAGGCGCAGGCTGCGATTGATGTCCCAAGCATTGATGATGGCAGCGCGCCGACTAAGGAACACAGACTTTCTGAGTGACATGTTGCCGTGTTTTTCCGATTTCTCGTTGGGCAGGTTCCACGCCAGATTGCGCAGCACTAGGCATGCCTTGTACGCAACACCAACCGGTTCGCCCTTGGGATTGGTTGGCGTGTTCCAGTAGTCCCAGCGACGCACTATACGCGGCTGGAGAATCTGGCGTTCGTGGGTTGGAGGCTGAGCATTGGGATCACGAGGCTGGGGGAGATGTGCCGATGCGACGTGCTCAACAACCATAGAGGTATCAGCGCTTGGTCCGACGCGCTTGATCTTAGGGCAGTTGTTCCAGAGGCACTTGTGAATGGGCTCGCTAGCTTTTTCGAGTTTGTAGTGTCCTGGCTGGTCGCTAGGCTGAAGACTCATGTGATCCTCAAACACATGGGAACGAAGATCCTCTGGCTTAGAGAATGCACGGTCACAGTGCTGCACAGCCTGACTATTACCACCAGTAATCCACTTACAGTAGAGATAGGGCCATTTATCAAACGTCAGTGCCGTTTCCAGAGGACGGATACCCTTGATGATGAACCTAGTTGTCGGTCCACTAGAGCCGGCGACTGCACCGGGGATTGGGACAACCTGGGCCTGGGCGTTGGTGAATGTAGTGCTCACGTTTTTGATAAACTCAGCTGCAGGCAGAACCCCACTATTGGGCTGTTGAGGATTAACAAATCGAGTCTGGTATGCCTGCCACAGTGCGATCTGCGTAATCTCGCAATCTGGGTCTTCGACAAAACAACAGCGCAGCCATTTGGAGCTACGTTCAGGTTCAGATAGTTCCATAAGTTCTTTAAGAAGCTCCGATGGCACTTTGGGGATTGTGCTGGGGGGTGGAGCAATCTTCTCTTCTTGCAGAACGGTTTCGTTGGAGTCCAGCTGTGCCTCATACGAAAGCAACGCTATCAGTCTGGGCACAAAGACGGTTTTCAGGTTAACGACATCAACGAGACGCGTGACATTCTCGGGAATCAGAGTGAACTGGTACCAAAAATCCATTGCGCCGTTCAAGAGCTCTGGGTCTGGTTTGAGCAATGTGTAGGAGAAGAGGTGAACCAAATGATCGTGTGAAACACCCATCATCGCATTGTTTTGAACACCTTCGAGCTCTGTTGAGAAATGGGTGATCGCCCACAAAGCTCGAATCACATGGGCACGATCATCCGAGTTGATGTAGCGGTAAAGGCTTACGCGCAACGGGTCGTCAATAGCGGTGGGAAGATATTTTGTGACCTCTTCGGCAATGTCGAGGGCGTCATTCCTCAATTCGTTGAGCCGTGACTGCTTGGGTGTGTTGAGCATAATACAGAGGAAATCACGGAGAAGCCCCTTTGCGAAGCTAGATATGAACACGGCATTTTCGGGCAGCATGCACATATTGCGTAAGACCAATGTGGCATCTTTGATGTTCTGAAGATGATGGCAGAATTCGTCTGTCTCGAGCGTGTCATCCGGAAGAATAATAGGCAATTTGCTGATACGGTCCAGGATGTCATGAGTGCCCCACAAGGTGTTGAGAACGTTGGGACGGTGTCTCTTCTCAGGCCATTTGTACTGGTCACGCTCCAGTTCCCATTTGATTCCGGTGCACAGCTCGGTGATTTCGATAGCCTTTTCCATCAGCGTCTCCATGAGTAGTGGAAATCCTTCGAATCTAAATTTGTCTCCACGCTGATTCGACATCTGAACAAGGTGATACAAAGAAAAGTCTACTTCTTCTCGTAAACCGGACTGGAGGCCAAAGTGCACACGCTTGTAGATGCTTGTAGCTAAAAGGATGTCAGTATGTAATTGTTCTGAAAGGGACGGATTTCTTACATCTTGGAACTTCTAGGTATGTCAACGGGTAGTAAAAGTCGTAGAAATCAGGTTGCTTCGAGTCCTTCGAGGTCGAATTGGCAAACAGATCAGGCTTATTGCCAGGGGTGGCCACATCACGGGTCGACATTGGCACTTGTTTGTTGTCTTTTCCCTCGAACTGATCAATGTTGAACTGGCCGCCAGACATGCTAGAGCCATCAATCCCAGCGTAGTGAGAATTCGGTGTCTGGCCAGGAGTTCCCGGGAGCGTACTGGGCCCGTTGGTACCAGAACGTGTTTGGCGCACCGGTGCAGTGTCTGGTATGAATGGTTGGTTTATTCTGGGTGCCTGACGGAGGCCCTCTGTTGATTGTTAGGTACGGGGTATTTTGAGAGGGGGAAGTTATAAAAGGTTTCTAACTGACCACGAAGGGAGGAGCGTGTGGAGGCCATGTCGTCTTTTTCGCAATACAAGGAAAAGAATGGCTCGGCAGAGGCACCGGGGAAATGGCGACTGACGAGGGATTCGATTTGAGGACGCTGAGCAAGAATTTTCTCGCAGAAGCTCTTGGACCTAGTATGCCGCGGTGTCGGAGGCTTGGGACGATTGCAGCGAGGAGCGTCGTGGACGTGTTTGTCAAAAGACCTATATGCACACGTGTGTCAGCAAAGAGAGAGCGCCGCAAACCACGCTGAACAGTAAATGCATACAGTAGACGGTTTGTGTATTCCTCTTTCAATGGCTCGCGAAGGTGCTCGTCTACTCCCACGCCCGCGCAAACACTGTCCCACTTGGCTGGCGAGATTTTCTCGAAACCACCCTCCGCAGCAATTGCCTTGAACAGCTCGAATATTTCTTGGGAGGTGAATGTTTTATCGCACACAAGTAAGGCCTGTGTCGGGGCGGCACTAAGCAAAACAACAAGCAAGAGTCAGTTCCAGATATCGCGAAAAAAGGACCACCAAACAAAGCTAGTTAGACGTACCCCCTTGCGACACAAAAGTCGCTGAGTGCCTCGAGGAAGTTCTCCAAGGAACTGAAAACCGGATCAACTGGCGGTGCACCAGCAGCAGCTGGGGAAGGTGTGGAAAAGAGTGCTTCCTGTGCCTGAACCTGAGCCTCTGCACTGTGCTCTGGATGCACAGCTCTAAGATCAGCAGCCATCGCGCCTGGTGTGGAGAGATCACGTGGATGGGCGCTAAGACAAAAGAGTTCACTGAGAGTTCACTGTGATGTTAAGTCACGTGGAGATAGGCGGCAATAAACAGTGATAGACTGAAGTAAATATCACTGACAGCGAGCTTGCCAGCTTCAGGTTTGTGATGGAAAATCGATGGAAGAAAGCAACATCACTTGGTTCTGTTGGGGCGTGAATACGCTGTCAGGAGATGAGGAAGAAGGCATACAATAGTGACTGGTTTTTATAGGCGCTGGCTGCCTGGGTTTTCAGGCACCGAATTCAGGCACGATCTGATATTCTTATACCCTGTGTATCGGCGTTGCTCTGTACACACAAAATGACTCAGATGAGCCTGGTATATTACTCCTATTAGCAGAAGAAGAAGAAGAAAAGAACAATAACGTAGTAGTGGCTCCCATGGCTGCTGCTGTCTGGCGGGCCACCGGCGTGACTTCCCTGTCTGCCATCTTGGTCTTGGAACATACACACACCTCGCAACTCCTGTTGTTAGACAAAACCAACTTCAACTATACTTGAACATCTACAGTCATGTCTAGCCTAAGAAGCCAGCTGCAGCAGTCAAACGTGATAGCGCAATTCCCCCTAGCCAAGTACTCGTATGCTGAGTCTCTGGCCGACCAGCATGGGCCGGTCAACTGGACGCACTTGCATTCAAGCGACCTGAACGTTCTTTTTGAGAAAGACACTTCATCTGCGTCAGGAATCAGCTCTATCCAGCAAAAATTGCGTCTTCGAGTAATTCGCGCGCACGAGAACCTGGTACACCTCATCTAGAATGATATTGTCAATGTAGCTGGGGAGAGAGTATTAACAACCGCATAGGAAGACCTTGATCTGAATTCATTGGCCCGCGAAGCCACTCAGCAGGCCATTTCGAAACATGCGAGGAACACCAAACCATCAGTTGCTATTATTATCAAGGATCCCTGTTTGGCCGTCCGGTATCCTTTCGGCAGAGAACAGGTTTGTTGTCCAACTCAAAGGGTGAAAACAATGAATACTAATACAAGAAACAGCTGCGTCGTTTTCAACTCAAGTTCTCCTCCAGTCGCGACTATCGTGAAGTTTTGGAAATATTGAGGGAGATCAACTGCCCCTTCAGCGAGTCCTCCGGCGAGCATCCTTCGCGCTCAGCCAGTTTGAGACCAGACTCTTCCTCTTCAAGAATACTAACTCCGGCTGCAACAATGATCAGCACTAGTAATGACTGGAGCCAACGTTTTGCGGCACCGACGGACAGTCACTCGTGGAATCAGGGGTTATCAAGAAGCCATACAACGCTTGGAACAACGACGGACAGACAGCCTGTCAATGGTATTCAGACCATCTGTTCTACATATAGGAGCCATGCTAACTATACACTATCAGCCTCCTCTCCCAGTTCAATTTCATCGCGTCTATATGCAAATGGCCGCGGCCCAGACGACTCTCACAAGGACCTCCCGAGGGAACGCACAATTACACCAAGCGCAGAGTACGCAAGCAATGAACAAGAACGGCCGATCACCTCACCAGCGTACGACACTCAAGTTCTCAATCAAGTACTGCCACCGAAGAGAGACCTCCCGTTTTCCAAACCTGGGCCACGACCAAGCCCCTTGTTCAATCGACAACCGGCAAACCGGTTTACAAAGTGGCCAGAACCAGCTCCAAAGCCTCCCAAAAACCCCAATGATGGCTCCGGCGTGAATTGTGCATCGCCACGACCACATACAGCCCAGTCAAAAGTAACGGTCCCGGCAACGAGCTCCCCCGCCCGCCAGCTTCGTCTAGAACTGGAGGATAGGCAATGGAATCCAAATAAAGAAAAGCAGAATCCGTCCTTGGAAGCAGCATCCGCCTCTTCTCCACTTCTCACCACTTCCATATTTCCAGCATCTAGTCCTATTAATGGCAGAACACAACAGAATGGAACGACGACAGGATCCTTACCTGTTGCGACTTCATCTGCTCTCGACAACCCACCTACATCCCATCACCAACCACCAGTGGAGATGCAAAATGTCAGAGCAGCATCGCAAGGAATACCCATATCCTCAGCAGACCTGTCCACATTCCTGGCGACACCCGAATCAGAGCGCTCCCAGCTCGTCAGCAACTGGGTATGCCAACAACTCGAAGACGACGGGTTCCGAGCTCTGTGTCAAGACGTCGAGCGCGTGTGGCAGCGAATTGCCTTTGGAACATGATATTTCCGTTTCTGCTGTGTTATATTTTATTTGATTTGATCTGATCTATCTGGGGGGCGGCTGTGTCTGGATTTGAGATTTAAATCTTTTTCAGAAAATATTTATACATACCTATATATACCTATATACATATAGCCCAGAGTCAACAGCGAGGATTTTTATTTTAATTCAGCGTTTTCCCACGTGATGACACCAGAATCGAAAATAACTTTGAAAAGTCCATTATATTTCGTTTCGTTCTTAATACTGAGCAAATAAAAAAAATAAAAAAAAAACCTCTAGATTAATCAATGTTTAAAACCCACCAAAGCGCCCTTTCCTTAAGTGTACACACAAGTTTCAAAGTCGAGGATAAAAATAAGAAAAGAGAACAACAACAAAAAATAATAGTAATAATACAAATACAGCCCACAGACCCCCCCCAAAGAGGTAGGTACATACATAACCCACTTCCAAAAAAAAAAACGAGAAAAAAAAGTTTTCCATTTTCCCAGCGAACCCAAGTACAACAGAAGAAAAAAAACAAGGTTTTAGTGACGTGGTACAGGCGGAAGACTCAAAACATTCATAAACCCCCTCCGCAAAGCCAGACTGAAATCGACAAGCCCGTTTTGACCGTTTGCACCGCCGACTACTCCAACGCCGTGAGATGCGCCCAGATCGGCGGCAGATGAGGTTGTGGGTAGGCCTTCTGCGGATGCGTCAATGTTGAACTTGCCGGATGGCGAGGGAGGGGATGATGGACCACCACCAGCACCACCGCCGCCGCCGACGGCTAGGTCGGCGAGATGTTGTAGAGATCGTTGCTCGTTGGGGCCGACGAGGGGTGCTTGGTGGGCGGTAGAGTTGTTGCCCGAAGCGGTTGTGGTTGTGTTGTTGGTTGTGGTTGTATTGTTGTTGTTGGCAGAGGAGGACGAGTTTTGTCCTGTAGCGTCACCATGCTGAGGCTTCTCAGCCTCAATCCACAGCCGAAGCTGGCGGTCCCACTGGGGAGTGGAAAAGAGATCTTCAAACTCGCCAGCCAACGCCGAATTTTGCGCACGACGATCGAGGACCTGCTCGATGTTGGCGAGGAGCTCCCAGCAAAACTCGGCGCACAGCGGGATTTTCGATGCTTCCAGCAGGGTCAAAGTGGCTAGAGCCAAGGAGTAAATGTCAATGGGCGAGGGTAGGCGTGTTGGCACATCCTTGTGCAGTTCCTTGACGAGGGCTTCGGCAGAATGTATAACCTCGTACGGCGCAAACACGTACAGAGGGCGGGTGATGAAGAGGTTGATGGTCCAGTAAACCTGTGGGCCCAGGGCCTCCATGTATCCGGGCGGGGTGGTCATTCGATCGACCGCGTCCAGGCGTTGTTCGACACTCAGCACAGACTTGAGCATGTGAAACAGAAGAGACCGGGACATCTTCTTGAACCGTGGATTCACCGAAAGAACATCGGGGTCGATCTCGATAAGGCGGAGAGCTGAAGTCAACTCACTAGAGTAGGCTGGATTTTACTGTCAGATACAATTTCATAGTTTAAAAAAATAGGTGTGTACTTACCAGCAAGCTGGAATGCCGCAAATCCCATAAACTTCGGATCAGAAGGAAGATCGATGTCTTGAAGGTCGTCTTCCATGACATCTCGCTCCCCCGCCCCAACATGGCTCCACCGGCATAGAATGCTTGCAGCAAACCATCCACGACGAGCAATGTTGGCGTCGGAATCTGCATCTTGAAGGTCAGGAAACGGGTCCCGGTTTTGCTCAAACTGTTTGGAGAGTTTGTAGGCCAAGCCGGAAAGATGGTCAACGAGCGTTTGCTTCGCAAGACCATACTTTCCGTGTAAGTTTTCTGGGCCGCCATGCTTGTCACAGTTGATGACCAGAAAGCACAGCGTTTGTGTCCACACAAAGTTTACTGGCAAAGTCCGCAAGTTGTGAGGGTCCCGGAGATGCGAAGAAACCAGGTCAATTGCGGTGTTTATGGAATTCACCTCTTGAAAAGTGGTTATCACCCGGTTGAGGTTGGTTTGCGTGACAGCATACAATGCATGTGAAAAGACCTCCTGTAACTGCCTATTGCACTGGTGAAGAATCTCAAGGAACCGTTCCTTTGAGTTGGGAAGAATGGGGAGTATAGGGTGAATCTTTTCGTAGTACCTATAATGTTTGTCAGACTAAATCCCTCTTTATGAGCTAGTTATTGTAAGGAAAACATACGTCTTCAAAGAGCCTTCATCCACTGACTGCGGTATCGTGGTTTCGTTCGCCGGCTGGGACAAAGATCCAACAACCGAGTCAACGGGCAAGGTATTTGTAGCTAGGTCCTGGGTCTCGTTCCAGTACGGCCCGGACATCTTGTTCTGCGCAAGATTTATATTGAACAGTGGATAGCTTTCTGGAAGATTGGCCGTAGTCTCTCCTGGTCACAAAATGTCAACGTGAGAACTGCGAGAAGAGCAGGAGTTTGAAGAAATGTCACATACCGACAGTTGGCGGTTGGCTGCGAGAGGTGAGCGCAGATTGCGGCATAGACAGGCCATGAATTCCTTCGCTCATCGAAAAGGTCCGCTTGCGCCCCAGAAGACTCGCATCCATTGGGGGAGAGAATTCATGGTAGCCACGAGGAGACGAGACCTCGTTCATGCCCTGATACTGCATATCCTGATGCGTCAACGGCGGTTGCATCTGCGACTCCAATGTGTTCAAACGTTCTGCCAGCTCCTTTATATAACTGAAGAAGAAGAAATAACCATCAGCAAGGCCGGCCTCTGCGACGTAATTCAATCCACCTACCCTTTGCTAGGCCCTCGCTTCATGGGCACCCGGCTGAATTGACAGGCAGCACCGAGACGACGGCAATTGGAACATGTTTCGACGCCGGACTCTGAAGTAGCATCGCAGCGAACCTATCCACGTCGGCTGTGTTAATTTCTGCGCGTTGAGGCGACGACGACGGGGACGACGACGACGACGCGACGGGACGAGCTCTCTCACCTTCTTCCGCCTGCATTCATCACAGGCGCGCGACACTTTCGACCGCTTCCGCCGAGCGCTTTGGTCGCCATAGCTCAGATCGTGGTTTGGATCGACACCGACTTGCTGGTTGGGAGGGAAACCGAATGCGTTGTTGTGTTGTTGGTCTGTAATGGAAAAGACGCGACGGATTAGCTTCAAGAGAGCAGCGAGCGATTCTATCACACGCGACGCATACCATTATTCGGCCCATCTGCAAGATTTCCTCCGGTCGCATCGCGCGAGAGCTCAGCAGAGAGAATTTCATCAGCTGTGAGCTGGCGACCGCCGTAGTACATGGCACCTTGGCCGACTTGCGCCGGGTTCGGGGAGGGGTACGAAGGCGCCGGAGGCAGATCCGACTGTTCGCGCGAGTTCATTTTTTTTAATTTTTTATTCGTTCGCGAATCACGGGGAAAACAGACAGAGCTGGATAGAATTGAGCGCAGGAGCAAAAAGCTCCAGTGTTGATGATGATGCTGGCGGGCACGGGGCGATGATGGGGAAAGAAAGAGGAAGGAGGAAAAAACCCAAACGGCGAGGATTTTCTTCCCTTTTCTATCTACAGGCTAACAACTTCCATTCTGCGCGGGCATGGCTTAGCGCGCGCGCACTCAGCATGCCGCTGCACACGAAGCTGGCTGCGACATCTACAACGCTGAAGCTTTCCCCAGACATCAGATCGACTACGTAGTTAAGTTACTAGTTGCATTTGCGCTGGTTCATCGCGTAGAAAAGAAAGGCCGCCTCCGTGCCGGCGGATTATCCTATTCTCCAGCCTCCGAAGTACACAACAGTAGGTTTCATCTCGCCGACAACATCAATTAATTATTTAATAAATAGGCGTTTGTGAGGGCCGTGGGCTGTATGCCTGGATTCTAAAAAGGCCATTATTCTTTTTGCCAATAATGGTTCCCTTGAATCTAGATAACCCTACAATAGCCTTTTCGAGTAGTATTCTAGGTTGAACGATGTGTTGCAACTGGAATGGCAGATTGACTGCAACTTGCTCTCCTCCATGCCGTGAATAGTTTTCTTTGTTGAATGTGTTTACTCGGTTTGTTTGAGTCTGTTTGGGTTTGTTTTGCGGTCAGCGTTCGCCATCGTCACCGTCATCGTCATCGGGCGGGGTTACATCTTTCATTCTTCCCATCGTTTTAGTTCTTTTACTTAATTCACCATCTAAATATGCACTACTCAACATGCCCTGCTTGAGTCCTTCTGAAAAAAGAAATCAAGTGAAGGACAAGATTCATCAACTATACGAAGATGTGAGGAAAGTCCCAGCCCCCTTCCTCCAAATTCAAGCGATAACGCCACTTCCACTTCAAGTTGAACCCACGGGAAAAGTCTCTAGATCACGAGAGCCATCGTTTTTCAGCCCATTGCCCGAGGAAGAGCTCAGCGGGGCTCCTTTGGTTGACAATATCGACAATTCTGTTTGAACAAATGGCCTCAAATTGAAGCTGAAGGAGGGGGGGGAGATACCCGCATCTTTTAGCTGCTACTCGGATGGTTTCCTTCTGAGCCTCACATGGCTTTCAAACGGCACAGAAAAGACATGGCATACCAAAAGGTGAACATGATTTCCCAATTGGCCTTGGAAACTCCAAGGGATGGCTGTTTCGAGAGTAAGTTATCTTCTCTCTAGTAACAGTACAGTGGCTAATGTTTTTTTTTTTCTCTTTCCTCAATGAATTTAGAGAGTTCGAAGAACAGGTCATCGATCCGTCCTATGCCGATTATCCACTCAGTACTTGTTACATGCATGGTGGCTATTGGACCAGAAGAGACGATGCCGCCAAGAAGCCGCATATCATGCTTGCCGTGAAGCACAATGTGGCCGGAGATGAAAGGCTTCTGAAGGGAGACGTCCTTGTGATTCTAGCTGCCCTCAAGACTCGTATGGAGTGGGCCAAGCTACAGAAACATATAATTATCCCCGTACGTCAGATTCCCATGCTCGTGAACCCCCTCATATTCTAATATTTTTCTTGTTATATAGATCATGCTCTTCTCCTTTATGGGTCATCATGTAAAGATTATCGAGGGCTATCATGATGGCGATCGTCCGCCAAAGCCCTTTGTTCGAGTTTGACAGCTATGAGACGGCCCCGATAGACCTGTTTGTACGGTACATGGTCAGTGAACCGGTGGGCGACACCCAGGAGTTTCCTCCAGAGAAGCTAGAGATTTGAATGCAAAGGACAATCTCATGGGAAGATAACCAAAAGTAGGGTTTCAATACAGGAATAGGTTCAACGACATATTCTATAGCCCAGTACGCACATACATGATACGTATGCACTCGGCGCGACCCGAGTCTACCCCGTGACGCTATCCCGCAATCGCGGTTTTACCCATAGCGGCCGTCTTTTCCCGCCCAGATCGACGCCGCTCCACGTCAGGCTGCAGGCATTGAAAAGAGGATGCCTGACAAAGAAAAAAGGGGGGTCTTGGAATATCTTGGCGAGGCACAGGCGGCGGCGGCGCAGACAGTAGTACGTAGTATTGTTATTATTGCCTGAAAACGCACTCCGTAGTCCGTACCCCTTCAGCTCAGACATGTTCTTGTAGGTACGGCAGAAAATGACATGCAGCGTGACGATCGGCCCCACTCCGTGTCCTGATTCAGGCTCACCGGGACCCACATGCCCCAATAAGGCAACTCGGCGGGTGTGGCCTGGCGATTCGGCCAATCGCGGGCGCTGGCTGCCCGTCTAGCGCCGCCTAGAAGGCCCCCATGTTCCTTCTGGAAGCTTTCCTAATCGGGATGCCCAGCGTGGCGGAGGCCATAGCAGCTACGTACGAGGTACGAAGTGCTGGGTCCTCGAGCCCGGCCAGTACTGGGTGTGTGTAAGTACAGACAGGTATGCAATAACGGTACGTCTCCAAGGGCTCGACTGAGAATCCCATTGCCACACCCTGTATGAACTATGAAGTGTATGGAGTAATAAATAATAATAGTAAAAGAGTAAAAGAACCCTCCAGTTCAGGGCTAGCCGCCACCAGGCCACATACGGCTAAAGCCACGCTATGCCCGCCTGGGCAGTGCCCTTCGCCCCCGCCCACCGCAGCAGCCCTTTTGAGGCGCTTCCCACACTCGCTCCCGCTCGCTCTTTTCTTCTCCCCTTCTTCTCTTCCTCCATGTTCTTTGCCGCATGAACACACTCCAAAAAGTGTCCTTGTTTCCCCCTGTTTTGGCCGCCACTACCGGTCTTTGGTGTCCTGTCTCGCGGCCGGCGCCAAGCGGTGCATAGGGCTCTGTTGCTTTTGTCTCTTTGCTTTCTGCTTTTTCTTCCTTTTCCACCGCGTCGCTGCGCTCCCTCTCCACTCTACCCTCGTTGTCGTGTCACCCGTGTGTGCTCCCCGCAACAAATTCCTTCAATTCTTGCAATTGGGTGTTTTATTTCTTGTTACTATTCAAACAAGAAGTACCCTTTTTCAAATAAGAAAAAAAAAAAAAAAAAGACAACGTCTGGCATTGCCTTTCTATTGTCGTCCCATGCACCCACCCGTCTGGCTGTGTCACCACCTCGCGTTGACACCCCCTTCCGTACCGCTTGACCCTGTCCTGTTACTTTCAGTATATACTTTCGCGCAGAGTCGCATGTGTGTTTTATAGTTTCCGCGGCCATGTTGATTGACGGCGAGAAGTGGGCTTGTGAAGCTTGCGTCCGGGGTCACCGAGTCAGCGGCTGTCACCACAGTGGTATGCCCCCCCCCCCCCCCCCCCAAGCCACCTCATATCTGTTCAACGTACTGATTCTTCTAGATCGGAGCCTCGTTCACATCAACAAAAAGGGCCGGCCAGTCTCCCAATGCCCTCACTGCCGCGGCCTGCGCAAGTCCAGAACAACTCACGCCAAGTGCGACTGCGGGGACAAGAAGAAGGACCACTATGTCGCCGGTCACCTGGAACACGAGATGGGCGAGCACAAGTGTCGCTGCGTCCACGGCCAACGCTGCACCTGCGCCTTGAAGTTGGAGCAGCACCTGGACCCCGTCCCCGAAACTGGTCTTCCTCCCGCTCCCTCTCCTGCTGTGACGGAGATGCGCAAACCTCGCCTGACGTCAACCAAATCCGAGAGCACTTTGACCGTCTTCCGAGATGGTCACCACAAGCCAATGCACAAACACAACGATATGGCTCACAAATGTGGTCTGCCTTATACCATCCCACGACACCACACCATCCACGGAACATCCGAGTTAGCCCAGCGGTCCGCAGACTACCTACCGCTCACTCTCAGCCAAACCGCAGATATCAAGTCGCCTTACACTGTCGATCTCGAGTCCGACAGCCAATTTGCGCCTCGACAGGTCAAATCTGAGCATAGCTCTCCCGTGATGGGCGCCATGGCCGCGCCAGAGCAGATCAACACTCAGATTCCTCCTCTTGATCTCAGTTCTTTTACCGCATTCGGTACCACCAACCCGTCGACGGATTCGCTGAGCTCGTTTTTCCAAGAGCCATGTCAAGACCCATGGCTAGCATCGCCCGATACCGACCTCTCTGCTTTCAACGCTCCGCCAGTCGATTGGTCGAGCTTTCCGCTGTCGTCGACCGGGGTGGCGACAACGGTCAGCCAAGCCCCATCGTACGCCAGTTTCGATTTGAACAACATAAGCAACCCCAGCTATCCTGGCCTGACCGCGTCTTCGTCTGGAGACATTTCTGAAGTTGATGACTTTGGGCCCCTTCCGAGCCTAGGCGCGTCGAGCAACGACCTCCATGACCTGCACAGCGTCAGTGACCGTTCCGACGTCGATCAGTACCGGGTCAGCTCTGCTTCGTCATTTGCAGACTTGCCGCAGGCCCAGCTACTATCGTCGAACAACTTGGAGTCAATCAGTATAGACGATTTCCTCAAGTCCGCCAACGAATCGACTGCTGTTCTCGAACAACAGCTCCAGGCTAGCATGGCCATGGAGTCCAAGGCTTTGTCTGCGCCGCAGCAAAGTTACTCAATGCCACCGGCACCTGCTGCCTATCCCACCAGCGAACCTACTACTACTGCTGGTCTGGAGATGGACCCGTCCCAAAACGATTTGAATGACATGTTTTGGGCGGCAAACATCTTCAACACATCTATTCCGCCCTCGATGCCCGCCCCTGCTGCCGAAAACCCCTTTTCGCAGCCACCTTGGGCAAACTAAGCTCCCATGAAGGGCAATGGCCATTCTTTAGCCATTCCTTTTTAGTGCAAAAGATGGTTCCTTCATGGCACCTTACCACCACCTCCCGCTCCGTCATAATGACCTTGATGAGAGATGATGATAACGTGATTTTAGATACCAGATAAAGCTTGCAAGCTGCTTTTTTTTTGCTATATTACGTTGTTGTTTCTTTACTGTTGCTTTGTTTGTTATAAACTTGTTTTCCTACGTTTGCGATTTGAATGGCATATTATTATGTTATTTCAATAGCTAGCGTAAACCTACCCACCCACCCGCCTCTGCTACAGTAACATGCGGGCATGATATTGATATCTTTTTGGACATTTTGTTTTTTAGATGTTTTAAAAGAATAGACTTGCTATTACTCTATTGATTTATTCTATTGATTTGTTCTATTTTCTTTGTAACAATGTCTACCGGTACGTTAGCTGAACTAAACACGTGCATACCCCTAACCCTGTGCATATGCATCCTCCTCATTGTTTATTTTTCATTTTTGTTGACGGACAATACTAATCCAATTGGACTCATTGGCATGCATACCTGAGAAAGCTTAGCAACAAGAAATCTTTCTTTCTTTTTCTTTTTCCCTCCCCCCCTTGCGTCACTGTCAACTAGAGTTTGATCGTCTGATCCGATGTAGCGGTGAAGACGGGAGAGGGAGGGTCTACGGTTGAGAAAAAAGCTTGATTCTGATTGTGCATGCATACGTAAACTCTTGGGTTTGTGGGGGAGACGGGGGACGATGACTAATTTTTATTACTTTATTGTTATGTACTCTACTTTTCTTTTTTTGCTTTTGGCATTTTGTTCAGGGCTGTGGTGGATTGTGGGAGGGAGGGATAAAACGGGGTAGCCTCCTGGGCATCATGTAAGGATTGTTTCATTGTATATAGATTTTCAGTTAATGTGAGTAAAGAATTGAGAGTAATATTGGAAGAGTCAGGTCAATGTATTGTTAAAGACTGCGTCGGGACAAGTGGGTGTAGCCTGGTTGACCGAGTCAGACTCAGACTCAGTCGGTGTGATGCGCATGTGGATGTGGATGTGGATGTGGATGTGGATGTGGATGTGGATGTGGATGTGGGTGGAATGCAAGGGATTGGTTTCTTGGAATGGACCAGACCAGATAATGTGTAACGTAAAAATAGACGAGGCTGGATCAGTTGGTGAATGTATTCAGATGCTGTCACGTCACATGTTGCCAGCCATTATTGAAACTGGTCAACATAGTTTACAAATATTCTAGATGTCAGTAGGTAGTATATTTCAAATACTGTCTCACGCGGTGATAGTCTGTTTATTTGAATACTTTTACTACTAGAATACATTGATAGTTGGACCTGCGAAATTGAGGTTCAAAATGACCCGCAACTATATAACCCTGTTACAGCAGGACTTCTCCCCAGCGAAAAAAAACCACTGCTTTAATATTCATCATATGCTTTATACCGAAGTTTTTACCACCCGCTTAGCCATTAGTTGATTAATTTTTAAATTAGAATCTAACTATCTCTCGCGGGTCATACATCCCGCCGTCGGTATTGGCTGTACATAGTTCAAAGTGAGAAATTTTGTTGCTTGGGGAGCTCATCATATAGTCCTAGAACGAGTCGTCCGCGCACGATTCTGGGCAAGAGTCCAGGCACGGATCCGGGAACTTCCCATATAGAATCCAGATCCCAAAGCAACCCAACTAAGTCGTTGGTCGTCCCATATGCAGATACCAAGGCAGTCTATAAATTGATCGTCGTCGTCGTCGTCGTGACCCGGTTTCGAATTTGAATAACCCAAAAAAGAAAAGTCCTTATCCCTACTCTTCAAACAAGCCATGACACGAAATCCAAGTCTAAGTCCCCTCGACCTGTTTTCGTTCTTCAAACCTTCCAGCACGGGTTCTCTTCGAAAACAGTAGTAAAGACCCATTTCTCAAGCCCCAATTTAAAAAAAGACTGGCGAATCGTAAACGGAGTAAATAATTCAGCGCGAATCATCATGGAGGAAGGCGGGAAAGCTCAAGAAATCACTGAGTAGCACCTAGATACACACTTCATCTCTTCAAGTGGATTCGCTGAACACTTCTTGAATGAATACGGTTTAAAATATGGATCGATGCGATTAATTGTTGCCCTGTATTTAATAAAGTCATAATTATCTGATGTTGTCATCATCAGATTATCGGGACAGATTTCTTGGATATTCCAATAAATAATTAGATTCCAATATGCACGCGTAATTCGCATCTTTTCAACCCTGGACAAAGACCACCATGCAACAGCCTAAAAATCAATCCCAGCCTTGGAATTTTTAATCGAGTAATGATTATGAATCTCTTTATTAGGCAGAATAGGCCATAAAGCCTCATGAATGTTATGGAGGAGCGAGACAAAGCATATGTGTTGAAGAGTCTCTATACGGTATGCGGTTAACACCAGGTAGCGAGGACCCGGTGTTCCCTTCATAAACGCACAAGATGCTGGATCCAGCTGTTGAAAGAAATTTTTTTCGGGAGATTTTTGTACCCATGGACCAGGCTTTCAAAGGTGAAATTCGATGATGATGATGATGACGACGGCCCTAAAAATGTGCCTAGAATAGCAACCATACGAGCTTCAGGCTTAAATTCTGGGATTGAGCGGGCTATCGCAGCATCCAAAATATAAGGCGAGTCGATGTTGAAACCTGCACTTGCATTCACGGAAGCAAAGATAGATTTGTATATCATTGAAAGATCTGGCGCGTGTCGAAGTATAATAATCCACACTTCCAGTGGAAGACGATTGGAGGAGCTGAGCATTGTGGTTGCTAAAAACGTACTTATTGTTGTGACTTTTGAGTCGGAAAAGAGTCAAGTGCTTTGATGCATTAAGGAAAGAATCGCCTTTTGGCAAGCCTGTTGTCTTGGAAGTGGAGTGTCCTATCAGAGAATCGCAATAATACAATATGTGGATGAGAGAGCTTGACAGAGAAAGAAGTTTTAATGGAAGAGTGTACGAAAGCTAGGCAACAATAACTATGACGAGGTGATGGTGTGGTAAAGAGCCGTGGTGACATCTGGACGATACGGTCAATGTACCCAATATTATTACATGTAATGCTGTATGCAATACCAAATGCAAATGCAAATTGTATGTGTATCTATAACTCTGCCAACATATATTTCCATATATACTCTCACATATATATATATATATATTTATATGCAAAATCACCGATACTTATCCATAAACTCGCCATGAAACTTGGTAATCCGTTGCACCCACTCCGTCCCAGGCGCCAAAAATGTCGTCCGGAAATGCAGAGTGCCTTCCTTTTGTCCAAACCCAGAGCCGGGAACGACACAGATGCCCGTGGCGTCCAACAGTGCGAGACAGTAGAACTCGTCGGCCTTTTTGCCGGCGGCTTCGGCGGCGGATATAGCTTTGGCGGGGAGAGTGATGGTGGGGAAGAGGTACATGGCGCCCTGGAATTATATTAGTATTAGAGAGAGAGAGAGAGATAGAGAAAGGAGTACCTGTGGCTCCTGGCAGTCAACACCCTCCATCTTCTTAAACGCCTCATACAGGGCAAAAGCTCGCTGCTTCAACCCCTCCTTGATGCCATTGTACTCCTCATTGTACAACTCAAAGCTGGGCTCGCCTTGTTTGGGAGGGTTGACCATCATCTCCACCAAACACTGGCCAATCACCGACGGACACAACATGATGCTAATAAACTTGTAGATTTGGGCCTGCACATCCGGATGGAAATTGACCAACTCAAAGTATCCGCCCCGGTGGCCGCATTCGCCAACCATACCCTTGGAGACACTGTGCAGCGAGACGAGCTCGATATTGTCGTATTTGCCGGCGACTTCTTGCTGCAGCTGGCGCAGGCGCTTTTTGAAAGAGGTGTGCTCGCCGATAAACACGTTGGTTTGGTAGACCTCATCGGCCATGATGACCAGGCGCTCCTCGACGGCGAGGTCGAGCACGCTCTTGATATCGTCCGGGCTCAGACTGGCACCCGTTGGGTTTCCAGGGTTGATCACCACGATGGCGCGGACATCGATGCCCTCGGCTTTGGCCTTGGTGACGGATTCGCGGATCGTGTTGACGTCGGTGCCCCATGCTTTACCTTCTTCCAGGTAATAAGGCACATAGTGGGCGTTGAGAAGCGAGAGCGTAGCCGTGTACAGAGGGTACTGCGGAATCGGCACCAGAACACCAGACGACTTGTTCTCGCAGATGACATTGAGCAGTGTGTTGACTCCAGACGAAGCACCGCCAGTCAAAAAAATATCCTTGGCTTCTGCCGGAAACCCATCACGCCGCTCAAGAAACTTGGCCACGCTCTCTCGCAGCAAAGGTGCTCCCTGACTGTGGCTGTACGCTCCCACAGTCTGGACTCCTTGCAACAGCCTCTTTGCACGGTCAATCACGTCCTGCTTGTACCCAAATGCCGACTTGAGCGCCTCCTCGTTGTCGAGCAGTGTCGGGTACTCCAAGATACTGAGCACCTGCCGGAAAAAAGTAATGGGCTTCTGGCCCAGTTGCTGCGGGTTGCCAATGTTGGCGAAGATGATGTTGTCAAAGGGTAGCGATTTGTCGCCCTTGTCCAGGCGCTCCTTGAACTCCTCGGCCTTCATTGCCAGCTCTCCGCGCACGGCATACTGGGCATCACGCACCTCGGGGCGGATGTTGTCGTATGTGAGTCGGTGGGTGGCCATGTTGCGACTGTTGTTAATGAATGGATATGCTCGGGTCACTGTAACACGCGGTTGAATCTCATCAGCAATCCTTCGAAGTAGGTATATATATAATGTAAGGTATATACAAGAACAACAAATATATATATAATAAAGTAAAATAAAAACAGTAAACCCGAATAAATCCCGGACCACGATCACACGCCTCGCAAAAAATCAGTCGAGCGAGAGGGGTCTAGTGTGGGGTATGGAGTAGACGAGTGGAGCAGGGACGACGCCAATAGCAGGCGTTCAGGCTTGCTTTCAGGTGCAAATATGACTCTTAAATAAAGTAAATAACTCGTACCTGATATCGGTTTCCCGTGGCCTAGCTGGCGTTGGCCGGCGGCAAACAGTGAATACGAGCATCGTTGTCGCGGGCTCTGGACCAGTCGCGAGACCGGAATCGGCTTGAAATGCATGGCGGAGAAGAAAATAATTAATGATTAATAAATCAAACCAGACGAAGAAACAAAACGAAGAAACAAAACGAATGGACGCGACAGATGCCGTATAACTGTCGAGGTCAGACTCTGAAGTCTGAAGATAACGGTGGGCGGTGAGTCGAGGCCCGGCCGGAGTCGGGCACTTCGCCGATTCGGGACCGGTGAGTCTCTCGTTCGTGTCCACGGAGAACGGGGAACTTTGTCCAACTTGTATGCAGGTAAGCATCACGAGGCGCCAACGATTTATTTACTATTGATAATTGTCTATCGTTGAATTATAATAATAACATGGTTTACTGCAATTCATTGTTGGCCATGCGAGATCAAGACTATGATGTATATTTATACTCTTAACTCCGCTCGCTTCCCCGCAGCCTCACATTCTGGCCGTACTTTTGCAGCTTGGTGATCAGAGCATCGCCTTGCTTGACGAAATCAGTGTACTGCTTGTTCTTGTCGTCCGGGCGGTTCGTCTCGATGACTCCGTTGACGCGGTCGATCGTGCATGATATCCGCTCGGCGGCAATGAATTTGGACAGGTCCCTAGGGTAGTCAATGTCAGATAGTTGTGCTTTAACATGCAGAAATGAGATCTTACCTGTCTAGGAAGTCGACAGTGACACCAAAGTCGCCCGCCATGCTGCTCAGTCCGACCACCCGGTAGCTCTGCAGTAGTTGTTGGTAGCCCCTCAAGCGCATCTCACGCACAAACCAGGCACGGTGCTCGTACAGGTAGCGGTCCTGGCTCAGGAAGTTGTCCTCTACAGCTGCCAGCGCAACGAAGAACGATGTGTAGGTTCCGCTGTAGAGACTGCTCACAAGGTTGGCCAGTGGCGAGAAATCAATGGCCCGCTCACTTTCTGCCTGCGCACTGGATCCCGCGCCTAGGCTGGTCAGGTTGATAGCAGTGGATGCCGCCCCAGGAGTAGAACTCGACGGCACATCTTTCATCTCTTCGTCTCCAGCACCAGGCCCAGAGGACACCGCACCGGAAAGGGCAGACACTACATCCTCACCCTCGCCGAGAATGGCGCGGATTTCCGGGGCATCGACGACCTTGGCTTTGAAATCGACTCGCTTGAGCGAAAGAGATCCTGCGAGAACAGCGTAGATGACGAGAGAGGAATAGCTGCACAGCTCGTAGCTTGTGAAAGTAGACAAACTGTCGAGCAAAAGAGGCGCGGCCAGGCTGTAAGAACGAGTGGTGAGGAGATGCAGGCCCTTGTAAGCCTTGAGGCGATTCCTACGGTCCCAGTCGCCACCGCTCTCCACCAGGGCATTCGCACGTTCCACAGTATTCTTCACAAAAACCTTGTCGCCAAAGAATAGACCAACACGGATCATGGCCAGGACCAAGTCGATTTTCGTTCCCAGGATATTAGTCTTCTCGAGCACTGCTTCGTACGTCTGAATAGCTTTGTCCTAAATCAGAATAGCTTGTTAGTATACGCATATAAAATGAGCAAGACGCATGTACCTTGTCTCCCACGCGAGCCCAGAACTCTGCGCGTTTTCCTTGGGCAGCGAGCACCTCGGTCTCACCCGCGGCCTCGCCAGCCTCGTCTTCCTCCTTCT
Source organism: Talaromyces rugulosus (assembly GCF_013368755.1). Lineage (NCBI taxonomy): Eukaryota > Fungi > Ascomycota > Eurotiomycetes > Eurotiales > Trichocomaceae > Talaromyces > Talaromyces rugulosus. The sequence continues at coordinate 2,672,795 of NC_049563.1, read as the reverse complement.
GGTAAGACTCGAGCTCCTTCTTATTCTCCTCCTTTAATGTGTCGTACAGCTTCTCATCCCATGGAAAGTCCACCCGCTGAGGCAATTTCCGTCCGGTGAGCAAGTTGGACGTGATGATCGGTCGCCCAGAACCAGCTCCATTAGTCGATGGTTGTTGGGCAACTCCTTCGCCCGAGGTATTCAAGATCCCATCAGTAGGGTGTGCAAGATGCCTGTAAAGCGGGGCCATCTTGTGTTCCTTGATGGCATTATGAAGCCTCTTGAGCGAGCTTTGTCGAACCGTCGAAGTGCATGATGGGTTGGAGAGGTTGAAGACGTCCTGTGCGAGGGACAGGTCGGGATACTTGGCGAATTGGGGGTCGGCCATGATGGCGATGAAGGAATATAAATAAGAAAGAAAAAAGGTAGAGTAGAGACAGTCAGATCCTTCTGGTTCAGAGGACAACTGGACTGCGCTGAGGGAAGGGGGACAATAAGAGCAGAGTGGTGCGATCACTCGATGACGGAGCTTGCGTGGATCAGCAGTGCCTGAGCTTCGCGGGCGGTTGTTTTTCCGTTCCGCACGGCGGATGGAATATCGCAGCTCACCACTGTTATGGCAACTTCCAACTATCTCTATATAGTAGCTAATGCAGTAAGCTTTTAAAGGTGAGAAGATCTTTTTGCAACTAACAACTTGGGCTAGTTGGTTGCAATTTCTCCTTTTGATTTTTTGGCGGTGGTTCCTTCCAGCATATATGTATATATATATTACGATATTAATACAGCATGTGGATTAATCAGCCTCAACTAAAATTGATTTTTTACTATATTATGTATAAATTTGATATCATTCTCGCTTCCTTCATAATCTACATATGTTACTAGTGCTAAAATTTGAAAAAGCTACTAGTCTCGATGTATTATAATTATTTTATCGATTAATATATGTCTATAAATTTCTATCTTACAAGTATGTTTAACGTAAAGGATTAATCTATGACCTTAAAACCGTAACCAGAAGTATTTATTACAGAAATAAATATACCCTCTCACTGAAATGATGGTCTAAAGGGCGGATTAATTAATAAACGAGCAGGCTGTCAATTGATGAAAGAAGGATCATAGCACAATACTTTGGTTGGAAATAGAAGCACTAGCTTGATTCTAGAAGCACAACGAGAAGAATACTGCAAGGAACATAGATAGTACTGGAGAAACGAGTTAACGTTAAATGTGCACGTGATGCTTTTTGTTAACAATATACATCAAATGCTAGCTGGATTACCGACAACATTAAAAAAAACCCAAAGTTAAAGCCTTGCTATTCTTGGTATAGTTACCACCTGCTAAATCTATGGCACGCCTCCCAAACACAATAATGACTAGGGTAGTACTTGAAAAATGGATGGCCCCTATGAAACACGGTTCGGCGGATTGCTTGCTGGCTTCTAGAAAAGGGCCAAATAGGGCCAACCTGAGCCGGATTCACCGATTGGACCATCTATTTTGATCGTTCTGATCCGGGATCACCTCAACTTGACCTCTCAGCTAGAGTACGCATACCCCGTGGGCGTGCGAGGGCCATCGATTGGCCTTATTCGGTGGGCCGCCCGTTCGGCCTAAAAAGCTTAGCATTAATACTGCACTGTAAGTTTTTTGTTCTACATAAGGGGTATATTCGTTCCTATTTTTCATTGAAATGTATTGTCGTCCATGGGTGAGTTAGGTATCGAGTAATGTGTGCTTCTAAACAAGTGAAAATGTAGTTTAGAGTTCAGAGCCAGACGGAAATTGCCATGATTGTTTAGATGACCAAGCTAAGCCCTATAAGGAAAATGGCTAGAAAACCAGTTCGTTCCGCGGCGATGCTTGTTGATGCTCTCCCTTCGCTAGACTCTAGAGTATTGAGAACACTCTATTGTGGCGAGTCCAATCAATGCTGCTGTCGGCGGCATGCATTGAATAATAATGTCCAAACATGACGACGCTGGGTGCGAAGTTGGAAATAAATGCTGATAAGAACTGACAGGCATAGTTGGCTAGCGGATCCACTATTGCCTAATACGGCATGGCGGGAATCCGCATGGTCACGTTTCGGGTGGTTAGCCGATCCTTCACCACGCGGTGTTCCTGTCCTGGAGTATTTGAGAAGCCAGGCTATAAGAAAAAAAATAACATATTATAATAGTGCAGCTGACCAGCTTGACCAATTCCATTTCATGTAACAATGTTGCTGATATAGATAAGATAGCATCAATACAGGGCGTATCGGTAATTACGTACGCTGGCCTCGGGGTGGCCGCGTGCGCTTGGAAGCGGGGCTAAGGCTGCCTTGTGATTGGACCTTTTGCGGCCCCAGCAATCAGAAGGCGCGCTCGCGCAGCGTTACAGACGCTATTCCGTATTTGGCTGCGTTCGAGAAAAACACAGGTGGAGATCGCGCCCGCCCGCTCATGTGCCTCAGAGTCAGGACGCAGCAATGGCAATCGTATAAGTAGGCGCGCCAAGCGGCCTGGCTCTTTTTTTTTCTCTCTTCGGTTTCTCTGTCGTTGTTGGATGCTTCAACTTCCTTCATTCCGTCTCGACGCGCCCACTCGCACTCTTTTTTCCTCTTCCGTTTTGTACTTCTGGTCTTGAACAGCGATAGGCTATCCTCGACTCCGGCCCGCTTGACAAGCGACCTCATATCATGGAATACAACACCTCCGTCGATGAAAAGAAGGGGGCTCCCCAGGTCGACGCGGACGTGGAAGTCCACCGCCTCCCCTTGGATGCGGTGCCCAAGGGCCGCTGGGAGCGCATGTGGCCCGTCATTGCTTGCGGTGCCGGTCTGTTCTCGGACGGTTACTTGAACGGGGTGCGTCGAATGTTTGGATGAGAGAGAGAGAGGGATCAATTGCTGACCAGATTTCCAGGTTATCGGCCCTGTCAACACCATTCTTAGCACAATCTACCCCGATACGTATAGTACATCTCCTGCTAGTCAGAATGTCTCGTCTATCGCCTTCGTCGGCACTGTCATCGGCCAATTGGCCTTTGGCATCTCGAGTGATTACTGGTCTCGCAAATGGTCGCTGTTCATCTCGACTATCATTCTCATCGTCTTTGCTGCGTTGGGTGCCGCTTCATACGGATACCATGACAGCCAGACTGGTCTTTTCGCTGCCCTGACCGCCTATCGCTTCTTCCTGGGTATTGGTATCGGCGGCGAATACCCCGCCGGTTCAGTTGCTTGCGCCGAAAGCACCGGCGAGCTCGAGTCGGGCAGTCGAAACCGCTGGTTCATCATCTTCACCGACTTCATGATCGACTCTGGATTTGTGGTCGCCGCCATCGTGCCCACTGTTCTCGTTGCTATCTTTACCGAAGACCATCTGCGCGCCGTCTGGCGCATTTGCCTGGGTCTAGGTGTCATCCCTCCGCTGAGTCTCTTGTGGTTGCGATACAAGTTGAAGGAGCCCGAGGAGTTTAACCGCGAGCGCATGCGCTCCTATCCCTACTTGTTGATTCTCAAGTATGTTCGCTCATTTTTATTTTTATTTTTTTGTTGATGAAAAACTTGATAATGGCTAACAACATGACAGATATTACTGGAAGCGACTGGTTTGTTCAACTGATCGGTTTTGTTATGTGTGTCGTTTTCGCTAATCTTAGCAATAGTCCGTCGTCAGCTTGATTTGGTTCCTTTACAACTTCTCCTCTTTCTCTTTCAGCATTTACTCGTCCAGGTGGATCCAGATCATCATCGGTGACGATGCCCCGCTATGGAAGACCTTTGCTTGGTCCATTGTTACCAACGCCTTCTACCTCCCTGGATCTCTCGGAGGTGCCTACTTGAGTGACTGGATCGGCCCCAAGGCTACCCTGGGCTGGGGTGTTTTGGCCCAAGGTGTTGTCGGTTTCATCATGACCGGCGCTTACGAAAAACTGGCTACGCCCGAGTATGTTGCAGCATTCGTGGTCGTTTTCGGGTGAGTCTCTTCTCTGTATGCATATAAATATTGAATAGAGACTGACTGCGGGATAGCATCTTCTCCGCCCTTGGAGAGCTGGGCCCTGGTGACAACATCGGTCTTCTTGCATCCAAGAGCTGCTCAACTTCGGTTCGAGGCCAATATTATGGAATTGCGGCCGCTGTCGGAAAGGTATTTCTTTCTTTTCTCCTTGTAATGAGATAACAGTTTTCCTGACAGTGATATCAACTCAGATTGGCGCTTTTGTGGGCACCTACGTCCTTCCAATTGCCCAAAAAAATGCCCCGAATGCGACTCGCGCTGGCCAGGATCCCTTTTTGATTTCCAGCGCGCTCTGCATTTTCAGTGCCTTTCTTTGCTGGGCCTTTGTGCCTTATATTGGACAAGTCAGTACTGATTTTTATATTCGACATTTTTTCCCTTCTGGGCTAATAGCTTTGTTATAGGACACAATTTCGGAAGAGGACATTCGCTTCCGCGAATACTTGGTCGCTAACGGATACGACACTTCCACCCTGGGCAACAAGACTGACGAGTAAAATTAGTATATTTTCACTCGTGTTTTGATGCGCCCAGATGAGTAGCTAGAAGTAGCCGTGGTTTGGCCTCTTCTGCTATAATTTCTGTACTATTTGTAACTCGACCCTTGTTTGGCGCTTCTTATCAAGGTCGAGTATATTTGTAAGAATTCGGAGAGGCGTAACCAACAGTAATACGTATATAATTATATCAATTCATGTGCCCAAAGCAGCAATGTGCCATATTAAGTCATTCCTCACGCGACATCTCGGCAGTTTCTTGACATGTAGATGAGCGTTGAAACGTGATTTAAAAAAATATCGATTGATGTAGTTAGACAAATATTTACTTATATTACTACCTCCTATTTCACCAAAATGACTCGGAATAATAATAATCATCATAAGAAGAATTACCACATAACGTATTTTATAACCCCCGTCGGCCACATAAGCCATCTCGGCCACCCCCTCAATTTTCTCCCACTTTCCACCCTACACATATTTGAAAATCGCACCAACACAGCAATATGCCTCGGAACGCTGCAAAAAATCCCTCAAACGATGAGGGTAGACTTCAGCTTGCTGTAAACGCGTTAAAAAAAGGCCAAATCACCAGTGTGCGCGAAGCGGCGCGCCTTTTCAACGTTCCAAGATCGACGCTTCAAGATAGATATAGCGGTTGCTTTCAACGCTCATATAAGCGTGCCCATAACACCAAATTATCAGAAACCAAGGAAATATCACTTCGCGAGTAGATTATTTCTATAGATAAGCGTGGCTGCCCTGTTAGGCCTTCGATAGTAGAGCTTATGGCCAATTGCTTGCTTGCTAAACACAATTCTATTGATTTACCACCTACTGTTGGTAAATGCTGGGTGAATAATTATTTAAGACGCTAGCAAGACCTTAAGACTCGTTACATTCGCAAATATAACTATGAGCGCGCTTTATGCAAGGATCTAATAATTATAAGTGGCTTTTTTGACGATTTTATATACGCTTTTACCAAGTATAGGATTGTTGAAGATGACATTTGGAATTTTGACGAGACTGGGTTCGCTATAGGGATTATTTCTACTGTAAAAGTTGTATGCAGCTCTAATTATAAAGAAAAACCTTGTCTGGTGCAGCCTAGGAATTGGGAATAGGTCACAGCTATAGAATGTGTAAGTATACGTAGAATCGCGTTACCCTTACTTATTATATTGAAGTCAGTCAATAAGCTACTTGACTGATATAATTTATCCTGTTTATTCCCTGATTGATTAATTACTAAGTCGCCAAACGGTTAGACGTCTGACAAACTTGGGATTGAATGGCTTCAAAAGATTTTTAACCTTTGTATAAGACTGATTATAACTGGAAGGTACTGCATGCTGGTTCTTGATGGCTATAGCAGTCATTTTATACCTTTATTCAATCAGTACTACACCTAGAATAATATTATTCCTATATATATACTGCTACACTCGTCTCATCTGCTTCAGCTGCTTGATATAGGTGTTTTTACAGTTCTTAAGCGATTATATAGACATGCAGTCGAAAACCGGATGCGCTGTAGCGTCAACCATATCAATAAAGACAATTTTTTGATGATATATTTGGAAATTTGAGATAAAGCCTATTCCATACAAAATATTAAAAGCAGCTTTACAGCAACTGGTATTTCTCCATTCAACCCAGAACATGTACTATCGAAGCTTGATATTTAATTGTGAACACCTACCCCCCCTAATATAGCCCATTCTAGTGCAAATTAGTCCTTAAAAACACTAAAAAATGTCAAAAATTTGGCCTACCAGGCGAGGACGATAGATTGATTTATAAGACAATGTCTTACTAATTCAAATTCATCCACCAGGCGCGCGTTAGACTAGTTAATAAAAGGATGCTCTTTAGTGATGAATTCTGCTACTATTCTGGCACAAAAAAACCACAATCTACAAGCAGCGAACTATTACCAGAAGTAAAAACGTACAACAAGAAATTGTCCAATTGACCGATTAGGGATTTTGACAGTCTCTGAGGGTCGTGAAATCGCTGCAGCAGCGTTAACAGCCTAGGAAGCTCTACAACTTCCTAATCCAGAAGTGGCTTCGGGGGCACGCAGGCGCGCACCGCGGACCTGTTCTAATTGTAAACAAATCGGGCATATTCGCACGTACTGTCCAAACAATTTGACATAGAAATTATATAGTAATTCTGATTATTTATTCCATTTTTGTCGATATAATAATTTTTTGTGGGGCGGGTGGCCGAGATGGCTTATGTGGCCGACGGGGGTTATAAAATACGTTACCCCACAGGCAAAAGCCGGCCGACAGCTCTGCCTCGGCTCGGGAATCGGAGGAGACCCCGGAATCACTCAATTGCCGCTAAGCCAAGGAAACGCGGGATGCGCTTGGCTTCCCTTTCCGATCCATCGCGACTGTCTTCTCTTCTTCTCTTTCTTCTTTTCCATCTAGCTCTGTCCTCGAACTTTGGTCATTCTATTCTCACGACATTGGAGATTATCAGGTTGGTTATTTATCTTGTTTCTCGTCGCTGAGCCCTGCTATTAGCTTGCTGCCGTGATAACTGCTGCGATTGCGGGATTCTCACGTGAAAGTCCAACAAGGGAGATTCGAGAAAGCTGCTCAATATGGTCGCTGACGCTGTTGTCTACCACCCCTCGGTGGCTCACTACTTGCGCTTTGTCGCTACTACTCGTAAGTGTTGCTTTGGTTTTTGATGATTGGATTTGGTCGCACGTTACTCGGAAACCTGGAAACATGGCGCTGTGGTTGAAACTGGGGAGAGGCAAAAAAGGAGAGAGAAAAGAATGTATGGCTAATAATTTGCCCAGTCGGTCGTGACAAGGTCCTGAGAACACTGCAATACTTTGCCCGCTTCTACTCCTGGTATCTCTTCCGCACCAACAACACCAAAGCCGTCATTGCCCCCTGGGACGCCATCAAGAAACAGTTTGGTTTGACGCGAAAAGTGCTCCGCGCCGGCAAATTTGTCGAGCACCTCAAGGCCGCTGCCGTCGCATTCGACAACAAGAACCCCGCCGACCCCGTCCTGAAGAACCTGGCCATCGGCCGCCAGCTCGGATATGCGGGCTACCTCGGTCTCGATGTTTTGACGCTCGTCGACGCCCTCGGTGTCAAGAAATTTGAGAGCGCCAAGAAGCTCCAGGAGCACGCCTACCGTGCGTGGTTCTCTGGGCTTGTTTTCAGCTTCGCTGCTGGTGTCTACACGCTATACCGCCTGGCCGAGAAGGAGAAGACTGTTGACAGGAAGGAAGGAGAGGGAGTTGTCGAGGCCAAGAAGATTGAGAGGTATGTTACTGCCCTGTCGCAACTTTGTTGTTGTTTTTATGACAACGGGCTAACTGTCTTTAAGGGAGCGCGTCGCTGCTCGAATCCAGCTCGTTTCCGATGTCTGCGATCTGACTGTCCCGATTGCCGCCCTTGGTTATGCTAACCTAGACGATGGCATTGTCGGTATTGCCGGTACCGTCAGTTCCTTGATTGGTGTCTGGTCCGCCTGGAAGAAGACCGCTTAAGCGATTGAGTCTTGGGCGGAGCGGAAATGTGAAATGCTGTCGAGCTGTCGAGCTGTCAAACTGACGAAGAATCCAACGAATTACCAAAATCTCGACTACACACGAGTCATTCAAGGCCCTGTGTCCTTGTCCCTTTTTTTTTCCTTTTTATTTTTTTTTTATAATGTGTCTATCGGTTTGATGTGTATATCCATTTTGCAGGAAAGAGGGAATTCTGCCCTTGTTTTTATCTTTCCCGTTCTTTCAAAGATTCAGTATGTAGTAGATATATTGACCGTATTGCATTGACATTAGTTCATTATACTACGAGCATCAATTGATGCATATGTAGCCAGCCCTTGATTCTAGATTGTCTGCCAAGAGTCCTTATCTAGAGTGTAACTACCACTGTACATGCATGGATGATCTTTTTATGAGACTTGTCTTATCGCAGATGGCTATGGCCCTCGATTTTTAATTACTACTACTACTACTACTACTAAGTAGTACTAGGTATTAACGTCAAACTATTAAAAGGCAGTGTCAAATTGCCTAGCATTTTTGATTACCATGCATGGTGTTTATGCACATTCTTCGCGGCGGCAGCCCGAGAATCAAGCTTTCTCTTGGCAACCACATTCAGACATGGGATGACTCCACAGGGGCATTGGGTTATGCAGTTCTACTATTTGTAGGAGATAAGAGATATTGACATGTGCAATTGCAAGAGGATGTAATTGGCCAGTGGCGGAGGGCTTGTATATTTGGGCTTGTGGTATGACAAGCCTTGATTGATCCTGTATACATACACATACTCTGGGATACCTCATTGACGTCTTGCGTATAGGCATATACATGAGAGAAATATATTTGTTTATTCCATACAATCAGCCTATATACTTGATAGTACCTGTAGTCAACAAGTCGCAACGAGCATGCACAATTGTCTAGCATACCGCATCGGGAGCGATAATTTCCCAATCGGGAAATCCAGGGTACGCAAGCCGCTGCAAGGCAGGCGCGCGGGGACCCACTACGCTGCATTTCACTGTCTCTCTCTCTCTATCTATATCTCTGTCTGTGTCTCTCACGAGCCTGGGCTGAACTCCCCTTGCTTGGCATACCATTCCTGTGTTCGTCATCCCCCATGCCTTGTCGTCACTTTCGGTGTTCCTCGATGGGTAGGTAGTAGGGCAGTGTTCTGCTTGCTTGATGATATGCATTGATGATTCCTTTTGACTTGGAGAAGAAGCTCTTGCGACATAGTACATGTAAGCTGCGAGTATCAAGAATATCCCGCTCATGCTATCTTGTGGTTTTCAGAGCGACCTCGCTTTCTGTGAGCGTCGTCTAGACGTTTTCACCTCTACATCAAGGAGTTACTTGTTTTTCAACCCAAAATGTTGAAGCCTATTTTGGACATTGATAATCTCAATGTCTCGTTGACCGTTTTTGGTATCGTCCAAAGTTCGCAAGGATACAGACAGGCAGAACGCTAACTGGGATGTGATTGACAGGCTTGTTTATTCTGGCGTATGGCTATATTTCGGCAAAGATCCAGCGAACATGGTATCTGGGCGAGGCTTGTCAGTACCCTTTTTTTTTCAGTCCATGTCGCCCAAGCAGTTCTAACTCTAGTTAGTGCCGGCTTTTCTGCTTGGAATCGTGTTTGGTCCGGCTGCTAGCGATTTTATGAATGTTTCCGATTGGGATCGAGATGGAGTTTACCACAATACACACAAGGTTTCATATGTACAGGCAGATAGATACACCCAGAGAGAGATATGGGCAGACAACATGCTAATGGTTTCTAAGGATCTATCGCGCCTTATCATTGGCATTCAGCTCGTCAAGGTTGGCTACGAGCTGCCGAAGCAGTACCAGAAACAGCGCGCGATGGAAATGACTATTTGTCTGTTTCCAGTAATGGCTATGATGTGGCTGTGTACAACGGGGTGTATCAAGTTGATTGTCCCAAAGCTTTCTGTGGTATGCATTTCTTTCTTGGAAAACTTCCTAAGGAAAGATATTGTCCGCTAATTCGCACAGGTATCGGCATTGATAATTGCATCATGCGTCACCTGCACCGATCCCATTCTTTCCCAAGCTATCGCCAAGGGCCCCTTTGCTGAGAATTACGTGCGTCGACCCCTTCGTGAATTTATATCGTCCGAGGCCGGAGGGAACGATGGGTTTGGATTTCCGTTTTTGCTTTTTGCTGTCGCGCTCTTGCGGTATGCCGGAACACGAGCCAATGCAATTTCTCTCGACAATATGGATCTGGCCGAGGGCATTCCTGACCAGCTGGGAGGAGGGGAGATGGGGAGATATGGAGGAGGACTGGAAACTGCCTTGAAGCATTGGCTAATTGAAGGGGTTGTTTTCATGGTGCTTTTGGGGCTTGCGTATGGCGTATTCTTGGGTTGGGTGTGCCGTGTTTTTTTGAACCAGGCAGTTAAAAGGTTTGTTTTTGTTTTGTTTTTTTTGCTACGTCGTTGAAGAACAATGTTGACTTTTATAGGAAATGCGTCGACAACGAAAGTTATTTTCTTTTCCCGTTTGCCATCGGGGTAAGTGGGTAACCGTTTGAAGAGAAGCCCACAGCAATTAACTGATAATAGATCTTCATCGTCGGCACATGTGGCTGTTTCGGCGCAGACGACACGCTTGCATGCTTTGTAGCTGGAAACGCATTAAACTGGGATGGCCGGTTTCTAGCAGAGGCGCATCTCAGACACGACTCGTTCAACAACATCATCGAGAGGGTCCTAAACTTTGTGGCATTCATGTTTATCGGCCTTGTCATGCCATGGCAAGACCTCACTTCGCCTGGAAAAGTCGCGGTCAACGGGCTTACTGCATGGCGACTCGTTGTGCTGGGGATTCTCGTGCTGTTTCTGCGACGCATCCCGGCTATCATGCTCACGTACCGGTTTATGCCAAAGGTGTGCCGGGACTGGAAGGAGGCGTTGTTTTTGGGCTATTTTGGACCGATAGGTTGGTTTCATACAGCTTTTTTTTTTTTTTTCAGAGCGAGTTTTGCTGATAAATGCAGGCATTGGCGCGGTATCCTACGCCGAGTATGCGAGGCAGCTTTTCCCAAACCCAGGTCAGAGCGATAAGGAGATTGATGACCTGACTGGCGCCCTTATTCCAGGTATGTTTTTTGACCTTGGGTGTAAAACTTAACATCGACTAACAGGAAAAACAAGTGGTATATTGGCTAGTCTTTTGCTCCATCATTATACACGGCATTTCCGTGCCCATCCTAAACGCGGCATACAAATATTTCAAAGTCCAACCGGTGCACGACGAACCAGTCGAGATATTACTGCTATCAAACAACGAACCTCTCCCCGCAAACAGTACTGCATGCCCGCACCGCCATGCCGCCGTTCTCAATAATCGCTTCTCGCGACAAGACGGCCTGGATGATGAGCTAGAAGCCGAGGAAGTACGGCGAGCAGCAGCTGCTGCTGCAACAGAAAGAGAATCTGGCTTTGTTATGCATCGGTGCTCGACGCATGCCTCAGATGAGAGTGTGTTGTTGGGGGGAGGGGGTACATGTAGTAGTGAGATGGGCACGATTACGCCGGTGGATACATGTAGTACGCCATCATCGGTGGTGCCGCAGCAGCCGCGTCGCGATACGCGGAATATGGTATGATATTTGGAAGTTTTTTTTTTTTTTTTTTTTTTTTGTGAATAGAAGTAGAATATATGTATACACTGGCGTTTTTTTCTTTTATCTTCTTCTTCTGTTTCTGTCTCAATATTGTTTCAGGTTTATTGTTGGTAGATATCTACAAAGGAAATATAGTAATGCAGTATTCAACATTCCGTCCATTCCATCTCAACCCACTCCCACTTGTAGGATTCGTATGTAGGTAGGTAGACGTAGTTTATTTAAACCGGGCAGCTCTGTATTCGTTTTTTTTTAGTATAACTCCTCTGTCAACGGTATAAGAAAATTTGATACGTACAGCACCGCAGGACGTGCAGCTCTTGGTCTCGCCTGCAATGGAGGCACCGCACTTGGGACAACCGGCGTGGGACATTTTGATCTGCAATATTAAACATATTAGCATGCTGTTTATCACACCGAAGTGAAAGCCGGGGGGGGGGGGGGGGGGGGTTGAACTCACAGATTATTTTCCCGAGAGAGGAACTCTTGGAGATAGATAGAATGGGTTTCTTGAAATATTCAATATTGATGAAGAATAAATTAGATGAATGGGAAAAGAAAGAAAAAAGGCAGTACAAATATATAAATAAAATAAAATAAATAATAAAACTGTAAACCCCCACCTTTCTGACAGTAGCGGGGCAGTGATTCGTTGGAACCCCACCACCCATGGTAGTCATGCTGCGCGGGCGTGTGACCGTGTTTCTTATCGGATTACATATACTATTAGTATACACTGTTTTCTGGTTGATAAACTAGAAAGCCGAAGGGGGCTGTGGTTATTATCTACTAGACCAACAGGGACTGGTACTATTTGCTACGGCAAAAATGATATTAAAGGGTTCTTATACTCTTTTTGGGGAAGGTTTGGATTTAAGACAGAGAGAAAAGACCATGTCCAGCATACAGCTTCGCAGGAACAACCAGAGCCGCACCAACCAGACAGCACGCGCCACTAAACACAGACACCTGCGTAAAAGATTGATAATGCGACACCATAGCACCGCTCGCCGGCGGACCCGCCAGTGTCGCAAACGCCATAACCCCAAACCCCATGCCCAGATACGTGCCGATGTTTCTCGGATCTTTCGGGACGGAGCTGATGGCAATCGAGGTGCCCGATATAATGCCTCCAGAGAAGAACCCAAAAAACGCTGTAATAACTATGATGGAGGTGTTGCTGTGAGCGGCCTGCCAGCACAGGGCTAGCACTCCGCTCGTAAATGAAGCAAAGATGAGCATGTTGAGACGGCCCCATTTGTCAGCCATAAACCCTGTTAGGACTCGTCCGGGAAACGAGGCCGCGTTGAGAATAGCCACTAAATAAAAGGCGAGTTTGGAGCTCATGTTGTGTTGGATGGCGTATGTCGGGAAATAGAACATGGGCGGGTACATGCCCAGAGTAGAGAAAAAGCATGCAGCCACCAATACGAGGTAGTCTGGCTGTTTGAACGCCGAGAACATGAATAGCGACGACTTGCGAGACGGCAGACGCGCCCGGATGAATATGCTAGATGGCAAGATTAAAGCGAGCGTGATGAACCCCACGATTCGCACCGCCCATCCAAACCCGATAGTACTGCTGTGTAGCATTTCATTAAGTGCAATCGGTAAGATAACGCCCCCCAAAGATGAGCCCGCAACTCCCAGGCTCATAGCAAGTCCTCGTTTCTTCCGAAAGTAGTGGCCTACCGCCGAGATTCCAGGCGAGAAAGTCATTCCGGCTGATATTCCGCCGAGGATTCCTTGGGCTAGGATAAGTTGCCAGAGAGTTTTGCATATGCTGTTCATCATGATGGAGAAGACGTAGAGTAGCGCTGGGATTCGCATGGTCTATAATATAATAGTATTAGCCTTTTTGTAGATTTTAATGGAGAGAGAAAAACGTTACCGTCGCTCCGTATCTATCAAACAATGGCCCTCCAAGAAGAATCCCCCCAAACAAGAAAAACGCTTGCAGAGACCCAATCCACGAAATCGCCGATGGACTGGTCGTCTTCAAAAGAGTTTCTTCGTAATACGCTTGAAAGACACTGCTCATTGTGAGAAAAGGTTTATGAAAAGTCTGGCTTCAACATACCCGAAAGAATTGGTATAGCCCAACGTGGAAAATATCACAAAGGAAGCACTAATTGCCACGGACCAGGCCTGGAACCCTCCATCAGGAAAGCCGTCTGATATTTTCTCATCAACTTTGTCGACTTGGTTGCCATCCGGACTCTGAGTTTCATTTGGAATGCCATTTTCAAGTCGAGCAGACTCTTGATCGGTGTCTGTCTGTGCCATCGTAAATGATTCGGTAATAACTGTCGGCTTGCGTTGTAGTGCAAGGAATGCTAAGGAATATTTTGATATTTAAAAATCATGACTGCTGTTGTCAATCCACACATTTATAGCCTTGGTAGCTCCTGACAATAGCCCGTCAATATTTCCTAATTTCGGCTAATCCCCGGGTCTCCATATACTTCGGATATAAGCTGATGCCGGGTTCTCGGATATTACCTAATTCGGTAAATCTCCGTTTAGTCATAAATATCTCTCCAAGCACTTCATCTGTAGCTTTGGTTATTTCCAATGCTGATTGGTGTCAACTCAATTCCTGATCACTAGGAGGATTAAGAAATGTCATCCATATCTCCGGAAAGGAGCCACCATTGATCCACATCCAGCCAGTTGTTACGAGTCTGAGAAGTTTAGCCTAGATCGAAATAAAACAAAACAAAAAAAGGAGCTCTTACTGTAAGAAAATCCTGCCAGGTACCTGCGTCAACCCCCATATCATTTTCATGTATCGTGCCACTGTCGGAATTCGTTTCCTGCAGCCGCCCCCGAAGCACTTCATAACAGGATGCGAGATCATTCCGAATTTTTGCCAGGACTTTTTCTTCAACCGGTAGTTTCTCGCTCGTAGCATCAATTTGAGCTAGCAATGCCGACATCATAACATATGGCCGGATATTGGTTGGCCCGACTTTGAGTCGATCAAATGCCATTTCCAAATAGTATTCGATATACTTGCGAAGGCCATTCTGGCTATCTAAAAGCCTCTTCTCCCTGCTAAAAAATGTAGTATCGGTCTCAAGTTGATAGAGCATCTCTTCTCCGATAAAACCAGCAGCTTGGAGAGGGGTTGCTCGGAAGATACCTCCACCCCACAACTGAAGATGCGCGTATGCATCGTCTTGTATTTGGAGGAATAGCCGGGCTGTGTCGAGACAGACTTTTCTTGAATAATAAAACGCGGGATCCGATTTTGCTTTTATGGCATAGGGGTAGTGGAGAGCAAAAAGGTATTGGTGGGTGAGTAATTCAACCATGAAAATCTGAAAATCGGTAGGAAAATGTGATGACTCTTTGAACGCTCGGAAAGCAGCCGAATTGGAAGTGCAGTTTTCTGTGAGCCTCTTGGCAAGACCTAGGGCTTTGTCGTATTTATTGGAATCGATGCAAAACTCATTGACAAATGCCACGATTTCCAGTCGAAGGAGAAGAGAACTTGTCAACATGATCTGCAGAGACGACTGAGTGTATTTATGCGGTGGCCGCACAGTGGAAAGAGAATGCGCGGTATCTTGATCTAGATTCATGTCTTCCACATTTAATGGCGCTTTGCAGTCAAAATCCGAAGCACGAATAAGGGGAGTGGCACCAGAGTCAACGCTTGTCTGAACCACAAGCTCCAAAACAGTGGCCCACAGCTTTCGTCTCAGCTGGATATCTTCCGCGGAAAGGTTTTCAAAGCCATGCAATTCAGGATCTATATGCAAACCAATTTGCATGGCTGTCGAAAGCAAAGACCCAGAGGATGCTCGAAGAAAGTCACCATCAACATCGTGCGTGAGTTTGGCTAAGATAAGAAGACATTGGATTTGCAGACCTTCGATGGTCAAGCGATACTTATCAAACGGGGTGCTGACCCATGTCTGAGCTACATAGATCCATTGTAAAGCAGACGAGCGAAGCACCGTTGCTTCTTGTCGAGGCTGAAATAGTGTGCCAATAGCCATCATGAGCAATAGCCTGGTTACCATGCCATGACTGCTCGTTCGAGGGTTCATCCAATAGAGCTCATATTCCCTTTGAAATCTGGGAACGTGCATAATCCGGTATATAGGATCAAAAGTTTGTAGATATGACTGTAAAAGCTTGTCTGCAGTTTCACGTGGTGGAACATAATCGCTGGGATGAGAAGCAATGCTTGAAAAAATCTTTTCCTGAACCTTGATGTCTCTGCTAGCTATTTTGCATTTGTTGGTCAAATCGTATAATTCCGATTCCGGGTCCGTCTCATACTGTACCACCAGCCTCTGGATAGCCTGAAATGGAGTAACGTAATTCATCCAATGGCTCTGGCCGAAATATCGATTTTTGGAGACGACGCCTTTCAAGTCTCCTTGCCAACTACACGGAATCCAGCCATTATCTGCTGGAGGGGCCATAGAAGATTCCGAGGACGATTTTTGTTCTATTCGTCCTATTGACTGGGTTTTCTGGCTTGCTGGGGTACTTGTCTGTGTTGAGGGGCTGTCCTTGGGTGAATTAGATCGCGGACCCTGGGAAAGGCTGAACACCGAGGTCATTGAATCGACCGGTTTCCCATTCTCAACAGAATGATAAGAACAATCCAATCCCGATGACCTGCAATGTTCGCAGGGTTTACCTCGATCGCATCTATTGTCAAGTTGTTAATACAGCTTGGAAGACGAAGTCAGATATCCCACCGAGTCTCACTTGATCTTCTTTTGCCGACATTCTTTGCACGAAAGCGGCAGTCGCCTCCTCTTTCGCACCGCCGACATATCAGATATTATTGGGATATCCCACTCAAATTAACAACTGGGATATAAGTTTGGCACTAGCAAGTGGTACGCCTCGAATTTTGTGGAGTGATGTGAAAGGTTGAAGTTGGCAGGCAGGTCGGCTGTCTTGGCATTGATTAGTCTTCGTGGTATAGCCCGTCTAGTCCCCCATACACAGTATTACAATGATGATGATGATGACGATGATACCCCAGTATTATTTGGTAGTGGAGGGTCTTGTATAATTTTTTTATGATTTTGTCACGTTTAACATCCAACCAGGCTATTGGCTATTGTATATTGTAGACCGTAAAATTTTGATGCGGCTGAAAGCCTTTGAAATTATGCCTGATTATTTGGTTGGAGCATATTACTGTGAATTGGCTACATAAAGTAATGAACCGGCCATGTAGATTAGAACTAGAATTTTATGTTTTCTGGTTAAAATCAATCCAACAACATAATCTTGGCAGGAATCGCCGCAGGATGCCGAAGCTCCACCAGTTGGTTGGTAAGTTGGCAGCTTCTTCCTCTTCAACCCAACCATCGAGCCTCCAAGCAGAATTTTAGCAGTATATCAGGCAATAGATCGAGCAGCATGCCTTGGAGTCCAGTAAACGATAAAAAATACGAGCGCGCGGTCGGCGAGAATGAAACATTCATTAAAATACTCGGCGATGCCTCGCATCCCCTCAACCGGGAGCACTGGTCGATTAATGCTGTTGCCGCAATCACTCCGCTAGGCTCGTTCGCCCAGGAAGACTTGTGTTTGGTCTTGCGCGATGCCTGGAAAGCGTTGCGTTTCCATCATCCCACAATTGCCGCCTACATTGTGGACGAGAGATACGTCTATGATGTCCCCGACGGCGTGGCGCTCGAAAAATGGGCGTCGGAAACCTTTCAAGTGATTGAGGATAAGACGGCAGATGAAGTTATCGCATCGACTGCTACCCTTTGTCCTTATGCGACAGTGACATATCTTCCCCAGACGGGTGAGGTACTGCTCCACACGCAACACTGGCGAACAGATGGCGTTGGCGTGTTTATTCTCTTGGACGAGTTCCTTGCCCTAGTGGCTCAATCTCCTGTCGATGTGTCCTCCCTTCCATGGGGTGAAGAAACTGCCCGGTTGGCACCCTCCATTGAAGAAGCAGCTGGTATTTCTCTTAATCCATCAGAAGAAGACAAACGAATAGGCCAGCAGTGTGTTGCAAGTTTCGGCCATGCCGTTGGAGCTGTTGGGACTGTCTCTCGCGCCCCCCTTGAGACTCAACCAGGCGGTACACGTAGTGCTCGTCTTTTCTTTACCGAAGAAGAGACCAAAACCGTGATACAGGCTTGCAAAAGCCAAAACATTTCCGTGACATCAGCTGTACATGCCTCAGTTGCTGCAGCCAACTATGCACTGGCTGGTCCTGAAGATCAAAAAAAGCATTACACCAGTACCATCCGCTACAGTTTCCGCCGTTTTCTACCAAAACCGTATTCTGGCCGCGAGTATGCCAGCACCATATTTACTACGGGGTGGATGTTTCCTGTTTCGGCCGATTCCTCGTGGACAGAGCGGGCAAGAGCATATCATGACGAGTATCACAAGGGTCTTAGCCCGGATTTCATCTCGGCGCATCGCGAATATGCGATCGGACTCTGCAATCTTCTTCGGAGTCTGCCGGTGGGAGCTCCGTCACCGACGGATGTAGACATCAGCAGTCTGGGTGTGCTCGAGAACTTCGTGGCTAGGGAGAGGGGAACTGCAGAGCGAGGGATCCGCATTGGCCAATTGTCCCTGGGGCTAGATATGGTGAACCGCCAGTGTGGGTGCTATGTATGGACCTTTCGAGATCAGCTGTGCTTGAACTTGGTATATAATGAGGCCTTTTACGACAAGGCAAGTATGGATAGCTTTATAGAGATCGTCAAGGATTCTCTGCTCCGGGAATTGACTTCTTAGACGTGTCTGTGAATTCACTTGTCTTTTACGTGTATGAGCATGGCCTTGATAATGTGAGCGCTTTCCGGCAGTACACATCGTTTATATTGCTGCAGAGTCTGCTCATAGTTCTACCTATGCTATACATGTAATAAATGATGTTGACATGATAAACCATAGATTGACTGCCCGATAGACCAGAGATCCTTTGTGCACTAAATACAATATTGTCAAAATCAAGTACTTTAAACAGAGTAAAAAAACTCAAAGTAACTTGATCTTAGTGGAGAATTAAACGATCGATGGGGTTATGGAGAGGCATCGTTGGGGACTAAGGAAGCCAAGTGGACTTTCTGGGCTTCTTCCGGGCCTGTAATAGGGCTGCCGTAGGACGTGAAGAGAACAAGATACTGGTCAGAGCACGCTTCAGAATCGCGAGCTGCGCTGTAGACGCGAAGGAGTTTGGTGTCCAGTAGAGAACCCGGAGCGACAGGAGACGCAGCAGATATCTGTCTTAGACGGTTCGATCGGCGAGTACTATCAGGCTCCGGACTCAGCTACTACCGCTTTACGATTTGATGAGACCAAGCCAAAGATTATCATCTCTATATGGCATTTGCGTTTAGTCAAGAATAATGACTACATTGTTGTTGGCCAGAGTGGTGGATGCGCACTGAGCTTGAAGTATGGATTGAATCGGTTCCACGTGTGCAATAGTTGAGCCCATACCTCGGTCGTTCCGGTTGCCTTCGCAGCGCTGATCATTTCTTGCGTGAAGGCCATGGGTGATTTGCCGTCACGGATGTCGGCGATGAGTAACGAAGTTGTTGCTGCTGTTTTAAAATATGGGAATAAAGATGCTTTTATAACCGCCTGCTCTCGAGGCCAGTGATGCTTGTAGAGTCCCGTATTTTTCAGTTATGATAGTGAGCAGAGAGAAGGCGAGCGAAGACTGTCTTTCCTGATGCTGTCGTCCCTCGTACATAGACAACCCTATCCCGATCGAGTATTCTCGCTAGTTCTTGGGCTGTCTTCCCGTGGACATCTGAAGGTACTCTGCAGGCTTTTAGTTAGAAACTGAGACATGGATGTGGCCAAGAAAAAGAGATCAAGAAGCATGCCCATAATCCAGTAAGGGTCTTTCTTTGTCTGCTGTCTGTTGATAGCTAAATGTTGACGCCTGTGATAAACCATAATAGACCACAGATCTTTTGGTGCAGCTGTCAACATATGCTCCGTAGTAACTCCCTGGTGTAAAGTGTCTGATGAGCATAACTGTGCGTGCGGGAGTGAAGCGGATGAACGTCGAGGGAAGGAACAAAGCGTGGAGAGGAGCAATTACATATCACGTGTGTGATATATAGACCGCCAGCATCTGACCGCCTGGAGAAGAATGCGTTGCAGCAACAGTGATTCGAGGTATATTAGCATACCAATCCATTGATTTGAAAGGCACTCTTCTATCTAACAATATGCCAGTTATAGTATTTCCAATTTAGGAACTAAATTCCCTAAAGGCGTATAGGCTCGTACTATTTTGGGAGTTCTATCATCTCATCTAAAATGTTAAATATCTGCCTTAGGTAACTCTTAGCCACGTGTAAGTGAACAAAGAAAAAAATTTTCCTAAGCGAGCCACCCACAAATTCTGTCATAATCCTTAGGTGCGATTCTCCTCAAGGGACTAAATAACATCTGGGGGACTTCCCCAAGCCCGAACCCTACCTACCTTAGCAGCCCAGATCAAATACACCGCCGTAGTGACTGTGTTGTCCGGATCCTATAGCCTTGCTCTCTTTGTCTTATTGATACTATAATCCTATTAGATTCAATTAAATAGCACAGTACGAAAATTAAAATAAAAAACCTGGCAGCTGTATTCGCATTGCTTAGTCATCGCGTGGTTTGACTTCATGTTTCCTGCCTTTGTGCCTCCGTGTGTATACATCCCGCGAAGTGTGTCACTTATAATCATGTCCCATGACATATTGCTGGTTGTGTTGAGCTTCTCTGTAATTGTCGCACATTGCACGGTGTGGCATGGCTTCCACCGCCCAGCCTCTTACTCGCATCAAACTTCGTGGACATCGAAGGCGCAGAGTTGCTGATGTCCTCATCAATGCGCACCGAGTGAACAACAGCTCAGCACCACTGCTACGGAAAAGCCCAAATAGATCTTTGATTCGGGTAGTCTGTATTTCCGACACACATAACAAGAACCCAACGGTACCCTTAGGAGATATCCTGATTCACGCCGGAGATCTAACAGAGAATGGCTCCTTCGAGGAGGTGCAGAATGGCTTGAGGTGGCTTTCATCGCAGCCTCACAAATACAAAGTGTTTGTTGCGGGGAACCACGATGTCTTACTTGATGAGGCATTCCTTATGAAATATCCTGAACGGCGCTATGGGCAAAGCAAGACTAAGCAAGATCTTGATTGGGGAGATGTGATCTATCTACAAGATTCGGCCATTACCTTGGAGATCCCTGTGTGCACAAATGATGACGTTCAGGATATGAGGAATCTAAAGATTTTCGGCAGCCCATGGACGCCACAGTATGGAATCTCAGCTTTTCAATACCCCCCAAATGAACCTCACCATTGGGATGATATATTTGCGTCCCTCGATAAAACTAGCCCGCATATTATCGTCACCCACGGCCCGCCGCATCTACACCTCGACCAGCGCGACTTTCATCGTGCTGGATGTCCGTACTTGGCGGAACAAACTTTCCGCCTTCGACCTCGTCTTCATGTATTTGGCCATATCCATGCGTCATACGGCCGTGAGGATATAGTCCTTGATAGTGCACAGAGGGCCTATGAAGAAGTGAAGACGGGATGGACAGGCTGGGAAGGTGTTGCATTGATGGCCCTTATGGTTGTCTGGGCTAGAGTAAAGCGCTTTTTCATGGGGCCAAGCAAGCACAGTATGACGACTTTTGTCAATGCTGCGGTTGTTGGAGGTACCCATGATGAGCTACGAAATGACGCAGTTGTCATCGATATATAGTACTATTCAACTGAATCACTCCTTGGTTTAATCTTTGTCAATGCTTAAGTTTTCAGGGAGTTCGTAAGTAGTAACTCGATTGGATAATGGCATTCTGACGACTTTTTTACACTGTGTCAAAAGTGACTCCTTCACCACTAAATGCACCATTCTATTTAATGTTTGATCTTTGGAAATATTTGATTATTTATCAATGAATATTTCATGGTAGCTTGACTAAATGCAATTTTGTGTGAATCACATGATTTTAGTCTGGTATCAATTGATATCCTGTGTGTAGGAATTGTACTGGTCAGTTGACAGGAGTGGACTCTTTTTCTAACACATTTACCCAGGCATATATATATATATACAAAGTCAAACCTGATCAATTTAATGTTAGTTAATAGCACAGAATATCTATATATGTAGTTGACGGCGTACATCCAACCTTGGAAATGAACAGGTATTAATTGATATTTTAGGTAGGATCGAGGGCGATACTTTCAATGTTCCTAGTTTCCCAACCTGTCAACTGTTGCTATTCACCGATGGTCATACATCAAATTTTGAATGTTTTCCACTATATAAGCCAGTATATTCTTTATTCTAGTACATACGACCATAGGGTGTGGAAAACAGGGCTTCCCGTCCGCTCAGCCGTACTTAAGCCACACGCCGGCTGGTTAGTAGTTGGGTGGGTGACCACCAGCGAATCCCAGCTGTTGTATGTACATTTTTTTTCGTTTTTTGACTCTTTTGCTACGCTGCCAGCCCTAAATCCGCTGCCTACCCTAAGCCAGAATGTTCAGGGAACCGCCGTGAACTTCCGGCCCGCTCCGACCGGGTGCTTGCTATCTCCACCTGCTCTTCATCAGCTCTCCATCATCTTAAGTACGCTGTCTGGTTACATCACAATTGCGACATCATTATTAATTACTACTATACCTATTCGCCAAGCATTGCTGAAAATCGGTCTCGTTTGATCAGTAAACTATTTGACATCTTCAATTTGTTTAGACTGGATGTTTAGTCCTATAATTAGCAGTCGGAAACTGAGCTTTGGTCGCCTGACGGTCTTTCTAATCTTTACTGTTTTCTGAACATTCATTTCGCAATTTGCTCATCTAGTAATCTTTTTATTCAGTCATATTTACATGTATTAGTGATTGAGTAGATTCAAACGTAAGAGAGGGAAAAAAATCCATTAGAGGTTATGTCAGCATATATCTATGCAAAATGCACTTATACTTCTATGAAATTTGAAAAAGATCTGGTCATATTCATCAGTTGATCTCATGCAAATGCAGATCTGATGAACAGGATTATAATGTTCACTGTTAGTCACTTCTGAAGCCAGCAAAAATAAACAGGTTCCTTTTTATCATTTCTTATCTCTCATTTGGTATCTAACACCCTCTTACAAAAAGCTCTTAAGACTATATATCACCCTACATTTTCAAGATATAGTATTTCAGTGAAGTTAGAGTAAACATTATTAATAGCCTGACCCCGCTAACCTTGGATTTGCCTTATATCTTGTAATGTGATAAATTTTTTTGAAGCGAATTCATTGCTATCATTTCCAAATAAACGGATAGAGATGTTAAAATGTTGATCAGTTAGGAAAATACCTAAAAACAAATGACAGAGAGAAAAAAATACCGAAATTGGATTATTGATTTACTCATCAAAAGAGCCGTGCAGCATACCAAGGAAAAATCAATATTAGGGAGCAGCTTAGCTCTGAGGTAGAGCGTTAAGTTAACCAAATAGCAACGATTGTACGCTCTTAATCAACGAAGCCGTCTCATCTCCGTCTTCATCTTTGCCTTCATCTTCGTCTTCGTTGAAACTCAAGTTGTCTTTTCGTTCGACCATAGCTCGTATGAGTTTATCGACTTCATCAGGGCTGCCCTCCAAAAAGGGTGCCAATTTGTGAATAGCCCGACGTGTAGACGACTGGCCAAGCAAGGCAACATCTCCAAAGATACTCTTAACCTTTTGCTGGATTAGCCTTGATAAACTGAGCGCAGTGTCTCTATCTGATTTGCAGGCAAATGTGGCCTCCTTTATCCAGCTGACCATTCCTTGAAGTTGCGCGCAGGTTTCTTGCACCCAGGATTGAGATGACACAAGCAGCCTTTTTAGCCGATCAAAGTCTTCATCACCGCCATATTTCAATGTCAAAGGAATGTCAAATGGAGGCAATTTGTCCTCAAACTCGCAAAATTCAACTGGGTTATCAAGAAGATAAATTTCCTCGCCTCCAATTAGACTCTTGAGCTCCAACCAGCGTAGGCCTTCACGGATATACAACAATACCCCTCTGCGTTCCTTTCGATAAGAAGAATGCATTGCTGTATTTTCCTTGGACATTAATTCCTTGATAAGATTCTCCAGATCCTGAACAAATGTCTGTGGAATAAAGCCATCTTTAGCATAATTTGCTTTGATGGCAGAGCATCCCTGAGTCATATATAAGCGGGATCTCAATATGCAGGCCAAATGAAATAATAACATGTCATTGACATTGTCACCGTCAAAATGGCCCAACGAAAGACGCTCGATTGCGAGCTCCCAGTCAATATTCGCAAGACTATAGAACTTGGAGACCCGCACTTCATCGAAATTTCCGGACATGGTCGCTGATAATAGTCCATCCATATGAAGTAGGTCAAATTGCTCATATGCTTCGTCCACCAGGCCACTTTGAAGTTTCCTCGGGAATTCAAAGAAGTCTTCCGGTAATTCAAATTGATCAGGTGTTTCTTCTTCGAAGTTGGGATAAAATTCTTCTAGTATTTTAGATCGAAGCGAGAGACGATCTAAAGGCGCCGATATCTGTTTTTCTTTTACTTCCAACTTCGATTTGAAAGATTCAAAGTCAGTAAACATATCTCGAAATTCTTGTTGCGTGAATTTAATCAAAAACTTTCGTTCTAGCTCCTCCCAGCAGCTCGACCAAGACGGGAGGTTTGAAATCGCGATGTTAGCATAAACGAAGAGAGCCATATACAGGCGTTGATGGCGGTCTGTCCATTTCCTGATCGTTTCTTGGTCAAGAGACTGTTGCTTCTAGTCATGTTAGTTGAATATCCTCAATTACACATTCCGGTGTTTAGTATCATACTGGAGATAATTCAGCAGAATGTTCCCAATAGCCTGATAGTAGCCCAATTACCCCAAGAAGTGAAGTAATGACGTCATAGAGATCCGAAATTGAAAGTTTATATAACTTATTTACTGACTTCTGCAGGTAGCAAAATATGTCAATTTCAAAATAGCGTGTTGCAAACCAATCCACTAGCTGGGCTGCATTTTGAACGGCTTCGTTATCACCCATATCGTGTAGGGTGGCTGTTGAATCGTATAGTGCGAAAGTACGAGAACGACATGCACAGAAGAGAAGTTTTTTTGTCTATTAGGAATCAGTAAAACCTCAATAATTCAGGAAGGAGAATCTATAATAGACATACAAACAACGTCCTATGATCCAAATTCTTAAGACTGGGATCAAAGAAACATGGGGGCCTTCCACCTTTAAATTCCTCCGTTTTCATGAGTTCAGTTGGTGCTTTCTTTATGAATGGCGCAAGTGGTGGCAGGAGGTTGAAGTCAGCAGTTATCGCAAGATCCCTAATTGCAGGAACTGACATAAACATCAGAACTGCGATATTCCAGGAGGTCATAGCCCCTGCATAGAGTGGAATATCGGGAACCAGCTCTAGCCAAAATCCGGCTTCTGCGAGGCTAAAGGCTGTAACGAATTGCTGGAGAAAAGACATGTTATCGCATGTTTCAATAACAAGAGTCTGGTAAATATTAGAGACTAGAGTATTTCATCAGCTCTCTGAGTTGTAAAACCAATAGCACACCAATAAGCCGGCAGAGTTATACATGTAGCAATAAATACATACATTCAAAACAAGGGTTTTGCTCAACTATGTCAGAGAACGTGGCCTTTGTACAAGGCTGCTTTGAGAGCTTTGGTCCTAGATTCTTCAGACAGAAGCTACACGGAATTTCGCCATTACACTGTAAACACAAAGTTACTTTATATTTCCTTTCTTCGCTGTTTTTGAGCAGTAAATCATCATAGAGGTCACATACCTTTTTTTTCTTCTTACGGCATGTAATACAAGCCCCCTGTTCCCTCATTCTCTCGTGGTTCTCTCGCTCTGTTTGAGTCATCTTCCGACGCCTTCCACCTTTTTTCAATGGAGGCAGTACATAGTCTCGAGAAGGCCCAAAATTCTTCCTCTTCTGGGAGGTGATAGTCATCGAGATAGGTGCATCCGAACCAGAGGGCATAGAATTTTTAGATTCTATAACCCGACTCTCAAGGTCTTCTGATGCAGATAACAGCATGCTGCAAGACATACGCTCAGGCTGTCTAAGCTCGGTAAGATCTAATGGACCAGCTTCTCCATCGAATAAACAAGGATTAGGGGAAGGAATATCTTGTATCAGATCGGAGATATTCTCATCGCAGTTTTGTACTAGGAGAGAAGGATCTATGAAATGTGTAGAGGTTTCGCTAGACTCTTGCAAAATGTTAGATGCGCTAAAAAAGGAAAAAAGAAATAAAAAAGTAAAAAAATTTCACATCTGCTTATAGTTGTGGGTGCTCACGGTTTGAAGACTCTAGAATGAGTCTATTTGAAGGATCGCCAACAGTATTTATAGGGTCTTCCTGAGTTGGTCCCGGAGTTTGGCTCTCTGACATGAACACATCGTTATCTGGTTCTGGAAAATGACCAAAGAGTTCCACTGCACCACTAGATATATAATCATTTGGAAAGTCATGATGCCAAGGCACAGAGTGAGATTCAATATGGTCAGGAAGGAAAGGTGGCAATAAAGGGTCATCTGGAAGAGAGACGGTGGAGAAAAATTCATTGACATAAAGATCCTCGGGGTCCGACATTTTCGAAAGTGTTGACGCGTCTGCTGAATAGCTACTGAATGGAATTCCAGCCAGTATTTATACACAAGCCTAGCAGTGAAATATCAACACAATGAACGTATTGTCAGGCCCTCAGTTGTCAACAGAAGCAACGAATCAGAGGCTACGCATAGAAATTGACCAATAGTGTCCATAGGCGGCTAGGAAATATGGGGGCGTGAGAGACTAAAAAGTACCCATAAATTCAGGCATCCAATAAGACAAGGAGGCGGCTAGACCCTCACCCCGCTAGTTAGGTCTGTGCCGACCAGTTATACAATCTACTCCCATTCTCAGGGTTTTGTTAAGGCTAACGTTAAGTTTTGCTGACATCTTTCCAGCTTAAGAATTGTGAAAAGCTATATTGATATATCTGCCTTGCTGGACTTACCGTCAGTTTACATTTTTTGAACGCACCTGGCTGCAAAATGCCGTTCCTTTGGGACGCAAGCTGCACGAACTGGATCAGGATGAGTACACGCGATCTCCCACTCTATTAAATACATTGTTTGGTGTTAAATTTGTGGCGTTTACATCTGACGGCCAGTCATGACCACTTCAGTCGTAGCTGGCTCTCTTCAGGCTAGCCAATCGGAAGTTCCATCAAACTAGAACCCTCCCTACTCACACAGGAGCTGGTTTCAAATAACCAATGCACCATATCGACGAAGGACAGTCGTTAGCGTCCGTGTGCTGATAACTTATCCTAGTACGCAGCAGCAACAAAGCCTGATCGATTTTTTAAAGAAGCGATACCTACCCTACATTGTTGCCTGTATTGCTGCCTCTGTTTCAACTGTATATTAAGTCCTCTCTAGTAGAGGATTCCAAGCAAGTTAGCTAGTATCCTTGAATACTTACTTATTTCCCTCCAAGTCCATATCATGACCCTGAGTTCGTAACAGTTGTGTAAGAAATTATTGGGTGGTCGGCCATCGCTTCGAGTTGGCTCTGGCCGATGGGTAGATCGGTTGTTTATGAGTGTTCAGGTCGATTCAGGGTGTGCCAAGAAGCGTTCCCGCAACGGGCGCGAAGAGTTCAGATTCGAAGCGGCGGCAACTTTGGTGAGCACCGCCATGTAATTGATGTTGTATGTTTTTTGCTCTCGCTCACCCGTTCTCTTATCTTTTTATCTAGGCCATTCTGGACGTGAATTGCCTGGATTTAACAACTTTTGTGCATGCTGAGGTTGTTGTGTATACTGGCTAGTGTGTCAACCACAGGAGATTGTAGATAAGTACGTACACCTTTCTTCATAAATTCAAGCCGGATAATCTCGTTGAACCAATACAACGTATGACGCTCTGGCAGTTTCCTAAACGTTGATATAGATCCTGCTCAAGCTGGATAGACTCAATAATTGCCTGAACTTCAACATCACTACTATTCCCCCGTCTAATAGGTAATTTGACGGCTGTTTCATTGCGGAGGATAACTGAACCGGTTTTGCCAATTCCTAAAATCTGATCTGGAGGGGAGGAGCCAACAGATTCGATAGATAATAACGCAGACATTGAAAATTTTTTGCAAGGTAAATTGTAAGGAATTGATATAAGACCAAGTAAAAGTACTCGTGTGAAAGAATGTACAAGTATCAACAGTAAAATTTCCCAGAGAAGTTGTAAACAAGTCAGACCATACCAAAGCAGCCAACCTACGCAAGCCTATATACGTGCCACCTTGCCAAAATTCGGGTTTCAATTTCAAACTAAAATTCCATAAAATTACGCTAATGACCCAGACTCCCAATAGAATATAATTGGTGGAAATAACAGGTACGTATTGATTTCCAAATTTATTAAAAAAAGACGAATTTTGGCAAGGTGGAACGTATAATCTTCAGAATCTTGGCACGATTAATAAGCGTGTAAATTAAGAATAGAGTATAGATATAGTCCTATTGAATATAATATTCTAATTAATATAATCAATCTATTACTGTATGTAAATTAATTCACTTCTTGCACTTCTTCTAGACGCGCAACAGCGCGCTATTCTGATTTGAAATCTAAATAAAGACATTGTGTTTCAGTTGGCGCCTCGAACGACGCTCTTGAGTCTGGAGCAGCGTTACTTTCCAGCCACTACCTAGCATATATTCTGGTTGGTTAAATTATTAGACACATTAATAATTACTAAAATAACCCAAATCTACTAGTTCATTTGATCTATTGTCTGTGTCAACCATCATTTGGGCTTCAAGTGCCTTGCAACTGAATTTCCGATGTCATTGTTTTGGGTTATGTCAAGCGCCAAGCACACATTATTGAAAAATACGCAATGCGTATTGTATTGTTACTAATTATTAATTATTAGTATTCATTAGGTGAGCAAGTACAGAGTGCTCGAAAAGCGGATACGTGCCGGCAGGCAAATTATTGTTAGTATTCAAAATTAGCCTACTTGTCATGTGCATCCTTATCCTGTGTCGGTCAGTATTTCTGCCACAACCTCGACAACTGAACATCGACACAACAATTAGTTATAGACGGATTGTTGGTTGACAGCAATCAACCCTGCTTTGCGCATAACACCAAACCTTCGTCGTTTGTATTTACGTCCTCTTTTGTTTTGGTGTTCCCAAGTCAGCTGTACCATGTCTACGACCGCCGCGCTGGAAATCATATCCTCGACAAGTCTGTCGCCAACTGAACACCTAATTTTGAAAAATTTCATTAATGAAGCTGCGGACTCTGAGCTTGCTGCAAATTATTTGCTTTCAAGGATTGCCCGGGATACCCCGCTAGATACAGAAATCAGTTTGCGTGATTTCAAAAAGAATTGGAGACGGTTGGCGACACTGAGTAAGAACTTCTGTCTTCTTGACATCATTTATTCTCAGGCTAAATTACCGTAGTTAGCGGTTTAGATCCAGTCTCTAAACAATTGGGCGCTTCGGTTCGCCTTAGAGATGGTCCTCGATGTTCTATCACCAAGGATGCACGCGGTGGCTCGGTGGTTACCGCAGAGCTTGCATACGTAGTCCCTCCTTCAATGCTCCATGAGATTGAAACGGCAGAAGAGGTAAACTATAACCTATAACTGCTTGGATTCCAGATGTCTTAAAAATGAATATAGGGACGTCTTCTCATGATGCTCGAAGCACATCTATCTCCTTCTTACGTCGCCAAACTGCGGACTCAGCTTTCAAGCCAAATCGAAGATAATGAAGCTTCATTGCGAAATCTCTGGCTACTATTGCCAAGCGTTCATAGGGCTTTTCGAGAGGGCCACGTCTCTGTAAGGCTAACATCTCAGCCGTTCGGCGACTCCGAATCTAAGTGCGAGGCAGACGAAGAAATCCAGGATGCTTGGGTGAGTGGTATTATATCCGAAGCTACCTATTTTTCTAAAACATTTCATGCACAGTATACTATAGAGACCGGTTTCCCCGAGGAGATCTCGGGCCTTCTCCTCAGAGATGGGACCACACTTGAAAGCATGGCACTCTTTAAATTTTCCACGGCCAATGCTGAGACTCGACCAATCCCAGGCGTTTTTCTCTTTAAGATTCATCGTCGATTTGCCAACGCATTGCATCTTTTTTATATCGATGATAAAGCTGCAAGCGGCTGGTCACAACCACCTAGAGGTACGTAAGGTAGTTTTCTTATGTTACTGAGTGCTAAATATTTTTCAGACTACTTATCCTTTAATATTCCTATTCTCCGACAAGCTTTTTACAGATTATGGCTTTGCATACCGTTACAGATGCGCCTACGGTGCTATATTATCCTCAAGGATATTGGAAATTGGTTATATGGCCCTACGTTGGCGCCGTGGGTACATCGGCTACCGCTTGGGTTAATGTTGAAGCAGTATGTCCACTCCCAGCAGAATGAACCAAATTCATTGAGACTCGTCGAACGGTATACATCTATACCAGCACCTAGAGTAGTCGATGTCGGAGAGTATGGTGGCACAACATATCTGGTGATGACCCGTCTGCGTGGACAGATGCTTAACGAAGTCGTCCATCTAATGTCGTACGTCGAGCGCGATCTCTTCGCGGACGATCTTGGATCTTATGCCATGCAGTTGCGGAAAGTCCCCCCAATCAAACGGAGTTCTTGTTTTGCAACTCACTAGGAGGCCCGATTGTCGATCACCGTATACCTAATGGCACCGGAGGGCCATTTCACTCCGAGTCTGATTTCAACGCCCATCTGACAAACCATCTAGGATGCTCACCAGCAGAAGTAGTCGGCGAAGAGAACGTTCCACAGGGCCACCACTCGTACTTCACGCATTCTGATTTCCACCATACCAACTTACTCGTCGACCGCGGACGTTTAAGTGGTATTATCGATTGGGAGTGTAGCGGCTATATGCCTGAATATTGGGACTTCACTAAGGCAATGTACACTTCTCTTCAGAATCCTATTTTTGAAAACATATTTCGACGTGCATTTGGACACCGCTACGAGTCAGAGCTCAGTGGGGAGCGAAATTTTTGGTTTTACACCCCTTTTGGAGTATAGTTTTAAACCTGGCATATCCAGCGCATTCATGTCGGGTGGTGGTCAACTATTTTGGACCTGTCAAGAATTTCATTGTTGAATAGTGATATGATGTTTAATTATGCCCTCGAATTGTTCCCTGAACGGGCCTGAAGCCTGAATTAAAGTGACAGCGCCTGTTTTCAATGACAGTGAGCAGAACTATAGTTATCGCTATTGTATTTTTTTGATCACTTTTCCTTTTTTTGCTTTTATAATTTTTTGCTGGGCTTGATTCTAGTTGGTATGTACACCCTTAGGGTGGTGAGTATTTTTACTCACAAAAGTTCTACGTGAACATGAGCGATTGGACCCTAATTTTGTTCATGCACCCTGCTAATTTAAGGAGAATAACGTGACTTGACCTGCAGGCTGGGCAGATTTTGGACAGACGAGGCTGAACGTCGGACAAGGCTTCAGAGTAGAGTAAAATATTACCTTGCGAAACTCTTACCCGTGAATAAAAATCCCACGACACACAATTTTAGCATCAGCACTGTGATCGCTGATAGCTATATTAGACAAGTTAATTAGCTGGGTTCTTTAACTAGCGGTGCTCGGTCTAGAGAGTTGGGCAAAATGCGCCAGAATGCGCCAACAAACCGTGACGGGTTTAGTATCGCTATTATTTGCGCCCTCCCTCTCGAGGCCGACGCTGTCGAGGCGTTATTCGACGAAACATACGACAAATTCGGTAAGATATATGGCAAAAGTTTTCGAGACAACAACGTATATATCAATGGAAGAATTGGCCAGCATGATGTTGTCCTATGCTACTTGCCGAACATGGGAAAAGGAAGCGCTGCGAGTGCAGCTGCCAACCTCAGAGTCAGCTACACCGAGATTCAGCTGGCTCTAGTGGTTGGCATCTGTGGAGGTGTTCCGTTTCCCTCTGAAAACGCCGAGATTGTACTGGGAGACGTGATTATTAGCGATAGTGTGGTCGAATATGATTTTGGCGGCCAATATCCTGATGGATTTCGACGAAAAAAGGGTATTAAGGGCATGCTTGGGCCGCCTCCCCCTATAATCAGAAGCCATCTTGAAGCTCTCAAGAGTCACAAGGCGCAGAGCGAATTCCGAGGGCGGGTTTATCAACATCTTCAAGCTCTCCAGCAGGCCGGGCAGGAAGTAGAATGGCAGCACCCGGGTATTGAGCGTGACGTGCTCTTTGAGGCTTGTTATCGTCATAAACACTATCAGGAAAAAGAAATGGCGGTCAAATGTGTTTGTTTGCAATGCAGGTCCAGCAGTGATCCTATCTGTGAAGAGGCACTGGAGGGAAGTTGCGATGGTGTTGGATGCTATGGCCAGAAAGTCCCTCGCAACCGACATAACGCCGGAACTACCAATCCGTTTGTCCACATCGGGACGATTGCATCCGCAGACACGGTGATGAAATCCGGAGAGCACCGTGACAAAATGGCCAAAAGAGATAATGTCATTGGATTTGAAATGGAAGGTGCTGGGGTATGGAGAAACATGCCTTGCATAATCATCAAAGGCGTATGCGATTATGCGGACAGCCATAAGAATAAGACATGGCAAAGATATGCCTCAGCAACTGGAGCATCTGCTGCCAAAACCTTCCTGGAGTATTGGATACATACCACCAGAGGAAGTCAGTAAAATCATCTAAACCCCGAATCTGATAGTAACTAATTATAATTAAGGTATGACCGTGCCACTAGGTTCTGCCCAAGATCTACTCACTGCGATCCGTGGTTCAAGAGATGATAATATTCAGTTCAGCCGAGGAATATATGCAACCGTTCAACAGCAGACTGATTATCAAGTTTCTGCATTGAGAAAATTCTCTACCTCTTTTGCTGCAAATCAAAACACACTACAAACCCAAATATCTTCAATGAACAATACTGTAGAAGCAGTATCATCGGTTTCGCAGGGAAAAATGGATACCATGATGGGAATGCTCCAGAAGATATCTGGAAGACTTGAGCCTTCTCATATTCAGACAAGTGGTCAAAAAGATAGTTCAGGTCTAGATTTAGAGATGATCCGCAGCATTGAACGGCTTTGTGGCTTAGTCCAAGAGAAAGAAAGTACCATTGATACATACGACGACGACCAGGCAGATGGTATTATAGATGATTTGCAGGTTATATTGGCATCGGCACAGAAGAAAGTCGAGACGACTTGGCAGATGCCGGATAAGTGGTCGTCAGAAGAAAGTGAAAGGGCTAACAGCACGGATATTGTTCGCAAAATACAACGCTTTAATCGCCGCTTTGGTCGGGACGGGCTGGGATTAAACCAAGGAGGTAAGTGAATCCTCATTGCATTGCTTAAGTTGGAGTCAGCCAACACTTTACAGTTCAAAGGCGCATGTTTCAGAATAACACATTCACTCAACAAGAAAGTTCGTACAACAGGATTGATATTGGCATAGGAAAATTAACCGTCAGGTTCAATAAAAGAACCCGACCGTTGAGGATCACAAGAAAAGATGAAAGTTTCCATTTGCAAACCGATAGAGACCTCACAGACTACTCAATGACAGTTTTATTCACGCCAACTAACCCACAGCGGTTCCATATGCTGGTTGCGTCCTTCTTTGAGGAGGAGATTTACCATGAGAAGATGCAACGAAGGTCTATATCCTCCATATCCCGACTCACAGTGAATAGGGTTCTACCCAATGACTCACCCATTTTTCTATTAGTGCGGATGGGATATCTATCTACAGTTCAGGAAATGATTTTTAATGACCCATCCTTATTGAGATGTCATGATGACAATGGCAGGTCTCTATTGTTTGTAAGTGGTACCAATTACAGTTTTGAGGCTTTTAATAACCAAAATTTATACTAAAGTTTTCGATGCTGCAACCGGAAATGTGCAAGTTTCTGGTTGAAAATGGGTTAGACGTGGACCACGTAGCCTACTCCGACAATGGATGGTTACAGTACATATCTGTGATCCTCTACTTAAACCAAATATTTTAACTAGCTCTACAGGTCTCCTCTAGAGGTGGAATACCCTTGTCTTGGGGAAAGCAACAGTGAAGAAATCCGGGCGGTGGGTCAATGTTATCGACTACTTTTGGAGGCAGGGGCCGACCCAACCATTTCCTTGGACAAAGCTTCCTCTCCGTTCCTTTCCGGCGCCGTGGTTATTGGTATACCGGTTTGTTTAGCTCACCGCAACAACAATAGTATCAAAATCCGCACTAATGAGGCCATAGGATATTATTCGCATAGCCTGGAATCCTGAAATAGTTGGACATTTTGCTGATATCAACACGTATGATATAGACAGTATGCCTATGTTTCTTTTACACTGTTATAACTATGCCCATGGCTACATAAAAGATTGTTTTGCCGAGATGCTCCGAGCGGGGGCAAATATCAACATTCGCAATGCCGACGGACTGACATGTCTCCATATATGTCTCCAAAGTTCGGGCACTGGCCTGAGAGCAACCCTATGGCAACGACCTATTACAGAGTACGAAACACTGAAATTTCTTGTGGAGAGTGGTGCCGATCCCAGGGCAGTGAACTTCTCAGGAATGACAGTTTCAGATGTTGCGTACACTACATCAGGCCGGGGCTTTTGTGGAAGCTATCCTGGTGACCTCTGGGATTGTGTCCTACAGAGCTGCGACTACAATATTAAAGAATTCAGGTCGATATACCGTCGAAAAGCAAAGTACACACGTTTTTATACACGAGAAGTCTTCGAAAATCTTTGGCAAGGGAGAGAAGAGTTTTGCCCTTACTGGGATGACTCGCCATGGCCACCACGGGAGGATAGGAAATTAAAAGTCAAGTGACGATTATGAGGCAGAAGAGTGATTTTTCTGACGGATGGTCGATCTACTGTATCTGATAATTCAAGCTCGGAAAGAGTTACAGAGCCGGGTCAACAATGAAACGATTCGGCTCCTTATTTCTGCATTAAATGAGTGGTTAGGTTGGAATTATTTTATTGATATATAGTAGAGTTTGGCCTGGGATTTATAAATGCGCCGGTATTGCTGAAGGTCACTACGTCTATATATCTTTAAATGTTATATCTATTTATACCTATAGGGGTGACTAGTGTGTTGAACTAATGAGCTTGGTAATAAACACCTCTTTTGTCAAATCTCCCTTCTCCACAAGAATTTTTATTCGCTTTCCCTTCGCCGTCGTATTGTTTTAACTCGGCTACTTCCCGCTTATTGGAAGGGGGATGTACGTATCAATAAAGAGTTGTTTTGCCTCATTACTTTGTTTTTAGTGTATAGAGGTTGTCTAGATTATATGCGTAACATGGCTTGCTGACCGGTTCTCTTATTGGTCATGTTGCTTGATATGTGCCGGGTGTATCCTTTGTTTTAACTATGTTCATTTGTTGTACAAAAACTAAATTAGTTCTGCTAATCAAGGTTTCAATAAACGCTCTTTGGAGTTAGTAGATAGTAGAGATTTCAACAATTCTACTATCTCGATTCCCCTCTTCCTTTAGACATGAACTAGTCTACGGCATAGCCGCTTCAATTTCTAATAGATTCTTATTTTTAATTGTTATTTTAGATGAGAAATTGAGCGTAAAAAACTTAAGTATCCACTAAATCATTATTGACACTTATATTTAGTAACCAATACCGATATACATAATGACAATTATCCCGAACCGCTTGAGCTGGCAGCCAATTTTACCAAGTTGTGGCTTGATATTTTTTTGGTCAACCTTCAATAGATATGTTTTCGCCGCATAGAAAAGCGGATAAAAAAACCTTTTGATTTGCTGCTCACTTTTATGTTGGCTCTCGGGGCTCCACACTTTTACCGCTGAGATGAAATGAGATGAGTAAATTTAAGAGCAGGGAGAAGTTTGCTTTTTCAAGCCTGGCTCTTGACAGACAGGCAACAACTAAATTTCTCTCTCCTTTATCATCCCCCCAACTCACCGTTTTCCGACTACTATACGTTGAAGCCACTGCTACCTTGAAACAATGCAGTCTATCAAGCCAACTGGTACTCAGGCATCACTGGACTTATCCGTATACCCCAAGTTGTCTGACGAACAAACTGGCCACCTTCGCTACTTCCATAATCTGTGCTCGGCCGCTGATGGGAACTGGCCTCACATGGGGGCACAGGAACCCGGCCAAGAATTCCTCGATGCCAACCGCTACCAGCTGGCAACCATGGCATACGCAACCGGGCTCACGCATTACCACCGCCTTCCAGTTTTGCGCGGGCTCTTCAAGCCCCTTATTCGTGGTCTGATTCTCAAGATGCTGCAGCGCGAAGTATAGGGTTATTGGTATCTCACGTCCCAGTCCGGTAAGAGGTGCGATCCAGACCTAAAAGAGCTTCGCAAGCCGTGGGCCGACCTCATTGTGCGTGAGAATATCATGTACAGTGGGCATTTGTTGTTGATGACCAGTCTGTATGTCATGCTCTTTGACGACGACGAGTTTGAGCGCCCCGGCAGTTTGACGTTTAATTGGGATCCGATATTCTGGGGGATGGGGCCTGAGTCTTTTAGTTACGACAATCGAAGCCTTCAGAAAGCCATTCTTGCGGAAATGAGGCGGAATGATTGGGTTGGTGCTTGCTGTGAACCGAATCTGGTCTTCATTGTTTGCAATCAGTTTCCGGTATGGTGATCGATCCTTTTTACAAAAGAATTTGCTACTGATAGACAATAAAAGATCATCACTATGCATT
Source organism: Talaromyces rugulosus (assembly GCF_013368755.1). Taxonomy (NCBI): domain Eukaryota; kingdom Fungi; phylum Ascomycota; class Eurotiomycetes; order Eurotiales; family Trichocomaceae; genus Talaromyces; species Talaromyces rugulosus. Next base: position 2,636,250 of record NC_049563.1, on the reverse strand, counting down.
ACAATGATGTGCGAGATGGAACCGATGTAGTCAGTGGTGTTCTACAGAAATACAGTGCTGCCCTGGAGAAGAAAAACATGATTTCGCGCGATTTATTCCAGGATTGGGTGAGCGTTAAGCAGGGACGCACGGCACCTCCGAAGAGTGTTGGGCTAACTGCATGGTATGTTTTGACCTTCCTTTAATCATTTAATGTTTACCATGGATGCTAAGAAAAGGATAACAGGTCCGCTGCGTTTATGAATACCTGGAACTCAGAAGTTGTCCGCGCTGGTTTCACCAAGCAATCCGTGGGCTTCATTACCAAGATTGACGGCCGAGTCGAACTCCCAACATCCCATGATTGCGGATGCATACCGACGCATAATAGCTGAACAGAAACTTTCGTCCGGGAAGGCGCTGCGAAATGCCCGCGAAGTCGCAAAATGGCTTTCGGAACTTGGTAAAAAGGAAGAGCTCGAGGAATTGCTGACGTACGCTGATCACGTTTGCACCCGACGTGGGAGAACGGTGGTCTATTCTATCCCAGAAACGATCAGGCCACGGACAGTCAAGGATGCTGGACTCACATGGATCCATTTTCTGGAAATGCGGCCGTCGTTTACGCCAGACTGAACGTTGACGATGGTCAAAAGAAGATGTGGGGGCAGCCTTGGACGAAAGAATATCTGCAAACCCAGCCGTGGGTAGACGGACTGGAGTTCAACCAGGGGTTGGATTGTTTGAGAGGGGTGTGGGATGAACAGGCCAAAGCAATGATTATCACGGTTCGAGAGTGGGCTAGCAGAGCCACTTATGTAGGCTCCGCAGTCCATGGTCTTCCTTCTGGAACGTGGACAGTGTACCTAAAAAAAGATACAACACTAAATTACGAAGTGCCCACCGGGGAAAAAGGTGTTGCCATGGCGATGGAAACAATGGAGGCTGGAGAGGAGGTTGACTTTGTTATCATGAGAGATGTGTGAAGACAGATTACATAGATAACATCGTGCAAAATAAAGGTTGCCTATCCTAATATACATGTAGTTCATGCAGCTTGCCCCCCTAGTGAGTGGTAGGATACGATCAGATGAGGTATTTTATATTTAGCTATCTTTATAGCTTTCCTTGATCAGATATTATAAAACTAGGGTTTAGTTAAATCTATCTATAGTATCATAATGGTTCGGATATAGTTAGATTAAGGCTAAACCAAACTACTATAGTTTAATTTAAATGATTTTTAGATAACTAATTGGCAGTGATTACTCATAGTTTTTGCGTGAATAAGGACACTTTTTTCCCCCTACTGTATAGGCTCAGAAATAGCACCCAAGCTGACAAGACCTTCTTCTGGGTGCTTTATGAAGCGAACTCGGTAAGCTAACGAACTGGAATTCATAAGAGGATCGCTTACTTGGCTAGCATAAAACCCCGTAAGAATAGTTCCAGCTGCAATTGGTAATGGGGTTAAGCTTGATGAATCGGCCGAGTTTCCCTGAGGTTGAAAATGGATAGACCTCCCACGATTTGTCGAAATCTGTGTTTCGTTTGTAAATGGTTTATTAATAATTGCATCAATATACAGCCAAACACGTGGGCTCAAAATTACTAACCTTGAACGAGTTCAGTTTTCCATGCCTATAAAAATCGTACACATTATCGCCGTCTAGACGGATAAGACTGACTTCGACAGACTGTACGAGTTCCCCACCAGGGCCATCTATGGGAAAACGCATAGTGTCTGAGAAACTTGTTAATTTGCGACGGCCTAATCTCTGTGTTTTCAGTGATGCGGCCTTGGTTTCATAGTGAAACTCAATAGAGCACAAGGCCCCTAAGCGAATAACACAGATTTCAGTCAGGGATCGGAGATACACTCCATTAGGACCTCCAAATTGAATCCAGCATAAGGGCTGATATCCAGCAATAAGTGGGCTTTCCCCGGTAAAGGATTCATCGTTTAAATAGAAGTTCAGATGAGGGACAGCAGGATACCATAACGCAACTTCTCTCAATGAAAAATTCTGTGATATAAGTTTCGACATGTGAGAAGGCCCTTGCCCAGCTAGTGAAAGAGAAATTATTTTATACCCCTGATATTGTTAATAATGTTCTTAGCATGGAGGGTGGCAGACATTACATCTAGGCCTATTTCTAAGGCACTGATGGCCTCAGAACCTACCAGGCGCTCTGTCACTGGAGAGTTTCTGGGGCATCCAAACCATCTTGTAACCCTCCCATCACCGTTGACAACTTTGAGTGCCTGGATTCCTCGTGATCCCATCGCCAAAACGAACCCTTTCAGAGTTGCGATGTCGACAGAGAGTTCCTTATCCTCAGCAATGTAGCCCAGACAAATATGCGAACCATCCTTTGACGTGAAACGTATCCCAGCGAGATAGCCACTAATCCCTTCTTCCGTGACTGAAAAGGCGATTTTGACAAGATCCCTAGGTAAAATTGTAGATTGTTTTTCAAAAAGCCGACAACCTTCGTTAAAAGAATAGTTGGAAACTGTGCCTTGCTTAATATCCGCGGCTACCGTCCATCTAGGATCAGGATCCAGAATTACATGAGAGTAATCCGTATATTGAACCAGTTGGAAACGGAGCAAGTTAACCACCGCCTTGGTCAGACTCCAGATTCTCTTTCTATTCTTCAAACCTGGCGGGCTCTGTGCATCATTCGTCATTTGATAAAGGTAAATCCAATCTTTTGGCCGCTTGGCTCTGATTTCAAAAACAAAATCACGATCTCTACCACCTTGGAACCTAGATCTCCAAAAGGTCTGACTGTTCAAAAGTGGGAGAAAGGTCTTTGAGGACATAAGAAGGTTTGCCATATCTCTGGTCGACAAATGTATAGCAATTGCTTCACGGATCTCCCATGGAAGTACTGAAAAACAATTTTTGCTATTCGTGCGTAAGTCAGAATTTCGATCCTCTTGAGAGGACATTGATAGTAATTCATGTAACTCCGGGACGTCATATGGGTTATATCTGGCATATTGATAGGCTTCCGACTTGCTATATTGTTCCACAAGTCGGTCCTCCCATGGATAATGATCCTGGTTATTGATTGTACTTAAGCCCATATAATCATGGCCCCAAGATACGCCAATCCCTTGTATAGGAAAGGGTAAGGAGCTGCAAATCCTGTAAAGCCGCTCTAGAGGGATATCATCGAGCTCTACAGCTTTCCGTAGAAGACCCCAACAAGCATCATGGACAATATAGCCATGTCGATTGTTCTCTGGACGTTGTTTCATAACTGGAATCTCATCTCTAATTTGTTTTGTATAACCGTGATCGTCCCAACGCATATGTGGAAGAGGAGGTGCGATCCATACACCATCACTGGGGTCATCATAGCAACCGACGCCAGAAATGGAAATTCCTTTATGGCTAGAATAGACTGACTGACTCAGCAATAGATTATGGATTAAATGGTGAAAATCGTACTTTCACGAAACTCCTTCAACCAAAATTGAGTGACGGATCTGGTGTAACCATCAACCGCGTATCCACATATGATACAACCGAAAATGACAGGACTCATGATAATTTCAGAGGTGAAGAATTTTTTCGATTACTTTGGCGTCAATAGGGCAATGTATTGTTAAAGATATATTCTTCGAATCGGCAGGCGGGGCATAGTGGTGTTCCTTGCTCTTTCTACAGGACCCTCCAACTCCGCGCTAGTCACGCCAGAAGCGCGCAAACATCGCGCCTCACACAATTTTGTATATAAACCTATGTAATTGAATATTTTTATATGAAATGCCTCCAATACGGCGCACTGAGCGCAGAGAACTTGACCCTTGTATGAGGGCTCGTATATGCGAGATTTATCTAATGGCGTCTGTGCTGTAGAAATAATGTGGAGATAACAGGGACTGTTTTTCATATTCGGAATCAAAGCGACCACCACACAGCAGATTCGAAAGCAACCCCACGACTCATAACCTCTCAGCATGTTAGCTACTAACAAAAACTCTTCGACTGTTTTGATCGGCCCTTATTGTCCAACATGTTTTATCTTCTTCGATATAAACGATTTCCTTCTATTTATTTCCCCGTAGAAGGAACCAGGACTAAATGGAACCTCGAATCTCGTGTTTTTTCTCAGGGGAAATTGGACATAGGTGCGATCATGGCAGTGTTGAACCTTTCTTGGAGAACATGATCCACCATCAGTAAAAGATTCCGCTTCCTGGTACTTATTTTTCTGCTGGCGGACTCGTTCCATAGAAGGCTCGTTGAGGTACCAGGAAAAAACAAGACAGAAAATATCATGATCCCAATCTTCATCAAAGTCGACAGTATATTTTCCACCAGACTTGAGCTCCTTCATGATCGTAGAGATGATCGTGTCCCGCAAGAGCCGACATTCTGGAGTCACGCCCATATACCAGCTAAATTTGGCTGGATCAACGTAAAAATTAAAATCATCGACGATCAAATAACGTAGAATTGGATCAACAATTGGGTAGCATTGTTCATAGAATATAGGCATGCATTGCCTAAACATGTCGATAGTCATCAGAGCATCTTCACTGGAGTCGCTCAAGGTTGGTCGTGGGTCGTCAAGTGAAATGCAGTCTGCAGTAGGAGTCGCCATCTTGAAGTGAGACGTAGGAATATTGTCGAATACGATGATAACCAGAGGTCATAAAGCTTCGGAATATTGATGGCTTGAATAGATTAAATTTATTAGGAAACTAGAAGTAATCTGGGCAAGCGAAATCTTTTAATGTGCGAGGCGGTGCTTATACTGGCACCGCGATATGTGACAGACTCTTTTGTCTACCTTTAGCGAGGGCGGTAGGGCATTGCCAATGTGCCTCAGGTCACCAATAATAAAAGAATGGAAATTTTGTTGGAAACAAGGCTGACTAAACTGTCTATGGCTTTTTGTTAAGCGGTAACTTCATACTAAGAGTGTGGCTTTGTCTTGAAGAACTGTGTGCTTTGATTTTAGTATCGCCTTTGTTTATTTTCTGTAAAAAGAATATGTGATAAAACCGCCCGCCTAAAATAGGTTCCCATAAAGATTAATAGAATGTATATATTTTCCTGGGGATCTATTCTGGTCACCTTACAGGGATGTGTTTGATATAAGGCGGACCAAACTATCCATAACTTGGCCAAGAGGTAATTTCGTGCTGAGAAAATTGAGGAAACTCCAGAGTGTGACGGCTGAGCCTGAGGCTATCCCCAAGGGTAGGAGCGGCCTCGTGGCCGGATGGGAGGCCTCAGGCAGGAAGGGCATCAACCCTAACCCGCGGTGCCAGATCTGGGGATAGCCTCACCCCGGGGCCATAAGGGGTCAAGCTGGTTACCTAAGCACACAAGATAAAACCTTCCCGCAGGTCCTGGTAGTTAGATTCCTTTCCCATGCTTGTTGTTTTAGAGAATCGCACCCCTAGATAGGAATCGAATATCTTTGGAAAAGGCACGTCACATTACAACAAGCATCGCTACACTTTATCTTTGTCTTTCTCACGACTAGCACAGCCAGCACTCAGCTGCAGTCAGCGCTCTGGTCGGGGGTAGACTTTTCTTTATCTCAACCTCTTTGTGTTCAGCACGGTCCGTACAGCCACGACAAACGCCTTGTCAGCGCTCTGACCCTGAACCTTCATTTACCTTCATTCGAAACCTGGAAATCTTGTGAGCCAGCACGATGGCAAGACCAAGTACCGCTGACGGACGTCAGCATGGCGAGAGCGCCAGCAACGACGATGTGGGAGAGCCCAGTCGCCGCTTGACCGTTAACCTCGAAGAACTGAAGCTTGGAGATGTTCCTGAGGGACCACTCAATAAGGATGAATTCCTTGAGCTTTGCAGAAGCGACCCTGGAGGCCTGTTTGAAGGTTTATTCCAACACCTCTCCATGCAGGAGAAACGACTAGAAGAGGCTCTCGCTGAGTCTAGCAACAACGACACAGAGGAAATCGACTCTATGAGAGAGGAGATTCAGAACCTCAAGAGCAACCTGGCCGACCATCGCCAGGCCATGTCCGAACTGATCACGGAGCGTGATGCCGCAATCGCCAATACCTCTCCAGCCGGGGGAGACCACAAGAAGAAGACCACCAAGCTGCCAGATGGCCAGCTGCTATCGGATGGAATCGATCCCAAGTACGAATCATGGGAGATCGACGTCGAGAACAAGTTGGAAGCCAACGCCGACCATTACCCAACAGCCCTGGCCCGTATGGCGTACGTGAAGGGGATGTGTAAGGGAGAAGCGGCCAACCACTTGCTCCCACGATTCCGGAAGGACTCAGCACAACGTTACCAGGATGTCGGTGACATCTTCGAGCATCTGAGAACAATCTACATGGACGAGAACCGCGTGATCAATGCGAAGATGGAACTCCGTCGCCTAGCAATGAGAGATTCGAAGTTTCAGATCTTTTTGTCGAAATTCACGCTTCTTGCCCAGGAAGCTGGCCTCGCCCTATCAGAATGGAAGGAGGAACTCTACCACAAACTCTCGTTCGACATGCAGCGCGCCATGATCAAGGAAAGCACCGACCCAATGGTGTCGTACCAGACCTTTGTACAAGGATGCCACACTACTGCCAACCGCCTCGAGCAGATCGCTGAAGGGGAACGACGCGCCCGCAGCCGTGGGATTGGGAGCAGCAAAGGCCACAGCCAGGGAGGCCACCAGTCGAATACCTCCGGAGGATCGAAGCCGAAGAATGAAGCCCCTCAACCGCAGCTCTCCTGGGAAGAAAAGAAGAAGCTAATGAGCGAGGACAAGTGCTTCAATTGCAAACTGAGCGGTCACCGTGCTGACAAGTGCCCCCTCAAGAAGAAGGCTCCGGATCTGAAGGCCTTGGAGGATGACGCAGGCAAGGAGTCGGAAAACGCCCACGCCTAGGAGAAGTCTCCTTCTTAGGCGCATCAAGTACGGACAACGAAGCTTTGGATCTCTCACAGCTGATGGGGAGAGAGAAGGATAGCATGACTGTATCTATTCAGCTAGCTAAGAATGGATATTCAATTTGCACCAAAGCTTTGGCCGATACTGGAGCCAACGGATTTGCCTTTTTAGATGTATTTTTAGCGGAGAAGCTTGCACGACACTTTCAGACATACACAGTACCCGTTTCTGAACCCTGTGGGGTGAGAGGGTATGATGGGAAGACAGTGGAACCGGTCACGCACCTCATGATCTTAACACTGGTTGTTGATGGCCGGATGCAGCGGCATCTACCCTTTCTCTTAGTGCGACTAGGCCGTCACGATGTCATTTTGGGTCGTATGTGGCTGGAGAAGTACAATGTGTTGGTGGATTGCAGAAACCGTCGCCTTTTATGGCCGGAGGATGTGTCTCTCAAAGATCAAATGGAGAGAGAGCAGTTCATCCGCATGCCAAAGACAATACTAAGGAGAAATGGACCAGTCAATCTCGAGCACCAAGCTGATATGGAGCGCCGAGATCGGTTGATGGAAGAACCTGTCCCACTCCTACAACCAGAACCCCAAAGGAAAGCGCCTGCAGTTACAGGAAGAACGCAAAGGACGCAATCAAGGATGGAACTGCAGAAAATGGAGAAAGCCTTACGATCAGAGAACGCCACAGGACCCTTTGGCAGTACCAAGGAAGCGTCACCAGTTGTCAGTCCGACGAGAAACCCACATCGCCAACGCTCAGAAAGAAGGACGTATGGAATGGACATAGCAATCATCGGAGCTGCCGGATTCCATCGTTGTGTGAAAAGCAAGACTACAGATGTCTTCATGACTAGTCTTTGCGAGATAGAGCAGGCGCTGGAAACTGAGAAGGAAAGAACGGCCAAGTCGACTGAAAGCGAGGAGATCAAGCAGCAGCTGCCGGATCAGTATCGCGAGTTCGCCGACGTCTTCTCGAAGATCCGCTCAGACGAGTTGCCAGTTCACCAGAAGTATGACCACAAGATCGAGTTGAATCAGGACCTAGAGTTGGGTTATAGTCCTTTATATCGAATGTCAGAGGAACAGCTCCAAGCAGCCCGAGACTATATTATTGATAACCTGGATAAAGGATTTATCGTCCCTAGCAATGCACCATTCGCGTCTCCAATCCTCATGGCCAAGAAAGCCGATGGCGGATTCCGCTTCTGTGTTGATTACCGCAAGCTGAACGCTTTGACCAGAAAGGACCGATATCCACTGCCACTTATCGAGGAAGTCTTTGAGCGCTTGAGTAAGGCAAAGATCTTCACTAAGCTGGACATTAGGCAGGGGTTCCACCGAATCCGAATGCACCCAGACTCCACAGATCTGACCACCTTCCGTTGTCGGTATGGCACTTTTAAGTATGAGGTAATGCCGTTTGGCCTCACCAATGGACCAGCGACGTTTCAACGACTGATCAACGATATCTTCATGGACTACCTTGACCAGTTCGTGATTGCGTTCATCGACGATCTATTGATATACAGCGAGAACGAGCTAGAGCATGAGATGCATGTGCGACAGGTGTTGGAGAGACTCCGAGAGGCAGGACTGCAAGCCAGTATCAAAAAATGCGAGTTCCATGTCACATCGACCAAGTATCTGGGCTTTATCATTACCTCAGAGGGGATAGAGGTCGACCCAGCAAAGATTGAGGTTATCCTTTCCTGGAAGACGCCAATGACAGTTTTGGGAGTACAGTCATTCCTTGGTTTCTGCAACTTCTATCGGAAGTTCATAAAGGCCTACAGCCGAACTGCAAGGCCATTGCATTACCTCACTCGAACTGACGTTCCATTTATATGGAGTAAGGAGTGCGAAGAAGCATTTGAAAGTCTGAAAAAGAAATTATCGGAAGCCCCGGTGCTAGCCCATTACGACCCCAATCGCCAAACCCGCGTGGAAACGGACGCGTCAGACGGAGTAGTGGCCGCAGTCCTATCTCAACTGTGTGAGGATGAGGAATGGCATCCGGTCGCGTACTACTCCGCATCGATGACCCCAGCCGAGCATAATTACGACATCCATGACAAGGAACTACTGGCAGTAATAAAGGCTCTGAGGGAATGGAAGTCCGAATTGGTCGGACTGAGAGGACAGGAGTCCTTTGATGTCCTATCGGATCACCGGGCTCTTGAGTACTTTATGACTACCAAAGCTCTGAACGCCCGACAAGCCCGATGGTGCGAGTTCTTGGAGGAATACCACTTTGTACTCAGATACCGACCAGGAAAAGCGAATGTATTGGCGGACACCCTCACCCGGAGAGAAGATGAAAAGGCGAAAAACCTCGACCACCGGAACCGAACGCTACTGCCGCGGCATAAAATCGACGATAAGATCGCACTTGAGATGGCATATGCAGAACTGGTCACCCTAACTGCAGAGGATGATATTGTCACCAAGGTGTTGGCGGCCAACGAGGAATATGTGGCCGAGAAAGGTGCCGAAGTCTTACTCTCAGGGAAAGGGGAGAGCCATAGGGTGATTGAAGGACGACTTTTCTTTAATGAACGACTCTATGTTCCCAAGAAGGACGATTTACGAGCACGACTGCTAGACGAAGTACATCGACAACCCGCAACAGCGCACCCAGGACGTACAAAGATGCTGAAGCTAGTCCGAGAACGGTTCTACTGGGAGGCATGGAGCAATGATGTGAACCGGTATGTGGACAATTGCAAGACATGCAAGAGGACGAACACGCGCAGGGACAGGGCCCCTGGACTCCTCCAACCGTTACCTATCCCAGTACGACCTTGGCAGCATTTGTCGATGGACTTCATGGAGCTGCCCCAGGACAAACGGGGATTCGATAACGTTTTTGTCACCGTCGACCGCTTGACCAAAAGACCGGTCTCCATACCGTGCCACAAGGGGGTGACAGCTAGAGACATGGCAAAGTTATGGATTCGGTATATCTTCCCGTGGACAGGCCTGCCAGACAGCATTGTATCAGACCGAGGAGGCCAGTTCATCTCTGAGTTCTGGGGAGAGGCGTGCCGAATCCTTCACATCAAGGTAAAGCTGTCGACAGCACGGCATGCCCAGACAGATGGACAAACAGAGATAGCGAATCAGTATCTTCAGCAGCGGCTGCGGCCATATGTTAACTTTGCAATGGACGACTGGTCGGAGTACCTACCAATCATCGACTTTGCAGCTGCGTCACTGCCACAGGAATCTACAGGGATGTCCCCATTTGAGATAGAAAAAGGTTATGCTCCTCGGATGTCGTTTGATTGGGCGCCACCAACGCCGCCTAGAAGCTACACACTGAACGAGAAGGAAGCCCGAGCATGGGTACAGCGTTTAGAGCGCATATGGGACCACGCCCGCAATAATATTGCGGAAGCACAAGGCAGACAGCAACGGCAAGCGAACAAGCGCAGACGGGAGATAGACTTCGGAGTTGGTGACCACGTCTACGTCAGTAACGAAGGATGGGATACAGGACGACCAGGCAGGAAGCTGGGCCATCAGTCCGAAGGGCCATACAAGATACTGCGTAAGATAGGACATGCCTTTGAATTGGATTTGCCGCAGGGCGTACGAGTGCACCGTATCTTTTCCCCGGACAAGCTCCGCCGCGCCGCTTCGACCGAGCCCCTCGCTGGTCAACTGGAGGAGGAATGTCCTGAGCTCCAGGTCAACGGAAATTCGGAATGGGAAGTCGACAGGATCCTGGACTCCCGGATGCGCTGGAAGAAGCTGTGCTATCGAGTAAGCTGGCTAGGCAGGGACCCAGATCCAGTATGGTATCCAGCAGGGTACTTTTCGAACGCTCCACTGGCGCTGAAATCGTTCCATGATGCCAACCCCGAGAAGCCAGGTCCGCCGCGCCGGTTGGATGCGTGGATGAAAGCCATGGAGGAGGATCGATTTGTTGAAGAGCATGCAGATGATGACAGACCGGCAACCAACGCTTGAGGGCAAGCGTTTCCGAAGGGGGGGGTGATGTGACGGCTGAGCCTGAGGCTATCCCCAAGGGTAGGAGCGGCCTCGTGGCCGGATGGGAGGCCTCAGGCAGGAAGGGCATCAACCCTAACCCGCGGTGCCAGATCTGGGGATAGCCTCACCCCGGGGCCATAAGGGGTCAAGCTGGTTACCTAAGCACACAAGATAAAACCTTCCCGCAGGTCCTGGTAGTTAGATTCCTTTCCCATGCTTGTTGTTTTAGAGAATCGCACCCCTAGATAGGAATCGAATATCTTTGGAAAAGGCACGTCACACAGAGACCGCTCACTAACCAGATTGTAGGCTTTTTAGGATTAGCGATAGGCATGAGAACATATTCTTATATATACAATAATGAAAACCGATTTTTTGAATTGGCAGATCCATGAAATAACATTGAAACCAGACGCGTCCATGTCAATTGCATGTGGTGTTTACTCTAAGGGGGTTGATCCCAAAGTTGTAAAGATATATATCAACACTACATATGTGCCTTCAATGTTTCAAGGTATATATAAAACCATGCTTCTCATCCCTCCATGTCCCCCCTTTCTCTTCTAAATGTCTCACTAGCCAGTGTGCGCAGGTAAGCCTCGCTGCAAGCTTCCTCAGTAATTGATTTTGTAATCCTCTTATAAAGCCTTATTAACTAGCTTGCAGTCTTCTCAGGCGTGTTAAATTGGTGTGCGCAGGCCTACAGGCCTCGCTGCAGCTTCTTAATCTATAATTAGAATACTACATGTAAAAATACAAGCGATTTTTATGTAAATTATAATTCAATTTTCAATGTATTAAGAAATATAGACGTATCAATTTTCCGCAATGTATCGGATATTTGTAATTTGCAAGTGATTATAACTGTTTATATTTTGTAATATTATCGAACGTTATTATATTGCTGATATGTTGCAGAAAATCACTACGCTCATAAAATTATCTACGTAGTGACTTTGGTAACGGTAAGAGGTATGTGTTGCAATGTTGCAGAACGGTATCCGCGTTCCCCCCAAAACCGGTATTGAGTAGCTTCTATAAGATTATTACAACATTTCAAACCCATAAAGCATACAACTAATACAGGAATTTAATTTTAGTGTTATATTTTTAAGACATTTCATGATTTTTTAGATGTCTGTGATGCGGCCGGAACCGCTCTCGGAAGGTGTCAGAATGGACGGATCGGATGAGCCTACGAGGGCCCGACTAAGGTAGGTGTAAAGAAAATGAATATCTATCACCTGAAAGGTGATTCTAGCAATTGATAGCTGCAAGATGATTTTATACCGCGGCAAGCGCCTGACTTCCGGACGAATCGGGGAATCCGGCCCCGACCCAATCGGACATGCCGTTCGAGGTGAGATCTTTACAAATCCTTTTTTCTGTAAACTAGTATATTATTATTATTTATTTGACGGCGACCAACACTGTCTATTCGGAAGCAGAATATAATTTTAATATATACTAGATATACATCAATCCCCATTGGTCTAGTGGTCATGATTTCCGCTTGTCATTTTTCAAATGAAATTTCAAGCGCGGGAGACCGGGGTTCGATTCCCCGATGAGGAGCTTATTTTTTTTACATGTTGTTACATTTTGTAAGCCCCCGAATTTCAATTGTTTTTATAATAAAAAAAGCTGCTAGATATACATCAATCCCCATTGGTCTAGTGGTTATGATTTCCGCTTGTCATTTTTCAAATGAAATTTCAAGCGCGGGAGACCGGGGTTCGATTCCCCGATGAGGAGCTTATTTTTTTTTACATGTTATTACATTTTGTAGCCTCCGAATTTCAATTGTTTTTATAATAAGAAAAAGGTCTTGTGGGAAACATGGTGGCCGGGTGGGAGGTACTCGGCCCGGGGAGAGTTCTCTTGACGGGTTGTGGTCCGATTTCTAGCATACACAGACCACGACGAATGATGACCTGTGGTTTCCTAATGTGAAACCAAGCCTCGTCTTCGGTCTTTTGCACAGTAATTGAACCGACCCATCACGAACATTTCTCACTCACGCCTACTCTACCGGGTTTACACATATTCCACATTTATAATATATACGTGTATTTTATGCTATTAGGAAATAATATATTTCGTTTTCTTTTTCAAATAAAAATGAACCGCGCGAAAGCGCTACGCCAGACAGCGGCGAATTTTTATCACCGGCCCCTTCCCCCAGAGGAAATATTAGGAGAAATTGAAGTTAAATTCGCATATAAAGACGTCTAGAGAGATGAGTTCTTTGCAACTTAGGCTTGTATCTCAATCCAATCAAATTTGTCATCCAACTTAGTCTGTTCTAACATACAAAGTTCAATAGTTATAACCCTGGATCATTCAAAATTATTAATATTAATAGGGATTCTTGCAGTTTCTGTAAGAGCTTGAGCTTTTCTGGTGTAAAAAATAGGTTAATTCGATGAGCCAACATTGGGACGTCATTTCCGAACTGGGTTTAATGTATCGATACTTCACCATATGATTACAAGACGGGATAACTGCCCAAAACTCAGGCAAGTCAAGTAAAGGAATGAGGGAAGATTTCGAATAGTAATGAGTCTAGAACGTGCATCTTTAAACTCAGACTCCCGAATTGCGTCCTTTTAAGGCTTTTTCTTGTCGCTCCTTAGGAGCAAGCCGTATGAACTAGATTGGGACAGGTAAGCCCAATCTCGCATGATGTGATATATGTACATGCTGTAGTGCTAGGTTCAACTTGAAAGAAGGGAATAAGAATTATACCTTTATTTCGTATTTTTCGGTTGATTTATAATATACTATTGGTAAAGGTTATTTCAAACTTGAGAGCAGATGGCTAGTTACTACTAAGTGAAGATACTTAGACATGATGCCAACTAATACCAATACTAGGTACATATCGCTATGACGACATGTTCTCATGTCTCATTCACATGCAAATAACAATTAATAGTATACTCCGACTAATCAAGAGCCGTGTATATTCACTCGGGACATATCGGGACTGCCAACCAATCACGTCCAGTCTACTATACGCCCGCGGGGCCAATCAGGACCTCGTCACGACATTCGACGAAAATGGTCACGATTGCAATAATACAAAATAACACATGGTATCGAACAAACTTCGTTTACTAAGAAAATAATATCCAGAAAAATTGGTGCAGTGCTTGGGGGAAAGCATGTGTTTTCATCAGCTGATATTCCCTGGCAGTAGAGCCTAATACCCCACATAGTTACTAAGGACTGATCAAAAGGCGGGGGACGCTAGAAGGGTCTCGACAGGGCGATGACATAATGGAACCGGGAAGTACGTAGACGAAAACGAATTGTTTTTTTCTTTCTTTTTTCGCTCCTTTGAAATAATTATGCCTGCATGTGCAGGGATGGTATGTACTTCTGGTTGTTATCGGGTGATTGGCCCGGAGGAAACACCGAGATCAATAGATACGTCAAATAAATGCATACTCGCAGATTTTAATGGCGACGGAAGAAAAAAAGTGGATTTGCCTCTCCAATGACTTTGCTTTTGTTTCTGCTTTGTCAAAGCGTCGGGACATGTAGGGACTGAAACATGTTAAAAGTCGGCTTCTCCAGGGCCCATCGGGATCTTTGTTCGGCTAAGGTACAGAGACCCCCCACTAATCTAAATCATAATATGATTCTATTATGATGAAACAAGTCAGACTTGAATTTGAGCGGTGTATCACAGAAAACCAACCGGGAAGAGCAGGCCCAAAAAGGAAAAGGACGCTACCCGCAAAGAAGCGCGTACGCAGTAGTCTTTACCCGCGAATCTCTCAGTCTTATCCAAATGCGGAACTATTCGGAAGATGTCCTAAATCTACAGACCCTGAAACATTTGGGGCGAGTCTAATAAAAGCAAGTAGGATGGGCTTACGCGGACCATGAATCAGTATTATCGGAACGACAACTAAACAAAACTTGCCAAGCTTGGCCACATTCTCGTCGAGATTCTGGGGTTTTGATCCAGACCGTCGACAAGCCTCGCGCGTATCCGGAACGGCTCTAGCGCCGCGATCATATCCTCGGCTAGCCGAGCTGTATAGACTCTTAGACTCATAGCGTCAATCATCTGATTGTGCGAGGCAATATTAGGCCTGGCCCCACGAAAACCTTTTCTCCGCAATTGTGTGGATCGCCATCAGGGAGGAGGCGACTTCCTGCAGCCATTCAGAGACTGTTTCTTGCGACCTGTGCAGTTGTGCTTCAAGAATGAGGTCACTTTTGGTCTTTGGACTGTTCCCATGAGATCATCACTCGTAGGCTTTTTGCTGGGAATACCACAGAAATAAAGACCAGACTTAAAAAGGCAGAAATAATGTATTGAGTTTTCCCGCAAGTCAAGTGACCCCTCGTGACTTCTCGCTCCTCCTCCTTCCCACAAAGCCCAAAGCCCAGAACGAGTCATTTTATTTTCTTCAAACAAACAACCTGCTGCGCCCGCTCCCGATCTCTCGCAATTCTTGCCATCTGGTCCGCCTACGCCTGAAGCTAACGAACCCCAAACCCCTCGAGAACCAATCCTCTGGTCCCTTGCCCATATCTCGGCCCATCTGCGTCCGCCTTCGGGTCATTTCGGGCACATCGTCACGGCGTCAACCAGCAGCTGAATGCCTGAATCTCCATCATCGATCGCCATCCTTGCTTAACCCTCGAATTCGCCCGGTATTCTCCGTCCTGCCTGTGGAGCACCACATGGGATAGCCAGACTAATAGCAGCTTGCAGTCGCAATGAATCCCGCCGCCGCAATCTCCTCGACTGCTATTAATATACCCCAGCGCCGCCCTGTGTCTCCTGGTCCTATGCACTCAGATTTC